>NC_140741.1:76274932-76918648 GCF_050655825.1 Lonchura striata
CCGACCCGACCCGGCCCCGCCATGGCCTCCGCGGCCAACCCCGGCCCGCCCGCCTCCGCGCCGCCGCCCGTCGTCCAGCGCGGCATCGTCAAGATGGTAAGGGCTGCGCCCGCCGCTCCCCGCGCCGGCCCCGCGCCTCGCCGCCGACCGGGGAGCCCCGTCTCCCGCACGCTGCTCCGCGGCCCCGCTCCGCTCGCCGCCTCGCTGCCTGCCCGGTGCCCGGCTCCCCCCGCCCGGTGCAGCCCTCCCGGTGCTCCCGGGCCCCGTGGCGCGGCAGTTGCCGGTCCGTTACCGCCCGCAGCCCCGGCACCTCGCGCTGCACCCGGGATCCCCCCGCAGCCCGCCTCCCCCACGCCGTCCCGGCTCCGGGCGCCGCGCCGTCCCGCCGTCCCGGCGCCGTTCCGGCTGCTGGCACGGGGCAGGAGCAGCTTTGGGTCCCGGGACCGGAGCCGGTGGTCCCGGGACCGGAGCCGGTGGTCCCGCTCCGCTGCCGGCCCCGGAGCCCCGAGGGGTCGCGGAGCGGCGGCCTCGCAGCGGCAGCGGGGCCGTGCCGGGGCTCCCCACGTGCTCCGCTCGCTGCCCTTCCCGGGCATCCCCGCGGGGCGGGACGGGAGCCCCGTGCCCCGGGCGGGTCCCCGCGGGGATGGGGCGCTGCGGCCCCCCGGGGTCCCCGGGAAGCGTCCCGGGTCCCCGCGTGTGCCGGCAGCGGGGCCCGGGGGAGCGAAGGTCGGGTTCAGTCCTGGGCGCCGTGTCCCGGTCCCATCCCGGTCCCATCCCGGTCCCGTCCCGCCGCAGCCCGTTCCCTGCCGTGTCCCCGAGCTCCCCAGATCCCCGTGCCCGGCTCCGGGTGGATCTGGGGGTCTGGGCTGACCCCTTCCCCCCGACCTGTTCCCGGGGTGCCACTGCAGCCCGGCGCCTGTGGCGTGCTGGGGACAGCCTGGGGACACCGGGGAGGCACCCTGGAAGTCTGGGGACACACGACAGGGGTCCAGGGATGGATCCCAGAGGTTTGGGGTGGCCACTGGGGGTCTGTGGTCGCACACCGGGGGTTGGGGACACCGCCGGTCTGGTCTGGCACCATCCCCGTGCCGTGTGTCACCCGTGGGGGGGGATCTGCTGCTGCCACCCTGCCCTGGCTCCTGCCCAACCCGCAGATTTTGGGGTGCTCAGGACAGCCCTCGGCTGCTTGCTGCTGCCCGACTCCATCCTCGGGGCTCCGCAGCAGGATTTTGGGGAGGATTTTGGAGCCTGCTGGCTGGGAGGCAGCTGTGCCTGTGCCCCATAGCCCGGGATGTGCTCTGTGGTCCCCTTCCAGGCCAGCCACCCCAAAATTCCCCTGGGAGGAGCGGCTTCCTGGCTCTCTGCGGTGCCACCAGCTCTGCTGTGGTTGCTGTCACAGCTTCGAGGTTTTTGGGGTTTTTTGCACCTTCCTGTTGCAGTCACAGTGAGACTACGGGGTTTGAGAGCAGGAGTTTGGCAGCAGCATGGGGATGAAGAGCAGGAATTTTCCTCCCACTCCTGTCAGGATTTTTAACCCTCTGTGCCCCACAGGGGCAGCTCTGGATTCCGGATGTGCCCGTGGGATTTCGGTGCCGTCCCCTCTGGTGCCCTGGCAGCACGAGCCGGGGCTGTGCTCCCGGTGTGCCCGTGCTGCTTCCAGGCTGGACTGAGCCTGGCTTGAGCCCAGATTTCTCTGCTGGAGCCCCCGGTGGGACAGGCGGGCCCGGGGGTGGCTTGCTGGCAGGCTGGGGCAGTGTTACCTGGCTGCTGGGACGGTGCCCCGGTGCCACTGCTGGCCCTGGCCGATGCCTGGAGCCCTTCCCCAGCTGGGAGCCCGACAGCCACGCGGGGGTGGGCAGGGACGGGGCCACGGGACCAGGAGCCGGCATGGAATGTCCCGGAACACGGAGCAGCTCCACCAGGGATCCCACCCTGGGATCCCGGGCTCCTGCTGGGGATGGAGCAGAGCAGCTCCAGCATGCCCTGGCCTCCCTGTGCCCTATAAATTAACGATTAGGGTTAATTACAGCCATGGAACCTCTAAGTCCTTAAGCACAGGGCGCTGAGCCTTTGCCGGGATCGCTCCGGCCGCAATTCCCGGTGGCTCCCGCAGCATTCCCGGCGCTGCCGTGGCTCCAGGAGGTGGGGGGGGTGCAGGGGCACCCAGAGCCTCGGGGTGGGCTCGGCGGGGCTCATCCTGAGGGGTGCAGTGCCCTGGGCACGGGGCTGGGCTGGCTCTGGTGATGCACAGCGCTGGAGGAGTTTGGGATCCCTGCGAGCACCCGCGGGGGTTTGGGGTGGCAGGGAGCCAGGGCAGGCACTGGAACCTGACCCCGAGGCTGGATCAGAGATCTGGGAGGACTGGGAGACAGCGAGCAGGGAGGTCCTTGGGTGTGGGGGCAGTGTGGGTGACTGGGAGCGGGGACACGGAGATCCCAGGGACAGGGAGATCCTATGGGGAACAGGGAGATCCTATGGGGAACAGGGAGATCCTATGGGGAACAGGAGATCCCAGGGACAGCGAGATCCTATTTGGAACAGGGAGATTTTGTTGGGAACAGGGAGATCCTGTTGGGAGATCCTGTTGGGAACAGGGAGATCCTATGGGGAACAGGGAGATCCTTGGCCAAAGCTGTGGTGGGACACAGCCTGGCTGGGCTCATCTGGAGAGCACCTGGTGTAAAATCCAGATTTTCCAAATGCTCCTTGGTGTTCTGTGTGCACGGAGGTGACCCCGTGTCCGGGTGTGCTGAGCTCTGAGGGACCCCAGAGCCCCTCCAGTGCCACCCCTGCCCTGGCAGGGACACCTCCACTGCCCCAGGCTGCTCCAGCCCCAGTGTCCAGCCTGGCCTTGGGCACTGCCAGGGATCCAGGGGCAGCCCCAGCTGCTCTGGCAATCCCAGCCCAGCCAGGAATTCCTCATTCCCAATCTCCCATCCATGGCTGCCCTCTGGCAGTGGGAGCCATTCCCTGGGTCCTGTCCCTCCATCCTTGTCCCCAGTCCCTCTGCAGCTCTCCTGGAGCCCCTCCAGGCCCTGGCAGGGCTCTGAGCTCTCCCTGGATCCTTCTCCTCTCCAGGTGAGCCCCCCCAGCTCTCCCAGCCTGGATCCCTGGGATCTGAGGGGCTCCAGCCCTGCAGCAGCTCCGGGGCCTCCTCGGGGCTCTCCAGCAGCTCCAGGTGCTGCTGCTGTGTGCCAGGGCTGGGGCAGCTCTGCAGGGCTCTCACCTGGGCACGGGGGCAGCATCCCCCAGGATGTGGATTTTGGCCCCATCTCCAGCTGGGGCAGCTCCTGGCTCTCCAGCCCGTGGCACTCAGTGGTGCCAGGGACGGATGCGCCCCTGGAGTTCTGCCCCTGGGATTCTGCGTGTCCCTGCAGTGTCACATTCCTGTCACTCCTTCCTGGCTGCCACCACCTTACGTGGGGGACGCCGGCTGAGCCCTCCGTGTCCCCACAGGGCTGTGCCACCGCGGCTGTTCCTGCAGGGCTGTGTCACCATCACTGTCCCCCCGGTGTCCCCATGGGGCTGTGCCACCTCGGCTGTGCCACCACGGCTGTCCCTGCAGGGCTGTGCCACCATCACTCCCCCCCCAGTGTCCCTGCGGGGATGTGCCACCATGACTGTCCTCACATGTCCCTGGGGGCTGTGCCACCATCACTGTGCCTCCAGTGTTCCCACAGGGCTGTGCCACCATGGCTGTGCCACCATGACTGTCCCTGTGTCCCCGCAGGTGCTGTCGGGCTGTGCCACCACGGCTGTCCCTGCAGGGCTGTGCCACCATGACTGTCCCTGTGTCCCCGCAGGTGCTGTCGGGCTGTGCCACCACGGCTGTCCCTGCAGGGCTGTGCCACCATCCCTGTCCCCATGTCCCCGCAGGTGCTGTCGGGCTGTGCCACCACGGCTGTGCCACCATCCCTGTCCCCATGTCCCCGCAGGTGCTGTCGGGCTGTACCACCACGGCTGTGCCACCATCCCTGTCCCCGTGTCCCCGCAGGTGCTGTCGGGCTGTGCCACCACGGCTGTGCCACCATCCCTGTCCCCGTGTCCCCGCAGGTGCTGTCGGGCTGTGCCATCATCGTGCGGGGCCAGCCCCGCGGCGGGCCGCCCCCGGAGCGCCAGATCAACCTCAGCAACATCCGCGCCGGGAGCCTGGCACGGCGCGCGGCCGCCAGCCAGCCCGAGGCCAGGGACACCCCGGACGAGGTGGGTGCCACCCCACCCTGGGGACACGGGGTCACCCCGGCCCCGCCAGGCTCGGGGGAATCTGCTCCTGCTCCTCCTCTGTCCCTTTGTGCCCGGGACGGGAACGGTGCTGGGGGGGCTCCGGGGCAGACGGGGACACGGGGGATGGTTTGGGGCACACGGGGATGGTTTGGGGCACACGGGGATGGTTTGGGGCACACGGGGATGGTTCAGGGCACACAGGGATGGTTCGGGGCACACAGGGATGGTTCGGGGCACACGGGGGTGGTTTGGGGCACACAGGGATGGTTCGGGGCACACGGGGATGGTTCGGGGCACACGGGGATGGTTCGGGGCACACGGGGATGGTTCGGGGCACACGGGGATGGTTCAGGGCACACAGGGATGGTTTGGGGCACATGGGGATGGTTCAGGGCACACAGGGATGGTTTGGGGCACATGGGGATGGTTCGGGGCACACGGGGGTGGTTTGGGGCACATGGGGATGGTTCAGGGGCACACGGGGGTGGTTTGGGGCACACGGGGATGGTTCAGGGCACACAGGGATGGTTTGGGGCACATGGGGATGGTTCGGGGCACACGGGGATGGTTTGGGTTGCACAGGGGTTGGTTCGAGGCACACGGGGGTGGTTTGGAACCCCGGGGATGGTTCAGGGCACACGGGGATGGTTGGGACCCCGGGGATGGTTCAGGGCACACGGGGATGGTTTGGGGCACACGGGATGGTTGGGACCCCGGGGATGGTTCAGGGCACACGGGATGGTTGGGACCCCGGGGATGGTTCGGGGCACACGGGGCGGTCCCGGAGCCGCCCGGTGCCGGTGGGGCCCGGCCCCCTCCTGCGGGCCGGGGGCGGGAGCGGCAGCGCTGGCAGATAATTGCTCTCCCTGGGGAGTTTTGTCTTCCAAGCAGCCTCTAAATGTCACTCTCTGCCAAAGTGACGCCTGTCAGCCCCGCTAATTGTGCTAATTGTTTATCAGCGTCACGTTCCCTCCTCCGGCCGCGCTCCCACCCACCCGGTGCCGGTACCGAGCCTTCTGTGCCCAGCGTGGGGCTGCAAGAGCCCGGAGCTCCCGGGGAACCGGGGCTGTTCCGGAGCTCCTGGTTGGGCTCATCCCAGAGCTCCCGGGGAACCGGGGCTGTTCCGGAGCTCCCGGGGAACTGGGCTCATCCTGGAGCTCCTTGTTGGGCTCGTCCCAGAGCTCCCGGGGAACCGGGCTCATCCCAGAGCTCCCGGGGAACCGGGCTCGTCCCAGAGCTCCCAGGGAACCGGGGCTGTCCTAGAGCTCCCGGTTGGGCTCATCCCGGAGCTCCCGGGGAACCGGGCTCGTCCTGGAGCTCCCAGGGAACCGAGGCTCACCCCGGAGCTCCCGGGGAACTGGGCTCACCCCGGAGCTCCCGGGGAACCGGGGCCGTCCCGGCAGCCCCGGCTGACGGCGCCTCCCCCTGCAGCCCTGGGGCTTCCCGGCGCGGGAGTTCCTGCGGAAGAAGCTGATCGGGAAGGAGGTGTGCTTCACCGTGGAGTACAAGACCCCGCAGGGCCGGGAGTACGGCATGGTCTACCTGGGGAAAGGTGGGTCAGGGGCTCACCTGGGGAAAGGGGGAGTCACCTGGGGAAAGGGGGAGTCACCTGGGGAAAGGGGGGTCGGATTTTACCTGGGGAAAGGGGCTCACCTGGGGAAAGGTGGGTCAGGGTTTTACCTGGGGAAAGGGGCTCACCTGGGGAAAGGGGGGTCAGGGCTTTACCTGGGGAAAGGGGCTCACCTGGGGAAAGGGGGGTTCAGGGTGGGTTTCTGGGAAAAGGTGGCTCTGGATGGTTTGTTTAGGAAAAGGTGGGTCTAGATGGTTTACCTGGGAAAAGATGGGTCAGGGTGTTTTAGCTTGGAAAAGGTGTTTCTGGATGATTTGTTTAGGAAAAGGTGGATCCAGGGTGTTTTACCTGGGAAAAGGTGGATCAGGGTGTTTTACTTGGGAGAAGGTGGCTCTGGATGTTTGTTTGGGAGAAGGTGGCTCTGGATGTTTGTTTGGGAGAAGGTGGCTCTGGATGTTTGTTTGGGAGAAGGTGGCTCTGGATGTTTGTTGGGAGAAGGTGGCTCTGGATGGTTTGTTTGGGAGAAGGTGGCTCTGGATGTTTGTTGGGAGAAGGTGGCTCTTAGGGGAGCACAAGGGCAGGTTTGGGGTGTGTTGGGATGTGCCATCAGCAGGAGGATGCCTGCCTGCTTTTTCATCCCTTTTCCATGACTTTTCCTGGCCCCCCAGCTCTGGGAGGGGAGTGAGGGGTGCCTGCTCCAGCCCCCCAGGTTTCCACAGCTCCAGCCCAGCTCCAGGAGCTTTCCTGGGCTCAGCCTGGAATGCCTTAAGCACAAATCCAGCTGGAAGAGCACCTCTGGGGGATGCAGTGGGAGAGTGGAGCTGTTGGGGTGCGCTGTGGCTGGGAGCAGGGTTGGGGTGCTGGGCAGGGTTGGGGTGCTGGGCAGGGTTGGGGTGCTGGGCAGGGTTGGGGTGCTGGGCAGGGTTGAGGTGCTGGGGCCTCTCTTGCTGCCATCCCCAGCCCTGCTCAGCCCAGCCTGGAGCGGCGCGGGCGGGAGAAATGAGGCAGAAAACGTTTCCTGATGAAGTTTGTCAGGGTTTAAACGCCATCAGTGTGGGAACACTGTGACAGATTCCCTGCAGCAGCTCCTGGGCGGGGAGGATGGAGCAGGGAGCTCTGCAGAGGGATGGGGACAGGCTGGAGCCATGGTGAGGGGCAGCCAGGCCAAGTGCCAGGCGCTGCCCTGGGCCAGCCCCAGCCCCTGGAGCGCTCCAGGCTGGGGCAGGGGGGCTGCAGGGCTGGGAAAGGCCCAGGGGAGCTGTGCCAGCGGCCGGGCACGAGCCCAGGGTGGCCGGGGGGCAGGAGGCCGATGGCCCTGGGCTGGGGCAGCCCCAGGGTGGGCACAGCCCAGGGCAGGGACTGTCCCCTGTGCTGGCCCTGCTGAGGGACCCCCTGGAATCCTGGGGGCAGCTCCGGGCCCCTCCTGCCAGGAGAGCCCTGGAGGGGCTGGAGTGTCCAGGGAACGGAGCTGGGAAGGGAATGGAGCCCAGGAGGGGCTGAGGGAGCTGGGAAGGGAATGGAGCCCAGGAGGGGCTGAGGGAGCTGGGAAGGGAATGGAGCCCAGGAGGGGCTGAGGGAGCTGGGAAGGGAATGGAGCCCAGGAGGGGCTGAGGGAGCTGGGAAGGGGCTGAGCCTGGAGCCAAGGAGGCTCAGGGGGACCTTGTGGCTCTGCACAAGTCCCTGCCAGGAGGGGACAGCCGGGGGGTCGGGCTGTGCTCCAGGGAACAGGGACAGGAGGAGAGGGAACGGCCTCAGGCTGGGCCAGGGCAGCCTCAGGGGGGACAGCAGCAGGAATTTCCCCATGGAAAGGGGTCAGGCCTTGGCTGGGGCTGCCCAGGGAGCCCAGGCTGGGGGCAGTGATGTCCCTGGGAGAGCTCGGGGGTTGTTCCAGCACTGCTTTCCTGGGATCACTGGGAATGCTGCCCCACTCCCGCGTCCCTGTGGCCCCTCTCACCCTCCTGCTGCTCTCCCCTCCCACAGACACCAGTGGGGAGAACATTGCCGAGTCCCTGGTGGCCGAAGGTCTGGCTTCCCGGCGGGAGGGGATCCGAGCCAACAAGTAGGTGCCCAGCTCCCATCCCAGTCCTGGGCTGGCGCTCTGGGCATGGAGCCCCTGGATCCCCAGGTGCCCACACCCCAAATCCCGTGGGCTCTGGGGATGTGGCGGGGCTGGCAGGGGCTGCCTCCTTCCCTGGATGCCGAGGCAGCGGAGCCGTGTCCGTGGGCTGTGGGGCAGGGACTCTCTGGAGCCCCCAGAGTCACTCCTGGGTGGGGTTGAATCCCGTTCATTCCCACGGGAGAGGAGGTGCTGGGACATTCCTGCTGCTGGATCTGGCTGGGTGATCCCTGTGCCAGCAGGGCCGAGGCTTCTCCTGGGCTCCCTCACATCCATGGGAGAGGCCGGGCCTGGGCTGTGCAGGGCTGCAGCCGTGGGGACAGCATCCATTCCAGGGGCGCAGGACGCTTCCAGGGCAGGGTCAGCCTCCTTTGTGGGGTCGTGGAGTCCTGGGATGGGCTGGAAGGGACCCCAGAGCCCCTCCAGTGCCACCCTGCCAGGGCAGGGACACTCCCACTGCCCCAGGCTGCTCCAGCCCCAGTGTCCAGCCTGGCCCTGGGCACTGCCAGGGATCCATGGCAGCCCCAGCTGCTCTGGCACCCTGTTCAACATCCCTGAGTTTGCCGTGGCAGGGCTGGGAGGGGATCGTGGGCACGCTGGGGGCCCCTGGGTGGCCGCCCGTGTGCGCAGGGCCGGGATGATCCGTGATTCCCATGGGATGTGCCTGCCCTGCCCTGCCCTGCCCTGCCGAGCGCCGCTGCCTTTCCCTCGGTGCCCGGAGCAGCCTCCGGAAGGGCTCCTGGGCCCGGCCTCCCCCGATCCGTGGGAGGAGGCGCTTCCAGCTGGATTCCCGCTGGGATGGGCGCTGGGAGAGCTGGGTTGGGGCGGGGATGGGGTGGCCGAGCACCCAGAGGTGCCCGGGCTGAGGGCGGCGTGTCCCGCAGCCCCGAGCAGAGCCGGCTGGCCGAGCTGGAGGAGCAGGCGCGCAGCGCCAAGAAGGGCATGTGGAGCGAGGGCTCGGGCTCGCACACCGTGCGCGACCTCAAGTACACCCTGGAGAACCCCCGGCACTTCGTGGACTCCCTGCACCAGAAACCCGTCAATGGTGAGGTGTCCGTGTGTCCCCCTGTCCCGTGTCCCCCTGTCCCGTGTCCCCCTGTCCCGTGTCCCCGGCCCAGCGGGTGTTGAGCTCCGGTGTCGCTCCGCAGCCATCATCGAGCACGTGCGGGACGGCAGCGTGGTGAGGGCCCTGCTCCTGCCCGACTTCTACCTGGTCACCGTCATGCTCTCGGGGATCAAGGTGAGCCCTTCCCAGTGTCCCATTCCCAGTGCCCCATTCCCAGTGCCCCATTCCCCCTGCCCCATTCCCAGTGCCCCATTCCCAGTGCCCCATTCCCAGTGCCCCATTCCCCCTGTCCCATTCCCAGTGCCCCATTCCCAGTGCCCCATTCCCCCTGCCCCATTCCCTCTGCCCCATTCCCAGTGCCCCATTCCCAGTGCCCCATTCCCTCTGCCCCATTCCCAGTGCCCCATTCCCTCTGCCCCATTCCCTCTGCCCCATTCCCAGTGCCCCATTCCCTCTGCCCCATTCCCCCTGCCCCATTCCCAGTGCCCCATTCCCTCTGCCCCATTCCCGCTGCCCCATTCCCAGTGCCCCATTCCCTCTGCCCCATTCCCAGTGCCCCATTCCCAGTGCCCCATTCCCCCTGCCCCATTCCCTCTGCCCCATGCCCAGTGCCCCATTCCCAGTGCCCCATTCCCAGTGCCCCATTCCCCCTGCCCCATCTCCAGTGCCCAATTCCTTCCCTGTCCGCCCTCCGTGGCACCTCCAGGGCCGCAGCAGGGAGGTTGGAGGGACATCCTTGCCACCTGTGGTGCCAGGCTGGGAGGAGCCCGAGGTGTCACCGAGGGGTGGCCGGGGCTGTCAGACTCCCTGGTCAGGATTTGCTGGGAGTTCACGGGATCTCAGGATTCCTGAGGCTGGAAAAGCCCTCCCAGCCCATCCCAGCTGTGCCCAGCGCCCGCCTTGTCCCCAGCCCAGAGCCCTGAGTGCCACCTCCAGGAATTCTTGAGCTCCATGGGCAGCCCTTTGCAACGTCTGATCACCCATCCCAAGGAGAAATTCCTGCTGATGCCCAAGTCCAAGGAAGCAGAGACATGATTGGGTGGTCAGGGACCCCAGAGCCCCTCCAGTGCCACCCCTGCCATTCAGGGACACCTCCCACTGTCCCAGCTGCTCCAGCCCCAGTGTCCAGCCTGGCCTTGGGCACTGCCAGGGATCCAGGGGCAGCCCCAGCTGCTCTGGCAATCCCAGCCCAGCCAGGGATTCCTCATTCCCAATCTCCCATCCATGGCTGCCCTCTGGCAGTGGGAGCCATTCCCTGTGTCCTGTCCCTCCATCCTTGTCCCCAGTCCCTCTGCAGCTCTCCTGGAGCCCCTTCGGGCCCTGGAATGTGCTGGAAGCTCTCCCTGGATCCTTCCCTTCTCCAGGGGAACATTCCCAGCTCTCCCAGCCTGGATCCCTGGGATCTGAGGGGCTCCAGCCCTGCAGCAGCTCTGGGGCCTCCTTGGGGCTCTCCAGCAGCTCCAGGTCCCTGCCCAGGGGTCTCCTGAGCTGGAGTTGGTCTCTTCCCAGGGCAGTCAAAGGGCTTTGTCCTGGCACAAATTCCTGATTTCTGTCCCCAGAGCACCCCAGGAGCTGGGGAATGGGGGCAGCCTCCTCCCCGGGGGGTTCCCAGCCTCTTCCCGAGGCTTTGGGCCGTGCCCTGCCCTGACTGTCCCGTGCCCGCAGTGTCCCACCTTCAAGCGCGAGGCTGACGCCGAGGTCCCGGAGCCCTTCGCGGCCGAAGCCAAATTCTTCACGGAGTCACGGCTGCTCCAGAGGGACGTGCAGATCGTCCTGGAGAGCTGCCACAACCAGAACATCCTGGGCACCATCCTGCACCCGGCAAGTGGCCGCACGGCCGGCTCCGGGGGCCGGGCACGCCCGGGCACCGCGGGGTGCGGGGAGTGGGGGAGCGGGGATTGGGGGTTTGGGGCAGCCCGGGGTGCCACTGGGGTTTGTGGGCTCTTTCCTGGTGGATTTGGGGCATCCTGGTCCCTGTGAGCAGGGCAGAGCCAGGGGTGCCACTGGGGTTTGTGGGCTCTTTCCTGGTGGGTTTGGGACATCCTGGTCCCTGTGAGCAGGGCAGAGCTTGGGGTTGCCACTGGGAATCCTGGGCTCTTTCCTGGTGGGTTTGGGACATCCTGGTCCCTGTGAGCAGGGCAGAACCAGGGGTGCCACTGGGATTTGTGGGCTCTTTCCTGGTGGGTTTGGGGCATCCTGGTCCCTGTGAGCAGGGCAGAGCCAGGGGTGCCACTGGGAATCCTGGGCTCTTTCCTGGTGGGTTTGGGACATCCTGGTCTGTGAGCAGAGCTGACCCCGGGGGGATCCTGCTGGCCCCGGGGGGACCCTGCTGGCCCCGGGGGGATCCTCCTGGCCCCGGGGGGATCCTCCTGGCCCCGGGGGGATCCTCCTGGCCCCGGGGGGACCCTGCTGACCCCGGGCCCTCTCGTGCTCCCCGCAGAACGGGAACATCACGGAGCTGCTGCTGAAGGAGGGCTTTGCCCGCTGCGTGGACTGGTCCATCGCCGTCTACACCCGCGGCGCCGACAAACTGCGCGCGGCCGAGAGGTGGGATGGGGATCCCGCTGCTCCCAGTGCTCCCAGTGCTCCCAGCTGCTCCCAGTGCTCCTGCTGCTCCCAGTGCTCCTGCTGATCCCACTGTTCCCAGTGCTCCTGCTGATCCCGCTGCTCCCAGTGCTCCCAGTGCTCCCAGCTGCTCCCCGTGCTCCTGCTGATCCCAGTGCTCCTGCTGATCCCACAGTTCCCAGTGCTCCTGCTGATCCCACTGTTCCCAGTGCTCCCAGCTGATCCCGCTGCTCCCAGTGCTCCCAGCTGATCCCAGTGCTCCTGCTGATCCCACAGTTCCCAGCTGATCCTGCTGCTCCCAGTGCTCCTGCTGATCCCACTGTTCCCAGTGCTCCTGCTGATCCCACTGTTCCCAGTGCTCCCAGCTGATCCCGCTGCTCCCAGTGCTCCCAGCTGATCCCAGTGCTCCTGCTGATCCCACAGTTCCCAGCTGATCCTGCTGCTCCCAGTGCTCCTGCTGATCCCACTGTTCCCAGTGCTCCTGCTGATCCCAGTGCTCCCAGCTGATCCCGCTGCCCCCAGTGCTCCCAGCTGCCCCCAGTGCTCCTGCTGATCCCACAGTTCCCAGCTGATCCTGCTGCTCCCAGTGCTCCTGCTGATCCAACAGTTCCCAGCTGATCCCGCTGCTCCCAGTGTTCCTGCTGATCCCACTGTTCCCACTGTTCCCAGTGCTCCCAGTGCTCCTGCTGATCCTGGCTGATCCCCCAGTTCCCAGTGCTCCCAGCTGTTCCCAGTGCTCCCAGCTGCTCCCCCAGTTCCCAGTGCTCCCAGCTGGGCTCTCCCCTCCGTCTCTCCCGGGCTTTGCTGGGAGTGCCACCCCGGCACGCCGGGTGTGCCAGCCCCGTGTCCCCCTGTCCCCACCCCGCAGGTTTGCCAAGGAGCGCAAGCTGAGGATCTGGAGGGATTACGTGGCGCCCACGGCAAACCTGGATCAGAAGGACAAACAGTTCGTGGCCAAGGTGAGCGGGGCTGGGAGGGGACCCGTGGGGACCAGAGCCACAGGATGGGGTGCCCAGCTCCCTCTGGCCTCCCCATGGGGGTGGGCAAACCCCAGAGGGGCTTCCCTTGGCTGGATCCCGGCCATGGATCCCAGGGCTGGAGCGGGAAGAGGTGCCAGGAGAAGGGAAGAGCCCTGGGAGAGGGGCTCTGGTTTTTGGGGTTTGCATGGACTGGGGGTGTCCTGGCACCTGGCTCCGGTCAGCCAGGGCCACAGGGGGTGGGCTTGCACCCCGAGTGATTCCTGATGCTCCCAGGGCAGTGGCTGCCCCATGGATCAATTCCTGATCCTCCCAGGGCAGTGGCTGCCCCACGGATCAATTCCTGATCCTCCCAGGGGAGTGGCTGCCCCACGGATCAATTCCTGATCCTCCCAGGGCAGTGGCTGCCCCACGGATCAATTCCCAATGTTCCTATGGGGATGACACCCCATGGATTGGTTCCCATTTCTCCCAAAGGCTGGAGATGCTGCTGAGCCCCTCTCCTGGTGGGTGCTGGTGGGATCCCTGCCCATGGGTGCCCGGGGATCCCTGCCTGGGAATCCCTGCCCATGGATACCCGGGGATCCCTGTCCATGGATTCCTGGCAATCCCTGCCCATGGATACCCGGGAATCCCTGCCCATGGATACCCGGGAATCCCTGCCCATGGATACGCAGGGATCCCTGTCCATGGATTCCTGGCAATCCCTGCCCATGGATTCCTGGCAATCCCTGCCCATGGATACCTGGGAATCCCTGCCCATGGATACGCAGGGATCCCTGTCCATGGATTCCTGGCAATCCCTGCCCATGAATATCCTGGGAATCCCTGTCCATGGATACCCGGGAATCCCTGCCCCGGCGTGGATCCGCGGGCACAGCCGGTGCAGGAGGGCGGGAGGGAGGTGGAGGTGCGCGGGATGATCCCGGTGGATGCGGGAGCTGCGGGATCCGGGCAGGATCCCTGGGATCAGCCCCACTAGATGGAGCTGCCGCCTCGCCCAGGCAGCGGCCGCGGCTCCGGAGCGGCTGGAATTTCCCTGGAAAGTCGGCCTGGGCCCTGCGCAGGGTCGGATCCTCCCAGCGCTCCGGTCCTGCCGGGATCGGGATCGTGTCCGAGCAACCCGGCCTCGCCTGGGTGCTCCTGGGAAAAGCAGGAATGGGATCAAGCCTGGCAGATCCTTGGAAAAGCAGGAATGGGATCAATCCTGGCAGCTCCTGGGGAAAAGCAGGAATGGGATCAAGCCTGGAAGCTCCTGGGGAAAAGCAGGAATGGGATCAAGCCTGACAGATCCTGGGGAAAAGCAGGAATGGGATCAAGCCTGGCAGCTCCTGGGGAAAGCAGGAATGGGATCAAGCCTAGCAGCTCCTGGAAAAAGCAGGAATGGGATCAAGCCTGGCAGCTCTTGGGGTGCCGGGGTTGAACGGGGCACCGTGGAAAAGCTCTGGAGCTGCCGGGACAGCCAGGAGCTCCTGTGGCTGCTCAGTTGATCCCTGTGGTGCCGCCAGCTCGTGTCCGCTGGGATGAGGTTGGGAATGGCTCCTGGGCCTGCTCTGGTGGCTCGGATGTGGCTGGCACAGGAGCAGAGCTCCCAAACCCGCCCAGAGCAGGAAGGGTTTGGTGGGCATTCCCTGTGGGAGCCGTGCAGGGACACCGAGCTCGGAGGAGCTCCGGGAGGCCGGAGTGGAGAGCCCACCCGTCGGGATAAGGACACGGCTGTCCCCTCCCCGTGGCGGTGACAAATGACACCTGGGCAGGTGTCCCGTGGGCACGGCAGGGCCGTGTGCCGGCGCTGGAACGCCGGGAAGCGCTGCTGGCAGCGGCTGTGCCAGGAGCTGTGCCAGGAGCTGTGCCAGGAGCTGTGCCAGGAGCTGTGCCAGGCCGTCAGTCACGCTCCGCTCAGCTGCTGGAGGGGGCGGCTGGATGCTCCCAGCACTTCCAAGCTGCCGTGATTTTGTGGGATAGCAGCAGGCGGGGCTCCCCCCAGCCTCTCGACAGGGATGTCCGGGTGCCTTTGGGCTCAGCAGCGTCTCCCCCACCCCCGGGAGCGGTGGGGACCCGGCTTTCCCCCGGGAATGGTGCCCCCGGAGCTGTGCAGCGGGATCCCGCGGGCTGCGGGCAGAGCTTGCGGGATGCCCCGTTCCCCGGCCCTGCGGGTGCTCCCGGTCCCCGTTCCCTGCGAGCCCCCAGGGGCGGCAAAGACCGCGTCCCGATTCCGGGGGAGGAGACGTGGAATTTCTCCGCCTGTTGGGTCGATCCCGCTCTCGGAATTTGGCCTTTGGCAGCCGCAGCGCCCCCGCATTTCATTTCGGTGTCACTTTGGGGGCTTTTTTTTCTGGTTTCCCCCCCGCCTCCCGCCCTTGCCCGGAATTGTAAGCGACGGGGAAAACCAGGACGGATGCCCACGGGCTGCGGTGCCAGCGCTGCTCCCGCAGCTGGGCACGGGTCCGGCCGTGCCGGGGCCGGTGCCGGTGCCGGGTGGGCAGGGATGGCGCCGGAGCCGCCTCCGTGCTCGGCACAGCGGGGCTCGTTCGCAGCGGCAGAGCTGACGCAGGAGCTGCTGGAAGGGGCTGCGAGGGGAGGGGGAGGAGGAGGAGGAGGAGGAGGAGGAGGAAGATCCCGACCTGCCTTTGCACCGCGGACGGACCGCGGCAAACGCTCCGGCGGACGCGGCTGCGCCGGGGGGCGCCGGGCCGGGCCGGGGGCGCAGGGGGGGCTCGGCCTCGCCTCGGCTTTGGCGCTGGCGAGGGGCGAGGAGGAGAAGCCGGGGGATGGAGGTGTCAGGGGGGCTGGAGGCTCTCTCCCGAAATCCCTGCGTCAGCTCCTCTTGGAGCGGCGGGATTTGGGACGCGCTGCGGAGCCGTGCCTGCGCTGGGCTGGAGCCATCCTCTGCAGCGGGGGCTGCGGCAGCCCGGCCCCGGCCCCGGGCAGCCCCCGGCAGCCCCCGGCCCGTCCTGCCTTTTGTTCCCTTCGCTGGGAGCTCTGCTCCTGGCCAAATCGCCCCGGGGCTCGGGGATGTGCCAGAGCCGGAGCTGCTCCTGAGCTGGGGCGAGTGCCAGACGCTGCCAAAGCCCCCCTGAAGGACGTTTTTGGGGTATGGGGACGCTCGAGCTTCTGCTGGTGCTGGGCTCTGTCCCTGAGTGCCACCGTCCTTGTTGGGGTGCTGGAGGTCACCCTCAGCTCTGGGGACGCTCCCTGTGCGTGCCAAGAGCGGCTGCTGTCCCGGGACAGGGATGCTGTCCTAGGAGCACAGCACTCAGGAGACCAGCCCTAAAGGTGGAATCCCAGCACCCCAGGGTCACATCCCAGCACCCCAGTGACACATCCCAGCACCCCAGTGACACATCCCAGCCCCCTGAGGTCCCGGGATTGCAGCCATGTGGCTGCTCTGTGTCTGTCCCTGGCTGTTCCCATGGATTGGGATCAGCATTTGGAATCACCTGTGTCTTTAGGGCACATCCAGCGTTTGTGGGGCGGGGTTCTGCTGCCAGATTTCCCTGGCAAAGGTGAAATTCCTGGTCCTCAGAGGAAGGGCTGCTTCCCTCTGCTTCCTCCTCGGGCTGGTCCTGGCTCTGGGTCTGTGCCAGCCCTGCCCAGGGCACCCAGACTGGGAGGTTCTGTGTCCTCTGCTGGTCCCAGTTCTCCCTCCCCGTGTGCCCCCAGTACTGGGGACAAGCAAAGCCCGGGGTGGAAGGCTGGAGGCTTTGTTGGGCCCAGCTCTCAGTGAGGGAAAACGTCTCCCCTGATAAATCTGGACGAGGGAGGGCTGCGGGCTCGGTGCCCTGGAGGGCGATGGGATGGGGGTGACCAGCGTGGCCGGGGCTGGCCGGTGCCACGGGGACATTCCGGGGCTGCCCGCCCTGCTCCCGGCCCGGGGGACGTGGGAAGCAGCAGCCGGAGCGTGCTGGCTCTGCAAGAAACAGCTGCAGAGCTTTAAAGAAATAATCCTTCCAATCCCGTTATCAAAGGGCCTCTCGCAGGCAGGAGAAGCCACAATAAATGTTGGATAGGGGAAGTGGCTGCGGCGGGCTGGGAAGGTGGCGGGAGACAAAAGCCCCGGCCCCGGGGCGGTGCTGGCTTGTCCATTCTGTCACCGTGTCACCCCCTGTGACCCTCCTGCCCTCCCTGCGGCTCCAGCAGGGGCAGGGAGTGCCTGCCCAGGGAGGGTGGGCACCTGGGCAAGCCCCTCGTGCCACCCTGCTCTGTCCTGCCTGGGACTGGCATCCCGGGGGAGCCCTGGCTCCAGGTCCTGTGTCCTGCTGTGCCCTGTGTCCTGCTGTGCCCTGTGTCCCTTGTCCTGCCATGTCCCTCGTCCTGCCGTGTCCCTTGTCCTGCCGTGTCCCTTGTCCTGCTGTGTCCCTCGTCCTGCCATGTCCCTTGTCCTGCCATGTCCCTTGTCCTGCCGTGTCCCTCGTCCTGCCGTGTCCCTCGTCCTGCTGTGTCCCTTATCCTGCTGTGTCCCTCGTCCTGCCGTGTCCCTTGTCCTGCCGTGTCCCTTGTCCTGCTGTGTCCCTTATCCTGCTGTGTCCCTTGTCCTACTGTGTCCCTCGTCCTGCTGTGTCCCTCGTCCTGCTGTGTCCCATGTCCTGCTGTGCCCCTCGTCCTGCTGTGTCCCTCGTCCTGCTGTGTCCCTTGTCCTGCCGTGTCCCTTGTCCTGCCGTGTCCCTCGTCCTTGTCCTCCAGCATCCCATGTCCCGTTGTGTCCCATGTCCTGCAGGGACCCTTTGTAACTGGGCCAGGGCCCTGCAGAGGCCCTGGAGGTCCCTCTTGGCTCCTGCTGTCCCCCAGCTCTGTCCTGCCTGGGAGACACAATGTCCCTGTTCCATGTGCTGTGTCCTGCTGCATCCTGTGTCCTACATCTCTGTCCTGCTGCATGCCCTGCTGCATCCCATAATCTGCTCCATCCATGTCCTGCTGCCTCCTGTATCCTATATCACATGCCCTGCTACATCCCATGTCCTACATCCCATGTCCTGTTACATCCATGTCTTGTCGCATCCCATGTCCTGCACCCCATGTCCTAAATCCCATGTCCTGCTACATCCATGTCCTACTGCATCCCATGTCCTGCTGCATCCTGTATCCTGTTACATCCCATGTCTTATGTCCTGTATCCTGCTTCATCCCATTCCTGCTGCATCCCATATTCTGCTACATCCATGTCCTGCTGCATCTCATGTCCTGCTGCATCCCATGTCCTGCATCCCATGTCCTACATCCTGTATCTTGCTGTATCCTGTATCCTGCTTCATCCCATGTTCTGCTACATCCATGTCTTGCTGCATCCCATGTCCTGCATCCCATGTCCTACATCCCACACCCTGCTGTATCCTGTATCCTGCTGTATCCCGTATCCTGCTGCATCCCATGTTCTGCTACATCCATGTCCTGCTGCATCCCATATCCTACATCCTGTATCCTGCTGTATCCTGTATCCTCCTGTATCCCCTATTCTGTTACATCCATGTCTTGCTGCATCCCATGTCCTACATCCCGCACCCTGCTGTATCCCGTATCCTGCTGTATCCCGTATCCTGCTGTATCCCGTATCCTGCTGTATCCCCAGTCCTGCTGTATCCCATATCCTGCTGTATCCCCAGTCCTGCTGTATCCCGCACCCTGCTGTATCCCGCACCCTGCTGTATCCCATATCCTGCTGTATCCCCAGTCCTGCTGTATCCCCAGTCCTGCTGTATCCCATGTCCTGCTGTATCCCCAGTCCTGCTGTATCCCCAGTCCTGCTGTATCCTGTATCCTGCTGTATCCCGTATCCTGCTGTATCCCGTGTCCTGCTGTATCCCCAGTCCTGCTGTATCCCGTATCCTGCTGTATCCCCAGTCCTGCTGTATCCCGTGTCCTGCTGTATCCCCAGTCCTGCTGTATCCCCAGTCCTGCTGTATCCTGTATCCTGCTGTATCCCGTATCCTGCTGTATCCCGTGTCCTGCTGTATCCCCAGTCCTGCTGTATCCCGTATCCTGCTGTATCCCCAGTCCTGCTGCCTCCGTGTGCTGCTGCCTCCCGTGTCAGGCACCCCTCGCCCCGTCCCGCGCAGGGTCCGTGAGTTCTCCCTGCCGGGAGGGGCCGGGCCGGTGCCACCGCTGCTCCCGCCCGGAGCCGGCCGTGCCCGGAGCCGCGGGAGCGCCGGGAGCCGCCGGCCGGCTGCTGCTCGTGCCAGGGAGCGGATGAGCTGTGACGGCGCTCCCGCTCCCGCGGCTCCCGGGCAGCGTGTGCTGGCTGTGTCATGGAGCGCGGCGGCTGCCCCGGAGCTGCCCCGGAGCTGCCCCGGCTGCAGCGGCTCCGCTCGCATCCCGCTCTTCCCAAGGCTTGGGCTCCCTGCTCGGCCCTGCGTGCCCTGGAGCGTGAGATTGGATTACTCCACTTGGCAGGCACACGGCTTTGGGCTGCTCCTGCCGAGGAAACGTCCGGGAGCCGGGAGAGGCCGGGCAGTTCCCAGGGGCTTTGCCTGCCCTGGCGATCCTCGGTGTCTGCTCGGATCTGAATTCCTTAAATCCCGCTCTCCCTCCGGCCCTGGAGTGGGGTCAGCTCCTCCTCCCTCCGCGGCTCCGGGGATGTGTGGGATCGGGATCGTGGCTGGGAGCCTTTAGGACTGGGGGGACTGGCTTGTGCTGGCAGCAGGCAGGGGAGGTTCCTGTCCTGCCACTGGGAATATCCAGCAGCTCCACTGTGGGCTGGAGAACTGGGAATGTTAAACTCGTGTGTCCTGAACCCCACTGGGATCCTCCTGCCCCCCTCTCTGCCTGGAACCAGCCAGGGAGAGCTCAGAGCCCTGGCAGGGCCTGGAGGGGCTCCAGGAGAGCTGCAGAGGGGCTGGGGACAAGGACGGAGGGGCAGGACACAGGGAATGGCTCCCACTGCCAGAGGGCAGCCATGGATGGGAGATTGGGAATGAGGAATTCCTGGCTGGGCTGGGATTGCCAGAGCAGCTGGGGCTGCCCCTGGATCCCTGGCAGTGCCCAAGGCCAGGCTGGACACTGGGGCTGGAGCAGCCTGGGGCAGTGGGAGGTGTCCCTGCATGGCAGGGGTGGCACTGGAGGGGCCGGTGTCAGGGTGGCACCTGGCCCTTGGTGGGCCCAGGTAGCTGCTGTCCCCACGCTGAGCTCTGTCTCTGTCCCCAGGTGATGCAGGTGCTCAACGCCGACGCCATCGTGGTGAAGCTCAACTCCGGGGACCACAAAACCATTCACCTGTCCAGCATCCGGCCACCACGGCTCGAGGGGGACAGCGCCCAGGTGACACTGTGGGGACGGGGCACAGGGAGGGGACAGCACCCAGGTGACACTGCGGGGACGGGGCACAGGGAGGGGACAGCACCCAGGTGACACTGCGGGGACAGGGAGGGGACGGGAAGACGATGGGAAGGGGCCGGTCAGGGAGCCAGGGTCAGCTCTGTGTTGAGACCCCGCCCGTGGGGCTCCTGCTCCCTCTGGGATGACCATGCCCCCTCTCCCTTCCTGTGGGAGCTGATTCCATGGGATGCAGGCGGCCTGGGAAGGGCTGGAAATGCGCTGGCGGCTGCAGGGAGACGGATCCGTCCCTCGTCTCGTGCCTCAGTTTCCCCTCTGCTCCGCGGGCGCTCCCAGCCGGGGCTGTGGGATGTTCCTGAGGGATGTCTGTGCCTGTGGCCCCACGCCCTCCGTGGGGCGGGCACGGAGGCTGCGCCGCTGCTGGAGGTGGTTCCGAGGGGGGAATCCTCGGTTTCCCTTCCGCCGGGCTCCGGGAGGAGCGGCCGCCGTGTCCTCGGCTCCGAGGGACGCCGGGGCCGGCTCGGGGCCGGGGCGCCGGGACCCGACGGGGTCTGGGAGGCCGGGAAGGGCTGGAAGAGGCCGCGCTGCTCCCGCAGTTTGCTCCTGCTCTCGGCCTTTGAGGCTCCCTCAGGCCGGGGCCGGAGCCGAGCGCGCGACAGGGACGCGAAAGCGCCGGGACCAGCTGGGATCGGCACGGGAGAACCCTTGACCCCGCCAGGCTCCGGGGCTGGACCGGGAAACGGGATGGGGGATCAGTCCCTGTGTCACACACGGAGTGTCCCTGGCCCTGCCCGCAGCTCTGGAGCTGTGCCAGGAGCTGGGATGGGGGATCAGTCCCTGTGTCACACACGGAGTGTCCCTGGCTCTGCCCACAGCTCCGGGGCTGTGCCAGGAGCTGGGATGGGGGATCAGTCCCTGTGTCACACACGGAGTGTCCCTGGCTCTGCCCGCAGCTCTGGAGCTGCTCCAGGAGCTGGGATTGGGGATCAGTCCCTATGTCAACAGAGTCTCCTCCATCCCCTCAAAGCTCTGGAGCTGCTCCAGGAGCTGGGATGGGGGATCAGTCCCTGTGTCACACACAGAGTGTCCCTGGCTCTGCCCGCAGCTCCGGGGCTGTGCAGGATGAGGGATCGGTCCCTGTGTCACACACGGAGTGTCCCTGGCTCTGTCCACAGCTCCAGAGCTGCTCCAGGATCTGGGGTGAGGAATGTGTCCTTCTGTCTCCTTGACCCTGCTTGCAGCTTTGGAGCTGTTCCAGAAACCAGGATGAGGGATTGATTCCTCTTCACTGAGTCTCCGTCCCACGGAGAGCTCTGGAGCTGCTCCAGGAGCCAGGATGTGGCTCTGATCCCTGTGTCCCTTTCTGGGACACGTTGTGGTGCAGGAGCCGGGCACTTCCGCCGTCTCCCGGTGATCCCAGTCCAGCAGGGGCTGCTCGGAGTGGGATTTATCCCCGTGCTGCTGCTGCTCCCTCTGTTACTCCATTCCCTCTGTGCCTATGTGCTTGGAGTTGTGGGATCATGGAGCTCCTGAGACCCTCGGAGCGCCTGCCTTCTTCCTGGCACATCCCTCCTCCTCCTCCTCCTCCTCCTCCTCCTCCTGCGCCTCTGGAGACGCCGGGAAGGCTCCTGGGAAGCTCCTGCCCATGCACACGAAGGGGGCTGAGCCAGGATTGCTCCAAAACCACCTTTTCCAGGCTGTTTTCCATCCGGGAGCACCGCGGGCCGGCCTGGCCGTGCCGATGGGCGACGGCTCCCGAGGTGACCCCGCGTTGCTGTGGGAACGGGAATTTGGAAATTCCTGCCTCCCTGCACGCCACCTTGATCTGACCACATGGAATTATGGACACATTCCCAGATCGGCCTCTTCCCGCTGCTCCTCTGGCATCAGCCCGGCGGGGCTGGGAGTGCCGGGGGCTCGGGGAGCAGCGGGAGCAGCGGGAGCAGCGGGATCCCTCCGGAGCGGCCGCAGTCTCCAAGGAGACTGCAGAAAGGCAGCGGCCGCCCGCCGCGCCGCCGGAGGGATCCGCTGGCAACCCGCCCGTGCTCGGCTCCTCCCGAATTCCGGAGCTCCCGGAGCCCCCCTCAGCGTGGGCTCCGTGCCCCCGAAGCCGGGGTGTCCCTGTGCATCCCTGCATCCCAGGTCACATCCCTGCATCCCAGTGTCACATCCCAGTGCTCCAGTGTCACATCCCTGCATCCCAGGTCACATCCCTGCATCCCAGGTCACATCCCAGTGCTCCAGGTCACATCCCTGCATCCCAGGTCACATCCCTGCATCCCAGTGTCACATCCCAGTGCTCCAGTGTCACATCCCTGCATCCCAGGTCACATCCCTGCATCCCAGGTCACATCCCAGTGCTCCAGGGTCACATCCCCGTGCTCCAGTGTCACATCCCAGTGCTCCAGTGTCACATCCCTGCATCCCAGGTCACATCCCTGCATCCCAGGTCACATCCCTGCATCCCAGGTCACATCCCAGCGCTCCAGTGTCACATCCCAGTGCTCCAGGTCACATCCCTTCATCCCAGTGTCACATCCCTGCATCCCAGGTCACATCCCAGTGCTCCAGGGTCACATCCCAGCCCCCCGAGGTCCCGGGATTGCAGCCATGTGGCTGCTCTGTGTCTGTCCCTGGCTGTTCCCATGGATTGGGATCAGCATTTGGAATCACCTGTGTCTTTAGGGCACATCCAGGGTTTGTGGGGTGGGGTTCTGCTGCCAGATTTCCCTGGCAAAGGTGAAATTCCTGGTCCTCAGAGGAAGGGCTGCTTCCCTCTGCTTCCTCCTCGGGCTGGTCCTGGCTCTGGGTCTGTGCCAGCCCTGCCCGGGGCACCCAGACTGGCAGGTTTTGTTTCCTGTACTGGTCCCAGTTGTGCCCCACTGGGGTCTCCCCGAGGTCCCTCTGGCCTGGGATGCTCCCGTTAAATCCCAATTATTTCTCCCTGGGTTTCATCCTTCCGTAGCTCCGTCATGTTTCCCTCCCTGGCGCTGTCATTACTTACCTGGCAGTGCAATTCATGATGGGTTTGCTCCTCCCTTCCATACCAGCAGTGAAAATTTTGGAAAAAACATCCAAGAATTCCACAAGGGACCAAACCCACCCTCGCTGGGGCTCAGGGTGGGGACCCCCATCCCAGCTGCTATTCCAGAGATGGATCCAGGGCTCAGGGAGTGTGCACACATCTGTTTATGGATCAAGTGTTAGCATGGACATCTCTCCATGGGCACGTCTGTGGAATGTGTCAGGAGTTACAGAAAATCCATGGGAATATTTGTAACTTCTGACATTTATTGAAAATCCACCAGTGGAGGGCTCAGGCCTAGGGACAGGGACAGGAGGAGAGGGAATGGCCTCAGGCTGGGCCAGGGGAGCCTCAGGGGGGAACCAGCAGGAATTTCCCCATGGAAAGGGGCTCAGGCCTTGGCGGGGGAAATTTGGAGTCGCCATCGCTGGAGGTGTCCAAGGAATTCCTGGATGTGGCACTCAGGGGTCCGGGCTGGGACAAGGAGGGGATCAGGCACAGCTTGGACTCGGTGACCTTGGAGGGCTTTCCCAGCCTCAGGGATCTGGGATCCATATAAATTCCAGGAACATGCATACCTTTATTTAATATAAAATATATAAAATGTGTAAAATGCACTTAGGGCTGATTCCAGGAAGGCTTTTCCCCTCAGTGCCCCTTTGTGGGCTCTTCCCACCCCCTCATCCCTGCCGGAGCAGGAGCGCCGGGATATCACAGCTCCGTCGGGAATCCCATCCCGACCTGCCGAGCGCTAATTGCTGCTCCCACGGCTCGGGATGGAGGAGATGGGAAGTGACAGACGGAAAACAGAGTGTGATGGGATCCTGCAGCCTTTCATCTCCAGCCTTTCATCTCCCAGTGCTGGCTGAATCCCGGGAGCGACGGCCGGGAACGTGCCCAGCGCTCGGCTGTGTCCGGGAGCGTCGCGGATCGGGATGGAGACGGATCTCCCGCTGCCCCACGGGTGCCACGGGGTGTGGGAACAGCTGGAAAGCCTCACCTGGATGGTTGGAATCTTCATCAGGATAGCTGGGAACTCGCTGGAATGGCTGGAAACTCACTGGGATGGCTGGAAAACCTCACTGGAAAGGCTGGAAACTCACTGGGATGGCTGGAAACTCACTGGGATGGCTGGAATCTCCCTGGGAAGGCTGGAATCTCTCCCTGGGATGCGGCCCCCATCTGGGGCTGCCAACATGGGATGCTCCAATCCTTGGGATGCTCCAGGTGCCTGTGGATGCAGGGAAGCTGCTCCCGAGGTGCTGCCGGCACCCAGCGCTCAGCCCCCGAGCTGAGGGTGCTGGGGGTTTGGGATCCACCCTGCCGATGGAGCAGGAGATGGAGATGGAGATGAGATGGAGATGGAGATGGAGATGGAGATGGAGATGGAGATGGAGATGGAGATGGAGGTGGAGATGGAGATGGAAATGGAGATGAGATGGAGATTGAGATGGAGATGGAGATGGAGCAGGAGATGGAGATGGAAATGGAGATGAGATGGAGATGGAGATGGAGATGGAGATGGAGATGGAGATGGAGATGGAGATGGAGATGAGATGGAGATTGAGATGGAGATGGAGATGGAGATGGAGATGGAGATGGAGATGGAGATGGAGATGGAGGTGGAGATGGAGATGGAAATGGAGATGAGATGGAGATTGAGATGGAGATGGAGATGGAGCAGGAGATGGAGATGGAGCAGGAGATGAGATGGAGATGGAGATGGAGATGGAGATGGAGATGGAGATGGAGATGGAGATGGAAATGGAGATGGAGATGGAGGTGGAGGTGGAGGTGGAGGTGGAGATGGAGATGGAGATGGAGATGAGATGGAGAGGGATCCATCCTGCTCCCTGGAGCAGTTTGCTGGCCTTGGATCCATCCAGAGGCGGAGCTGAGCCGTGCCTGGCAGTTCCGTGGGGTGGAGGAGGAGCCAATTCCCAGGAAGAGCAAGGAGGGCTCAGACCTGCTGGGCCCAGCTGTGGTGGTTCTGCCTCGTGGCTTGGTGACACCTGGGTGTCAGTGCCACCACTGCTCCCCGAGTTTGGGGTCTTTCCATTCCCTTTCCCAGTCACCAGCTCCTTCCCTTGGACAGCCGCATTCCAGGCCCCATCAGCCGCTCCGGCGGAATTTTCTGGATTGCGGCAGTTGCAGCACAAATCTGCTCCAATCCCCAATTTATCTAAATTGATCTCTTAATTGGGAATTCTCTGGAGGAGGGGGAGTCGAGCACATGGCTCCTGATCCAACGGGAGGAGCAGGGAACAAGCAGCCTGCTGGGCTGGGAGCTGGGAAGCTGAGCTGGGGCAGTGCTCCCGGCCGGAGCAGGGGCGTGGAGGCTGCCGGGGCTCCGGGCTCTGGGAGCCTTTGGGAGCCCTGGAAGTGGGATCGGGAGCAGAGATTTCCCAGCTCCTTTCCCAGCTGCTCCAGGACTCCCTCATCCCACCCGCACAGCCGGGATCAGGCTGGCACTGCAGGTGTGGGATTTCTCCAGGGATTGTCGGGACGGCCCTGGGACACTTCCAGACTTCTTTTCCAGGGATGCAACGCTGAGGCTCTCTGGTTTTCCATATTTCCCCTGGGTGGCAGCTCATTCCTGTCCCTCTGCCCCACAGCAGTGCTGGGCAGGGGTCCCGGGCCCCTCCGGCCAGGATTTGGGATGAGGGATCCTGGTGCTCTGCCTGCTCCGGCCTCTGGAGCGACGGGAGCCTCCCAGGGCTGCCACCACCCCGGTGGGGAAAAGCTGGAGGCACAGGAAAGCTGGAACTGGCTTCAGAAAGAGGGAGAACAGATTTGGGCTCGGGTATTTTTTTCCCAGTTCTCAGAGGAGCTGCATGCAGGCTCCTGGGCTTTCTGCTGTGATTCCAAAGGCAGGGAGCTGCTGGATCATCCAGGCCCCACTCCCGCGGGACCCTCACAGCCAGGGATTGGCATCCCTGCTGGAATGTGGGGTGCCCCGGGGTGGTGCCAGGTGGGGTTCCCGTGTCCTGCAGATCCCAGTGGCTCCAGAGCTCCGGAGCTCTTGGAGGTCCCAGGGTTTGAGTCCTGGATTCAGGGTTTTTGTGTGCCAGGAATGTCGTGGCCGCTCCGTGTCCCTCGTTCCCTTGGGAGGGGCGGTGGATGTGGCTGCTCATCCTGCCACATTCCAGCAGATTTCAGGGAGTGTTTTACTCGCACCTGTCACAGCTGGTGCTTCTCTGCTCCTTTCCCTGTGCCTGGCTGCTTCCTGGGATATTTCTGTGGCACTGGAAGAGCTCTGCACCAGCGACCTGCCGGGAGCTCTGCCAGCCCTGCCGGAGGCAGTAGGGGCAGGGAGTGACCTTGGCCCCAAGGGCAGCCTGGCCCGGCCCCTGGAGCTCAGCTTTTGAGGCTGTTCCAGTTGGATTTATAACCCTGCAGGAGAGCTGGGAAAGGAGCTGGGAAAGATCCCATCCCACCCGTTTTTAGCAATCCCAGCTGCTCTATCCCTGGAAAAGAGCTGCTGCTCCCGGCTCTGAGCCACCCTGGGTACCCGTGGAGAGCCTGGGGCGCCGTGGGCGCCCGGTCCCGCTCGGTGGGTGCCGCTCGACAGATGGTCTGCAGGTGTCTGCCGGGAGCTTTTCCAGGGAGCAGCCAGCTGGATTTTGGGAAGAGGGCGGCTGCTCGGCTTGGCAGCGCCTTGCCGGGAGCTGGGCGCGTTCCTCAGGCCCTGCAGAGGCTGCGCTGGCACCCTCGGGAGCGCGGGCGATGCCACAGCCCTGCCAGGCGAGGGCTGGGAGGAGGGGCCGGCACAGGGAGCGTTTTCCAGGCGGGAATGGCCGGGTGGGCTCTGCCAAACCCTCTGCAGGGATGGAGCCACCGGCACAAATCCCTGGGGCTGCGATGCTGGGGCTGCCCCTTGGAATGCCCAAGGCCAGGCTGGGCACTGGGGCTGGAGCAGCCTGGGGCAGTGGGAGGTGTCCCTGCCGTGGCTGGGGTGGCACTGGAGGGTCCCTGGGGTCCCTTCCCACCCACAGCATTCCGTGATCCTTCTGGCGGCGAGCCCGGAGGAGCCGGGGATCCCCAGGCGGGCTGAGCCCCCCGTGTCCCCGCCGTGTCCTCGTCCCTGCGGGTGCCGCCAGGACGGCGCAGGAGCCGCTCCCGGGACGCGGGGCTGGCTCCGAGGCCCTGGGAGCGCCGGGCGGGATGCGCGCGGAGCGGGGTTTGTACTACACAAATCTCCGCGCTCAGCGAGCATGAAAGATTAACGAGGAACAAAGCCATGAACTCATCCGGGCCCGCTCCCGCTAAATTACAGCTACAGGGATCGCGGCGCTCGTCACGGGTTGTGTAACCGAACCGATTCGCCGCGTGGCCGGCGCGGAGCCGCCGCGGCTCCGAGTGCTCCGCACGCGACCTTAATGGATTCTAAATATTGGCAGAGCCGAGGAGAGGAGGTGCGGGGGCACCGGAGTTCCCGGATCAATATTTAATGGGAGCTGCAGTCGCTTCCAGGGAGAAGACGAGTGCAGTCAGCATGTTCTGGGAACCTGGAGTGTGCCCTCCGGGCAGCAAGTGCTGCGCCGGGAAAACTGATTGGGAAAACTGATTCGCTTGCATCTGCGGCTGCCGGGCCTCCTGCCGCTCCCAAAGTCATTCCTGCCTGGAAAAGCAGCCCTTTGGTGTTTAACCCGTGCCTCTGGACTGCTCCCAGAATCATTCCTGCCTGGAAAAGCAGCCCCTCGGTGTTTAACCCGTGCCTCTGGACTGCTCCCAGAGTCATTCCCGCCTGGAAAAGCAGCCCCTCGGTGTTTAACCCGTGCCTCTGGACTGCTCCCAGAATCATTCCTGCCTGTAAAAGCAGCCCCTCGGTGTTTAACCCATGCCTCTGGACTGCTCCCAGAATCATTCCCGCCTGGAAAAGCAGCCCCTCGGTGTTTAACCCTCTGGACTGCTCCCAGAATCATTCCTGCCTGGAAAAGCAGCCCCTCGGTGTTTAACCCTCTGGACTGCTCCCAAAGTCATTCCTGCCTGGAAAAGCAGCCCCTCAGTGTTTAACCCGTGCCTCTGGACTGCTCCCAGAATCATTCCTGCCTGGAAAAGCAGCCCCTCGGTGTTTAACCCTCTGGACTGCTCCCAGAATCATTCCTGCCTGGAAAAGCAGCCCCTCGGTGTTTAACCCGTGCCTCTGGACTGCAGCAGCACGGTTCCCAGCAGCGCAGGGTGTTAAATTCCGGCTGGGAGGGATCCAGGGAAGGGCTCTGCTTTGCCTCCAGAGCGCTTTCCCTGCCTGGCCGCGAGCAAATGTCCAAACGCTCCCAGGGGAGCTGGCAGCGCCAGGTACAAGGCCTGCTCCGGGTTGGACTCATTTGCGAGCTGGCACGGTTGGGTTCCTGTATGGATTACAGCTGCTGGCATCCCGGGAAATTGCTCATGGCTCAGAGAGCAGCAGCTCGGCAGCGAAACGGGAGCAGCCTGCGGCCCGGAGCGGCGGCGGGAGCCGGGCTGGTGTGGAGCAGCCGGCCGGGAAGCTGGGCAGGAGCTTGCCAGCAATTACGGAGCAGCTTTTCCATGAGGCAGCAGCTCCGGGAGCCCCCGGGGCCGCGCCGCTCCGAGCGGACCCCGCTCGGCCCATCTGCCGCCGCCGGAACCGGGCTGTGCCGCCTGGCAGGAGCAATCCCCGGAGAGCCGGCTGTGCGAGATCCTTCCCCGGCCGCTTCCCGCTAAGTGCTGCCATTCCTCCTGTAATTCCTGCCCGCTGTTGTGACACCGACGCTCGGAGGGAGATCCGGGCACCTGCCGGCTCGCATTCCCGGGGATGCCGCTCCGGCCTCGCGCGCTCCGGGAGCCGCTCCGGAGGTTTGGTCCGTGCCCAGCCCCGGCTGATCGGCGCTCGGCTGGATGAGCGTGAAAACGCTGCCGGGAGAGCGGAGCTTTGACCTTCTGAGCTCCTCGGGAGCTGCTGGAATTCCTCAGCGCGTGGAAAATTGCACTGAATTGGAGCAGCGCCTCGGTCCTGGCACACAGCTGAGCTCTGCAATTAATGCTCCGGCCCTTGTGCCTCGGGAATCGATCCCTGATTTTAGTTGGGATGAGCCTCTGCCCTGGCGCCGATCCCATCTCCCAGCTCGGGAGCGGCTGCTCCGGGTGGGGAGCAGGCACGGCTCCGGCATCGCCCCGGAGCCCGCCCGGTCACAGCGGGGGCGGCCGGGGGGACGCTGGGGACAGAGCTGTGCCACACGGTGCCATCGCCAGTGGGGCAGGGAGGGACAGGAGCAGCTCCATGCGCACGTGGCAGCGCAGGGAAGCTCCACCCCAGGACCTGGCCCAGGCTCACATCCCACCCCCAATTCCCGGCTCGGGGTGGTCACCGGGGGTCCCAGCCGGGCCAGGGCTCCGTGTTTATCCCAGGGCACCCCTCCCTCTGTGCTCAGGAGTGGGGGCTGGGAGCTCCCCAGCCCCAGCCGCGCTTGGGGGTTGGAGCAGTGGGAGCAGTGGGAACACCCCCATTCCTGCACCTCTGCCGGCGCCGCTCCCAGAATCGGGAATCATGAATATTCCCCCTCCATTAGCACCGGCTGCATTCAGTGCCAGACGTTTGGAGACGTGATGGATGGATGGATGGATGGCCGGGGATGGATTGGGAACATCCCTCACTGGCACCTGCATTCCCCCCGTCCCTTCCCCCAGCTTGAGGTGCTGGACTCCGGTGGCACCGGCCATCCTCGGGGACACTGGGAGCACTTCAGCACCTCCCAAAATTCCCAGGGAAAGTAGCAAAGCCATGAGGGCCCTTGGAAAGGCTTTCCGTGGAGGATCTGCCCTGGATCTGCAGGGCTTGGGGGTGAGGAAGGGCCAGGCCCCTCTTGGCACAGGGGTGGTGTGGCCTGGCACGGCCCCGGGGTCACTGTGGGTGTGCTGGAGGTGACCTGGGCTGTGCCAAGTGCCACGGACTGGGGCTGCACCAGGGATCCTGTCTGTGCCAGGGTTAATGGATCCATCCTGCCCATGCCAGGGATCCTGTCTGTGCCATGCATAATGTACCCATCCTGTCCGTGCCGTGGCTGATGGATCCATCCTGCCTGTGCCAGGGATCCATCCTGCCCGTGCCATGGCTGACGGATCCATCCTGCCTGTGCCAGGGATCCATCCTGCCCGTGCCATGGCTGACGGATCCATCCTGCCTGCTCCCCAGACCCGCCGGCACAGCGCAGCCCCTGGGGCTGGCGAGGGGTCCTCAGGGTGTCCTGTGAGCAGAGCAGGGTGACAGTGATGGTGACAGCGACACTGACGGTGACAGCTCGGATGTCCCCTACCCCAGGCCCCGCAGAGGGGAGGCAGCTCCATCCTTCCAAGCTCTTCCCTCGCTGCCGGCCCCGCTGCCCTACTTTTCTCCAGCTGCTTTTCCTGCTTCCCTCCGTCACGTGCGGGTGGGCTCGGAGCGCTGCAGCCCCGGCTGCCCGGGCTGGGCTCTGAGCGGGGCTCTGAGCTCCCGCACACTGCAGCACCCCATCCTGCCCTGACCCTGCTTGGGGCTCTGAGCTGCTCCCCATTCTGCCCTGACCCTGCTCAGGACCCTGAGCTCCCCCACACTGCAGCACCCTGTCCTGCCCTCACCCTGCTCAGGACCCTGAGCTCCCCCACACTGCAGCACCCTGTCCTGCCCTCACCCTGCTCAGGACCCTGAGCTCCCCCTCATTGCAGCACCCTGTCCTGCCCTCACCCTGCTCAGGACCCCGAGCTCCCCCTCATTGCAGCACCCAGTTCTGTCCTCACCCTGCTTAGGACCCCGAGCTCCCCCTCATTGCAGCACCCCAGCTGCCCTGACCCTGCTCGGGGCTCTGAGCTCCCCCACACTGCTGCACCCCGTCCTGCCCTGACCCTGCTCAGGACCCCGAGCTGCACCCTGTCCTGCCCTCACCCTGCTCAGGACCCTGAGCTCCCCCTCATTGCAGCACCCTGTCCTGTCCTCACCCTGCTCAGGACCCCGAGCTCCCCCTCATTGCAGCACCCAGTTCTGTCCTCACCCTGCTCAGGACCCCGAGCTCCCCCTCATTGCAGCACCCCGTCCTGCCCTCACCCTGCTCAGGACCCCGAGCTCCCCCTCATTGCAGCACCCTGTCCTGTCCTCACCCTGCTCAGGACCCCGAGCTCCCCCTCATTGCAGCACCCTGTCCTGCCCTCACCCTGCTCAGGACCCTGAGCTCCCCCTTATTGCAGCACCCTGTCCTGCCCTCACCCTGCTCAGGACCCTGAGCTCCCCCTCATTGCAGCACCCCGTCCTGCCCTGACCCTGCTCGGGGCTCTGAGCTGCTCCCCATTCTGCCCTGACCCTGCTCAGGACCCCGAGCTCCCCCTCATTGCAGCACCCTGTCCTGCCCTCACCCTGCTCAGGACCCTGAGCTCCCCCTTATTGCAGCACCCTGTCCTGCCCTCACCCTGCTCAGGACCCTGAGCTCCCCCTCATTGCAGCACCCCGTCCTGCCCTGACCCTGCTCGGGGCTCTGAGCTGCTCCCCATTCTGCCCTGACCCTGCTCAGGACCCTGAGCTCCCCCTCATTGCAGCACCCCGTCCTGCCCTGACCCTGCTCGGGGCCCCGGGGCTGTGCGGGAGGAGCCACGAGAACGGAACCCGCCGGGAGCGGGGACAAAAGGGGCCGGGAGGGAGTCCCCTCCCACGCCACCCCAAATCCAGGGCAGGGAGGGCTTGAAGGGACAGCCCCGCATCCCTCAGGGCCCGCGCTGCAGTCCGGGCTGGCAGCGGGGACGGTGCGGAGGCTCTTCCCGGAGCCCTGAAATGGCCGTGCCTGGCAGCAGCTGCCGCTCTGTCCTCGTCCCTGTCCCCGTTCCCGTCCCCTTGGTGACGGTTTTAGGAAGCCGAGGCATCTCCCGGTGTCTCGGCGTCCCGCAGCCGGGCCCTGGGCTGGGATCATCCCCGTTCCGGCAGCGCTGACCCCGTTTTTCCTCTCTGCGGGAGCGGAGCGGCCAAAACGCCGCTGGAGTCCCAAATCCACGTGGCCCTCGGAGCCGCATCCCCACTGCCTGCAGAGCCACATCTGAGGCTGCTGCAGGCGGATGCTGGGCTGAGGGTGGCCTGGAACCAGCATCTCCCACCATGGCAGGGGTTGGGATGCATCCCCCGGTTCAGGTACCCAGTCTGGGATGCCTGGAATGTATCCCCCAATTCCAGGTACACAGTTTGGAATGCCTGGAATGCATCCCCCAATTCCAGGTACCCAGTCTGGGATGCCTGGAATGCATCCCCCAGTTCAGGTACCCAGTCTGGGATGCTTGAAATGCATCCCCCAATTCCAGGTACCCAGTCTGGGATGCCTGGAATGCATCCCCCAATTCCAGGTACACAGTTTGGAATGCCTGGAATGCATCCCCCAATTCCAGGTACCCAGTCTGGGATGCCTGGAATGCATCCCCCAATTCCAGGTACACAGTTTGGAATGCCTGGAATGCATCCCCCAATTCCAGGTACACAGTTTGGGATGCCTGGAATGCATCTCCCAATTCCAGGTACACAGTTTGGGATGCCTGGAATGCATCCCCCAGTTCAGGTACCCAGTCTGGGATGCCTGAAATGTTATCCCCCAATTCCAGGTACCCAGTCTGGGATGCCTGGAATGCATCCCCCAATTCCAGGTACCCAGTCTGGGATGCCTGGAATGCATCCCCCAATTCCAGGTACACAGTTTGGGATGCCTGGAATGCATCCCCCAGTTCAGGTACCCAGTCTGGGATGCCTGAAATGCATCCCCCAATTCCAGGTACAGTTTGGGATGCCTGGAATGCATCCCCCAGTTCAGGTACCCAGTCTGGGATGCCTGAAATGCATCCCCCAGTTCAGGTACCCAGTCTGGGATGCAGTGCCCAGTTCCAGGTGCCCAATTCGGGGTGTCCAGGGTGCCTCCCCCCGTTCCAAGGGCCCAGTTTGGGATGCCTGGAATGCCGTGGCCCAGTTCCAGGTGCCTGCTGCTGAGGATCTGCATTCCAGCAGCCAAAGGGTATTCAGCATAAATGCAGCCTCTGGGATTTCCACCTTTTCCTGGGCAGTTCGTTCTGAGGGAGGCGCGGGCTGAGGGTGGATGAATTCCAGCGGCTGGGACACGAACCCTGTGGCAGCAGGGCCCTGTCTCCTGTGGATCCAGGAGAACCTGGGTGTCTGGAGCAGGGGTGCTGCTGGCACAGCTTTTCCAGGGATCTCGGCCTCCCTGGGAGCCTCCCAGGGATCTCAGCCTCTTCCGGAGCTCCCGGGGCTGCCGGGGAAGTCGGACTCGCTTAGCACCGAGTTCCAGCGCTGCAGCGGGGAAATGATGAAGGGAAAACCACAAATGATCTGTGGAAGGAGCGGATATTTTGGGATGCCTCAATTTCCTCATCAGCCCCGGAGAGGGGGCAGCGAGCCAAGCGCTGCCGGATGATGAATCCCCCGGGAGCGGGCAGCGCCGCGCCCGGATGGTTCCCCATTAATTCCCTGGAGAGGGCCCTGCCCACCCTGCTGCCCCCACCGAGGGGTCTGGGGCTGGGCTGGGGCTGGCACAGAGATGCCAGGAGGGTTAAAGCCCCTCGGGAAGCTCCTGTCAGCACCCCAGCCCAAATGGAGGGATTCTCCCAGTTCTTTCTCAGCCAGAAATGCTGGAATCATAAAATCATGGAATGGTTGGGTGGTCAGGGACCCCAGAGCCCCTCCAATGCCACCCCTGCCAGGGCAGGGACACCTCTCACTGCCCCAGGCTGCTCCAGCTCCAGTGTCCAGCCTGGCCCTGGACATTCCAGGGATCCAGGGGCAGCCCCAGCTGCTCTGGCAATCCCAGCCCAGCCAGGAATTCCTCATTCCCAATCTCCCATCCATGGCTGCCCTCTGGCAGTGGGAGCCATTCCCTGGGTCCTGTCCCTCCATCCTTGTCCCCAGTCCCTCTGCAGCTCTCCTGGAACCCCTCCAGGCCCTGGCAGGGCTCTGAGCTCTCCCTGGATCCTTCTCTCCAGCCTGGGACAGTGGGAGGTGTCCCTGCCCACATCAGGGATGGCACTGAAGGGGCTGTGAGGTCCCTTCCCACCCAACTCACTCCCTGATTCCCAGATTCTATAATTTATAACTTTATTATTTATAGTTCTGCGTTGTGCTGAGGCAGCCCCGGTTATTTCCGTGCCATCGCTTCCATCGTTCCCCGCCGTTCCCATTTGTCCTGCGGCGTTCCTGCTCCAGCTCCTGGCGGAGCCGAGGCTCCCTGGGCCTTCATCCCTGCCCAGGATGATGAGGATGGTCATGCACAGCGTGTCCTGGAGCGAGCAGGGAGCAGAGCCCGGCATGGCAGCGCCAACCCCGCTGGGGACAGTCAGTCACTGTTCTGACTCCAACTTTGTCCTGACCACAGGGTCCTGTCCCCCCAGTTTGGGGTCCTGTCCCCCCAGTTTGGGGTGCTGTACCCCCCTTTGGAGTCCTGTACCTCCCTTTGGTGTCTCCCAGCTGGAATGTTGATGCCATGGAGGTGCTGGGGGAGGACTTGGTGTGGCTCTGGTTGTGTTTGGAAGTGGGGACGGTCCCCAGTCCTGAGGGGGCAGAGCTGTGCCCATGGTGCCAGCCTTGCTGTGGGGGCACCCCGAGCCCCTGGAGCGCTCCAGGCTGGGGCAGGGGGGCTGCAGGGCTGGGAAAGGCCCAGGGGAGCTGTGCCTGCGACCCTCGGGGCTGCTGCTGCTCCCGGTGTCGTTCCCAGCCCTGCCGGGCTCCGGGGTGCCGGAGCTGCGCCGCGGGACAGCCGCTCCTGCCGCTCCTGCCGGCCCCGGGATGGATCTCCGGGGTGGATTTCCCACCCGGCACATCCCAGGCGGGTTCAGCCGAGGGTGAAGAGTGCGTGACACGGCTGATGAGCCATCGCCCCTTCCCTGAGCACCCTGGGTCCCCGGGGACCCCTGCCCCGGCCCAGGGTCCCACCCTGGGTCCCCGGGGACCCCTGCTCAGGGTGGGAGCAGCGCTGGGCTCTGCCCCGGCCCAGGGTCCCGCCCTGGGTCCCTGGGGACCCCTGCCCCGGCCCAGGGTCCCACCGTGGGTCCCTGGGGACCCCTGCCCCGGCCCAGGGTCCCGCCCTGGGGGCTGCCGTGTCCCGGGTCCCCTCCCAGCGCTGGCATTTCCAGCTGGCAGCTCCCGCTCTCCTCCCGCTCATTCCGCCCCGGCGCTGCGAGTTGATTAGCTCTGCTAATTACTTCACAAATAATGAGCTTCCCTAATTGCGCTGGCAGGGATGGGGGGGCTCTCCCCACCTGCCATCCCGCAGTGCCACTGGGCTCTGGGTCCCCTCGGCCCCACTGGGGACCCCCCTTAAGTGTTGGCGCCCAGAATTCTGGGGAAAAACCCCAAAATCTTTACGTGGGGAGCTGGCAGCTCTGGCTCATCCCAGGGGGATTGGGCCATTCCCCCTGCTCTGAGCACCCCAGATCAGTGGGATGCGTGTTCCAGACCCTGCCTGTTCCTTGTCACGGCCTCTGGGCTGGATCTCCGGGATGGATTTCCCACCTGGCACATCCCAGGCGGGTTCAGCCGAGGGTGAAGCGTGCGTGACACGGCTGATGAGCCATCGCCCCTTCCCTGCTTTGGCTTCCTGGAGCGGGAGCTGCAGCTCCATGGATTCCCAGGAGCCTCTCCTGCTCCGGGTGGAATCCTTCTCCCTCAAGGGCCACGGAGCAGGTTCCCCCCACCCTGAGTCCCTGGGGTGTCCTGGGATGTGGAGCTGGATTTGCCGTCCTGGGTCTTGGAGCATTTCCAGCTGCTCCAGCTGTGACTGCATCCATCATCACCCCCACCCCGTGCCCTTGGGAAGGGGCTGGGGCTGGGGTGGGACCCCTGGGTGCTGGGAATGTCAGCACCCCATGGTCGGACCTTAATTAGGCCGTGCCCGGTGTAATGCTGTTAATTGGAGAAGAGAGCCGGAATTCCGTTGCCCTGTTGAGTGTTCCAGGCTGTGGGGGGTGTTTTGGGAGGAGGGAATTCGGGGGTCTCTCATCCTCCTCTGGAGCTGCTCTGTCCCTCACTGGAACCAAAAAGTCTCATTCTTGCCCGGCTTCCCCAGCCTGGGATAAACCAGAGCATTCCCATGGAATTTGGGATTGAAATCTCGGTGTTCCGGGAGGGAAGGGAGCGGGTGCCCCGCTCCTCCGGCAGCTCCCTGAAGATGCAGCTCCAACTCCGTCGCTAATGGAGCGGCGTCCTCGCTGCTCACCTTTAATTAAGTGAGCCTCAGATCCCTGGGCTTAATTAACTTCTCAGTGGCTGATGACTCTCTCCGGCAGCCGAGGAGAGCCAGGACTGGCGTTTCACGGAATCGTGGGATCCCAGAATGGATTGGGATGAGTTGGGTTGGCTTGGAAGGGACCTTCAAGCCCATCCAGTCCCACCACGGGCAGGGACACTTCCACTGTCCCAGGCCGTTCCAAGCCCTGTCCAGCCTGGATGTGAACGTTCCAGGGATGGGGCAGCCACAACCCGCTAGGGGATTCATCGCCGGGATCCAACCCCTGCCTCGGAAAACGGGTTAAACCCAACAAAATCCTTCTCCGTGTCGGAAATTGCCGGCGCTCGCCATCTGCGGGATTCTGTTAACTTCCCGCCGTTCCGTTGATTATTTGTGTTTATTTGCAAAGCCTCTGCTGAGCGTCCGAGGCCTTGAACGGCTTCCCGGAGCCGTCAGCTGCCGCTTCCGTGCGCCGGCCGTGTCACGGCTGGGGACAGCGGAGCCGGCCCGGATGGGCGCTGGCGGGGCGGCCGTGCGGGCTCGGCGCTCAAACGTTCCCGTTGTCCGGCTCCCGGCACCGCGGCCGAGTGGGGACGATTCCCAAAGGGAATTGGCGTTCTGCACCAGCAGCAGCAGGATGGGAGGGCTCGGTCAGCGCCAGCACATCCGGGGCTGGAATGGTGCAGCCGTGGGTGCCGGCACAGCACCGGGAGCCTGAGCTGGTGACCCCCTTTTTGGGGTAACCCCTTCCTGGGGTGACTCCTTTTGGGGGTGACTCCTTTTTTGGGATGGTCCCTTTTTGGGGTGACCCCTTTTTGTGGTGGCCCCTTTTTGTGGTGACTCCTTTTTTGGGATGGTCCCTTTTTGGGGTGACCCCTTTTTGGGGTGACACCTTCTTGAGGTGACTCCTTTTTTGGGATAGTCCCTTTTTGGGGTGGCCCCTTCTTGAGGTGACTCCTTTTTTTGGGATGGTCCCTTTTTGGGGTGACCGAAGGAGCTTTGGGGAGGGCTCAGATCCCAGCTCCGTGGCACATCCAGGACTGGCAGGATGGCACCTTGGATCTTAGGCATGTCCTCGGTGCTGTGGAATCTGTGCTGGTTGGCCCTTTTTGGGATGGTTCCTTTTTGGGATGGTTCCTTTTTGGGGTGGTCCCTTTTTGAGGTGGTCCCAGTGGCTGCAGACCCCATGGAGTTTTTGGGAGGGCTCAGTTCCTGCCTCCACGGCTCCTTCAGGAATTCCCTGCCGGCCCCGGAGCCCCCGGCACTGCCGGGAGGTGCCGGGGCCACCCAGGGCTCTGCCGTCCCGCTTCCCGCGCTGCGGCGGGATGGGATTAGGGATTTAACAGCCTGTGCCAGACAGACACTTAACTAAGCCATAAATTTGGAGTTCGTTAGTGAGGATTAATTAGTGTTTGCACAGGGCTTTGCCGTGCGGAGCCGCGTCGGTGCCGGAGCTCCGCCGTGACCTTGGCGAGGGCGGGAGCATCTCGGGGCCTGGATCTGTCAGATCCCACCGCTGGAAGGGTCCGGAGTCACCCCGAGGATCTGGGAACTGGGAATGCTCCAGGAGCCCATGGGCAGAGGCTGGAAGTTCGGGAAGGGGGAGCTGTGCTCCCCAGGAAGGGGCAGAGGGGATGCTGGTGGTGCCACAGCAGCTCCTCAATGCTTGTTCTGAGCTCCTGCAGCTCCAGGGGCTGGAGCAGCTCCTGGGATCTGCTTTGGGATCTGCTTTGGGACCTGCTGTGGTGGAAGGAGGTGCCAGAGTTCCCAGGGATCCCCTCGCAGGCTCCATCCTGTTCCCATCCCCGGCACTGGCTGTGGATACCCGAGATCCCCTTGCTGGATCCATCCCGTTCCCATCCCCGGTGCCGGCTGTGGGTTCCTGGGATCCCCTTGCTGGATCCATCCCGTTCCCATCCCGGTGCCGGCTGTGGATTCCCGGGATCCCCTTGCTGGATCCATCCCGTTCCCATCCCCGGCACTGGCTGTGGGTTCCTGTCCCGTTCCCATCCCGGTGCCGGCTGTGGGTTCCCAGATCCCCTTGCTGGATCCATCCCGTTCCCATCCCGGTGCCGGCTGTGGATTCCCGGATCCCCTTGCTGGATCCATCCCGTTCCCATCCCAGTGCCGGCTGTGGGTTCCCAGATCCCCTTTCTGGATCCATCCCGTTCCCATCCCGGTGCTGGCTGTGGGTTCCTGTCCCGTTCCCATCCCGGTGCCAGCTGTGGATTCCCGGGATCCCCTTGCTGGATCCATCCCGTTCCCATCCCGGTGCCAGCTGTGGATTCCCGGGATCCCCTTGCTGGATCCATCCCGTTCCCATCCCAGTGCCGGCTGTGGGTTCCTGGATCCCCTTGCTGGATCCATCCCGTTCCCATCCCCGGTGCCGGCTGTGGGTTCCTGGATCCCCTTGCTGGATCCATCCCGTTCCCATCCCCGGTGCCGGCTGTGGATTCCCGGATCCCCTTGCTGGATCCATCCCGTTCCCATCCCCGGTGCCGGCTGTGGATTCCCGGATCCCCTTGCTGGATCCATCCCGTTCCCATCCCAGTGCCGGCTGTGGGTTCCTGGATCCCCTTGCTGGATCCATCCCGTTCCCATCCCCGGTGCCGGCTGTGGGTTCCTGGATCCCCTTGCTGGATCCATCCCGTTCCCATCCCCGGTGCCGGCTGTGGATTCCCGGATCCCCTTGCTGGATCCATCCCGTTCCCATCCCCGGTGCCGGCTGTGGATTCCCGGATCCCCTTGCTGGATCCATCCCGTTCCCATCCCGGTGCTGGCAGGGCTGCGCGGCGCGGGCGGAGGAGGGAGCGTCTCCAGGAGCAGCCTGGGAACGAGCGGCGTCAAGGACCGTAAACTCTGCCAAAGCCTCGTTCACCGGGGAGGCTCCGAGTGCCGCCGCCTGTGTCCGCCCGCTCCCTCTCCGCCTGACCCCGCTCCATTTCCGGCCGCTTTGGCCTCATCTCCCTCTTTTCCATGATTTCCTCTCCAGCTCAGGGAGGTGCCGGGGGCCATCCCCACGGCACCGTGGCGGCGAGCAGAGCGACTGCCCAGGGCCATCCTCCCCCGGGGCTGGGCTGGGCTTGGGCTGGGTAACGCTGGGTCACTTTGTGTTGGGTCACGTTGGGTTAGATTAGGTTGTGTTGGGTCACACTGGGTCACTTTGGGTCATGTTGGGTCACACTGGCTTGTGTTGGGTCACATGGCGTCACTTCATGTTGGGTCACGTTGGGTTACACTTGATTGGGTCACTTTGGGTGGCTTTGGGTCACGTTGGGTCACACTGGGTCACTCTGGGTCACTTTGGGTCACATTGGGTCATGTTGGGTCACACTGAGTGGCTTTGGGTCATGTTGGGTCACTCTGGGTCATTTTGGGTCACATTGGGTCACTCTGGGTCACACTGGGTCATACTGGGTCACTTTGGGTCGCACTGGGTCATACTGGGTCACTTTGGGTGGCTTTGGGTCACGTTGGGTCACACTGGGTCACGGTGGGTTGCACTGGGTTGTGTTGGGTCGTGTTGGGTTGCGTTGCGTTGCGTTGGGTGGAATCCCCGTTTCCGTTGGGAGTCTCCCTCTTTTTGCTCAGCCTTTGCAGGGATGTGACTCCAGGAGATGCCCTTGGACAGGGGCCGGACGCCCCGGGGGTCACCCTGGTCACCCCCACCCCAAATTCCCATCGTCGCGTTCCCTCCCAGGGCTGTCGCTCAGGGTGCTGGACCTGGCACCTCCTCGGGATTATCCCGGGGTCCCCTCGGGGCTCAGCGGACCCAGAACTGGGATGTGGAATCGGGTGGGGAGCGATGGGGCAGATTTGGGAATCCCCTGACCCGAGTCCCCTCTCCGGGCAGGACAAGAACAGGAAGCTGAGGCCCCTCTACGACATTCCCTACATGTTCGAGGCCCGGGAATTCCTGCGCAAGAAGCTCATCGGGAAGAAGGTATGGACACGAGGCTGGGATGAGGGGACAGGGGATGGAACAGGGCTGAGGATGAGGGAATGAAGGAGGGGATGAGTGTGATGGGAAATTCCGGGATGCCTCCAAGCCTGGAGTGCCCCTCCAGGCGTTGCACTCCCCATTTCCCAGGAATTCCGCCTCGCTTCTCCCCTTGTTTCCCTGGAGTATTTTCCGAGGCTGGTTCAGAGCAATTCCGGGAATGAGGAACGTGTTAACCAGCGGAGTGAAAGCTCCAGATGCAATTTTCCAATGCTCATAAAACAGTCAAATAAAATCAATTCCCTTCATGGCGCGGCCGTCGCCGCTCGTCGGGGCTGCTTCGGTGCCTAATTGGATCTTTCCAGCTCGGAGCCTGCCTGGGTAGTCCGAAAAACAGGGAAAGGGGAAAAGAGCAGCTTGGAAGATTTTTTTAATGGGAAATCTGATGCTTCCCGGAGTCAGAAAATAATGTGGGAGTTCTGTTGGGATTTGTGATGGGAGCGCCGGGTCTGGAATGTGATTCTGGCACCTCAGAGTGGTCCCAGTTTGAGCCACTCCAGGGTTACTGGTGCCAGTTTTCTGCCATCCGCCGTTGCTGCGCGCTGCGTTGGATCAGGAGTTGGAATTGGCTCTGGCACTGGGTGCCTTTGGAGGGTGGCCGTGGGGATCCCTGGGATTCCGGGGTGTTCCGGGATGAAGGGAGCTCGGCCTGCCCCGTGTGCCTGGCTGTTCTGAGGAGCTGTGGGATTCCAAGGAGTTCTGGAATTGGGGGAGCTCAGCCTGCCCTGCTTCCCGGCCTGCCTCAGGAGCTCCATCCATCCCCATCGCTCCGGGGCCCATCCTCAGGGATCCTGTCCCTGTGCCTTGGGAGACTCCTCATGGACACATCCCAGCCCATCCCAGCCCATCCCAACGGACGCAGCTCCCACCCCCGGGGCTGGCACTGCTCCCTGGAATGTCCCCATCCCTCAGATGCCCCGTCCTGGCACGATGGAACCCTGGGAGATCCCGGCACCATCCCGGCTCCTCATGGCCATTCCCAGCTCCAGGGGGTTGGGATTCACCGGCAGTCACTGGTTTTACTGGGGGTGTTGCTCTTCCAATGCTTCCCGCTCCAGTGCTGTGGGCAGGAGCCTCGAGGGATGGAATTTAGATCTCCCAGAGCTCTCCAGGAGCTCCTGCTGCCTGTTCCATCCATCCCAACATTCCTGAGGGATTTCCAGCTCCGGCTGCTCCAGAGCCAGCCCCAGTTCTTGACTGGAGAGCCTGAAACCCACCCTGGGTTTTATCCCAAAATTACAATGCCAGATTCCATCCCATCCCATCCCATCCCATCCCATCCCATCCCATCCCATCCCATCCCATCCCATCCCATCCCGCTGGAGCACTGGGTCAGCCCTGACATTGCTTTCCCAAATAATTCCCTCTGGAGAAAGCACCGAGGGGGGATGAGGAAGGATCCATCCCTGTCGTGGATGCCACGGCTCCATCTCCTCCCGTTCCTGTGGGGAGAAGAGCTGGGATGTGGAATCCACCTGGGAATTCCCTGCTCCCTGGGAAGAGATGGAAGGCAATGTATTTTCCCTCTTGCCCTCTCATTCCTGAGCAGCAGGAGTTTTCCAGGCTGGGATTTTCATGGCACACGAGGGCTGGATTTGGGGATTTTGGCTCTTGTGCCGGAGCCTCTCCCTGCCCAGTGTCCTTCCCAAATTCCCAGCCACTGGAATTTGCCCGGCGGCGTGGGATGAACCGGCTGCCCAGGCCACTATGGATTTGTGGAATAAATCTGTGGAGCGTGTCGGGAAGGGCCGGCTCCTCCGCCCATCGATCGCGCTGCGCCGCGGAGCGGCTCCAGATAATTGCGCCGGGCGTGGGAGATGGCTCGTGCCTCTTCCCTAATTAACTCTGGGATTAATCGCCCGGATGGAGGGAGCCGGCAAGGGAGAGCTCCGGGATGAATATTCCCTGTGCATGGAAGCGGTGCCACCCTGTCCTTGCCAGCTGCTGGGGGGAAAGAAAGGAGAGGCTCCTGGAGTGTCCCAGGATCCCATCCCTGTGTCCCCTCCCTGTGTCCCATCCCTGCATCCAGTCCCTGTGTCCCATCCCTGTGTCCCATCCCTGTATCCCATCCTGTCCCATCCCTGTGTCCCATCCTATCCCATCCTATCCCATCCTGTCCCATCCCTGTGTCCCATCCTATCCCATCCTGTCCCATCCCTGTGTCCCATCCTGTCCCATCCTGTCCCATCCTGTCCCATCCCTGTGTCCCATCCTGTCCCATCCCTGTGTCCCATCCCTGTATCCCATCCTGTCCCATCCCTGTATCCCATCCTATCCCTTCCTATCCCATCCTGTCCCACCCGTGTCCCATCATTCCCAGCCTCCCACCCCATCCCTCCCGTGAAGGCTGATTCCAGCCGGGAGTGCTGCCCATCTCCAGAGGTTTCCCGATGGTTTTCCAGAACATTTCAGCTATCTGGTCCCCTCAGACGCTTCCAGGGATTCTCCTTTTGGGGTTACAACAGCAGCAATCCCAGTGCCAGCACCGCTGGGAACAAGAGCTGGGATAAAACAGGGATGGGTGTGACCAGGGAAAACCTCCCTGGGGACCCCTCCCGGTCCCGGGAAGAGGGAAGGCTTTGGTGGACGGGAGATTTTTGGAATGTCGGGCAGTTTTTCCTGCGTCCCGCAGGAGCTTTTGGAAGCCCTGGGAGAGCTCGGCACAGCAGCGATGCCGGGCGGGATTTTGGGAAGATCCCAGTCGTTGATGCGGCCGGGGCCGGGGGCGGTGGGGGCGCATCCCTCGGGAAGCTGCGCCGTGCCGGGGCCGGGATCCGGGATGCTGCTCCCGGGAACGCGCCGGAGCCGGGGCGGCTTCGCCAGCTCCGGAGCGTCACGGGGCCGGCTGCGTCACCCGCCGCTTCCACGTGTGGAATTGGGCAGGATTTGGCTGCCGGGGAGGATTTGGCTGCTCGGAGCCGAAGCGGGAGAGCTGTTGAGGAGCGCAGTTTTCCCGCCCGGATTGCGCTTGGAATCCGCGGCTGCTGCAGTGGGCTGGGCTGGCTCCGGCACGGGGAGGGGGCAGGGGCGAGCGGGATTGTTCCCGGTGCGACGATCCCAAATTCAGGGACCCCTCCTTCCCCTGCATCCATCGCCCTCCCCCCCGACGCTTCCCAGCCCGGCACTTCCATGCTTATCCCGCTCCAAGGTCAATCCTGCCCCGGGGGTCTCCGTGGCCCCTCCGGCAAACGCTGGAGCGGGAGGGAGGAGGGAGCTCGGATCCTGCTGGATGCGCTCCTGGCCATGCCGGAGGCGCTGGAGGCTCCCGGGAGCTGCTGTGGAGCGTCCCTTTTCCACATCCCGGCCTTCTCCAAGAGGGATGATGGGAGGATGGAGAAGTGGAGGGGGTTAGGGAAGCGGAGCCGGCTCCCGCTCGCCATTCCCAGGAAATCCCGCTGCCCGCAGCAGGATGCGCGGGGGGGGCCGGGACGAGCCGGCCCTCGGGAGGGAAATCGCCGCTCCAGAGGGAAAACGCTTCCCTGGATCTGCCCCGCCGTGCCTCCTGCAGCCCCTTCCCGCCGGGATCATCCCGCTCGTTCCTCTGCCATCCCCTGGCCCCGCTCTCCGGGAGCCTCCTCAGGCACGGCAGGGACTCGGGGGGCACCCACCCACCCCCCGAGCCCCCCGGCAGCCCCTTCCCAGCCCCCCCCGGCCCTTCCACCCGGCACGAGCTGCCTGGGAAGTAAAAATATTCCCGGGAGCGGGTGACGCCGCCGGGCCGGGAGATCCGCGGGCGGGCGGGGTATTTTTAGCCCGGCAGGTCTGGGCTGCCACCCACCCCCCATCTGTCGCCCCCGGGCCCCCCCGTGTCCCCGCGGCCCCTCGGAGCCCCCCGTGGGATGAGGGAATAGCAGGGAATGGCACCGGCGCGGCCCCGAGCCCACCCCGCCCTCCCCATCCCAAAGGTGGGGCTGCTCCGGACCCTTCCCGGCGGGAGGAGCCCCCGGCCCCCTCTCCGGGCAGCCGCCGGCCGGGGGTCCCTGTCCCCGCTGTCCCCCTGGGCTGGGACATGTCCCCCCGGCCGGGGTCCTGGGCTGGAGCGCGGGATGTGCCCGGGATGTCCCGTTGTGTCCCCCCAGCCCTGAGTGGGGCAGGAACCGGGACAGGACCACGGGGGTGCCACCCCACTTTGGGAGCAGCTGGAACAGGGTGGCAGCGGCCACACCCTGGGGACAGCTTCACTGGGACCCTGCTCGTGGGGACACTGAGGCAGGAGCCCCATCCTGGGAGCAGTGTGCTGGGAACAGCCCCACAGGGACCCTGGCGCTGGGGACGAGGCCAGGGGCCGCATCCTGGGGACCCCACCCTGTTCCCCCCGTGTCCTGGTGAGCCCAGGCAGTGGGTGCTGGGTGCAGGGTCCTCGTGGGTGCAGGATCCCCGTGGGTGCAGGGTCCTCGTGGGTGCAGGTCCCATGGGTGCTGGTCCCCGTGGGTGCCGGGTCCCCGTGGGTGCTGGGTCCCCGTGGGTGCCGGTCCCCATGGGTGCAGGTCCCCGTGGGTCCAGGTCCCCATGGGTGCAGGTCCCATGGGTGCAGGTCCCCGTGGGTGCAGGTCCCGTGGGTGACATTGGCGGTGGCTCTCAGAGCCCGTGCGGTGCCGCCGTTCCGGGCTGGATGCGCTCCCGGGAGCGGAGCTGCCGGAGTGATTTAATCCACCCTGACTGCGGCTGACCTTGGAAAGCCGCCCAGGCGCGGCTCCGGCTGCTCCGGGGGGAGCAGGGCCCCGGGGTGCCGGGGGGTCCCTGCAAGCCCAGCCCTTCCCAGCCCCGCCACGGGCACGTCGCCCTTGGATCCCGGGAACGCTGCCCGCTGCCGGAGCCGTGGGTGGCGGTGCCGCTGCCACGTCTGGCGTCACGCGGACCCGGCCTGGCCCCAGATGATCCCGGGCGTTGTCCCAGCGGCTCCGGGTGCCTCCGGCTGAGCGGCACCCCCAGGGCCTTTCCCAGCTTTCCGTGTCTGGAGCGTTCTGTGCCGTTGGTGTGATCCAAGGGGGACGTGGAACTTCATGGAATCGTGGAACGGTTCCAGCCCTGCCATGGCAGGGACACCTGCCCCTGTGCCAAGTGGCTCCAGGCCTTGTCCAGCCTGGCCCTGAGCACTTCTGGGAATCCAGTGGCAGCCACACCCTGTGCCAGGGCTCCACCTGGCCTTGTGGAACCTCATCCCACGGATCCGACCTGTCCAGATCCCTCTGTGGAGCCTTCCTGCCCCTGGGCACATCCGGTGCAGTGGGATATAGCGGGACACAATGCAGGGCTTTCCTGTTGAGGGCTGACCCCAGCCCATGGATCCCATCCCATGGATCCCATCCCATCCCATGGATCCCACCCCAGCCCATGGATTCCATCCCAACCCATCCCATGGATTCCATCCCATCCCATCCCACCCCACCCCATCCCATCCCATGGATCCCACCCCAGCCCATGGATCCCATCCCATGGATCCCATCCCATCCCACGGATCCCACCCCAGCCCATGGATCCCATCCCATGGATCCCATCCCATCCCATGGATCCCATCCCATCCCATGGATTCCATCCCATGGATCCCATCCCATCCCATGGATCCCACCCCAGCCCATGGATCTCATCCCATCCCATGGATCCCATCCCATCCCATCCCATGGATTCCATCCCATCCCATGGATTCCATCCCATCCCATCCCATGGATTCCATCCCATCCCATCCCACCCCACCCCATCCCATCCCATGGATCCCACCCCAGCCCATGGATCCTATCCCATCCCATGGATCCCATCCCATCCCATCCCATGGATCCCACCCCATGGATCCCATCCCATCCCATGGATCCCACCCCAGCCCATGGATCCCATCCCATCCCATCCCATCCCATCCCATCCCATCCCATCCCATCCCATCCCATCCCATCCCATCCCATCCCAATCTCTCCTGACTCCTCCCAGATCCGTCCCCGAGCCCTGGGATCCCCCGTCCCCCCGGCTGCTCCGCCGCCGTTCCCCATTCCCGGTGCCGCGTCCCGAGCCAGGTGTTTCCCACGCCAGCCGCTCCTGAGCCAGCCATCTCGAAGGCCCTGGAGCGGCTGAATTCCCAACCTGCCTCTCGGAGTAATCGGCGTCTCTTTTTCCCCTCCAGTGGTTCCGACGGGAGCTTTGCTGCGGGGAATCGCTGTAACCGCTCCCCTTAATTGGCTCTTCCCAGCCGGAGCCCCTCTCCGCTCGGAATAGCCGCGGCTCCGGCGCCCTGCCAGACGCTCCGACCCTTTTTGCATTTTGATGTTGGTTTAATGAGGGGTTTTCGGGATGAGCCGAGGCTTTGGAGGGGCTCGGGGATGCTCCTGCCTCGCCTGTCTGGCTGCCTTTGGCTCAGCGCGGCTCCGGCCGTGCGGAACGGGAGCAGGAACGGGAACGTGAGTGGGAAAAGTCACAGGGGCCAAGTCCAGCACTGGGATGTCCCCAGAGATCCCCACATCGCCCCCGTGTCACCCCCGTGTCACCCCCTCTTCCCCAGAGCCTCGGGGTATTCCAGCTATTTCCTGATACCAGGAAAGCGTCGAGGTTGGAGCTTCCCTGCAGAAGCAGAGGGGTGGGACTGGGTGGGATTTGCATGGAAATGGCACCTGCAGGTGTGGGATGTGATGCTGGGAACTGCCGGGGAGGGATGCCTGCAGGAGGGAAGATTCCAGGGGGATCTTCCAGGGCCTGAAGGGGCTCCAGGAGAGCTGCAGAGGGACTGGGGACAAGGATGGAGGGACAGGACCCAGGGAATGGCTCCCACTGCCAGAGGGCAGCCATGGATGGGAGATTGGGAATGAGGAATTCCTGGCTGGGCTGGGATTGCCAGAGCAGCTGGGGCTCCCCTGGATCCCTGGCAGTGCCCAAGGCCAGGCTGGACACTGGAGCAGCCTGGGGCAGTGACACAGCCCCGCCGGAGCTGTCCTGCCGGGAATGTCGCGTCCATAGACCGGGAAGTGCCTCTGCTGCCACACCTCGGGATCCCCACGGATCTCTGGGGACGCCTGGCAGGGCTGGGATCCTGTGGGATCCTGTCCTGCTCGGGAATCTCCTGGCTTAATGTGCCTGGAAGCTCTGGGGGTGCCGGAGCCACTGGGAAACTGGCAGGGAGAAGGAGGGGGCTGGAGACTGGCACTGGGAATGTGGGCATGGGATGGGATGGGATGGGATGGGATGGGATGGGATGGGATGGGATGGGATGGGATGGGATGGGATGGGATGGGGATGAGGATGAGGATGAGGATGAGGATGAGGATGAGGATGAGGAAGAGGATGAGGAGGATGATGAGGATGGGAATGAGGATGGGGATGAGGATGAGGATGAGGATGGGGATGAGGATGAGGATGAAGAAGGGGATGAGGATTAGGATGGGGATGAAGATGAGGAAGAGGATGAGAAGAGGATGGGGATGAGGGCCCGGCTGGCTGATCCCGGGCCGTTGGCCAGGGGGCCGGGCGGTGCCGGCCCTGAGCCGTTCCCGTTGCAGGTGAACGTTTCCGTGGATTACATCCGCCCCGCCAGCAGCGCCACCGACACCGTCCCGGCCTTCTCGGAGCGCACCTGTGCCACCGTCTCCATCGGCGGCATGTGAGTCAGCCCGGCGCTGCGCTCCCGCCCGGAATTCACCTGCAGTCTGCACCTTGCCTGGGCTCTATGGCCTTGGCCTGGGGTCAGCCCCCATTCCCAACATCCCAGCGCTGCGATTCCGCGGGGTTCATTGGGATGCTGCTGTCTGGACCCCCACACCTGCCCCCCCCACAGCTGCGGGATATGGGGATCAGTTCCCAGTGCCTCAGGGGTGGCTTTGGAGCAGTAATCCCTGCTGTGTATCCCAGGATTCTGGGGATGTTTGTCCTTCCCAAGGGACCCCTCCCTGATTTCCCTTCTCCACGAGAAGGTTCAGAAGGAGTGGGGAGTGTTCCAGAGCAGCTTCCCCTCAGCCAGAATTTGTGGTTTTCCCCTTCGGGGCATGAGGTGCCGGTGCCTCCGGCACATCCCTGTGGAGAGGCCGAGCCTCCGGCACATCCCGGTGGAGAGCCGAGCCTCCGGCACATCCCGGTGGAGAGCCGAGCCTCCGGCACATCCCGGTGGAGAGCCGAGCCTCCGGCACGTCCCGGTGGAGAGGCCGAGCCTCCGGCACATCCCGGTGGAGAGCCGAGCCTCCGGCACATCCCGGTGGAGAGCCGAGCCTCTGGCTGGCAGCGGCTCCGGGAGCTGCGTAGGGAGGATTTGTCATAGGCCCTTGGTTGCTTTCCCAGTTTTTTTTCCCGGTGGCAGCTATTTTGGAAAGCACCCAAAGCGCTGCAGCGCTGCCTTTCCCTCCCTGATCCAGGGGCTGCAAGAGCTGCACTTCCCTTCCTTCCCTTCCTTCCCTTCCCTGCAAAATCTGGGAGAGCTGCGTTCTCCTGCTCGCTATTCCCAGGGCTGGGAGAGCTGCCCCTGCATTCCTGGGATGTTCCACAGTGCCTGTGCCATTCCCGGGATGTCCCACAGTGCCTGTGCCATTCCCGGTGCTGCATCCCTGGATGTCCCACAGTGCCTGTGCCATTCCCGGTGCTGCATCCCGGGATGTCCCACAGTGCCTGTGCCATTCCCGGGATGTCCCACAGTGCCTGTGCCATTCCCGGTGCTGCATTCCCGGGATGTCCCACAGTGCCTGTGCCATTCCCGGGATGTCCCACAGTGCCTGTGCCATTCCCGGTGCTGCATTCCCAGGATGTCCCACAGTGCCTGTGCCATTCCCGGGATGTCCCACAGTGCCTGTGCCATTCCCGGTGCTGCATCCTGGGATGTCCCACAGTGCCTGTGCCATTCCCGGGATGTCCCACAGTGCCTGTGCCATTCCCGGGATGTCCCACAGTGCCTGTGCCATTCCCGGTGCTGCATCCCGGGATGTTCCACAGTGCCTGTGCCATTCCCAGGATGTCCCACAGTGCCTGTGCCATTCCCGGGATGTCCCACAGTGCCTGTGCCATTCCCGGTGCTGCATTCCTGGGATGTCCCACAGTGCCTGTGCCATTCCCGGTGCTGCATTCCCAGGATGTCCCACAGTGCCTGTGCCATTCCCGGGATGTCCCACAGTGCCTGTGCCATTCCCGGTGCTGCATCCCGGGATGTTCCACAGTGCCTGTGCCATTCCCGGTGCTGCATCCCGGGATGCCGGGGGTGGAACAGAGCAGGGTCTGTGTCCCGAGGCCTTTGCCAGGCTGGGATGGAGCAGGGAATAAAGCCTGGCTTGTCTTCCTGGAGCGTGCGCCCGGCATCTGGGCTGGGCTGAGCCTGCTTGGAATTCTGGGCACGGCGGCGCCGGGGCGGGAGCCAGGGCAGGAGCTGCAGCCCCGTCCCAGCTCCGGGCACTGGGAACCGGCGGGGCTGGAGCACCAACCCAGCTTCTCCTGCTGGATCCCTGCTCGTGTCCCAGCCTGGACCCCAGCCTGGATCCCTGCTCGTGTCCCAGCCTGGATCCCTGCACAAATCCCTGCACAAATCCCTGCTCATCTCCCAGCCCCCATCCCTGCCTGCATCCTGCCCATTTCCCTGTTGGGATCCCTGCCTGGATCTCCTGCATCCCTGCCTGCATCCCTGCCTGCATCCCTGTCTATCCCTGCTTGTGTGTCTCCCTGGATCCTGGGATCCCTCCCTCCCACTTCTCCCTTCCACCTCCTCCAAGTTTTTGGGCCTGATCCCTAGCCCTAAATGCTGGTGCATTCCCCAGCATCCCAGAGCATCCCCTAAAATTCCAGAGCGTCCCACAGTCCTCCACAGCATCCTGCACCATTCCATAGCATCCCGCAGCATCCTGCGTCATCCTCAGGGAAAAAAGCTCCTAGAAATCCCTAACACCACGTTTCAGGAGCACCCTGTGCTGTAATTCCAGGTGCAATTCCCAGCGGGAGTGGGGGTCCCTTCCCTGCAGTTTGGGATGATTTGGAGTTTGGGGGGGTGGGATGGGTTTGGCACCCCTGATCCTGATTCTGATCCCGATCCCTGCTGGGCACCGGCTCTAGTGGGATGATGAAACCCCTCCAAAACTTCCTTTGGGAAAGGAAATGCAGGAGGAGATGAAAAATTGACGTTTTTGGTTTGAAGTTACAAAATTGGCATTTTCTAAGGAGATTTTTCCCGTTGTATTCCCAGTCTTTAATCTGGGATCTGGGATTGACTGGGGGATGCTCCTTCCCTCCAGGCCTCAGCTCCAGCTCCATTCCAGAGCTTTGTTGGGAGGTGGGAATGGGGGGTTCCTCCCAGGGAACCAGGCTGGAGCAGGGTCTGGAATTTGTGGGCTGGAATTCCTTCTTTGAGCTGTTATCCCCATCTCCCTCTCCCTCCTTCCCTGGGTGCCAGGATCAGTCCCCATGGGAATTCTGAGCCTTAAAACCTCTGAACCCCGGGAGAATTTGGGCTTTTCCTGGGATTTCCAGCCCAGTGGAGCGTTCTGTCACTGGGAAGCATCCGGATTTCACGGCTGGGAGTGCTGGGAATGCTCCAGAGCATCTGGGCTTTCCAGTGGCCCAGGGAGGGGACACGTGGGACGCTTTTCCACACCCTTTCCAGGATGCAGCTGGGATGGGGAGTAGGATGTCTGGGATGGGGGGTGGGCTGTGTTCAGGATGAGGAGTGGGATTTAACTGGGATGGGGAATCTCAGGGACCCTGGGAGCCGCCCTGGCCCTTCCCAGGCCTCCCCCAGCTCCTGCTCCTTCCCCAGCATTCCCGGGGGGCCCATTCCCGGCGCTCAGCATTCCCGGGCTGCCGCAGCTGCTCCAGCTGCAGCCATTCCCTCGCTCGCCAATCCCGAATTTTTTGATTCCCTCCCCCTGCTCCGAGACCTAATTTCGGCTCCCGGTGATGGATTTGCCCTTCCCCCCACTCAGGAAGGGGCACACCCGGGAATCGGGAAGGGATCAGTCCCTCCATCCTCTGGATAGATGTGCTTTTTTTGGGATACGGAGGGAATTAGTGGGGGGGCGGTGACTGGAGGAGAATTAGGGAAGTGCTGGCGAAGGAGAATTCATGGATTTGCTTAAAGCAGTGGAATGTGATGGATTCATCCCCGCCTTGCACGGGCCCCCCCTTGCTGATCCCAGAAATCCCAGTTCACTGGGAGAGACTGCTCCCAGCCACTTCCCGTGGAAATGGGGGTGGGGGTCTCCCTGTCCAAGCCCCCCCAAACTGCTGCCCCAGTTATTTCCCAGAAAAAAGTGGGATGGTGGAACCAAGGAGATTCCTGTGGGCTGGGGCCATCACCCCTCAGGTTTGGGGGGGAGTCTGGGGGTGGTGCCCCCCCTCCCAAACCAGTGCCCACCCCCTGCTCCTGGAAAAAAGGGATGGGGTTGGGAAATGCAGGAGGAGGTTCCGTGGGCTGGGAATGCCGAGCCTGCTGGGTTTGGGGTGGGGCGGGAGGGGAGCTCTGGGGTGAGGCTTTTGGGGTGAGGCTTTTGGGGTGAGGTTTTTCGGGTGAGGTTTTTGGGGTGAGGTTTTTGGGGTGAGGCTTTTGGGGTGAGGTTTTTGGGGTGAGGTTTTTGGGGTGCTCCTGGGAGGCTTCTCCCTGTGGCATGAGTCCAGTTGGGGTTTCCCATTGTCCCCCATTTGGGTCCCAGCCCAGAGCGCTGGGATGTGTCACTCCAAGGCCTTCCCTTGGGATGGGATGGGATGGGATGGGATGGGATGGGATGGGATGGGATGGGGTGGGGTGGGGTGGGGTGGGATGGGATGGTGTGGGATCAGGGTGGGATTGGGGTGGGATCGGGCTCTCCCTGGCCCCGTTCCCGCCCCGATCCGGTCCCGTTCCCGCAGCAACATCGCGGAGGCGCTGGTCAGCAAGGGCCTGGCCACGGTGCTGCGCTACCGGCAGGACGACGACCAGCGCTCGGCGCACTACGATGAGCTGCTGGCGGCCGAGGCCCGGTGAGCACGGCACGGGGCGGGTCCCCGTGCTGTCCCTGTCACACCTGTCCTGTGTCCCTCCGTCCCCTCCCGGCTGTGGCGTCTGTCTGTCCGCAGCCGTGTTCACGAGATCCAGGTGTGCGCAGCCCAGCTCCCCGTGGAGAGGATCCTGTGGGGATCCCGTCTCCCAGTGCCCCCCACGTCCGCAGGGAGCCCCGCGGGTGTCCCCGTGTCCCTGTCCCTCATCCCGCGCCCTTCCCGGCCCGGCCCCGCTCCCTGCGGAGGCGGCTCCGTTGGGCGGGGATGGCGGCAGGGATGGCGGCAGGGATGGTGGCAGGGATGGTGGCAGGGGTGGTGGCAGGGGTGGCGGCAGGGATGGTGGCAGGGATGGTGGCAGGGATGGTGGCAGGGATGGCGGCAGGGATGGCAGGAGCTCAGCTCCTCCTTGGCAGCAGATCCCGGCATGATGCCGAGAGCCGGGAAGAGCAGCTTGGAGGGGGCTGCGGCGCCTTCCCGGGCAGGACTGGCTGCCGCGGGAAAAGGCGGATCGATCCGGAGAAAGCCGCTCCCGTTCCCAGCCCGCCGTGCCCGGGCGGTGGGCGGCCGGCAGATTGCTCAGAGGCTCCTTCCCAACGCCTGGAATGTGCCTTTTGGGAAGCCTGGCAGCGAGTCAGCAGCTCGGAGCTGCTGACGGGGCACTGGGATACTGGGATGTGGGGCTGGGATGTGGCACCTGGAGCGGGATACAAGGCTGGGATGTGACACCTGGAGCAGGATACAGGGCTGGGATGTGGCACCTGGAGCGGGATACAGGGCTGGGATGTGGGATACAGGGCTGGGATGTGGCACCTGGAGCGGGATACAGGGCTGGGATGTGGCACCTGGAGCAGGATACAGGGCTGGGATGTGGCACCTGGAGCAGGATACAGGGCTGGGATGTGGGATACAGGGCTGGGATGTGGCATCTGGAGAGGGATACAGGGCTGGGATGTGACACCTGGAGCAGGATACAGGGCTGGGATGTGGGATACAGGGCTGGGATGTGACACCTGGAGCAGGATACAGGGCTGGGATGTGACACCTGGAGCGGGATACAGGGCTGGGATGTGGGATACAAGGCTGGGATGTGGCACCTGGAGCCAGAGCCACTCCAAGGTTGGGATTCAGCCTGAACGTGCCCAGGAGGAGGTGTTGGATGTTCTGGGGTTGGGTTGGATGGATGTTCTGGGAGGAGAACCCCGGAGCTGCTCCGGGGTTGGGATTCAGCCTGGATGCACCCAGGTGGAGGTGTTGGATGTTCTGGGAGGAGAACCCCGGCGCTGCTCCAGGGTTGGGTTGGATGTTCTGGGAGGAGAACCCCGGCACTGCTCCAGGGTTGGGATTCATCCTGGATGCGCCCAGGTGGAAGTGCTGGATGTTCCCACCCAATCCCAGAGTGGGGCCGGTGGTGGAGGTGGCCCATCCAGGCCGCTGGGAGCTTTGGCACATCCCAAATCCGGGCTTGTGCCGGCGGCAGGCGGAGGAGTTGTGCTGCCAGGAGCAGTGGGAATGGCAGACTGGGGGTGAGGTTGTGGTGCGGGGCCCGGAGCGGTCTGGGGGATCCGTTCAGCATTCCCAGCCCTTCAGAGCGCCTGGATCACATCCCAGACCATTGGCAGAATCCTGGCACGCTCCGGCCCTTCCCAACCGGCCGGGCCCCGGGGCAGGAGGGGACGCTCCGGGTGGGAGCTCAGGGGCCTTATCCTGAGGGAGCATCCCAGGGGAAGGTCCCAGCCTGCATCCCTGTGCCAGGACAAGGATCCGGGCTCTGGCCGCCGCTCCGGCATCCGCGGGTTTTCCGTGGGTTTTCCGTGGGTGCCCTCGCGTGCGGCATTCCCCATCCCAGCCCTCGTCCGAGGCTGGCCGGAGCTGATTCCCGGCGCTCCCTCTGCTCTCCAGGGCCATCAAGAACGGGAAGGGGCTGCACAGCAAGAAGGAGGTGCCCATCCACAGGGTCGCCGACATCTCCGGAGTAAGGATCACGCGGGAATTCCGCAGGGGATCAGACGGGACAAAACCCACACCGTGCCCTTGTTTCGGGAGCTGCTGGGGGTGGTTTTCCCCTTTTTTCCTTGGATAAATCAACTGGGAGTTGCCTCATAGCCTGGGAACCAGGTGGTGGAGCCAACGCGGGAATGTTGGTGGGAATCCTGGATTCCCTGGCTCTCCTGAGGGATTTTTGGGGATCCATGTATCCCAGCAGAGCTCCTTACTTTTTCCTCAATTCATTAATTTTTTTGAGGATTTCTGTGGAGCCCTTCGATGCTGGGATGGAGAGGGGCAGATCCTGGGAAAAGGGACGGGATGCTCCATTAGGGATGGGGGAAATGGGGCCGGATCTGTCCTGCTGGTCCAGGCAGCGGCCCTGGGGAGCGATAGGATTTTGGGATAGGGCTTTGGGGTGTATCGGATGGATTTGGGAACGGGTTTAGGGATGAATTTTGGATGTATTTTGGCTGGATTGGGGATGTGATTGGGATCTCTTTTGGGATATATTTAGGATTTATTTTGGGGTCTGTTTGGGATTTTTGGATGTGTTTTGTGATGTACTTTGGGATATTTTTGGGATTTTGGAATGGATTTGGGATTTTTTTAATGTATTTTGAGATGTGTTTTGAGATGTATTTGGGATGTGTTTTGGGGTATTTTTGGGATTTTGGGATGGATTTGGGATGCATTTTGGGATGTATTTGGGATGTGTTTTGGGATGTATTTGGGATGTGTTTTGGGATTTTTGGATGTATTCTGAGATGTGTTTTGGGATGTGTTTGGGATGTGTTTTGGGATGTATTTGGGATGTGTTTTGGGATGTATTTGGGATTTTTGGATGTAGTTTGAGATGTGTTTTGGGATGGATTTGGGATTTTTGGATGTAGTTTGAGATGTGTTTTGGGATGGATTTGGGATGTGTTTTGGGATTTTTGGATGTATTCTGAGATGTGTTTTGGGATGTGTTTGGGGTGTGTTTTGGGATTTTTGGATGTATTCTGAGATGTGTTTCGGGATGGATTTGGGATGTATTTGGAATTTTTGGATGTAGTTTGAGATGTGTTTCGGGATGTATTTGGGATGTGTTTCGGGATGGATTTGGGATATGTTTTGGGATGTATTTGGGATTTTTGGATGTAGTTTGAGATGTGTTTTGGGATGTATTTGGGATTTTTGGATGTAGTTTGAGATGTGTTTCGGGATGGATTTGGGATGTGTTTTGGGATTTTTGGATGTATTCTGAGATGTGTTTCGGGATGGCTTTGGGATTTTTGGATGTATTCTGAGATGTGTTTCGGGATGGCTTTGGGATTTCGGGGTGGATTTGGGCTGTGTTTGGGATGGCCCATCCCGAGCCGGAGGCGCTCAGCTCCGTGCCCAGATGTGACTCCCAGCTGGCACAGGGACGAGGAGCGCTCGGGGCTCCGGGTGCCTGAGTCCCGTTTTCCCGCAGGACACGCAGAAGGCGAAGCAGTTCCTGCCCTTCCTGCAGCGCGCCGGCCGCTCCGAGGCCGTGGTGGAGTACGTGTTCAGCGGCTCCCGCCTGAAGCTCTTCCTGCCCAAGGAGACCTGCCTGATCACCTTCCTGCTCGCAGGTCAGCGGGAGCGGCGCCGCAGGGCTCCGGGATTGGCACCGCGGGGCTCCGGGATTGGCACCGTGGGGTTCCCGGGATTGGCACCGCGGGGTTCCCGGGAGTGGGACTGCGGGGTTTTGGGATTGGCACCGTGGGGTTCCCGGGATTGGCACCGCGGGGCTCTGGGATTGGCACCGCGGGGTTTTGGGATTGGCACCGCGGGGTTCCCGGGATTGGCACCGCGGGGCTCCAGGATTGGCACCACGGGGCTCCGGGATTGGCACCACAGGGTTCCCAGGATTGGGACTGCGGGGTTCTGGGATTGGCAGTGTGGGGTTCCAGGATTGGCACCACAGGATCCCAGGATCAGCATTGCGGGGTTCCCAGGATTGCCACCTTGGGGTTCCGGGATCAGCACCACGGGGTTCCAGGATTGGCACTGCGGGATCCTGGGATTGGCACCATGGTATCCCGGGATCAGCACTGTGGGGTTCCCAAGATTGGTGCCATGGGATTCCAGGATTGGCACCGTGGGATCCTGGGATTGGCACCATGACGTTGTGAGATCATTGCCATGGGGTTCCTGGGATTGGCACCTTGGGATCCGGGATCGGCACCGGAACGTCCCCTGGGCTGGCACGGGAACATTCCCTGGGCTGGAATCCCTTCAGCCTGGATTGAGGGGTCACAATTAACGCTGGAGCTGCCTCAGGCCAGGCCGGGAGGGCTGCGGGAGGCTGGGATTGGGAAGGATGATCCCACCCAAAACTTGGGAGCAGGTGGGGAAGCACAAAGTGGGGAGAAGGAAGGGAACAGCGGGATATGGGGATAGGATGGATTGGGAATGAGGAGCAGGATAGGGATGGGGATGGGAATGGGGATAGGATGAGGATCAGAATGAGAGTGGGGATGAAGATGGGAATGGGATGAGGATGGGGAAGAATTCCATTGGCATTTCAAGGACCCAATTCCAGGATCAAACACAAGGAAAGGTGGGAGTGGCTCCCACACAGGGAATGTTTATCCTAGGGGGAGCAGGGTTATCTTTATTCCATCCCTTTGTTCCCAGAGTTGGGAATGTGTCCTGTCTCTGTCCCCCATGGACACCAGCACTGGGATGGGCCTTTGGGAAGTGGGGGCTCTGTCCCTGCTCCCAGCGATGCTGGGGTGTCTCCTGGTGCTGGGATCCCTGCTCCATGGGAGTCCCTGCTCCATGGGAGTCCCTGTTCCAGGGGAGTCCCTGCTCCATGGGAGTCCCTGCTCCATGGGAGTCCCTGTTCCAGGGGAGTCCCTGCTCCAGGGGAGTCCCTGCTCCAGGGGAGTCCCTGCTCCATGGGCATCCCTGCTCCATGAGCATCCCTGTTCCAGGGGAGTCCCTGCTCCAGGGGAGTCCCTGCTCCATGGGAGTCCCTGTTCCAGGGGAGTCCCTGCTCCATGGGAGTCCCTGCTCCATGGGCATCCCTGCTCCATGGGAATTCCTGCTCCATGGGCATCCCTGCTCCATGGGAATTCCTGCTCCATGGGCATCCCTGCTCCATGGGAGTCCCTGCTCCATGGATATCCCTGCTCCATGGTTCTCCTCTTTGGAGGTCCCTGCTCCATGGGAATTCCTGCTCCACTGGGATTCCTGCTCCACCCTGCTCTGTTCTAGAAGGGATGGATCCCCAAACCATCCCATCCCATCGAATCCCATGATCCTGGCGGGACCTTCCGGCTTTTATTTCTCCTGTTTTTTGTTGGTTTTCTCCCCGGTGCCATTCCCAACCCTCCTCTGCCAAGCCAGGAATAGGATAAATATCCGCCTTTTATCAACGCCTGCCTTTTTTATGGATATCAAATGCAAATGAGCACCAGAAAGAGATGCCAAGTCCCTTAAAATGTGACTCCAGGGATGCTCCCGAGGGAGCTCATCCCGGCTTTCCAGCTAAAATAGATCCGTCAGAGCACTATAAATATGTGCAAATACAGGCGCCCGTTTAATCCCAAATTCCTCTCTCCCGGCAAAACTCTGGAGCCTGACGCCTTCCCGGAGCGGGGGCTGGGAGCAGGAGAATTCCCGAAGGATGAGGGGGCACCTCCGGGGATGTTGGAGTGGCCAAGTGGCTCCAAGGGGTCCGAAATCTTCCCTGGGAGCTGCAGGACTGGGAGGCGGGGATGGGAATCTGGAGTTTTTCCCTGTGAGCATTCCCAGCGTGGAGCTGTCCCAGTGCTGCAGCGCCGGGATCCGGAGCGGATCCTCGGCATTCCAATCCCACTCCCGCAGTTCCCGGGTGTGCCCTCCCTCCGGCTCACCTTCCCTGCTCCCAAAATCCATAAACCCTGCAGGAGATCGATCCCTGCGCTCGGCCCCGGCGCGGCCGATCCCGGCCCGGAGCCATCCCAGATCCTGGTGCCGGCTGCGGCTCTGGCGCGGCGAGGGGCAAAGCTGCTCCAATCCCCGGAATCCGGCTGGAAGGGTCCTTGCTGCAAGGGATTCTCCCTGAAAGATTGTTCTGTCTGTTCCCACTGGGGGCCGGGGAGGAATTCCTCCTGGAATCCCAGTGCGGGATCCCGCAGGGATGCTGTGGGATACTGTGGGATGCTGTGGGGTGCCTTGGGATGCTCCAGGATATCCCAGGGCTGTTGTGGGGTACCAGGGATGCTCCAGGATATCCCAGGGCTGCTGTGGGGTACCAGGAATGCTCCAGGATATCCCGGGGCTGCTGTGGGATACCAGGGATGCTCTGGAATGTCCATTGGATGCTGTGGGATACCAGGAATGCTCTGGAATGTCCATGGGCTGCTGTGGGGTGCCTTGGGATGCTCCAGGATATCCCAGGGCTGCTGTGGGGTACCAGGGATGCTCCAGGATATCCTGGGGCTGCTGTGGGGTACCAGGGATGCTCCAGGATATCCCAGGGCTGCTGTGGGGTACCAGGAATGCTCCAGGATATCCCGGGGCTGCTGTGGGGTACCAGGGATGCTCTGGAATGTCCATGGGATGCTGAGGGATGCCTTGGGATGCTCAGCAGGCCGCAGGATACTCCGGGATGCTGCGGAATTCTCGCCCCCATCCCTCCAGGGCTGATTCCGGGACGGGAGCAGCCCCACAGCCGCCTGCTCCAGCCCAGCCCCGGCCCGGCTGGGCAGGATTGTGCTGGAATTCTCTGGGAAGCCCAGGGGAGCGCGGTGGCTGCAGCACTTCCAGCCGCATCCCTCATTAATCCGTCACGGCTTCCCGGGAAGCGCGGCACAGCCGCCGATTCGGGATTAGCTGCTATTTTTAAAGTGCAGGAGAAGTTTTCCGGGTGCCAAGCGTCCCCTCCCCGCTCCCGCCAGCATTCCCGGGCGTTGAGCGCACCCAGCCCAGCCTTCAGAGCTCTCCCTTTTCCAGAACCTTCCCTCAGGTGGGCTTGGGAAGCGTCGGAGGCCGGAGAGGATCCGGAGCGGGATCCCAGCCCGGAGCAGCCGGGAGCTGGCGGAGTTTAAGGGTTCCGGTGTTATTTTGAGGGAAAAGATTCCATTGTGGTCCGTGAGCCCTCCTGGCCCTTTCCTGGAGGAGGAAGGGCAGCTCCAGCCCCTCATTCCCATTCCCAGTGCGGCACTGGGGTGCTCCTTGCTGGAGAAATTTGGGATCAGTGCTGGGGCAGGATCAGAGCCAGGGTCGGGATCAGAGCCGTGCCAGAGCCCACTCGGTGCTGGAAGGAGAATCCCGGGGTGATCCTGGATTTTGGGGGTTCCTGATGGCTCCAGCTCATTAACTAAGATCCCAGGATTTCCTGCTGCCCATCCCACATTCTGCTGTGTTTCCCAGAATTCCCCTTTTCCAGAAATCCCCCTTTCCGTCCCTGTTCTTGGGGACAGAGGGCGTTGGTGCCACGAGGGGCAGGGACAGGGCTGGGAAGCTCCTGCTGGATTCCCTGGAAATGGCTTCCCTTGGAAGCAGCACGGCCTGGGAATGGGGACTGGGACGGGATGGGGATACAACAGGGCCAGGAATGGGGATGGGGATGGGAATGGGGATGGGGATGGGGATGGGAATGGGAATGGGAATGGGAATGGGAATGGGAATGGGGATGGGGATGGGGATGAGGATGGGAATGGGGATGGGATGGGGATGGGAATGGGGATGGGGGGATGAGGATGGGATGGGAATGGGGATGGGGATGGGGATGGGGATGAGGATGAGGATGAGGATGAGGATGAGGATGAGGATGAGGATGAGGATGAGGATGAGGATGAGGATGAGGATGGGGATGGGAATGGGGATGGGGGGATGAGGATGGGATGGGGATGGGGATGGGGATGGGGATGGGGATGGGGATGGGGATGGGGATGGGGATGAGGGTGAGGAAGGACCTGGTGGCACAGGGACATTGTCCATCAGGATGGGCTCTGGGCGCTCCCGGCTGCTCTGGGCAGGATCTGTGTCCTTGTGTCCCTGGGTGCTGGTGACACTGACGTGGCCTTGGGCATGTGGCACCTCCTCACTCGTGGCTCCAGCTTGGAGCTGTGATTCCCAGCACTTCATTCATTATGCAAATTATGTAAATGATCATTAATAATGCAGAACTTCCCTCTGCTCTGATCCAGGGCAGGGGGATGCCGGGGGCAGTGGGAGAAAGGGACATACAGGGGAGTGGTTGTGATGGAGGGCTCTGGATGGGGGCCTGGATATGATTCTGTGTCCCCATCCCTGCTTGTCCCGGTGTCCCCATCCCTGCTCGTCCCAGTGTCCCCATCCCTGCTTGTCCCTGTATCCCATCCCTGCTTGTCCCGGTGTCCCCATCCCTGCTTGTCCCTGTATCCCATCCCTGCTTGTCCCAGTGTCCCCATCCCTGCTTGTCCCGGTGTCCCCATCCCTGCTTGTCCCTGTGTCCCATCCCTGCTTGTCCCTGTATGCCATCCCTGCTTGTCCCGGTGTCCCCATCCCTGCTTGTCCCTGTATCCCATCCCTGCTTGTCCCGGTGTCCCCATCCCTGCTGACACATCCCCTTGTCCCTGTCCCTGTTTATCCCCGTGTCCCCATCCCAGCCTGTCCCAGCCTGTCCCACCACCATGCCACCCCTGGACCCTCCTGGAGCTCCCCTCATCTCCCTTGCTTCCAGCATCCCCTTCCATCCCAGCCCTTCCTGGGGCGTCATTCCTGGGGTGCCAATCCCAGTGTGCCATTCCCGGGGTGCCATTCCCGGGGTGCCAATCCCAGTGTGCCATTCCTGGGGTGCCGTTCCCGGTGTGCCAATCCCAGTGTGCTATTCCCGGGGTGCCATTCCTGGGGTGCCAATCCCGGTGTGCCATTCCTGGGGTGCCAATCCCAGTGTGCCATTCCCGGGGTGCCATTCCTGGGGTGCCATTCCCGGGGTGCCAATCCCGGGGTGCCAATCCCAGTGTGCTATTCCCGGGGTGCCATTCCCGGGGTGCCGTTCCCAGTGTGCCATTCCCGGGGTGCCGTTCCCGGGGTGCCAATCCCGGTGTGCCATTCCCAGTGTGCCATTCCCGGGGTGCCGTTCCCGGGGTGCCAATCCCGGGGTGCCAATCCCGGGGTGCCAATCCCAGTGTGCTATTCCCGGGGTGCCATTCCCGGGGTGCCGTTCCCTGGCCCTGACCCTTCCCGGTTTTCCTGCAGGGATCGAGTGCCCGCGGGGCGCCCGGAACGTGCCGGGGCTGGCGCAGGAGGGGGAGCCCTTCAGCGAGGAGGCCACGCTCTTCACCAAGGAGCTCGTGCTGCAGAGGGAGGTACGGCCGCAGCCGGGCGCCGGGGGATCCGGGGGATCTGGGGGGATCCCGGGGATCCGGGGGATCCGGCAGCTCTGAGGGACCGGTGGGTGAGCTGTACCCAGAGATCTGGGGATACCGAGAGCTCCCAGGGATACCAGGAGTGTCCTGTGGGGTTTGGGAGATCCAAGGTGTCACCAGCAGATCCCAGGTGACACCGAGAGATCCCAGGGGATCCCAGGAGATCCCAGGGGATCCCGAGGGATGCTGAGAGTGCCCTGGGTGAGTGCAGGATGGACGTGGGGTTGGATTCTGGATGGACGTGAGGTTGGATTCTGGATGGACGTGAGGTTGGATTCTGGATGGATGTGGGGTTGGATTCTGGATGGATCCCCCCCGTTTGAACCTGTTCCCGTTACCATCTCCGGATATTAAAATTCCCTGGAACTCCTGTGATTTCCCTGATTGCAGCTCCGGAGCTCAGGGCCCATTTTGGGTAATTTTTCCGTGATTCACAATTCCAAGGTGGATACCGGATCTCTCCTCCCTCCGACTGTCACGGTCCCGCTGAGCCAAAATTCAGGGGCTGGTGCTCCCATTCAGATGTTGGCGCTGGTGCAGATGTGGGCATAGATAGAGATGGGATTCATGGATCCAGATGGGATTCATGGATCCAGATGTGGCTGTGGCTGCAGACATGGTTGATGCAGATGTGGACACAGCTGCAGTTTTGGGCATGGATCCAGATGTGGGCAGGGATGCAGATGCGGTTTGTGGATGCAGATGTGGCTGCAGACCCCGGGGTGGGCACAGCGACAGCTGTGGCCCTGGATCCAGATGTTGCCATGGGTGCAGATGTGGTGGACAGAGGTGCAGTTGTGGCTGTGGACCCAGATGCGGGTGTGGGTCCAGGTGTGGGTGTGGGTCCAGATGTGGGTGTGGGTCCAGGTGTGGGTCCAGGTGTGGGTGTGGGTCCAGATGTGGCAGCAGCTGCAGGCCAGTGATGCCAGCTGTGGGGACCTGGGAATGCAGGAGTACAGGGATGTGGGACATGGGGGTGCAGGGACACGGGGACATAAGGACGTGGAATGCTGGGGCAGGGGGACATGGGAACATGTGGGAATGCAGGAACATGGGAATGCGGGGATGTGGGAATGCAGGAACATGGGAATGCAGGGATGTGGGAATGCAGGGATGTGGGAATGCAGGGATGTGGGAATGCAGGGACGTGGGAATGCAGGGATGTGGGAATGCAGGGATGTGGGAATGCAGGGATGTGGGAATGCAGGGAGGCAGGAATGCAGGGACATGGGAATGCAGGGACGTGGGAATGCAGGGACCTGAGGGCATGGAAACACAGGGACAGGAGGACACAGGGGCGCAGGGAACAGGAACATGGAGAAACAGGGACACGAGGACACGGGGATGCAGGGGCACAGGGACACAGGAACACGGAGAAACAGGGACACGGGAGTACAGGGACACGGGGACACTGCAGTCGTCCCCCTCCCTGCTCAGCATCTCCTGCTGCCGGGAATTGCTGACCCGCATCCCAAGGGCTTCGCTCCGCTGCCTCGGCACATTCCAGAGGCTCCGCGCTGCACCTGCCCAGGAATGCCGTGGCAGGGAGGCCAGATGGAGCCGGAGCTGCTTCCCAGGAATGCTGTGGCAGGGAGGACACGTGGGAGCCGGGACGCTTCCCGGGAATGTCGTGGGGAGGCCGTGGGAAGATGGGCTGCTGCCCGGGAACGTGGCGCTGGGGAGGCCACGTGGAACTGGGGGTGCAGAGCAGGGACTGGGGGTGCAGGGCAGGGATTGGGGGTGCAGGGCAGGGATTGGGGATGCAGGGCAGGGATTGGGGGTGCAGGGCAGGGATTGGGGGTGCAGGGCAGGGATTGGGGATGCAGGGCAGGGATTGGGGGTGCAGGGCAGGGACTGGGGGTGCAGGGCAGGGATTGGGGATGCAGGGCAGGGATTGGGGATGCGGGGCAGGGATTGGGGTTGCAGGGCAGGGATTGGGGATGCAGGGCAGGGATTGGGGATGCAGGGCAGGGATGCCGTGGCGGGGAGGCCGTGGGGAGCCGGGATGCTGCCCGGGCCGATTCCCGGGTCCCGGCACGGGTCCCCACGGTTCCCACGGGGCCGCGTTCCCGCCGGCAGCCGATCCCTGCCCACCCCCACAGCCGTGGGATATTTTTATCCGGCGGCTCCGGCTGCTGCTGACTCACGGGCCCGGAGCCGCCGCTGACGAACGGCCCCGAGCGTGGGGGGCAGGGGGTGCTGGGATGTTCCGGCGGGATCGGAGCTCCCGGAGCTCCCGGGAAGGGCCCGGGGACCCCCGGGTGCCCCTCGGCTCCTCCGCGGCCGCGCCGATCCGGCAGGAGCTGCTGGTCCTCCGGGAACGCCGGGAAACTGCCCCGGCCCCCCACGTGTGCCAGGGCTTTCTGTCCACTGGAGCCGTGAACTCCCAGTTGGTCAGTCCTGCCCTGATCCCAGTCCCGATCCCAGCCTGATCCCAGCATTGATCCCAACTCCAATCCCAGCCTGATCCCAGCACTGATTCCAGGGTCAATCCCCACCCTGATCCCAATCCCGGCACCAATCCCAAATCCGGGGCCAATCCCAGCCCTGTGCTTGGAGCATCTGCGGTGTCCCATTGCATCCTCCCACATCCCATTCCATCTGACCCCATCCCACCCCATCCCATCCCATCCCATCCCATCCCATCCCATCCCATCCCACCTCACCCGACTCCCTCTGGAGCCACCGATGCCAGGGTAGGCACCAGCAGAACTCCAAATCCCGCTGCCGTGGGGACTTCCCTGTCATTCCCTAAAAATCCCTGGATTTAGTTTGTCAGTGTTTCCCTTTCCCCACATCCTGGGCCTTATTCCCACCCTGCTCCAAAGGAATCATTCCAGAGAAAGACCTGGGGGTGCTCCGGGAATTGGGGGTCCTGGGGGGATTGTCCTTAACAAGATGGATGGGATGGAATTCCTGGACGTGGGAGCTGGGGGGGTCCAGAACCAGAGGGGTTTGGGGATGGGATGGGGATGAGGATGGGATAAAGATGATGAACTCAGCTGCCCTAATTTTGGGCTAAAATCAATGCCAATAAAATCCATAAATCCCTCCAGCCCCCCTGGAGCATTCCCAGGATTTTTGGGATCACTCCTGTCTGTTCCCAGCACAGGGAGGAAGGGGGGGGTTCATCCCCCAGGATGAACAGGAGGTGTTGGCATTTCCAGATTGGCCTGGGTGGGAAAATTCAGGAATAAAGGGAAAAAAAAAAAGCAGGAATATGGTTTTGGGAAAAACTGACCTGGATCCGCCAAAGATAGCAAAAATCCTAAAAAAAATCCCCAAATCCCAACGCTGAACCCTGACAGCTCCGTGGTGACTGGGGGAGACGCTCAGCCCCCCCAAGATGGGGTGGAGGTGGCGCCTTGGGGACATTGGTGCCATGGAGGGTCCCTGTGTCCCACCACGACAGGACACTCCGTGTCCCTGTCCCTGTGTCCCTCGTCCCCACCAGCAGCACCCTGCACACCCCGTGTCCAGGCTGGGGTCCCCATGTCCCCACACGAGGTGTCCCCATAGCACAGAATGGGGTCCCTGTGTCCCCTGAGGGACCCTGCTGTCCCCTCAGAGGGGGGGTCCCTGTGTCCCCTGAGGGACCCTGCTGTCCCCCCAGAGGAGGGTCCCTGTGTCCCCTGAGGGACCCTGCTGTCCCCCCAGAGGAGGGTCCCGCTGTCCCCTGAGGGACCCTGCTGTCCCCTCAGAGGGGGGGTCCCTGTGTCCCCTGAGGGACCCTGCTGTCCCCTCAGAGGAGGGTCCCTGTGTCCCCTGAGGGACCCTGCTGTCCCCTCAGAGGGAGGGTCCCGCTGTCCCCTGAGGGACCCTGCTGTCCCCTCAGAGGAGGGTCCCTGTGTCCCCTGAGGGACCCTGCTGTCCCCTCAGAGGGTTGATCTCTATCCCCCCCCCTCCAGTCCCAGTTCCAGCTGCCGGCCTGGGGGGTGACCCCCAACCCCCCCAGCCCCACCCCGGGGTCCCGCTGTCCCCCCCTGCCAGTGCCACCCACTGCTGGCACCCCCTGATTCTCATCATTCCCCCAGTGTCACCCTGAAATTGTCACCACAACGTCACCCCTAGTTCTTGTCCCCCCCAATTCCCATCACCCCTAATTCTTGTCCCCCCAATTCCCATCACCCCACTGTCACCCCTAATTCTTGTCCCCCCAATTCCCATCACCCCACTGTCACCCCTAATTCTTGTCCCCCCCAATTCCCATCACCCCACTGTCACCCCTAATTCTTGTCCCCCCCAATTCCCATCACCCCACTGCCACCCCTAATTCTTGTCCCCCCAATTCCCATCACCCACTGTCACCCCTAATTCGTGTCCCCCCAATTCCCATCACCCCTAATTCTTGTCCCCCCAATTCCCATCACCCACTGTCACCCCTAATTCGTGTCCCCCCAATTCCCATCACCCACTGTCACCCCTAATTCGTGTCCTCCCCAGCTCTTGTTGTTCCCCCCCGTGTCACCCCCAGCTCCCCTCACCCCTCCCCTCCTCCTCCTCTCCCTCCATCTCCTTTCCCGCTCCGTGGTTTTTCCAAAGCTTTTCCTGCTGAGAGGACAAAAAACCCCTTTCAGGCTGGCGGGGAGGGGGCCCCCCCGCGCCCCCCCGAGCGCCCCCGTTTAACCCCTCGGGCACTCGGCGTTACAAATTTGGAACAATATTTATTAAAATACAAAAATACACTTGTTTTTTTTTTGTTGGATTCGCGGTACAGTCGGATCCTTCCGGCGTTTACAGCCCGAGAGGGAACTTCTGCATCTCCTTCCTGCCTTGCACCCCCCCGGACACCCCCAAACCCTAAATTTTAGCTCAGCTTTGCCCCCCTCTCCGAGAACATTTTAAAGCTAAAACGAGAAATTAAAGTAATTCCAGCGCCCGAGCTAACCGGGGGGGCCCCTCCTCTCGCTGCTGCCCGACCCCCCCCGACCCCCTCATCCCCTCGGGACCCCCACGAGGCACTTGGGGTCCCCGCCGGGACCCCCCGGCGCCACCTCCGATGCTGGTGGCCCCCCGTTGTCACCTCCCCCCCTCCCCAAGCCCTTAATTTCTCCCAGCCCCCCCCGATCCGTGAGCAGCCCTCGGGGGGTGTCCCCACTGTCACCCCCTCCCGGGGACGGGGGGTGGTTCCCCACGCCCCCCCCCCGCTCAAAAAAAGGACAAAAAATGCCGTTTTTAGTGAAGGTGGTTACAATCATTGGTCGGGTCTCCCGTGGGGCCCCCCCAGCCCCCCAGGAGCCGTAGCCCTGTGCCGGGGGTCCGGGAGGCCCGGGGGGGTGACAAACACCGTGGCAAAGGGGGTGCGGAGCGAAGCGGGGGGCACCCGCTCTCCCCCCTCCCCAAATCCCCCCCAAACCACCCCCCCGGGCGCTTGCGGGGTTTTTCCCCTTCCCGTGGGTTTTTGAGGAATTTTTTGCTTGAATACATTGCAGACGTCCATCCCCAGCCCTCAGGCTGCGCCCCCCGAGCCCCCCACCCCCCAAATTCCGTTCCGTTATTGCGTGGGGAAGGTCCTGGCGCGGGGCCGAGATCCCGCTCCGGTGACGCCGGAGCCGCCGGCGCGCGGCCAAGGGCAGCGCCGCGGGCTGGGGGGGCCGACCTCAGCCCCTGCCCCGAGTAACCCCCAAAAGCAGCCCGAGCCCCCCAGAGCCCACCCCGACAGCTTCTGCCACCGCTCCGGCGTCCCCCGCGTCCCCCCGCGCCACGGCACCGCCGCTCGTCCCCGAGCACGGGGATTTTTCCTCTTATTACCGATGGGTTTTGTTTTTTTCCTCTGTTTCTCCTGGTTTGTTTCTTTTTGTGTTTAAATAGAACCTGCGAGTTAGAAAATAGTGGTTTTTTGTAGGAGTTTCGGGTGGGTTTCGTTAAATTTTAATAGAATCTGCTGCTCTTCTCGGCCCCGAGGTTGGCTATAGAAGCATGTACACGAAAAAGAGTCTCTCCCCCCCCTGTACAAAAGTTGTGTCTATTATTGAGGAATTCTCCTGGTTTTGCTTAGTATTGAGGAATTCTCCTGGGTTTCCTTCTTTTTGGAGTTCTGCTTTTGTGCATCTATTGCGTTTATAATAATTTGGGGTTGAAGGGGGGGGGAATGACGACCCAAAAAAAAAATCAGGAAAAAGCCCCCAAAAAAGAGTCATATCTGGGTTTCCTGAACTTTCTCCTTGGGGTGGGTCTGGATTAAATAGGGGTCGGCCAGGGTGGTCCCGGGGGGGTGCAGGGAGTTGCCCAGCGCGTTCTCTGTCCAGTGGGCGCCGTGTCCGGCCTTGTAGGTGTTGTAGTTGAGGTGCTCGTGGATGTTGGGCAGCACCACGGCCCCCTCCCCGGCCCCGCCGGCCGGGGCGGCCGCGGGCGCGGCGGCGGCGGCGGGCGCGATGTCCTCGTCCACCTGGATGATCTCCACGGTGCGGGCGGCGGTGACGGTGCTGCGCTGCTGGTGGCGCTTGCGGAGCTTGTAGAAGACGATGAGCATGGCGGCGGCCAGCAGCGTCACGGCCACGAAGCAGCCGATGATGATCTTGGTGGTCTTCATCACCTCGTCCAGGCTGGTCTGCAGCTTGTCGCCGGCGTCGGCCGTGGGCACGGCCACCTGCTTGGGCGGGCGCGTGGTCTGCACCAGCACGGTGGTGGTGGTGGTGTAGGCCGGCTGGTAGCCCGTCGAGGTGGTGGGCACGGGCTTGGTGAACTTGGGGGACACGTCCTCGGGGGAGATCTCGGTGGTCTCCACCGTGACGGTGGTGAAGAAGCTGTAGTTGGAGGTGTTGAGCTCGGCCGTGCTGACGTTGAGGAAGGCCGAAGCGTTGGAGTTGCCGGCCACGTTGGTCACCATGCAGGTGTAGAGGCCGGTGTCGGTCAGCAGCACGTGCGAGAAGTTGAGGGTGCCGTCGTTGAGCACGGAGAGGCGCGGGTGGCTCGAGGCGTGGCTCAGCACCGTCCCGTTGGGCAGCAGCCACCGCACCGAGGACATGGAGGGCGTCCGGCAGCGCAGCTCGGCCACGCGCCCCTCCGAGATGTTGAGGTCCGCGGGCGCGTCCATGATGAAGGGCGCCGAGCACTGGAAGGAGGTCTGGTCCACCTCCACCAGGAAGCGGCCCCGCATGTGCAGCGGGGCGTGGCAGCGGCCGCAGCAGGTGGAGTTGGTGGGGATGTACTCCCGCAGCCACCACGACAGCCAGAGGATGTCGCAGTCGCAGTCCCAGGGGTTGTGGTGCAGGTGCAGCTCCACCAGGTAGCGCAGCGGGGCGAACAGGTCGTGGGGCAGGGACGACAGGTTGTTGTGGGCCAGGTTGAGCTCCACCAGCGCCGTCAGGTCGTCGAAGGCGTTGCGCTCGATCAGGTTGATCTGCGAGTTCATAATCCAGAGCTTTTTGAGGGATTTGAGCCCGTGGAAGGAGCCGGGTTTGATCTCGGGGAAGTTGTTGCCCGACATCTCCAGCTCCTCCAGGCCCACCAAGGGCGTCAGGTTGGGCATGTCCTTAATGTTGCACATCCCCAGGTTGAGGTACTTGAGGTTGTACAAGCCCTCGAAGGCGCCCTCGGAGATGTACTCGAGCTTCTTGAGCTCGCCCAGGTCGAGGCGCATGAGGGAGGGCACGCGGTTGAAGGCGTAGCTGGGGATGCTCTCGATGGGGTTGTTGCGCAGCCACAGCTCCCGCAGCTTGGACAGGTACTCGAAGGCCCCGCTGGGGATCACCGTCAGCCAGTTGTCGAAGAGCTCCAGGGTGTTGAGGCTGGCCAGGCCGTTGAAGGCGCCCACCTCGATCTGCCGGATGGCGTTCCTGCCCAGCTGCAGCACCTCCAGGTGGTGCAGGTGGCGGAACGTGTCCGCCTGGATCATCTGGATGTTGTTCTCCATGAGGTTGAGATAGCGGGTGTTGGAGGGGATGCCGGGGGGCACCTCGGCCAGGCCGCGGCGGGTGCACACCACCTTGCTGAACTGGTTACTGCAGGAGCACACGGAGGGGCAGCTCTGGGGGCCCGGCGAGGCGGCGGCCGTGGCCAGGAGCCACGCGTGGAGGGTCAGGGAGGCGGCCAGGAGCCCCGGCCAGGTGCGGTGGCGGCGGTGGCGGCGGAGGTGGTGCACAGTTACCTGCCACAAGAGCTTCATGGTGTGGCACGTTCATCATTCACCATCGTCTGGGGATGGCGGCGAGAACAGGAGAACGGGCTCGGGCCCCCCCCTCTCCCGGCTCCCACGAGCTGGGGGGCCCGGCTGGCCGGAGGGGGGGGGTCGGGGTGCCGGGGTCGGGGGGGCTCCGAGGAGAGCGGGGCTTGAGGAGGGAAAAATTAAAATCTAGGGGGGAAAAAAATCAGCGGTAGGTGCTGGTGGGGGGGGAGGGTGGGGGGAGAGGAGGAGAAGGAACCCCCCCACGCCCGGCCCCGCTCGCCAGTACCTACCTGGGGAAGGGGGATCGGGGGGTCCGGGGGGTCGAGGCGAGCGCGGGGGGCGCGGGACCGAGGAGGGTGGGGGGGCGGGGGGGGGCCGGCTCCCAAAAAAAAAAAAAAAAAAAAAAAGACAAAATGGCTCCTGGAGGCTGCGGTGCAGGATGGGGGGGGGCCGGCCCGGCTAAGCGGGGGCCCGGCAGCCCCCGACCGCGGCCAAGCCCGCGGCCTCGCACCTCCGCCCGTGGGGCCGGCCCGGGGGGCTCGGCGGGGCCGGCATGGCCGCCCCCCCCCAGGCCGCGGGGAGAAGGAGGGGGGAACGCGGGGAAAGTGGTGAAAAAGGAAATAATTAAAAAAAAGAAGCGTGGAGAAAAGGAAGAATCGGGGAAAGGGGAGGGAGAGGAGGAGAGAAAAAGTGAAAAAAAAAAAAAAAAGAAAAGAAAAACGGGGAGGGAAATGGGAATGGGGGAAAAAAAAAAAAAAAATTTGGCCAGGAAAGGGAATTGGAAAAGGAGGTAAAAACGGAATAAAAATGTAAAATAAAATCAAATCAAGATAAGGACGGAAATGAGGATAAAAGTTAAAATGAAGCTAAAATCAGATGAAAAACTAAAAATAAAAATTCAAAATATTAAAAAAAAAAAAAACCCACCCCAAACAACCCGGACGAAACCTAAAAATAAAACAGGAAAATAAAGATTAAAAATAGGCCGAAATAAATAAATAAATCGCGGGGAGCCCCCCCCGGGAGAGGGAAAAACGCGGTTCGGGGAGGGAGCGGGGGGGAGGAAAGGGCGTCGGCGTGGGGGGGGGGAGATGCCGGCGGGGGCACCTCCCGGTAGCGGCGGCGGCTGCGCTGGTGGCGGGGCGGGGGGGTCCCGTCCCGTCCCCTCCCGCGTGTCGTTCCCGCGTCCCCGCGTGGGTGTCGCGTTCAGCGGCGGCGCGGGGCGATGGTGGCGGTGACAGCGGCGGTGACAGCGGTGGCGGTCGCGGTGCCGGCGGGCATCCTCCGGTGGCGGGGGCCGCGCGGGGCGGTGCGGGCGGTGCGGGCGGTGCGGTGCGGGGCGGTGCGGGCGGTGCGGGAAGCAGCCGCGCAGGCGGCTGGCTCATCCTTTTGTCCTTCAGTGCGAGCGCGGATGGATTGCTGCTGCCGCCGCTCCCGCTGCTCCTGCTGACGCATCCCGGCTCCGCACAGACCCCCCCGCGCCCCCCGCACCCCCACCCACCCACCCACCCGCCGCTCTCCGGAGGGGCCCCCGCCGGCCCCGCTTCGGCCGGTGCGGCGGCCCCGGAGCGGTTTTGTGCGCGGGGAGGGGGATGCGGGATGCGCCGCTTCCTCCTCCTCTTCCTCCTCCCTCCCTCCCGCCGCCGCCTCCTCCTCCTCCCCCTCCCCGCAGCCCCGCTCGGGGCTCCTGGAGGGGGGGCCGCTCCCTGAGCGACCCCTCCTCGGGGCCGGGGAGGCGGACGGACGGACGGACGGACGGACGGACGGAGGGACGGAGGGCCGGGGGCGGCAGCGCGGGGCTCGGCGGCTTTGAGGTGACGAGGGCCGGCGGGACCCCGGCTCCGAGCCCCCCGCGGAACGGGGACCCCTGGGCCCCGGTGTGCCACCGGCTGTGCCACCGGTGGGGAGCAGCAGCCCTGCCGGGGTGCAGGGGGGACACGGGGCGACTGCCAGGGCTGGCCACGGGCGACAGGGACAGGGACCTGCTGCTGCTGCTGCTCTCTGGGGCCCAGGCTGAGCTCTGCGCCCCCAGCAGTGCCTTGTCCCCTCCGTCCCCCTGGGACTGGGGGGGCATGACACCACCTGCAGCCCCCCGTAAGCACCCTGTGGCCTCCCCTGCTCTGGTGGCACTGGTGGCATTTGGAGCTGTCACCTGAGTGCCAGCACTGGGTGGTGGGACCTCTGCGGGGCTGGTGGCTCCTCTGGGACACCCCCTCTGGCGGTGCTCCAGGGCACCCCAGGACCCTCCTGTCCTTCCTCCCGGGGGTCGCTGTCCCCGTGATGCTGGCGCGTCCCCAGGGGGGTTCGGCTGTTCCAGTGATGTCCCTACCAGGAGCTGCAGCAGGAGCTGGTGGCCTCCTGTGCCCCACGGGTGGGTCCCACACGTTCTGTGTTCACTGCAGTGGCCACATCTTGTCCCTGAGTCCGTCACTGTCCCGCGTGTCCCCGGCCAGTGACCCAGTGGTGACACGGGAGACAGGGACACCGTTGTCACCCGGAGTGTCACCCTGCGGCACTGGGGAGGTGCCACAGCCGTGCACGAGGTGCTGACCCCAGGGGCCAGCCTGGCACTGGCACCCCTGGGGGCAGCGGGTGGCCTGGGGCCGTGTCCCTGCCGCACACCAGACTTGGCAAGTGCGGTGCCATGTCTGGTGTGGTGCCATGTCCACTGTGTGACAGTGCTGTGTCTGCCACGGTGCCACCACCAACGGTGGTGCCCAGTGGCCACTGTGGTGCCCTCGGTGATGCCCTGTCCACTGTGGTGCCACAGCCAGCGTGGTGCCATGGTCAGTGTGGTGCCATGTCCAGCGTGGTGACATGTCCAGCGTGGTGACATGGCTGGTGTGGTGACATGTCCAGTGCAGTGCCATGGCCAGTGGGGTGGCATGGCCAGTATGGTGACATGTCCAGTGTGGTGACATGTCCAGTGCGGTGCCATGTCCAGTGCGGTGCCATGGCCAGTGTGGTGACATGGCTGGCACAATTCCATGGCCAGTGAAGTGCCATGGTCAGTGCCATGACCAGCGCAGTGCCATGGCCAGTGCAGTGCCATGGCTGGCACAACGCCATGGCCAGTTTTGGTGCCGTGGCTGACATGATGCAATGTCCACTGCAGTGGCATGGCCAGTATGGTGACATGTCCAGTGTGGCATCATGTCCATTATGGTGCCATGTCCAGCGTGGTTCCATGGCCGGTGTGGTGACATGGCTGGCCCAATTCCATGGCTGGCTTTGGTGCCGTGGCTGATTTGGTGCCATGTCCAGTGCAGTGCCACGGCCAGTGTGGTGACATGGCTGGTGTGGTGACATGGCTGGCATGGTTTCAGTGCCATGGCTGACATGGTGCCATGTCCAGTGCAGTGCCACGGCCAATATGGTAACATGGCTGGCCGAATTCTATGGCTGGTTTTGGTGCCGTGGCTGGCGTGGTGCCATGTCCAGTGCGGTGCCACGGCCAGCGCAGCGCAAGGACAGTGGGACACCTCCAGGCTTTGGGAAGCAGCGGGAGTGGTTGTGGTGGGATGGGTGAGCTCAGGGGTGGCACAGGCCCCGTGTGGCAGCGCTGGCAAAGCCAAAGCCCTGTGACGGTGACAAAGGCCACGGCCGGGGTTTGAACCGTGGTGGTGCGGCCCGTCTGTCAGCCCTGAGCCCAAACCTCGCTGTCCCCTTGGGCACACAGCCGGGCCTGTCCTGTGCCGTGTGCTGTCCGCAGGGCCACACCGGCCACAGGTCCAACCCGTCCTGGGGTGGGGTGTGATTCCCAGGATGGCATTCCCAGGATGGCATTCCCAGGGTGTGATACCCAGGGTGGAATGGGATACAGGATGTGGCAGGACCTGGTGGCTTCGTGTACCCCGTGGGAGGGTCACGCGTGTCCCTTGTCCCCCACCACAAGGGGACACTTAGGGCTGGCACCTCGGGGGTCCCGGGGTCCAGGCTGGGTGCAGGGAGGCAGCTGGGGGGGCACCACCTGGGCCAGCTCTGGGAGGAGGTGGCGCTTGGGGCAGGCCGGGGTGGGGACAGGGGCCCGCAGCTCAGGGGATTCCCGGGATCCCACAGGTTGAGGTGGAGGTGGAGAGCATGGACAAGGCCGGGAATTTCATCGGGTGGCTGCACATCGAGGGCGTGAACCTGTCGGTGGCGCTGGTGGAGCAGGCGCTGTCCCGCGTCCACTTCACGGCCGAGCGCAGCCCCTACTGCAAGGCCCTGCTGGCGGCCCAGGACGCGGCCAAGCAGAGGAAGGAGAAGGTGAGGGCGGTCAGGGGTCAGGTGCCCCAGCAGTGTCACCACCCCAGAGACATGCTCCCACCCAAAAGACGGCCCCACCACACCAGATGTCCCCGCCCTGAGAGATCTGCCCACCGAAGGATGTCCCCGCGTCAAGAGGTGGCCTCGCTCCAGAAGGTGTCTCCACACTGAGAGACAGTCCCACTCTGAGGGGTGGCACCATGCTGAGGGATGTCCCCACCCCAAGAGATGTCCCTGTGCGAAGGGATGTCCCCACCCCAAGAGCTGATGGCCCCACAGCAGGGAATCTTGCAACCCCAATTAATGTTCACACCCGTTGGCTGCCCACACAAGAGGTGACCCTGCCACCGTGGATATCCCTATCCTAAGAGATGTTCCACTCCAAGGAATGTCCTCACTCCTGGAGATAGATGTCCCCACCCCAAGAGATGATGGTCGCATGCTAAGAGATGTCCCACCCTAGGGATGTCCCAGCCAATCGATGTCCCATCCCAGCAATATCCCATCCCAGCAATGTCCCAACCCAGGGATGTCCCACCTGGGGGGATGTCCCACCCAAGGCACACGACCCACCAAGCTGAGGCCTGGGCATGTTCCCACTGGCGGGTCCAGCCCCCCACCCTCCCATTGCTGTCACCTGGAGCGTGGCCGGGGTCCCCACCCCGTGTCCCCCCAGGTGTGGTCCCACTATGAGGAGACGCCGGTGGAGGAGGTGGTGCCGGTGCTGGAGGAGAAGGAGCGCACGGCCAACTACAAACCCGTGTTCGTCACCGAGATCACCGACGACCTCCACTTCTACGTGCAGGACGTGGAGACGGGTACGGGGGGACACCTGGGCACCCCCAGCACCCGGGGCGCCCCCCAGACCGGGTGTGGTGGGGCGAGTTGGATCTGTGGCATGAGGATCTGTGGGCTTGGTGGGTAAGGCCCAAATCCATGTCCAAGGTGACATGGGGTCACCCCTTCACCCCCCAGGGCTACTTTTGGGACCAGGGTAGGGGTCCATGACTGGGATCCACGTTTGGGGTCCAAAGGTTAAGGTCTAGGGGTAGGGTCTGGGGTGGAGGTCCAGGTTTGGGATCTACTGTTGAAATCATTGTTGGGATTTGGGGTTCAGGCTCTGGGGCCACACTGAGGAGCGGGGTTGGGGTCGGTCTGGGACAGGACCGGGGTTTATCCTGGATTGGGGCCCCGCAGGCGCCCAGCTGGAGAAGCTGATGGAGAACATGCGTGCCGAGGTGGGCGCCCACCCGCCCGTGGAGGGCTCCTTCGTCCCGCGCCGGGGCGACTTCTGCATCGCCAAGTTTGTCGACGGGGAATGGTGAGGAGGGGATGGGGTGACCCCACGGGCTGGGCCAGGGCAGCAGTGGGCTGTGGGCTGTGGGGTGAGGCCCAAGCCCCCAAAATCCCTCCCACTCTGCAGGTACCGTGCCCGGGTGGAGAAGGTGGAGTCGGGTGGGAAAGTGCACATTTTCTACATTGACTACGGCAACGTGAGTGGCACCGGGAAAACAGGGGGAAAGCAGCCCTCCATCCATGGATGCATTCATGGATCCATCCATCCATGGATCCATCCGTCCATCCATCCCTCATCCATCCATCCCTCCATCCATCCATCATCCATCCATCATCCATCCATCATCCATCCATCCCTCCATCATCCATCCATCCATCCATCCATCCATCCATCCATCCATCCATCTATCCATCCATCCATCCATCCATCTATCCATCCATCATCCATCCACCCATCCATTCATCCATCATCTATCTATCTATCTATCTATCTATCCATCCATCCATCCATCCATCCGTTCATCTGTCCGTCCGTCCATCCATCCATCCTTCCTTCCATCCATCCATCCATCATCCATCCATCCTTCCCTTTGGTATCTCTGGTGTCCCTTGCTGTCCTCCCCACTGTCAGTGCTGTCCCCTGTGGTGTCCCCATGCTGTCCCTATGCTGTCCCCGTGATGTCCCTGTTGTGTCCCCGTGCTGTCCCCGCGGTGTCCCCACACTGTCCCCACGGTGTCCCCGTGCTGTCCCCGTGCTGTCCCCACGCTGTCCCTGCTGTGTCCCCGTGCTGTCCCCGTGCTGTCCCCACGCTGTCCCCACGCTGTCCCTGCTGTGTCCCCGTGCTGTCCCCATGGTGTCCCCACGCTGTCCCCACGCTGTCCCCGTGCTGTCCCCACACTGTCCCCGTGCTGTCCCTGTGCTGTCCCCACGGTGTCCCCACGCTGTCCCCACGCTGTCCCCACGCTGTCCCCACACTGTCCCCATGCTGTCCCTGCTGTGTCCCCGTGCTGTCCCCACGCTGTCCCCACGCTGTCCCTGCTGTGTCCCCGTGCTGTCCCCATGCTGTCCCCACGCTGTCCCCACGCTGTCCCTGCTGTGTCCCCGTGCTGTCCCCACGCTGTCCCCACACTGTCCCCATGCTGTCCCCACGCTGTCCCCACACTGTCCCCACACTGTCCCCACACTGTCCCCGCGGTGTCCCGCAGAAGGAGACGCTGCCCCCCAGCCGCCTGGCCGCGCTGCCGCCGGCGTTCTCGCCGCGGGTGCTGCCGCCCCAGGCCACCGAGTACACGTTCGCCTTCATCCAGGTGCCGCAGGACGTGAGTACGGGGTCCCGCCGTGCCCCACGCCCCGGCCCCGGCCCCTCTGAGGGCCCTGACCTCGAACCTCCGCCCCGTGGCCCACGCGTGGCCCCCAGACCCACGCCCCAAGCCCCGGTACCCCTGTGGAGCCCCAAACCATCAACCCCACACTTGGCCCCAGTTGCGAACGTTGACGCTGGGACCCAAAGGTGTCTCCTGAGCCCGAGCAGCACCCCCAGCTCCCCCGTGTGTGCCCTGACCCCAGGCCTGACCCCGGTCCTGAACCGGGGTAACCCCAACCCCCGATGACACCGAGCCCGGCGCCCCACACCCCGATCCCAGCGTGGCCCCAAGCCCACAGTGGGCTGGGGGTGTCCCCAAAACACCTGGGGGTCCCGGGTCGGGGGGGGATCCTTGGGGCTCTGGGGTGTCCCTGAAGGCCACGGGGGAATCTCTGAGGGTTTGAGGGTCCCTGGGGGTGTGGGGGGGTTCCTGGGTGTCTCTGGGGGTGTGGGGTGTCCCCGCTGGGCTGGGTGTCCCCGGGGTGTCCCCGTTGGGCTGGGTGTCCCCGGGGTGTCCCCGGGGTGTCCCTGTTGGGCTGGGTGTCCCCGGGGTGTCCCCGGGGTGTCCCTGTTGGGCTGGGTGTCCCCGCTGGGCTGGGTGTCCCCGTTGGGCTGGGTGTCCCCGGGGTGTCCCCGGGGTGTCCCCGCTGGGCTGGGTGTCCCCGGGGTGTCCCCGGGGTGTCCCCGCTGGGCTGGGTGTCCCCGGGGTGTCCCCGGGGTGTCCCCGTTGGGCTGGGTGTCCCCGGGGTGTCCCCGCTGGGCTGGGTGTCCCCGCTGGGCTGGGTGTCCCCGGGGTGTCCCCGGGGTGTCCCCGTTGGGCTGGGTGTCCCCGGGGTGTCCCCGGGGTGTCCCCGCTGGGCTGGGTGTCCCCGGGGTGTCCCCGGGGTGTCCCCGCTGGGCTGGGTGTCCCCGGGGTGTCCCCGGGGTGTCCCCGCGGGGCGGCTGACGGGCGCGGGGCGCAGGAGGAGGCGCGGGCGGACGCCGTGGACAGCGTGGTGAGGGACATCCAGAACACGCAGTGCCTGCTCAACGTGGAGCACCTGGGCCCCGGCTGTCCCCACGTCACGCTACAGTTCGCGGACTCCAAGAGCGACGTGGGGCTGGGGCTGGTCAAGGAGGGGCTGGTGATGGTGGAGCCCCGCAAGGAGAGGCAGTTCCAGAAAGTGGTGGGTGCTGGGGGCAGGGGCGGCCTTGGTGGGGCTGGGAAGGGCTTGGGGGGTGTTGGGGGGTGTTGGGGGGTGCTGGGGGGTTGTTCTGGGGGTGTTGAGGGATGCTCAGGAGGGTTTGGAGGGGTTGGAGCTCTGGGTGGGTGCTGGGATGTCGGGTGGGTTTTTGGGAGGCCTGAGGTGGGTGCTTGAGGGGCAGAGGAGACTGTTGGGGGCGGTGGGGTGGGTTCTGGGGGGTGCTGTGGGTGCTGGGGATGGGGGGTGGGTTCTGGGGGGTGCTGTGGGTGCTGGGGATGGGGGGTGGGTTCTGGGGGGTGTTGGGGATGGGGGATGGGTTCTGGGGGGTGCTGTGGGTGCTGGGGATGGGGGGTGGGTTCTGGGGGGTGTTGGGGATGGAGGATGGGTTCTGGGGATCCCTGTCCCCCCCACCTCTGGCGCTGATCAATCCTGGCCCAGCTGCTGCCCCGTTAGGGGGTTGGGGGTCCCCCCACCCACCGGTGCTGCCCAGCCCCCCCAGCCCCCCCGGTCACCCCTCGGGGCTGGGCTGGGGGGGTCACCCCGCCCCCATCCCCCTGCGGGCAGTGGGAGCCACAGAAGGACGGGGGGTCCCACCCCAGCCCTGGGGGTGCCCCAAGCCCCCCAGCTTGGGGAGGGGCCGCGGGGTCACCCCAGCCTGTCCCCCCAGATCACCGAGTACCTGAACGCGCAGGAGGCGGCCAAGAGCGCCCGGGTGAGTGGGGGGACCCCAAACTGGGGGGGCAGGGACCCCCGTGCCCGCCCCCGGGTTTTGGGGCCCCCCGTGACGCCGTGTCCCCCCCAGCTGAACCTGTGGCGCTACGGCGACTTCCGCGCGGACGACGCCGACGAGTTCGGCTACAGCCGCTGAGGGCCGGGGGCCGGGGGGACCCCCAAACCCCCGGGCGCCCCCGGCCCACCCCGGCCCCGGGGGGCAGCCGGGGGGGCGGCTCCGTGCTCTGGGGAGAGGGGCACCCTCAGCCCCCCGCCCCTGCCTCGGCCCCCCCAGTCCCCCAAATCCTGGCCTGTATTTAAAGCTGCAGAGGCCCAATAAACGTAGTGAAGCGTCCTGGTTTTTGGGGTTCCCTCTGTGCTGGGGTCAGCCCCCCCCCCCGGGTCAGCTCCCCCCATCCCCTCGGAGCAAGGCCAGGACCCCCTGCACTGATGGGGGGCTTCTCTCTGGGGGTGCAGCCCTGGGACCCCCGGCCCTGTCCTGGCTCTGGGTGGGGGGGCTGGATGGGGGGCGTGGAGGGGGATGGGGACAGCCCCAAAAAGAGCAGCCAAATCCCCCTGGAGCCGAGTGGGGACCCCAAATCTGGACCCCATCCTGGGACCCCATCCTGGGACCCCATCCTGGGACCCCACCCTGGGTCCCAGCTGCAGGTCCCTCCCTTGGGCCCCAACCCTGGGACCCAAAGCTGGACCCCAAACCTGGGTCCCAATTGTGGACCCCCAACCCTGGGACCCCCTGACCTTGGACCCCCACCCTGGGACCCAAAGTTTTACCCCAAACCTGGGTCCCAATTGTGGACCCCCACCCGCCCCCCAGATTTAGGTCCCACAGTGGCTCTGGACCTTGAACCTGAGCTCTGGGTGCCACTCATGGACCCCAAGCCGGGACCCCTCCCCAGTGCGACCCCTGAGCCCCAGACTGGCCGGAGGGGCGGTGGCATCCCCAGAAGTGTCCCCCACGCTCCTGTCCCCGCACCCAGCCCCAGGGTGGCCCACCCCGCGGGGTCCCTGCGGGTGCCCCCCGCGCTGTCCCCGCTGTCCCCGCGCCGGGGATCGATTCTGGGCTGGGGGGGGCTGGAGGGGGCAGCGCTAATTGAATCCCAAGCCAATTAACATGGAGCGGCCGGATCGATAATTAACGCCGGGCAAGGATGGTAATTAACAGGAGGGGGAGGGCGGGGGGCTGTCCCCTGCCCCACATCCCTGTCGCTGTCCCCAGCCCGGCCGGGGCTGTGGGGTTCGGGTGGTCTCCAGACGTGTTTGGGGGTCCGGGGGGCTCTGGATGTGCCGGGGGGGCTCTGGGCGGGTTGATGGGCTGTACTGGGCTCATACTGGGCTGTACTGAGCCCTTACTGGAGCCGTTCTGGTCTGCGCTCGTCCTCACTGGTCCGTTCCAGGACCATACTGGTCCACACCGCACCCATAATGGTCTGTACTGGTCCGCACTGGTCTGTTCCAGGACCATACTGGCCCATATTGGTCTGTACTGGTCTGCACTGGTCCGCACTGGTCCACACTGGTCCGCACTGGTCCACACTGGTCCGTACTGGTCCGTACTGGTCTGTACTGGTCCGTACCGGTCCGCACTGATCCGTACCGGTCCGTACTGGTCCGTACTGGTCTGTACTGGTCCGTACTGGTCTGTACTGGTCCGTACCGGTCCGCACTGATCCGTACCGGTCCGTACTGGTCCGTACTGGTCCACACTGGTCCGCACTGGTCCGCACTGGTCCGTACAGGTTCTTACTGGTCCGCACTGGTCCGCACTGGTCCGTACTGGTCCGTACCGGTCCGCACTGATCCGTACTGGTCCGTACTGGTCCGTACTGGTTCTTACTGGCCTGCACTGGTCCGTACCGCTCCGTTCCGGGCGGGCTCCATCAGCCCGAACGCGAAGGGAAATGGCGCCACCCGGTGGGAGCGGCCGGAATGACAAACACAGAACAGCGCGGCCAGTGCGGACCAGTAAGAACCAGTGCAGACTAGTGCGGGTCAGCCCATCCCAGTATAACCCAGTACAGACCAGTGCGGGTCAGCCCATCCCAGTATAACCCAGTACGGGCCAGTGCGGACCAGTACGGACCAGTACGGACCAGTACGGACCAGTATGGACCAGTAAGAACCAGTACGGACCAGTACGGACCAGTGCGGACCAGTATGGACCAGTGCGGACCAGTACGGACCAGTATGGACCAGTAAGAACCAGTGCGGACCAGTGTGGGCCAGCCTGTCCCAGTATAACCCAGTGCGGGCACAGGCCATCCCACCATGGCCCATCCCAGTATAACCCATCCCAGTACAATTCTGTCCCAGTGGAACGGACGGTGTAACCAGTCCCAGTATAAACCAGTCCCAGTATAAACCAGTCCCAGTATAAACCAGTCCCAGTACAGCTCCACACCAGTACGGCCCCATTGCAGTTGTCCCGTTCCTCCCCACCTGTCCCTGTTCCTGTCCCCTTTCCCTGTATCCTGTCCCCTCTCCCAGACTCCCGGTGTCCCCGTGCCTGCATGTCCCAGTGTCCCCACTTCCCAGTGTCCCGGTGTCCCCATAATGTCCCGGTGTCCCCATGTCCAGCTGTCCCAGTGTCCCCACTTCCCGGTGTCCCAGTGTTCCCATATCCTGGTGTCAGTGTCCCACTACCCACATGTCCCCATGTCCCAGTGTCCGCACTGTCCCCTTGCCCTGCCTCCCAGTGTCCCCATGTCCCGGTGTCCCCATGTCCCGGTGTCCCCATGTCCCAGTGTCCCCATGTCCCAGTGTCCACACTATCCCCTTGCCCTGCCTCCCAGTGTCCCCATGTCCCAGTGTCCCCATGTCCCAGTGTCCCCATGTCCCGGTGTCCCCTTGTTCCCCAATTGTCGCCTTCCCCAGTAGTGGTGCCCCCTCTTGTCGCTGTCCCGTGTCTGTCACCCCCGTGTTTACCTGCCCAGTGTCCCCCCGTGTCGCTGTCCCCATGTCCATCCCCCCGTGTCTGTCACCCCCGTGTCCATCCCCCCATGTCCCCCCGTGTCGCTGTCCCCATGTCGCTGTCCCCATGTCCATCCCCCCGTGTCCCCCCGTGTCGCTGTCCCGGTGTCCGTCCCCCCGTGCCGCGGTCCCCGCGCCGCCGCTGTGCCGGTGTCCCGCGGCCCCGCGGTGTCCCGGTGTCCCGGTGTGCCGGTGTCCCGGTGTGCCGGTGTCCCGGTGCCGGGGTGGCCGCTCTATTTCTGTCGCGTGTCCCCGGGGCGGCGGCAGACGCGGGGGGGCCGCCCCGCCCCGCCCCCCCGGGCTATTTTTAGCCCCGCGTGTTTCCAGGGGAACCCGGTGACGCAGTGACGTCAATGCGGGTCAAGCGCCGCCGCCGGGGCGCGCGCGGCCGCCGGACCCCCGCCCCGGGACCCCCGGGACCCCCCGGGACCCACCGGGACCCCCCGGACCCCCGCGCCCCGCCCCCAGCGCGGCCGCGGCTCAGGTAGGACCGAGGGGCCCGGGGGGGTCGGGGTCCCCCTGCCCCCCCCGCCCCACCCCTGCCCGAGGGGAGACCCCCACCCGGGGATCCCCCCCACCCGGGGATCCCCCCCAACCCGGGGATCCCCCCCAACCCGGGAACCCCCGCCCGCCCGCTCCGGGCCCCCCGCCCTGCCGGGTCCGAGGACGGCACGGGGGGGCCCCGCCAGAGCCCCCCGGGACCCCCGAGCCCCGTCCCAGAGCCCCGGGAGCCCCCGGAACCGGCCCCGCTCTGCAGCCCCCCGGGACCCCTCGCAGAGCCCCGGGACCCCCGGAACGCCCCCAGATCCCCGGACCCGCTGCCCCACAAGAGCCCCCTGCCCCCCCCCCAACCTGTGACACCCCCCTCGGCCCCCCCCGGCCGTGTCCCCTCTCCCACGGCCCAGGACCCCCGAGTGTCACCCCCAGAGCCCCCCATGGGCTCACCCCGGGGTGTCCCCCCTGCACCCACAGCCCCCCGCCCCCCACCGGGGCCCCCCCGTGACACCCCGGCGGCCCCTCCCTGCCCCCCCCATGTCCCCTCTGTCCCGGGGGCACCGGGGGTCCCTCGGCTCCGGCTGCCGCGGGGGGGTCACACCGCGCCCCCCGGGGGCGGCACCGCCTCCCCGCCCGGAGGGCCCCAGAACCGCCCCCGGAGATCTGGAAAGGTCCGTGCCACTCGCGGCCACCGCCACCGTCACCGTCCCCTGCGGTCGCCCACGGGTGCTGGCGCCGCTCAAGGACCCTCTGCGCCCCCCCCCCCCGTCACCTCTGAGCCCCTCCCCAGCTCCGGGGGACCCCCGGGTGAGGGGGAAGCACCCCCGGGTCCCCGCTGGCACAGCCACCAAGGGATGTCCCCTCTGTCCCCTTCATCCCCCGACGGGGCTCCCTCGGGACCGGGGGTGACAGGGATGTCCCCCCAGGACTGGGGGTGACGGGGGAGCGGTGGCCTTGGCCGTGTCCCCCCAGCCTGCCCTGCTGGAGCTGGTCCGGGGGTGACAGGAACGGGGGTGGCAGCCAGAGAAGTGTCACCGTCCCTGTCACCGGCGTGTCGGGGCTGCAGGGTGGGGACAGGGACATGGATGGGGACAGGGGTGGGGACAGGGATGGGGACAGGGATAGGGACAGGGACATGGATGGGGACAGGGATAGGGACAGGAACAGGGATGGAGATGTGGGGTGGGAACAGGGACATGGACATCTGGACATGGGATGGGGACAGGGACATGGGATGGGGAGCAGGGACAAGGGATGGGGATGTGGGATGGGGACAGGGACAAGGGATGGGGACAGGGACACGGGCTGGAGCAGGGACACGGGGTAGGGCTGACGTGGGCTGGAGCAGGGACACGTTCACTGCTGGCAGGTGATGGTGGCACCTCAGCCCGGGCCCAGGTGACGTCGGTGAGGAGCCAGCTGCCCGGTGGTGGCCTCGGAGCCGCTTCCCGCTGTCCCTGGGGTGGCACCTCAGGTGGCACCAACCCTGGAGCTCCCCGGGGATCCCGGAGTGCCACCAGCGGGGGATCCCGCAAAGGCCCTCAGGGACACCCCTGCCACCAGGATCCCGAGCTGGGGACATTGCCACGGACTGGCCACGGGGACAGTGACCATGCACGGAGCCACGGGGACACAGAGCCACTGCCCGGCCACGGAGCTTCGAGCTGCTCCTGTCACCGGCCCCGGGACACGGCGCGGACACCCCCGAATTCGGGCACTGCCACCCAGCCAATGCCACCGAGGACAGGATCGGCCACGGGCCACGTCCCTGCAGCGCTGGGGACAGACAGAGCTGGCAGCCGTGGTGACACCAAGCACCAGCTCCTGAGGTGACACCGAGCACCCCTGAGGTGACACCGAGCACCCCTGAGGTGACACTGAGCACCAGCTCCTGAGGTGACACTGAGCACCCCTGAGGTGACACCGAGCAAGAGCTCCTGAGGTGACACCGAGCACCCCTGAGGTGACACCGAGCACTCCTGAGCTGACACTGAGCACCAGCTCCTGAGGTGACACCGAGCACCCCTGAGGTGACACCAAGCAACAGCTCCTGAGGTGACACCGAGCACGGGCCCTGTTGGTGACACCGAGCACTGGCTCCTCTGGTGGCCTCCTGCCACCCCTGGGTGCTCTGGTGGCTGAGGGACAGGAGCCTGGGGACACCCAGGATGTGCTGGTAGGAGTTGGTGGCATGGCTCTGTCCCATGCCACCATCGCTCTGTGCCATGTCCCCTCAGCCTGTGCCACGTTCATGTCACTCTTTGCCACGTTAATGTCACTCTGTGCCACATCCCAGTGTCTGTTCTGTGTCCCCATCTCTGTGTCACATCAGCATTGCTCTGTGCCGTGGCACCTCCCTCTGTGCAATGTCACCATTGCTTTGCGCCGTGTCCCCATGGGTCTGTGCCACATCCACGTCACTCTGTGCCACATCCATGTCACCTCACTGTGCCACATCCATGTCCCTCTGTGCCACGTCCCTGTCCCTCTGTGCCACATCCATGTCACCTCACTCTGTGCCACATCCATGTCCCTCTGTGCCACGTCCCTGTCCCTCTGTGCCACATCCATGTCCCTCTGTGCCATCCCCATCACAGCCACATCCCTGGTGCTCTGTGCCACATCCATGTCACCTCACTCTGTGCCACATCCATGTCCCTCTGTGTCACATCCATGTCACTCTGTGCCGTGTCCCTGTCCCTCTGTGCCACATCCATGTCACTCTGTGCCACATCCATGTCCCTCTGTGCCATCCCCATCACAGCCACATCCCTGGTGCCCTGTGCCCCATCTCCTCCATGTTGTCCCTGTCACTGGGTGCCGTGTCCCTGTCGCTCCATGCCACCTCCCTGTCCCTCTGTCACCCCCCATCCCTCTGTGCCACACCCCCAGGCTGTTGTGCCACGTTATCGCTCGGTGGCACGTCCCTGTCCCTCTGTGCCACATCCATGTCCCTCTGTGCCACATCCATGTCACTCTGTGCCGTGTCCCTGTCCCTCTGTGCCACATCTCAGCAGTGCACACGTGACGGGTGGCACAGGCAGGTGACAGGTGGCACGTGGGGAGTGGCACACGGGTGGCACGCAGGGGTGGCAGTGTCCCCTGTCCCCCCAGCACGGGGGACAGCCTGGGGCTGGCGGGGGCCCCGGGGCAGGGGGGCCGTGTCCCGCCACAGCCCCGTCCCGGGGGCTCCGCGTGTCCCCATCACCGTCCCTCCTTGTCACCCGCTCCTTGTCACCGCGGGGCCCCCGCGGGGCCACGGTCGCTGTCCCTCTCGGGTCTTTTTGCGGTCTGGGCTTGCTGTCCCTCCCGCAGCCAGGAAGCCCTTACCCCAAAAAGCATCCGCGGGGGGTCGAGCCAGCGGGGCCGCGGGGACCCCAGGTGAGTGGGGGGCCTCGGGCGTTGGGGACAGCCAGGGGACAGCGGGGACAGGGTGGGGACAGCGGGACAGTGGGGACAGCGGGGACAGTGGGGACAGCGAAGGGACAGCGGTGCAGGGGGGACAGCCGAAATGGGGCCACGAGGCCACCACAGCTGCTGGCACCATCGGGGACCTCCGGGGGGGGCACCGGGGACACCCCGGCGTCGGGGAGAGGTGACACCGGGGGTGCCGGGGGGACACCAAGCCGGGGGCGTACAACAGGTCCCCAGTGCTCCCAGTTCGGGAGCATCCAGTGACAGGGGAGGGGCCGGAGGGCTCCCGGGGGCCGCGCCAGCCCTGGTGGCACTCGGTGGTGGGGATGGGGACAGGGACGGGGACGTGAGTGGCAGTGGGGACGGGGCTCTGGGGACACGAGGGGTGCCGGCAGACACGACGGGGCCCGGGACACGCGGGATGCCAGGTGGGAGGGGACACGCGTGACGTCAGCCAGGTCACCGTGCTGGCCGCGGGGCGCTCCGTGTGTCCCCAGCGTCCCCGGGCACTGGTGTCACCCGTGTCACCGCCGGCCGTCCCGGAAGGGCCACCACAGTGTTTGCCGAGTGGCACCACCGTGGTGGCACCAACTCCGGCGTCACCAGCGCGGGGACAGCCCCGCCCGGGGACCCCACGGGGACGCAGTTTGGGGACACCCCGGGCCGGGGGGTGACAGGGACAGGTGGTGGGGACAGGAACGCTTTTGTCCCCAGTGACAGTGTGGGGGTCGCCCGTGCCCCCGAGAGAGCGCCCCTCCCCCCGTGTCACCCTGGCGGTGTCCCCGGTGGGGGGGACTTGGGTCTGGGGTCTCCCGGGGACACCCCTGGGGACATCGGTGCTGTCCCTGTTCTGTCCCCATCCTGCGCCAGGTGTGCGAGTGCCACGCGTGGGGACTGGGGGACGCGGGGGAACGAGGAGGGGACAGGGGGGATGCGGGGACACTGAGGGGAGGCTGGCAGGACACGGGCGGGGGGACATGAGGGACGCGGGGAGGGAGACACGGGGACACGGGGGTGACAAAGGGGGATACAGAGGGGGGTTACGGGGACACGGGGGGGACACGGGGGGACACGGGCGCGTGTGCGCGGTCACGCCGCGCGGGGGACGTGTCACCGCCACGCGCGGGGCTGCGCTCACCTGGGCACGTATGCGCGGGGGGGCGGGACCGCGGGGGCCGTGGGGAGCCGGGACCCCCCCCGGGCCCCCCCAGTGCTCGCGTGTCCCCGGGACCCCCCTGCAGCCATCCCGGTGTCCCCAGCTCGCCCCGGGACCCCCCCGCGCTCCTCCTGCTCCGGGACCCCCGGCCCGGCCCGGGCATCCCGCGCCCCCCGCCCCGCGCGTCCCCGGCCCCGGGGCCGCCCCGGGCGGACACGGCGCGGGGGGGCGGCGGGGCGGGCAGCGCCGCGGGAGCGGCCCCGCCGCTATAAACGGGGCCGGCGCGATGGGGCCACCGCCGCCAGCCACGGGACCCGCGGGGCCACCAGGTGAGCCCCCCGACCCCTCGGACCGGGACCCCCAACCCCCAGAGGGACACCCCAGCCCCCCCCGAAGGACACCCGGCTCAGGGACATCCCCAACCCCCACCCTGGGACCCCCATCCTGGGACATCCCCAACCCCCACCCTGGGACCCCCACCCTGGGACCCCCTCCCTGGGACATCCCCAACCCCCTCCCTGGGACCCCCTCCCTGGGACATCCCCAACCCCCTCCCTGGGACCCCCACCCTGGGACCCCCTCCATGGGACATCCCCAACCCCCACCCTGGGACCCCCATCCTGGGACATCCCCAACCCCCACCCTGGGACCCCCACCCTGGGACCCCCACCCTGGGACCCCCTCCATGGGACATCCCCAACCCCCTCCCTGGGACCCCCACCCTGGGACCCCCTCCATGGGACATCCCCAACCCCCACCCTGGGACCCCCACCCTGGGACATCCCCAACCCCCACCCTGGGACCCCCACCCTGGGACCCCCTCCCTGGGACATCCCCCTGGTCCCCTCACCCCGGGGTCCCTGTGGGTGCGGCCGCGGGGGTCTCCAGTGTCCCCCCTGCCCAGACCTGTGGGGACGCTGTCCGGGCCGGGCTGGGACCGAAGCCCCCAGGGGCTCTGGGCACCTCCTTGTCCCTGTCCTTGTGCCCCCCGGCCCCTGCTGTCCCCGAGGTGGTGGCAGTGCCACCAGCCGTGTCCCTCGGCCCGCGGGGACACCGAGGGTGACCCAAGGGACCACGGGCCCCCCCCGGCCCGGCCGGTGGGGTGGTGGCACTGGGGGGTGGCCGTGTCCCTCCATCACCCGGCCCCGTCTCGTTCCAGGCTCAGCGAGCGCGGGCGAGGCTCCGGTGAGTGGCACTGTCACCCCGTCCCCTCTGTTTCCCCCGTGTCACCACTGCACCCCCGTGTCCCCGCATCCCTGCGTGCCCCCCACTCCCATGTCCCCCCGTTCCCGTGTCACCTGTGTCCTCCGTGTCCCCTCCACCTGCGTGTCCCCCCGTTCCCGTGTCACCCACGTCCCCCTATCCCCAAGCTGTGGGTGACACGGTCACCCCAGTGTCCCTCCCGCACCCACCGGGGGCAGGGGTCCCCAGGGAGGTGACACAACCCAGGGGCCCCAAGGCCCACCCTGGCCCTCCCCTCCCCGCTGCGAGCAGCGTCCCCCGCTGGGCACGGCCGGGCCGCGGTGGCCTTGGCGGAGGTGACAAAGGGAGGTGACAAAGGCCCGAGCGGCACGTGCCGGCGGGGACACGGTGGCACCGTGACACGGCGACGAGGGCTCCGGGGTCCGTGTGCCACCGGCGCCGCTTCCCACACGTCCCCTACCCCGTCCCTGGTGCCACCAGCCATCCCCCAGCGTGCCGGGGGTGGCGGTGACACGCGTGTCCCCCGTCCCTGGTGCCACCAGCCATCCCCCAGCGTGCCGGGGTGGCGGTGACACGCGTGTCCCCCGTCCCTGGTGCCACCAGCCATCCCCCAGCGTGCCGGGGGTGGCGGTGACACGCGTGTCCCCCGTCCCTGGTGCCACCAGCCATCCCCCAGCGTGCCGGGGGTGGCGGTGACACGCGTGTCCCCCGTCCCTGGTGCCACCAGCCATCCCCCAGCGTGCCGGGGGTGGCGGTGACACGCGTGTCCCCCGTCCCTGGTGCCACCAGCCATCCCGCAGCGTGCCGGGGTGGCGGTGACACGCGTGTCCCCCGTCGCAGAGGCCGGCGGGATGCGGTGTCCCGGCGTGTCGCTGTGGGGGCTGCTGTGCCTGGGGGTGGCGGCGGCCGGGGGTCGCCCCGTGCGGCTCGAGGGGCTCCGGGCGGACGCGCGGGCCCTGACCCGGACCCTCAGCACGCGCCTGCAGCAGCTCCAGGTGACCCCGGCCCGGGGACCGCGGGGACACCGGGGGAGGGGGCTGTGACACCCCCGGAGGGGCCCGGGGGGACCCCAGACCGGGGGCGGCGTTCCCCAGACTCGGGGGCTGCTCCTCAGTACGGGGGGACCCTGTTCTCCAAAGTGGGGTGGGGTCCCCTGGGGGGTCTCCCATGGGGGGTCCCCAGGGAGGGGCACCTGGGGCTGGGTGGGTGTGGGGGCTCTGGTCCCAAACCGGGCACCCCCAGGGATGGGCTCGGGGGGCTGCACCCCCAGGGATGGGCTCTGGAGGGGTTTGGGGGGCTGCAACCCCAGGGATGGGCTCTGGAGGGGTTTGGGGGGCTGCAACCCCAGGGATGGGCTCTGGGGGGCTGCACCTCCAGGGATGGGGTCTAGGAGCACCCCGAGGGTTGGGGGTCCCCAAGGAGGGACAGCCATTCCCGGGGGGCCCTGCGCCCCAAGCTGACCCCCGCCCTGTGCCCCCAGCTGTTCCCGCTGACCCTGCGCGTCACCGGGCTGGAGGGGGTCCCGGAGGGGGTCCCGGACGGGGGGGTCCCGCCGGGGCTGGGCTGGGCCGCCCAGCGGCTCCAGCTCTTCCAGCGGCTCCTGGGGGCCCTGCCCGGGGGCGACCTGCGCCTGGCCCAGGTGGCCAACGACCTGGAGAACCTGCGGAGCCTGCTGGCCCTGCTGGGGGCCCTGCTGGGCTGCCCCCCGCCCCGCGAGCCGCCGCCGGCGCCCCCCGCCCCGCTGGCCGAGGCCCCGCACACGGTGGCCGGGGTGGCCCTGGCGCGGCTCCGCGGCTGCCTGGACGGGCTCGCCGCCTGCCTCGAGGGGGTCCCCGCGTGTTAGGGACCCCCGGGAGCCCGGGGACACCGCCGGGACCCCCGGGCCCGCAGGGACAGCCCAGGAGCTCAGCGGGGTCTCATCAGGACCCACAGACGGGACCAGGACCTCAGCGGGGACACACGAGTGGCCCCGGGCACCGGAGCGACTCCAGCCGCTGCCGCACCTTTTTCTACGTTGCTATTATTATTATTATTATTATTATTATTATTATTATTATTATTATTATTGCTACTGTTACTATTTTTATTAATTTATTTAATTTAAAGCCCCTTTTCCAGCAGCCTCACTTGTGTCTCTGATGACTCTGGGGACAAGGGACACCCCTGGGGACACCTCTGGGGACAAGGGACACCTCTGGGACAAGGGACACCCCTGGGACAAGGGATACACCTGGGGACACCCCTGGGGACAGGGACAACTCTGGGACAAGGGACTCCCCTGACAACAGGATCTGCAGTGTCACGGGGGCAGCCGGTGACAAGGGACCCCCGGGACACGGGGGCAGCCGGGGACAAGGGACCCCCGGGACACGGGGACAGCCGGTGACAAGGGACCCCCGGGACACGGGGACAGCCGGTGACAAGGGACCCCCGGGACACGGGGGCAGCCGGGGACAAGGGACCCCTGGGACACGGGGGCAGCCGGGGACAAGGGACCCCCGGGACACGGGGACAGCCGGTGACAAGGGACCCCCGGGACACGGGGGCAGCCGGGGACAAGGGACCCCCGGGACACGGGGGCAGCCGGGGACAAGGGACCCCCGGGACACGGGGGCAGCCGGGGACACCAGCGGGGCCCTGGGATCTCCCCGGGCCGGGGTGACACAGGGACACGGCCCCGGTGACTCAGTGGCAGCTGATGACTCGCTGGTGGCTTTGCCATCCCCCGCCTGCTGTGACCCCCACACTTCCAGCCCAGGGGGGACACGGGGCTGGCTGGGACCCCCAGCCAGGGGGAGACAAGGAGAGGGGGACAAGGGGACAGGGATGGGGGCACGGCGACACCGCGTGTCACACACGGGTGGCACTGACAGCGTCACTCTGTCCCCTGCAGCGCTGGCCTGGCCCCTCCGGGTCCCCCCCCGGCCTGCCCCAGCTCCACAGTGGGGACACCCCGGGAGAGGCTGGCCCTGGGTGGCCCTGGGTGGCCCTGGGGCAGCGGCACCCCCGGGGCACGCCCGAGGCCACCCGAGGCTCATGACCACAGGAGCCACCGTGACTCGGCCGGGACCCGCTGAGTTGGGGGGGACACGGCGGGACCCACCCAAAACTCACAGGACCCCCCCAATCCCCACCCGGGGGTCTCCACCACACCTCCCTGGGGCCCCCACGGGAGATGTTTTGGGGTCCCCGAGGTGGGGGATGGCACCGAGAGGCCAAATTTTCCTCAAAAATCCCATTTTTATTAAAAACCAGGAAGACACAGCGGCATGGGGGGGAGCACCCCCAAATCCTGGGGGGAAACAGGGGGGACCCAGGGCTGGGTCCCCCCCAACCCCCCCCCAGAGCACATGGGGGCAGCAAAAGCCCCAAAACCCCCCTGTGAGGTTTGGGACCCGCGGCACCCCCGGGGGTTTTTGGGGTGCCGGGCGGGTTTTGGGGCTCTGGGGGAGTCTCAGCTCTCGAACCACTTGCCCCCCCGGGCCGTGGGGGGGTTGCTCCCCAAAATCTTCCTCTTGTACCTCTCCACCAGCTCCTGGAACCGCGCCTCGGCCGCCCCGGGGCCGCCCCGGCGCCGCCGCTGGGTCTGGGGGACAGAGGGGTGAGGGGACCCCAGAGCCCCGAGCTGGGGGGAGCTCTGGGGGCAGCTCTGGGGGTGCCCGATTCCCGGGGCAGAACCCCAAATGCTTACCTGGGGGGTAGGGGGCACCCGGGGCTTCTCCCGCCGCCGAGAGGCCTTGGGGGCTTTGGGGGGCTTGGGAGGGGGCTGAGCCTTCCCCTTGTCCCGTTTCCTGGGGAAAAATGGGAATTGGGAAAGGGGGAACTGGGGGTGAGACCCCGGGGTGCCCCGAGGGGCAGAGACCCCCGGGGAGGGGGAAGGGAAATGGGGAGGGGAAGGAAAAAGGTTCGGGGGAAAGGGAAGAAAAGAGGGAAAAGGGAAGGGACGGGGTGGGAAAATGGGGGAGAAAAGAGAGGGAAAAGGGAAGGGACGGGGTGGGAAAATAGGGGAGAAAAGGGGAAAAGGAGAAGGGGAAAGAGAGAAAAGGGGGCAAAGGGAAGGAAAAGGGAGAAATGAGGGAATGGGAGGTAGGGAAAGGGGGGACGGGGAAGGAGAGGAGAAGGGAAGGGTGGAACAAGGGGACAAATGGGGAATAAATAAGGGGGCAGAGGGACCGGGGAGCAGGCTGAGTGGGAGGGGAACAGGGGATGGGTGAAGGTGGGCACAGCCCCCTGACCTGATTTTGGGGCCGCGGTGGGAGGGCAGTGCCAGCACCTTGGTGCGGGGGGCGCCGGGAGCCCCCCGGGACCCCGGGCCCTGCGTGCGGAACCCGGCCCAGGGGGTCCCGGGGGCCGGCCCCGGGGGGGGCTGGGGGGCGGCCGGGGGGCCCCCCGAGCCCGCGGGGGCGTCTGGCTGCCCCTGGGGGGGGTCCGGGGCTCCCTGGGCCGGCTTTGGGGGTCCTGCGGCCGCCTTGGCCTTGGCCTTGAGCTGTGGGGAAAGGGGGACAGCAGTGGGGTCAGCAGTGGGGTCAGCAGTGGGGTCAGCAGTGGGGTCAGCAATGGGGTCAGCAGTGGGGTCAGCAGTGGGGCCGGGGGTCAGCAATGGGGTCAGCAATGGGGTCAGCAGTGGGGCCGGGGGTCAGCAATGGGGTCAGCAATGGGGTCAGCAGTGGGGTCAGCAGTGGGGTCAGCAGTGGGGTCAGCAGTGGGGTCAGCAATGGTGTCAGCAATGGGGTCAGCAGTGGGGTCAGCAGTGGGGTCAGCAGTGGGGTCAGCAGTGGGGTCAGCAGTGGGGCTGGGGGTCAGCAATGGGGCCGGGGGTCAGCAGTGGGGTCAGCAATGGGGTCAGCAATGGGGTCAGCAGTGGGGCTGGGGGTCAGCAATGGGGTCAGCAGTGGGGTCAGCAGTGGGGTCAGCAATGGGGCCGGGGGTCAGCAATGGGGTCAGCAGTGGGGCCGGGGGTCAGCAGTGGGATCAAGGCAGAGCTCAGCTCTGGGGACCCGGGGGCTCAGCAGTGGGGTCTGCAATGGGATCAGCAATAGGCTCAGGGCTCAGCAGTGGGATCAAGGCAGGGCTCAGCAGTGGGGTCAGCAGTGGGGTCAGCAGTGGGTTCACCAGTGGGGTCAGGGCAGGGCTCAGCTCTGGGGACCCCGGGGCTCAGGGCTCAGGCTCAGGGCTCAGGTTCAGGCTCAGGCTCAGGCTCAGGCTCAGGGCTCAGGGCTCAGGCTCAGGGCTCAGGCTCAGGCTCAGGCTGGGCTCAGGCTCAGGGCTCAGGGCTCAGGCTCAGGGCTCAGGTTCAGGCTCAGGCTCAGGCTCAGGCTCAGGGCTCAGGCTCAGGGCTCAGGGCTCAGGCTCAGGGCTCAGGTTCAGGCTCAGGCTCAGGCTCAGGCTCAGGCTCAGGCTCAGGCTCAGGCTGGGCTCAGGTTCAGGCTCAGGCTCAGGCTCAGGGCTCAGGTTCAGGCTCAGGCTCAGGCTCAGGCTCAGGCTCAGGGCTCAGGCTCAGGCTCAGGCTCAGGGCTCAGGCTCAGGCTCAGGGCTCAGGTTCAGGCTCAGGCTCAGGCTCAGGGCTCAGGCTCAGGCTCAGGCTCAGGCTCAGGCTGGGCTCAGGTTCAGGCTCAGGCTCAGGCTCAGGGCTCAGGTTCAGGCTCAGGCTCAGGCTCAGGCTCAGGCTCAGGCTCAGGGCTCAGGCTCAGGCTCAGGCTCAGGGCTCAGGCTCAGGCTCAGGCTCAGGCTCAGGGCTCAGGCTCAGGCTCAGGCTCAGGGCTCAGGCTCAGGCTCAGGCTCAGGCTGGGCTCGGGCTCAGGCTCAAGGCTCAGGCTCAGGCTCAGGTTCAGGCTCAGGCTCAGGCTCAGGCTCAGGCTCAGGCTCAGGCTCAGGGCTCAGGGCTCAGGCTCAGGCTCAGGCTCAGGCTCAGGCTCAGGGCTCAGGCTCAGTCTCAGGCTCAGGCTCAGGCTCAGGCTCAGGCTGGGCTCAGGCTCAGGCTCAGGCTCAGGGCTCAGGGCTCAGGCTCAGGCTCAGGCTCAGGGCTCAGGCTCAGGCTCAGGCTCAGGCTCAGGCTCAGGGCTCAGGCTCAGGCTCAGGCTCAGGCTCAGGCTCAGGCTCAGGGCTCAGGCTCAGGCTCAGGCTCAGGCTCAGGCTCAGGCTCAGGCTCAGGCTCAGGCTGGGCTCAGGCTCAGGCTCAGGCTCAGGGCTCAGGTTCAGGCTCAGGCTCAGGGCTCAGGCTCAGGCTCAGGGCTCAGGTTCAGGCTCAGGCTCAGGCTCAGGGCTCAGGCTCAGGCTCAGGCTCAGGCTCAGGCTCAGGGCTCAGGTTCAGGCTCAGGCTCAGGCTCAGGGCTCAGGTTCAGGCTCAGGCTCAGGCTCAGGCTCAGGCTCAGGCTCAGGGCTCAGGCTCAGGCTCAGGCTCAGGGCTCAGGCTCAGGCTCAGGCTCAGGCTCAGGGCTCAGGCTCAGGGCTCAGGCTCAGGCTCAGGCTCAGGCTCAGGGCTCAGGCTCAGGCTCAGGCTCAGGCTCAGGGCTCAGGCTCAGGCTCAGGCTCAGGCTGGGCTCGGGCTCAGGCTCAAGGCTCAGGCTCAGGCTCAGGTTCAGGCTCAGGCTCAGGCTCAGGCTCAGGCTCAGGCTCAGGCTCAGGCTCAGGCTGGGCTCGGGCTCAGGCTCAAGGCTCAGGCTCAGGCTCAGGTTCAGGCTCAGGCTCAGGCTCAGGCTCAGGCTCAGGCTCAGGCTCAGGCTGGGCTCAGGCTCAGGCTCAGGGCTCAGGGCTCAGGCTCAGGCTCAGGCTCAGGCTCAGGCTCAGGCTGGGCTCAGGCTCAGGCTCAGGCTGGGCTCAGGCTCAGGCTCAGGCTCAGGGCTCAGGGCTCAGGCTCAGGCTCAGGCTCAGGGCTCAGGCTCAGGCTCAGGCTCAGGCTCAGGCTCAGGCTCAGGCTCAGGCTCAGGGCTCAGGCTCAGGCTCAGGCTCAGGCTCAGGCTCAGGCTCAGGCTCAGGCTCAGGCTGGGCTCAGGCTCAGGCTCAGGCTGGGCTCAGGCTCAGGCTCAGGCTCAGGGCTCAGGCTCAGGCTCAGGGCTCAGGCTCAGGGCTCAGGCTCAGGCTCAGGGCTCAGGCTCAGGCTCAGGCTCAGGGCTCAGGCTCAGGCTCAGGGTCAGGCTCAGGCTGGGGCTCAGGCTCAGGCGCAGGCTCAGGCTCAGGCTCAGGCTCAGGCTCAGGCTCAGGGCTCAGGCTCAGGCTCAGGCTCAGGCTCAGGCGCAGGCTCAGGCTCAGGCTCAGGCTCAGGCTCAGGCTCAGGGCTCAGGCTCAGGCTCAGGCTCAGGCTCAGGCTGGGCTCAGGGCTCAGGGCTCAGGTCTCAGGCTCAGGCTCAGGCTCGGGCTCAGGGCTGAGGTCTCAGGGCTCAGGCTCAGGCTCAGGCTCAGGCTCAGGCTCAGGCTCAGGCTCAGGCTCAGGCTCAGGGCTCAGGCTCAGGCTCAGGCTCAGGCTCAGGCTCAGGGCTGAGGTCTCAGGGCTCAGGCTCAGGCTCAGGCTCAGGCTCAGGCTCAGGCTCAGGCTCAGGCTCAGGCTCAGGCTCAGGCTCGGGGCCCAAGGCTCAGGCTCAGGCTCAGGCTCAGGCTCAGGCTCAGGCTCAGGCTCAGGCTCAGGCTCCCTACCAGCCCCCGCTGGATCCGCTGCTCCCGCAGCCGCAGCTTCCGCCGGTCCTCCAGTGCGAACTCCACGATCGGGCGCTGGGGGGGCACGGTGGGCACTGAAACACCCCCAAAACTGGGGGGAGTGCCCCACAGATACCCCGAAACCCACGGAGGAACACCCCCAGATACCCCAACCACCAGGGGGAACAGCCCCTAAATATCCCAGATACTCCAAACACCAGGGGCACCCCAAAATGCCCCCAAACTAGGGGGAGCCCTCAAAACCCCACTGAAACCCCGTGACACCCCAACACAACCAGGGCATCCCAAAATCCAGCTGGGACCCCAGAAACCTTCCCGTGAAACACTGGGGGATAACCCAGAACACCCCAAAACCCAGGCGCACCCCAGAACAGCCAGGGAAACCCCAAACCACGCAGGAGAACTCCTAGAATCCCCCCAAAAACATCCAAGGAGATCCCAGCAAATCCCAGGGGGACCCCGGAATGCCGGGGGCAGCTCCGGGGTCTGGAAACGGGGTCCCTGGGTTTGGGGTGCCCCCACTGACCTTGTGGGCCCCGAAGAGGTCGGGGTTGTTGTTGAGGCGCCGCAGGGCCCCCAGGGCCTCCTCGTGCTCCCCGAACTCCACGAAGGCGAACCCCAAAGACTGGCCCTGGCCCCGCAGCTCCCGCATCACCCGGCACTGGGGAGGCATGGGGTCACACCAAAACCAGCCCCTGGCTCACCCCAAACCCACCCAGGGCACCCCAAACCCACCCAGGGCACCCCAAACCCCACCCAGGGCACCCCAAAAGCAACCCCTGGGTCACCCCAAAACCCACCCAGGGCAGCTCCTGCCTCACCCACCTCTAGGGAGGGAAGGGATCCCCCCAGACACCCCGAACTCCCCTGGGTCACCCCAAAATTCCCCTCTGCCTGCACCCCCCAGCACTGGCACCCGATGGGGTCCCCCCAAAGCTCCCTGGAGCACCCCAACATCCCCCAGGGAACATAGCGGGGACCCCCCCAGCTCCCCCTGCACCCAGACCCCTCCTGGAGGGACCCCAAGTGCAGCCCCAAATTGCCTCCAGACACGAGAGGGGAGGACACAGGGACATGGGGGGACATGGGGGGACACAGAGGAACTCAGGGGGATGCAGGGGGACACAGAGCCCTGGGGGACACGGGGGAACACGAGGGGATATGAGGGGACACAGGGGCACTCAGGGTCACTCAGGGGGACACAGGTGGCACTCAGGGGCACTTGGGGCACTCAGGGGGACACAGGGGCACTCAGGGGGACACAGGTAGCACTCAGGGGCACTCAGGGGCACTCAGGGGCACTCAGGGGGACACAGGGGCACTCAGGGGCACTCAGGGGCACTCAGGGGGACACAGGGGCACTCAGGGGCACTCAGGGTCACTCAGGGGGGCACAGGGGCACTCAGGGGCACTCAGGGTCACTCAGGGTCACTCAGGGGCACTCAGGGTCACTCAGGAGGACACAGGGGCACTCAGGGGGACACAGGGGCACTCAGGGTCACTCAGGGGGACACAGGGGCACTCAGGGGGACACAGGGTCACTCCGGGGGACACAGGGTCACTCAGGGGCACTCAGGGGCACTCAGGGGGACACAGGGGCACTCAGGGGCACTCAGGGGCACTCAGGGGGACACAGGGGCACTCAGGGGCACTCAGGGGGACACAGGGGCACTCAGGGGGACACAGGGGCACTCAGGGTCACTCAGGGGCACTCAGGGTCACTCAGGGGCACTCAGGGGGACACAGGGGCACTCAGGGGCACTCAGGGTCACTCAGGGGGGCACAGGGGCACTCAGGGGCACTCAGGGTCACTCAGGGTCACTCAGGGGCACTCAGGGTCACTCAGGAGGACACAGGGGCACTCAGGGGGACACAGGGGCACTCAGGGTCACTCAGGGGGACACAGGGGCACTCAGGGGGACACAGGGTCACTCCGGGGGACACAGGGTCACTCAGGGGCACTCAGGGGCACTCAGGGGGACACAGGGGCACTCAGGGGCACTCAGGGGCACTCAGGGGGACACAGGGGCACTCAGGGGCACTCAGGGGGACACAGGGGCACTCAGGGGGACACAGGGGCACTCAGGGTCACTCAGGGGCACTCAGGGTCACTCAGGGGCACTCAGGGGGACACAGGGTCACTCAGAGGGACCAGGGGCACTCAGGGGGACACAGGGGCACTCAGGGGCACTCAGGGTCACTCAGGGGCACTCAGGGGGACCCAGCTGCCACCCAGGGGACCCAGCCCGCACCTCCTTGATGAGGGGGCCGGGGCGGCCCGGGCCCCGCAGCAGCCCCCGCAGCAGCGCGCGCAGCCGCGCCGAGTCCAGCGCCTTGGGCAGGTTGTGCAGGCAGAGCCGCGTGCGCGACACGCCCACGGCCGGGTCCCGCAGCCGGCGCCGCTTCAGCTCCTCGAACTGCGGGCAGGGGTCAGCGGGGCACCCTGAACCCCAACCCGAACCCCAACCTGAACCCCAAACCCGAACACGAACCTGAACCCCAAACCTAAACCCGAACCCAAACCCCAAACCTAAACCCGAACCCCAACCCGAACCGAAACCCAAACCCCAACCCAAACCCCAACCCGAACCCCAACCTGAACCCAAACCTGAACCCCAAACCTGAACCCAAACCCAAACCTAAACCCGAACCCAAACCCCAAACCTAAACCCGAACCCAAACCCCAAACCTAAACCCCAACCCCAACCCGAACCTGAACCCCGAACCCGAACCCAAACCCTGAACCTAAACCCAAACCTGAACCCCAAAGCCGAACCCAAACCCAAACCCCAAACCTGAACCCCAAACCTGAACCCAAACCCGAACCCCAAACCCGAACCCAAACCCCAAACCTAAACCCGAATCCGAACCCAAACCCCAAACCTAAACCCGAACCCCAACCCGAACCTGAACCCCGAACCCAAACCCTGAACCTAAACCCGAACCCAAACCCCAGCCCCAAACCTCGAACTCGAACCCCGAACCCAAACCCCAAACCCCAACCCCAAACCCCAACCCCCAAACCCCAAAATCCCAAACCCTCACCCCAACCTCCAAACCCCAAACCCCAAACCCAAACCCCAAAACCCCAAAATCCCAAACCCTCACCCCAACCTCCAAACCCCAAACCCCAAACCCAAAAATCCCAAACCCCAAACCCTCACCCCAACCCCAAACCCAAACCCCAAAATCCCAAACCCTCTCCCCAAACCCCAAACCCCCCAGGCCCCCGGCCCTGCTCACCCGCGCACGCTTGGCCATGTCCGAGTCGCTGACGCCCTCGGCAGCGCGGGAGCCCGGCCGGATGGCTGGGAAGGGAATTTGGGGGTCAGGGGATTTGGGGGGCTCAGGAGAATGGGGGAAGTCAGGCGGGTGGCTGGGAATGGAGAAATGGGATAATTTTGGGAATCTGGGGGGGCAGGAGATAATGGGAGAGCCCAGGCAGATGTTTGGGGCAGGGAATGGGGGTTGGGGGGGTTCAGGAAATGTGGTGGGGAAAAGAGGGGGGTCAGGGGGCTTTGGGAGGGGCAGAGGGAGCGAGGGGTTCGGGGATTTGGGGACAAACAGGGGTCGGGGGTCCCCAGGAGAATGGGACAGGGGGTCGGGGTCCCCAGGAGAACGGGACACGGGGGGTCAGGGGTCCCAGGAGAACGGGACACGGGGGGGCGGGGTCCCTGGAGAACGGGACATAGGGGTTCAGGGGTCCTCAGGAGAATGGGACAGGGGGTCGGGGTCCCCAGGAGAATGGGACACGGGGGGTCAGGGGTCCCAGGAGAACTGGACACGGGGGTTCGGGGTCCCTGGAGAACGGGACATAGGGGTTCAGGGGTCCCCAGGAGAACGGGACATAGGGGTTCAGGGGTCCCCAGGAGAACGGGACAGGGGTTCGGGGGTCCCAGGAGAACGGGACGGGGGGTTTGGGGTCCCCAGGAGAACGGGACAGGGGGTTTGGGGTCCCCAGGAGAACGGGACGGGGGGTTTGGGGTCCCCAGGAGAACGGGACAGGGGGGTTGGGGTCCCCAGGAGAACGGGACAGGGGGGTTTGGGGTCCCAGGAGAACGGGACGGGGGGTCGGGGTCGGGGTCGGGGACTCACCCCCCTCCCGGGCCAGGTACAGGTTCCTGGTGCCGCCGCGGGGCCGGGCGGCCCCCGAGCCCCCCCGGAGCCCCCGCGCCTGCTCCCGGCTCACGGCGGGGTCCACGCGCAGCGGCCGCCCCCCGACACGCAGCCCCCCGCCCTGGGGACACCGGCCCAGGGTCAGGGAGGGACCCCCGGCACCCCGAACCTTCCCGGGCCCACACCCCAAACACCGCGAACCTTCCTGAGCCCACACCCCAAACACCCCGAACCTTCCCGGGCCCCACACCCCAAATCCCCGAACATTCCCAGTCCCACACCCCAAACACCCCGAACCTTCCTGAGCCCACACCCCAAATCCCCAAACCTTCCTGGGCCCACACCCCAAACACCCCGAACCTTCCCGGGCCCCACACCCCAGACACCCCCAGACCTTCCCAGCCCCTCAAAGCCACAGCATCCCCCAAAGCCTCCCACACCCCCTCAAAACCCCCCAAATCCTCATCCCAACAAAACCCCAAACTGCCCCCAAAACCCTCCAAGACCCTCCCCCCAAACTCCCCTCAGCCCCTCCCCAACCCCTCAGGACCCCCCAAACGCTGCCCCACGCCCCCCAGACCCCCAGGAGCTGCCCCTAAACCCCACAGGAGCCCCGACACCCCCTGGTGTCCCCGTCCCGGGGGTCCCTGCGGGGTCCCCCCTCACCTCGGGCCCCTCCTGGGCAGCCTCGATGCATTTCTGGGCCCCCTCGGGGGTTTCGAACTTGGCAAAGGCAGAGCCTGGGGGGGTCAGGGGAACCCCCAGGGTGGGACCAACCCCAAATGTGGAACACCCCCAACTTGAGGACCACCCCAAAAATGAGATAACCCCCCCCTTCCCCTTGGCAGACATGGGAGACCCTCCCCCAAACATGGAACAGACACCCCCAAATGTGGAATACCCCCCCCAAAACATGCTACCCCCAAATCTCAGACCCCCCCAAAACATGCTACCCCCAAATCTCAGACCCCCCCAAAACATGCTACCCCCAAATCTCAGACCCCCCTCCGGCTCCCAGCACCCCCCTCACACCCCAGAACCCTCTCTGGGGTACCCCCTGCCAAAGATCCCCCCCGGGGCTCCCTGAGGGGTGCAGCCCCCCTGCTTGCTGGCCTATTGTTGGGGGTCCCAGTGCCCCCGTGCAGCCCCTGTCCCACCTTTGGGGGTCCCAGTGCCCCCCGTGCAGCCCCCAGCCCATCCCTGGGGGTCCCAGTGCCCCCCGTGCAGCCCCCAGCCCATCCCTGGGGGTCCCCCAGCCCCCCACCTTTGGGGGTGCCGGTGTGGGGGTGCAGCACCAGCCGCACGTAGCAGAGCCCCCCGAACTGGCGCAGGCTCTCCTCCAGCTCCTCCTCCTCGGTGTCGAACGAGAGGTTCCTGGGGGGCCGGGGGCTCAGGGGGGTCCGGGGGCGCCCCGGGCGGGGGTCCCGGCCCCCGGCCCCCCACTCACCGGATGAACACCGTCCTGCCCTCGCCCACGTCCGACGGCCGCTGCCGGCGCTTCCGGGGGGGTCCCTCTGCAATGGGGGGGGTTTGGGCACCTGGAGACCCCCGGGGCACCCACAGACCCCCAGGGGCACCCACAGACCCCCGGGGGCACCCACAGACCCCCAGGAGTGCTCCTGTGCCCTGTAAGACCCCTCAGACCGCCCCAAGCCCCTCCCTGAAACATCCCCAGACCCCTTAACCTCACCCACAGACCCCAAAAAGCCCTCAGGAGCCCCCCAGCCCAAGCCAAATCCCCCCAGCCCACCCCAAACCCCCCCAGGAGTCCCCAGCCCACCCCAAACCCCCCAGGAGCACCCCCAGCCCCCCCCGAGAGCACAAAAGCCCCCCGAGATTCTGCCAAGGCCCCTCCAGACCCCACAGAACCCCCCCACCCCTGAGCCCCCGGCCGTGCCAGTGCCCAACACACCTTCCTCATCCTCTTCATTCTCATCCTCTTCATCGTCCTCATCTTCCTCTTCTTCCTCATCCTTTTCTTCCTCTTCATCCTCTTCCTTTTCCTCATCCTCCTCTTCTTCCTCATCCTCCGCCAGCTCTTCCTCTTCTTCCTCCTCAGCTTCCTCTACCTCCTTCCTTTTCCTGTGCCCCGGCCCAGTCCTGACCCCTGACTCCCTTTTTGGGGTCTGCCGGGGCGGCTGCGCAGCTTCTTCCTCCTCTTCCTCCTCCTCTTCCTCCTCCTCTTTGTTTTCTTCTTCCTCCTCCTCCTCTTCCTCCTCCTCCTCGTGTCCTTCCTCCCCCTCCTCCTCCTCTCCTTGCTCTTCTCCTTTTCCTGTGTTTTCCTGCCCTTCTCCCTCTGTAGGAACAGGCGTGGGGGGTGACAGTCACCCCTCTGTGGGGTCCCACCGCGGGTGTGGGGGTCTCAGGAAGTTTGGGGTGTTTGGGGGGCAGCTTTGGGGTCTCACCAGGCGTTTTTGGGGGTCCCTGTGTCCCCTGGTACTTGTCCTTGGCCACGGCCCAGTCCACGGCCAGGGTCCGCCCTGGGGAGCACGGGGGGGTCAGAGTCCCAAATTCCCGAGGGTCCCCCTGTGCCCCACAGCCCCCCTTCCCCACAGACCCCCATGCACCCCCAGTGCCCCCCAGCTCCCACCGCTCACCCCCCAGAACCCCCAGACTCTGATCTCCTCTGTGTGGAGACCCCCAGCACCCCCACACTGCCAGGGACCCCCACCGAACGCCAGGACCCCCCCAGACCCCCCCCAGGACCTCCCTAGGATACCCCTGGACCTCCAAGACGTCCCTGGACCCCTCAGGACCCCCAGAACCCCCCAGGACCACCCAGCAACCCTCAGAACACCCCAGGACCCCCCAGCACCCCCAGAATCCCCCCAGCATCTTCCCAGGACCCCCCAGGCCCCCCAGACCTCGCAGCTGGGTCCCGTTGAGCCCCCCCAGTGCCGCCGCCGCCTCCCGCAGGTTCCGCAGCTGGACGAAGGCGAAGCCCCTCGGGGTCCCGTCTGCAAGAGCCCCGGAGCCCCGAGTCAGCCCGAGTCAGCCCCGGCCGGGGGGCTCCCGGGGGGCTCTGGGGGGCTCCCCAGGGACTCCCGGGGGGCTCCAGGGCTCCCGGGGGGCTCTGGGGGGATCCCCGGGGACTCCAGGGGGCTCCAGGGGGCTCCGGGGGGATCCCGGGGGGCTCCGGGGGGCTCACCGGGCTTGCGGGGAATGCTCAGCTCCAGCACGGGGCCGAAGGGGGTCAGGAGAGCCCGGAGCTCCTCCTCGGAGCTCTGCAGAGACAGCGGGGACAGGGGGTCACTGCGGGGTCACTGCAGGGTCAGGGGGTCACTGCGGGGTCACTGCAGGGTCAGGGGGTCACTCCGGGGTCAGGGGGTCACTGCGGGGTCACTGAGGGGTTAGGGGGTCACTGCGGGGTCACTGCAGGGTCAGGGGGTCACTGAGGGGTCAGGGACACCCTGCAGAGAGGGGAGCACTGGGGGGCTCTGGCCATGAGGGGCACTGGGGGTCTGGGGGTCCTGGGGCCTTCAGGCGCTGCTGGGGCGGCGCCCTGGGAGCAGTGGGGGCACTGGGGGGGTCTGGGGGGACCCTGGGCGGTGCGGGGAGGGTCCCTGGGGGAGTCCCAGGGGGACTGGAGGCACTCGGGGGATGCCTGGGGGTTCCAGGGGGCATTTGTGGTATTCCCGGGGGTCCTGGGGCTGTCCCAAGGAGGGGTCCGAGGGGGTACTCAGGGGTCCCGGGGGATGCTTGGGGGTCCCAGGGATTCCAGGGGGTTCCCAGCGGGTACTCAGGGATCCCGGGGGTCCTGGGGCTGTCCAGGGGGTCTGAGGGGGTACTCGGGTGTCCTGGGGGACGCTCAGGGGTCCTGGGGGATACTCGGGGGTCCCGGGGCTCCCAGGGGGATACTCTGAGGTCCCGGGGATTCCAGGGGGTTCCCAGGGGGTACTCAGGGATCCCGGGGGTCCTGGGGCTGTCCAGGGGGCCCAAGGGGGTACTCGAGGGTCCCGGGGGTCCCTGGGGTCGGGGTGCCCTGACCTGGAAGCTGAGGTTGCGCAGGATCAGCCGGGCCTTGCGGGAGGGGCCGCGCGGGCCCTTGGGGCGGGGGGCGCGGGGGGGCTCCCCCTGGGCGGCCCCGGGCCCCCCGGGCCCCCCGGGCCCCCCGCGGCGGCGGGGCCGCGGCCGGGCCGCGCTCAGCGCCAGGGGCCGCCCGCCCAGCTCGGGGGGCTCGCGCAGCGCCCGCCCCGCGTCCTCCGCCAGCGAGAAGGTGACGAAGCCGAAGCCCCGGCAGCGCGGGGAGCCTGCGGGAGGGACCCCAACCTGAGACCCCAACTGAGACCCCAACTGAGACCCAAACTGAGACCCCAACCTGAGACCCCAACTGAGACCCCAACTGAGACCCCAACTGAGACCCCAACTGAGACCCAACTGAGACCCCAACTGAGACCCCAACTGAGACCCAAACCGGGCTGGGACCCCAAACTGAGACCCCAAACTGAGACCCCAACTGAGACCCCAACTGAGACCCCAAACTGAGACCCCAACTGAGACCCCAAACTGAGACCCCAAACTAAGACCCCAACTGAGACCCAAACCGGGCTGGGACCCCAAACTGAGACTCAAACTGAGACCCCAACTGAGACCCCAACTGAGACCCAAACCGGGCTGGGACCCCAAACTGAGACCCCAAACTGAGACCCAAACTGAGACCCCAACTGAGACCCCAACTGAGACCCAAACCGGGCTGGGACCCCAAACTGAGACCCCAACTGAGACCCAAACTGAGACCCCAACTGAGACCCCAACTGAGACCCAAACCGGGCTGGGACCCCAAACTGAGACCCCAAACTGAGACCCAAACTGAGACCCAAACTGAGACCCCAACTGAGACCCCAACCGGGCTGGGACCCCAAACTGAGACCCCAACTGAGACCCCAACTGAGACCCCAACTGAGACCCAAACTGAGACCCCAACTGAGACCCCAACTGAGACCCAAACCGGGCTGGGACCCCAAACTGAGACCCCAAACTGAGACCCAAACTGAGACCCAAACTGAGACCCAAACCGGGCTGGGACCCCAAACTGAGACCCCAAACTGAGACCCCAACTGAGACCCCAAACTGAGACCCAAACTGAGACCCCAAACTGAGACCCTAAACTGAGACCCTAAACTGAGACCCCAACTGAGACCCAAACTGAGACCCAAACCGGGCTGGGACCCCAAACTGAGACCCCAAACTGAGACCCCAACTGAGACCCAAACTGAGACCCCAACTGAGACCCAAACTGAGACCCCAACTGAGACCCCAACTGAGACCCCAACTGAGACCCCAACTGAGACCCAAACTGAGACCCCAAACTGAGACCCAAACCGGGCTGGGACCCCAAACTGAGACCCCAACTGAGACCCCAACTGAGACCCAAACCGGGCTGGGACCCCAAACGGAGACCCCAAACTGAGACCCAAACTGAGACCCCAAACTAAGACCCCAATTGAGACCCCAACTGAGACCCAAACCGGGCTGGGACCCCAAACTGAGACCCCAAACTGAGACCCCAAACCAGGCTGGGACCCCAAACCGGGTTGGGACCCCAGACCAGGCTGAGACCCTCAAAACAAGCCCTGCCCTGCCCCAGGCCCTAAACCTGCCTGAGACCCCAACCGGAGTGGGTTGAGACCCCCAAACCAGCCCTGCCCTGCCCCAGACCCCAGTCCGAGCCCCCCAGACCCCACTCCCAGCCCCTGCAGCCCCCCAGACCCTGGTCCCAGCCCCTCAAACATCTCTCCCAGCCCCCATTTCCAGCCCCCCCAAACCGTATTTCCAGCCCCCTCAGACCCCGCTCCCAGCCCTAAAGCTCCCCAGACCCAATTTCCAGCCCCCAGCCCCCATTTCCAGCCCCCAGCCCCCATTTCCAGCCCCCAAACCCCGCTCCCAGCCCCAAAGCTCGCTCCCACGGCGCTTCCGACACGGCCCAACCCCGCTCCCCGCTCCCCCCGGCCCCCCCCGGCGCGGACCCTTCTCGGTGACCACGAAGCAGCGGCGGACAGGCCCCAGGTGCCCGAAGAGCCGCTCCAGGAGCGCGGCCGTGGCCCCGGCGGGGAGGCCCCGCACCAGCACCGTGCGCGGCTCGGCCGCCGCCATCTTGGCGCGCGGGGCACGCCGGGAGCGGCGCGGGGAGAGCGCCCCCTGGCGGCGCGGGGAGAGCGCCCCCTGGCGGCGCGGGGAGAGCGCCCCCTGGCGGCGCGGGGAGAGCGCCCCCTGGCGGCGCGGGGAGAGCGCCCCCTGGCGGCGCGGAGGACCGGCGGAACCGGGGGGCGGGGGGGGGGCTAGGAGGGGTCCGGGGGTCGGGGGGTCCCACAGAAGAGCCCCGAGGGGCCAGGGGGTGGTCCGGGGGTCTCACAGCAGAGCCCTGAGGGGTCGGGGGGGGTCCGGGGGTCTCACAGCAGAGCCCCGAGGGGTTCAGTGGGCTCGGGGGGTCCCACAGCAGAGCCCCGAGGGGTCGGGGGGTCCGGGGGTCCCACAGCAGAGCCCCGAGGGGTCGGGGGGGGTCCGGGGGTCCCACAGCACAGCCCCGAGGGCTCGGGGGGTCCCACCCCACGGGAAGGGGGTCGAGAGGCCCTTGGGGTACCGTTCGGGGGTCCCGTATTGGATCTAGGGAGGCAGAGGGGCTCGGGGGTCCCACCCCAGGTTTTGGGGTGCTCAGGGGTCTGCCCGGGCTGTCACACACATCTTTCGCACGTGGCACTTTATTGGGTACACGCTGGGGGAAATGGGGGGCCACGGGGGGTTTTGTGGGGCCCCAGGTCGTCACCAACATTTGGGGGTCTCGGGGACTTGGGGGGCACTTTATTACCCGTATTGGGGGGGTCACAGGGACCTGAGGGGCGTCTGGGGGGGGTGGTCTCTAGACTGGCACCAGTGCTTGGAAGGCTCAAAGACTTGGGGGGCGCTTCTTACCCGTATTTGGGGGTCTCACGGAATTGGGGGGGGTCCCCAGAGGGGCACCAGCACTTCGGGGTCTCGCGGACTTGGGGGGCAGCTGGGGAGGTCCCCAGGCTGGCACCAGCGGTTGGAGGGCTCCCGGCTTTGGGTGGGGCACTTCGTTACCCGTCTTTGGGGGTCTCAAGGACTTGGGGGGCGGCTTGGGGGTCCCCAAGTCCTTATCAGCACCTGGGGGGCTCAGCTGGGCCGGGCAGTTTGTCGCTCCTCTTCGGGGGGACTTGGGATCTTCGGGGGGCTCCTCAGATTGTCACCAGCACTTGGGGGTCTCCAGGATATGGGGGGGCTCAGGTTGTCGCCCCTTGGGGGTCCCCAGGGCAGTGTCAGTACTTGGGGGGTTCAGGAATTTGGGTGGGGTCCCCAGATTGTCACCAGCACTTGGAGGGGTCTCAGGGACATGGGGGGCTGTTTGTTACCCGTATTTGGGGGTCTCGGGGACCTGGGGGGGCACCTTGGGGGTCTCCAGGTCGTCATCAACACTTGGGGGTCTCGAGGGCATGGAGGGGCGTCCCCGGATTGTCACCCGCATTGGGGGGGGGGGGGGGTCTCAGGGACCTGGGGTGTCCCCGGATCGTCACCAGCAGCACTTGGGGGGTCTCAGGAGTTTGGGGGTCCCGCCGTTGTCACCCGCATTTGGGGGTCTCAGGGACTCGGGGGGCGGCTCGGGGGGCCGGCTGTCTCCGCCGCGCCCTACAAGTCTATGGTGTCGCTGCCGGGGCTGCGGCCGCCGCCCGCGGGGGGCGCGGGGCCGGGGGGCGCGGGGCCGGCCCGGGGGCTCCCCTCGGCCCAGCTCTGCGACGGCCGCAGCGGGGGCGGCTCCCCCCGGGAGGCTCCCCGGGCCGGGGGGGCCGCTCCGGAACCCCCGCCCCGGGCCGGCCCCGGAGCCCCCCCGGGGGAGCCCCCGCAGGAGGCGGCGCGGGACAGCCCGGGGGGGCCGCGGGGGGCGGAGCCGCTGGCACCGGGGGCACCGGGGGCACCGGCGGGGCCAGCAGCGCCGGGCCCCCGTGTCCCGGCTGTGCCAGAGGAGCTGGCATCTGATGGGCCAGCTGTGCCAGGCGCTGCAGGGCCCGGTCCCCCAGCTGTGCCAGCTGTGCCAGGTGTTCCAGCTGTGCCAGGTGTTCCAGCTGTGCTGCCGGTGCCGCTGCTGGTGCCGGCGGTGCCCGGTGCCCCAGCCCCAGAGGTGCCAGTGGTGCCAATTCCCGGGGTCGCAATTTTGCTGTCCCTGCTTGTGCTGGGGGTGCCACGCTCTGTCCCGCCTGCTGTGCCACCTGTGCCAGGTGTGCCGGCTGTGCCGGTTGTTCCAGCTGTGGCAGGTGTTCCGGCCATGACAGCTGTGCCAGGTGTGCCTGCTGTGCCAGGTTTGCTGGTTGTTCCAGCTGTGCCACCTGTGCCAGGTGTGGTGGCTGTGCCGGTTGTTCCAGCTGTGGCAGGCGTACCAGTTGTGCCAGGTGTTCCGGCCGTGCCAGCTGTGCCAGGTGTGGTGGCTGTGCCGGCTGTGCCAGGTTTGCTGGTTGTTCCTGCTGTGCCGGTTCCTCCAGCTGTGGCAGGTGTACTGGTTTTGCCAGGTGTTCCAGCCATGCCAGGTTTGCTGGTTGTACCAGCCGTGCCAGCTGTGCCTGGTTTGTTGGTTGTGCCGGCTGTGCCAGGTGTTGTGGCTGAGCCAGGTTTGCTGGTTGTACCAACCGTGCCAACTTTGCTGGTTGTGCCGGCTGTGCCAGGTGTTGTGGCTGAGCCAGGTTTGCTGGTTGTACCAACCGTGCCAGCTGTGCCAACTTTGCTGGTTGTACCGGCTGTGCCAGCTGTGAGAGGTTTGTTGGTTGTGCCGGCTGTGCCAGGTGTTGTGGCTGTGCCAACTTTGCTGGTTGTGCCGGCTGTGCCAGCTGTGAGAGGTTTGTTGGTTGTGCCGGCTGTGCCAGGTGTGGTGGCTGAGCCAGGTTTGCTGTTTATTCCAGCTGTGCCAGCCGTGCCAGGTGTTCCAGCTGTGCCAGGTGTTCCAGCCGTGCCAGGTGTTCCAGCTGTGCCAGGTGTTCCAGCTGTGCCAGCCGTGTCGGGTTTTCCAGCTGTTCCAGGTGTTCCAGGTTTGCCAGCCGTGCCAGCTGTGGCGGCTGTTCCAGCCGTGCCGGGTTTTCCAGCCGTTCCAGCTGTGCCAGGAGCACCGGCTGCTCCATGCGTGCCGGCCCCCGCCGCGCCGGTGCCGCCGGTTCCCGCAGCCCCGGCTGTGCCCAAGGCGGTCCCGGCGCTCCCCGTGCCCAGCCCCGCCACGGCGGCGCCGCCGCCCCCTGGCAGGGCGGTGGTGCTGGTGCCGGTGCTGCCGGTGCCGCCGGCGCTCCCGGCGCTGCCGGCGGTGCTGATGACGCTGATCTCGGTGCTCCCGGTGCTCCCGAGGACGCTGACCCCGTTGCTCTTGGTTTTCCCTCCGGTCCCGGCGCGGCCGGTGCCGGCGCTCCCGGTGGCCCCGATGCCGCCGTTCCCGGCGCGGAACATCCCCGGCGCCCCCAGGGCCTCGTCGATGGAGCGGCGCAGGTCGATGGGGGAGGGGGGCCGGTACCCGGCCGTGGGGTCCCCGTCCACGTCCAGGGGGGACTCGGGGGGCCCCCCCGCCTCCTCCCCCGGGCCCCGCCCGCCGCCGCCCTCGGGGGGCTCGGGGGGGCCGCCGGGGGCGGCGCGGCCGCTCGGGGGGGCGGCGAAGGCCAGCGCGGCCAGCGCCCCCCCCATGGCCAGCTCGGCCAGGCGCCCCCCGAGCTGCAGCCCCCACCAGGCCCAGGGCCCGGGGGCGGGGGTCAGCGCCCACCCGCGGGCCTGCAGCGCCCCGAAAAGCTGGAGCCCCGCGCTCAGCGCCGCGCCCGCCGCCCCCAGCAGCCGCGGGACCCCCGCCCGCGCCCCCGCCCCGCGCTTGCCGCGACCCCCGCCCGCCCCGCAGCGCCGCAGCCCCCCCAGCGCCAGCGCGGCCGCCAGAGCGGCGAACAGAGCCCGGGGCAGCAGCAGCAGCGCCGCGGGGCCGCCCAGCGCCGCCACGGCGCCCACGACCCCCAGGACCCCCCCCAGGTGCAGCGCCCCCAGCGCCAGCAGCAGCGGCGCGCCCCGGGCCGGGGGCGCCAGCGCCAGCCCCCAGCCCAGGCACGGCGGCGGCAGCTCGAACAGGGCGCGGGCGGCGGCGGGCGGCAGCCGCGCCCCCAGCTCGTAGGGGTCGAAGAAGAGCGGGAAGGCGCGGGCGAAGGCGGCGGCGGCCAGCAGCGCCCCCAGCAGCCGGGCCGGCGCCGGCCGCCGCGCCCCCAGCAGCAGCAGCGCCCCCAGCGCGCCCAGCAGCGCGAAGGCCGCCCCCGCCCCATAGACGTGCCCCCCCCAGGCCGCGCCCCACAGCGCCGCGGCCTCGGGCCAGGGGGTGCCCAGCGGCAGGAAGTGGGGCGGCCAGGAGAAGGGGGGCGCCACAGAAGGGCCGGGGCCCCCCGAGCCGCAGGCGGATCCGGGGGTGCAGGCGGAGGCGGCGGCGGGCGGCGGCGCGGCCCCCCGGGAGGGCTGCCGGCCGGGGGACGGCGCTGCGGGAGACCGGGGCTCAGCGGGGGGACCGGGGGGTCCCCGCGTCCTGGGGGCGCCCCGACGCGCCCCGGTGTTCCTCGCAGCACGCCCCGTGTCACCCCCCCCCCCCCACATCCCGAATCCCACCGAGAACCCGGAGGGAGGCAGCCCCACCCCATAAACTCACCCCCTCCCCATTTCCCCAGCACCCCCAATCCGCAGCCTCTCCCCCCGGCCCTGCGTTCCCCCCGGCTCCTCCAAATCCCAGCACCCCCCGTTCCTCCCGGAGCCCCCCGAAGCCCAGGATGCCCCCAAACCCCGGGACCTCCGCGTTCTCCCGGCCCCCCATGACATGCAGGACACTCCCACCCCCCAGGACTCCCCCGGTTCCCCGACCCCCCATCCCCCCAGGTCCCCCAAGACCCCCAGGCCGTCCCCAAGTGCCTGCCCCCCAAATTCCCACTCCCCAAATGCCCGCCCCCCAAGTGCCCACCCCCCAATTCCCCCCCAAGTGCCCGCCCCCCAAATTCCCACTCCCCCAAGTGCCCGCCCCCCAAGTGCCTGCCCCCCAAATTCCCACCCCCCAAGTGCCCGCCCCCCAAATGCCCGCCCCCCAAGTGCCCGGCCCCCAAGTGCCCGCCCCCCAAATGCCCGCCCCCCAAATGCCCGCCCCCCAAGTGCCCGGCTCCCACCTGGCTCGGCGCCGCTCCCCGCCTCGTCCAGCTCCAGACTCGCGTTGCCCCCCTCGGCGCCGATCTTGGGGGGCCCCGTGGGAAACAGGAACCCTGGGGGGGGGGCACTGAGCTGTCGGGGCGGCCCTCGGGTTTGGGGGGCCCGGGGGGACCCTGCCCGCCCCCGGCACTCACCGGCGGCGCTGAGTCTCCCGGCCAGCTCCGAGAGGCCCGGCAGGAACCGGGGGCGGCCGGGGGGACCCCCCAGGAGGCTGGTGGGGGGCACGGCCGCCCCCGAGCCCGCCGGGGGGGGGTCCAGCCCCGCTGTCAGGTCGATGGCGATGTCCAGCTCCAGCTGCTTGTCCCGGGGGCGCCCCGGAGCGGGGGTCGTGGCCCCGCGGCCGGGGGGGCCCCCCGCCTCCTCCGGGGGTCCCGCGGAGCCCTGCTCATCGCCGGGGTCAGGCCGGGTGGGGGGCCCCGGGCTCCTGGGGGGGCTCGGGGGGGTGGGGGGCGCGGGGGGGCGCGGCCCCCCCTGGCTCCGCACCTTGATCTTGAAGTTGAGGCCGAGGTTGAGGGACAGGACCGGGGAGTCGCTGGGGGGCGCGGGGGGGCCCGGGGGGGTCCCGGGGGGGCTGCTGGGGGGCGGGGGGGCGGCGGCCCGGGCGGACAGGCAGAGCAGCGCCAGCAGCACACGGGGGGCGGCCGCCCCCCCAGCGGGGGACATCGGGGACATCGGGAGCGGCTGTGGAGAGGGGGCAGAGGGGTCACCTCCGGCACCCCAGAGCACCCCATGGCACCCCGGGATCCCCCATGGCACCCCGGGATCCCCCATGACACCGCGGGATCCCCCATGGCACCCTGAGCCCCGGCAGCCCACGGGGAACATTCGGGGAACATTCTGAGGGGGGACAGGAGCGCCCCGCGAGCAGGGACAGGAGAGGACGGCCGGGGACACGCGGGAGCGCTCCACGGGAGGGACAGCAGGATCCGGGGGGGACACCGGGGCACCTGGGGACAGGAGTCCCTCGGGGGAGGACAGCACCAGCGCGGGGGGGAACAGGGGCACCCCGGATTTGGGACAGGAGCACCTGTGGGGACACAGGAGCCCCCCAGGCAGGGGCAGGAGCAGCCCGGGCGCCGCGGCGGCACTCGGGGACGGGGGCACGCGGGGCCGCCCCCGCCGCGGGGCCGTGCGGGGTGTCCCCTCCCCCGGACCCCCCGCCCGCGCCAGGTCCCTAATCGGGGTGACAGGGCTGTCGCCGCGGGGCGGCACCGCGCCCGTCAGGGCGGCGGCGGCGCGGGGACGACGGATGCGAAGTGACACGCGGGACACGCGGGGACCCGCGGCCCCCGCAGGACAGCCCGCACCGCGGCCCGGAGCCGGCACCCCCGGAACGCGTCCGAGCCCCCCGGAACCGCCACCCCCCACGGGACACCCCCGCACCGGACACCTCCGACCCTGCCACCCCCGCACGGGACACCCCCACGCGGGACACCCCCGGCACCGCCACCCCCGCACGGGACACCCCCGCAGCCGCACCCCCCCGGAACCGCCACCCCCGCTCTCTCCGGCCCCAAGACCCCCCCCGCGACAACGGGAGCTCCCCCCACGCCGCGCCGGTGTCACCCGTGGGTCACAACCGCGCGCGCCCCGCGGGTCACACCTGCCCCCTCCCGCCGTGCCCACGCGTGTGACAGGGACATTGCGGGGGGGGTACACGGGCACGGCCCGGGGGGCGCGCCCCCCCTCGCACACCTGAGCCCCCCGGGCCCCGCTCACACCCCCACCTGAGCCCCGCACCCCGCGCTCCCCGTGCCGCCCCTGGCCCCCCCCGCGCCCCCGACCCCGCACCCCCGGCCCACCGGGCCCCCCCCGCCCGTGCCCCCCCCCCGCAGCCCCCCCCTTTTCCCGCGCGTGGGTGCGGGAGCGCACGTGTGCGCGCGCGTGACGGCGCGAGCGAGCGCGTGTGCGTGGGGACAGCGCGCGCGGGGGCGGCGCGGGGGGGCGCGGAGCTCGGCAGGGTTGGGGGGGCACCCCCGAACCCCCCGAACCCCGGCTCGCCACCCCCGCCCCGCGGCCGCGACCCCGCCCCCCCCGGACCCCGCAGCCGGCCCCCCTCGCCTCCAAACCCGGGGTCCCCCGCACCCCCAAACCCCGCTCACCTCCTCCCCCGGCAGCCGCGACCTCGCCATCCGCGCCCCCCCAGGGACCCCAACCCCGGGCACGCCCCCCGCCCCCAAACGCCGCACCCCGAGCTCCCCGCGCCCCCAGCCCGGCCCGGCAGCGCGGGCGGGTGCTGCCCCCACCCAGGGCACCCCAGCCCCGGGCACCCCCGAACCCCCGCGCACCCCCAAACCCACCCCCGCCCCCCGCACCCACCGGCCTCGGCGGCGGCTCCAGCCCCGGCCCGGCCCCGGCGGCGGCAGCGGCGGGAGGGGCGGGCCGAGCCCCCCCCCACTCCTCTTCCTCCTCCTCCTCCTCCTCCTCCTCCTCCTCCCCCCACCCCCCGCGCCCCCCGGGCTCCCCCCGCCCCCCCGGCACCGGCACCCGGCGGGGCCGCGCGGCCCGGAGGGAGCGGGCGGCGTTTGGGGGTGCCCCACGGCCGGGGGGCTCCCAGGATTGAGGGGTCCCCCCCTGCATGGGGGGGGCGGTCAGGTTTGGGTTCTCAAAGCTGGGGGGTCTCACATGTAGAAGTGGTCCCACACTTGGGGGTCCCACACTTGGGGGGATGTCCCACATCTGAAGGGGGTCTCGCTTTTGGGGGATTCTCCCACATTTGGGGTGCCCCCCCTTTTTTCGAGGGGAGTATCCTGCATTTGGGGGCTTGTCCCAGATTTTCGGGGGGTGTCCCACACTTTGGGGGGGGCGGTCTCGCTTCTGGGAAGGTGCCACATTTGGGATCCCGTATTTGGGTGGTGCCACCTGGGGGGGTCCCAGGTGTGTGCCAGGGTGGGCCATGAGTGTGACATGTGCCACCCGTGCCGTGCGTGTGCCACCCGTGCCGTGTGTGTGACAGCATGTGCCACCCGTGCCGTGTGTGCCACCCGTGCCGTGTGTGCCACGCTGTGTCACGGCATGTGCCCTCCTGGTGCCACGTGTGTGCCCCGGTCCCCGTGCCACCGGCAGGGACAGGGACACGCCTGGGCCAGGCCGGGGACAGGACCATGGACAGGGCCAAGGACGGGACAGGGCGAGGGGCGGGGACAAAGGCAGGGACAGGGGACAGGAGCGGGACAGGAGCGGGACAGGAGCGGGGACAGCCCGGGGACAGGAGCGGGACCAGCCTGGGGACAGGAGCGGGACAGGAGCGGGACAGGAGCGGGACAGGAGCGGGACAGGAGCGGGGCCAGCCTGGGGACAGGAGCGGGACAGGAGCGGGGACAGCCCGGGGCCAGCCTGGGGACAGGAGCGGGGACAGCCCGGGGCCAGCCTGGGGACAGCCTGGGGACAGGACCGGGACAGGAGCGGGGACAGCCCGGGGCCAGCCTGGGGACAGGAGCGGGGACAGGGACAAGCCAGGCTCCGATGCTCCAAGCGTTTATTCACCCCTGGACACAGCGAGTCCGGGGTTCCCCCAGACCGGGAGGCCACAGGCCCGTGGGGTCCCCCGGGACGCTGTGGGGTCCCCCGGGACATTGTGGGGTTCCCCAGGACGCTGTGGGGTCCCCCGGGACGCTGCAGGGTCCCCCGGGACATTGTGGGGTTCCCCAGGACGCTGTGGGGTCCCCTGGGACGCTGGGGAGGTCCCTGCAGTTCTGGGGGTCCCCTGGAGGCTGCGGGGGTCCCTCCATCCCCACTCGGGGGGACAGGGGGACACGGCCCTGCAAGCTCCCCAGTGCCAGGGAGGGTCTGGGGTCCCCGCGGGGTTCAGGGGGTCCCCACACCATTGGGGGGTTGTGGGGTCCCTGCGTCCCCCTCTGTGGAGAGGCCAGCGAGGTCCCGCAGCCTCGTGGTGCCCCGGGGACTTTTGGGGGGTCCCTGCACCCCCATTTCTGGGGGCTCTGGAGATCCCCCTCCACTGTGGTGACCCGGGGGGGTTTGGGGGCTCCCCGCACCCCCAGTTCCGGGAGGGTTTCCGAGGTGCTCGCAGCCCCTGTGCTCGGGGGTTTGGGGCGCCCCCACGGCGGGGTGCCTCCATGGTGGGTGCCCCCACGGCGGGGTGCCTCCATGGTGGGTGCCCCCACGGCGGGGTGCCCGTGCAGCATCAGCAGCGCCGGTGTCGGGGGGCTGGAGGGGTCCCCGCAGGCTCCGGGCGGGGGGCACCGCCCCGGGGGGACCCCTCCTCAGGGCAGCCTCCTCTCGGTACTGCGGGGACGAGGCAGGGGTCAAAGGGGAGGAAGGGGACCCCCAAACCCCTCTGGGGGGGTTGGGACCCCCAAACCCCAGATCCTGGCTGGGAGACTGGGGGTCCCCCCTCCCCCAGCCCCCATCCATCAGGGAGGGGACAGAGGAGGGGTAAAGGGGACCCCCGAGCACCCCCAGTCCCAGGGGGAGCAGGTACTTACGGGGCAGAACCGTAAAGCTGCGGGGGAGGGCAAGTGAGGGGGGTTAGGGGGGGCACAGGAACCCCCCGGACCCCAACCCCCATCCCCGACATTGGGCAAAACGGGGGTGCCCCAGAGCCTGGACTGGGGCAACTGGGGCCCGACGATGGGATCTGAACTGGTGCCTTCCTCAGCCCCCCAAAACCTCCCCCGCCCCCAAGATCCCCCCAGCTCCTGCACCCTTCACAGGTCCCAAAGCCCCCTCAGCCCCCCCAGACCTCCCCCAAACCACTCAGCCCCCCAAGACCTCCTCCACACCCCCTAAGCCCCCCTCAGACCTCCCCCAAACCCCTCAGCCCCCCAAGACCTCCTCCACACCCCCTCAGCCCCCCCAGACCTCCCCCAAACCCCCTCAGCCCCCCCCCAGACCTCCTCCAAAGCCCCTCAGCCCCCCCAATCACTCTCAGCTACCCAAAAACTCCTCCAAATCCCGCAGCTCTCCCAAATCCCTGTATCCCGCAAAACCTCTCCCAACTCTCCCAGCCCCCCCAGGCCCCCCAAAGCCCCCAGCCCCGTCCCCACTCACGAGTGCAGCCCGTGCACCCCCCCCTCGACCTGCGCCGCCACCGTCCTGCGCTCGAACTTCAGCTCCCCCGCGAACATCATGGACCTGGGGGGCACGGGGGGTCGGTGGGGGCGGCCGAGCCCCCCAGCCCTGCCCAGACCCCCCAGCCCTGCCGGACCCCCCGCCCTGCCAGGACCCCCCATCCCTGCCGGCCCCCCCATCCCTGCCGGACCCCCCAGCCCTGCCGGACCCCCCAGCCCTGCCAGGACCCCCCCAGCCCTGCCCGGACCCCCCCATCCCTGCCGGCCCCCCCATCCCTGCCGGACCCCCCAGCCCTGCCCGGACCCCCCCAGCCCTGCCAGGACCCCCCCAAGCCCTGCCCGGACCCCCCATCCCTGCCGGCCCCCCCAGCCCTGCCAGGACCCCCCAGCCCTGCCCGGACCCCCCCAGCCCTGCCGGCCCCCCAGCCCTGCCGTCCCCCCCCGCCCTGCCCGCACTGACCGCAGCGCCGAGAGGCTGCGGGCGCCCAGGTCCTGGCAGCCGTGCTGCAGCCCGGCCAGCAGGTACGGCACGAACTTGTGGATGGAGCCCTTGTCCCGCACCGAGCCCGACACGCCCTGCGCCACCTTCACCGCGTCGCCCTCGCTGCGGGGCACACACAGGGCTGGGGGGCGGTCGGGGGGCCGCGGCCCCCCCCCGGCCCCCCGGTACCTGAAATAGCGTTTCTGGCTGCCCGGGCCCTGCTCCATGGCGTCCAGCGAGCCCATGCCCCGGTACTGCTTCAGCCGCACGCCCTCCGAGAAGAAGAACTCGCCCGGCGCCTCCGTGGTGGCCGCCAGCAGCGACCCCATCATCACTGGGGGGACGCCCCGTCAGGGACCCCCGGCGGGGCGGGGGCGCGGAACCCGCCGGGATGGGCCGGGGGCTGCGGGGCCAGCCCCGGGCCCCGGGTGGGCTCTGGCCACCAGACCCCCTCAGGGTGCCCCCCCCGTGCTGGGCGCCCCCCGAGCCCTGCCCTCACCGGTGGAGGCTCCCAGTGCCAGCGCCTTCACGGCGTGCCCGGGGCTGCGGATGCCACCGTCGGCGATGACCGGGACGCCGAAGCGCCGCGCGTACTCGGCCACGCGGTACACGGCCGTGGCCTGGGCACGGCCACACGCCAGCACTGCCGTGGGACAGGGACACTGTGAGGGACAGCAATGGCCTGGGCACGGCCACACTGCCATGGGGACAGGGACACTGTGAGGGACATGGCCATGGCCTGGGCACGGCCACACTGCCATGGGGACAGAGACAGGGACACTCTGAGGGACATGGCAATGGCCTGGGCACGGCCACACTGCTGTGGGGACAGGGACACTGTGACAGACATGGCAATGGCCTGGGCACGGCCACACTGCCATGGGGACAGGGACACTGTGAGGGACAGCAATGGCCTGGGCACGGCCACACTGCCATGGGGACAGAGACAGGGACACTCTGAGGGACATGGCAATGGCCTGGGCACAGCCACACTGCCATGGGGACAGGGACACTGTGAGGGACACGGCCATGGCCTGGGCACGGCCACACTGCCATGGGGACAGGGACACTGTGAGGGATACGGCCATGGCCTGGGCACGGCCACACTGCCATGGGGACAGGGACACTGTGAGGGACATGGCCATGGCCTGGGCACGGCCACACTGCCGTGGGACAGGGACACTGTGAGGGACATGGCCATGGCCTGGGCACGGCCACACTGCCATGGGGACAGGGACACTGTGACAGACATGGCAATGGCCTGGGCACGGCCACACTGCCATGGGGACAGGGACACTGTGAGGGACACGGCCATGGCCTGGGCACGGCCACACTGCCATGGGGACAGGGACACTGTGAGGGACACGGCCATGGCCTGGGCACGGCCACACTGCCATGGGGACAGGGACACTGTGAGGGACATGGCCATGGCCTGGGCACGGCCACACTGCCGTGGGACAGGGACACTGTGAGGGACATGGCCATGGCCTGGGCACGGCCACACTGCCGTGGGACAGGGACACTGTGAGGGACACGGCCATGGCCTGGGCACGGCCACACTGCCATGGGGACAGGGACACTGTGAGGGACATGGCCATGGCCTGGGCACGGCCACACTGCCGTGGGACAGGGACACTGTGAGGGACATGGCCATGGCCTGGGCACGGCCACACTGCCGTGGGACAGGGACACTGTGAGGGACATGGCAATGGCCTGGGCATGGCCACCCTACCATGGGAACAGAGACAGGGACACTGTGAGGGACATGGCCATGACCTGGGCATGGCCAGAGACCAGAGCTGCCATGGGGATGGGGACAGAGACACGTCAGCAACATGGCTGTGGCCTGGGCACAGCAGCACCGCCATGGGGACAGGGACAAAGACACGTCAGGGACATGGCCGTGCCTGGGCATGGCCACACTGCCATGGCTACAGGGACATGGCAGGGACATGGCCACAGCCTGAGCCTGGTCACACACCAGCACTGCCGTGGGGACAGGGACACCATCACAGGGACAGGGTCAGGGGATCAGGGACAGGGACACTGTCACGGGGACACGGGGACAGCAGCTACAGGCCCACACCGAAGGGCACAGTGGGGACACTGCAGGCGTGTCCAGGGGTGCCAGGGTGGGGTCAGGGGTCCCGGGTGCCACCCACCTTCCTGGGTGATGCAGATGGAGCCACTGCCCATCCCCACGCGCAGCGCGTCCACCCCGGCATCGATCAGGTTCTTGGCCTGGGCCGCCGTCACCACTGTGGGGCACACCCCAAAATGGCACCCCAGCAGTGCCAGGGCACCCCAGAATGGCACCCCAGCAGTGCCAGGGCACCCTGAATCCCATCTCTGTGCTGCGGGGTGCACCCCAAACATGGTGCCCCAAAACAGCAGCCCAAAAGTGGCACCCCAAATCCAGCCCCACTCTCCCCAAATCCTGCCTCACTATGACGGGGAGCACCTCAAAAACAGCCCCCAAAATGGCACCCAAATCCCACCGCAGCACTGCAGGGGACACCCCAAACCCCGCCCCCATTTCCCTCACCTCTCTTTTGGGGTTGGCACATTTCCCTGCTCATCATTTCGGGGTCGCCCCGTTTCCCCGCTCATCATTTTGGGGTCGCCCCGTTTCCCACCTCATCAGTGCCCCCCGTTTGGGGTCTCACCGTTGCCCCCCACCACCTGCAGCTCGGGGTACTTGGCCTTGATGTAGCGGATCATGCTGAGCTGGTACCGGGAGTTCCCCTGCGACGAGTCCTGGGGCCGCGTTTGGGGTGGGGCGGGGCAGGTTTTGGGGTGCGGGGCAGGAGGTTGGGGTGCCACGGGAGGGGAGCAGCGAGTTGGGGTTCAGTGAGCAGGGGGTACCCCCCAGGGCCCACCTTTTTTGGGGCACCCCCCACCCAGCACAAGCAGCTCGATCCCCGTCCCCAGATCCCATCCCCTCCCTTTTGGGGTCCCACAGCTTTTGGGGCACCCCAACCCTCCTATGTTTAGGGTCTTCCCCCTGCACCAGCGGCTCCATCCCCATCCCTCCATCCCCTTCTTTTTCCCTTCCCTTCTATCCCTGCCCGGTTTTGGGGTCTCCCATTTCTGGCGATCCCCGTTTCCGGGGTTCCCCATTTTCGGGGTCCCTCACAGCAGCACCCTGAGGTCATCTCCGCCTGCACCAGCAGCTCCATCCCCACCCCATTCCTCCATCCTCATCCTCCCCGTTCTTGGGATGCTGATTTCCGTGCTGCCCTTTTTCATCCCCCTCATTTTGGGGCCTCGCTTTTTTTGGGGTGCCCTCACCCCCCCCAGTTTTCGGGGACCCCTCCACAGCCCCCAGCACCACGAGCTCCGCCCCCCCCCCCCCCCGCCCGGCAGCTCCAGCCCCATCCCCTTCCTCCCCCTCCTCCCCAGTACTCGGAGCCCTGGGTTTTGGGTGCCCCGGGTTTTGGGGTGCCCCGGGTTTTGGGGTGCCCGGGTTTTGGGGTGCCCCGGGTTTCGGGGTGCCCCGGGTTTTGGGTGCCCTCGGGTTTTGGGTGCCCCGGGTTTTGGGTGCCCCGGGTTTCGGGGTGCCCGGGTTTCGGGGTGCCCCGGGTTTTGGGTGCCCTGGGTTTTGGGGTGCCCCGGTTTTGGGGTGCCCGGGTTTTGGGTGCCCCGGGTTTAGGGGTGCCCGGGTTTTGGGTGCCCCCGGGTTTGGGGTGCCCCGGGTTTTGGGTGCCCCGGGTTTTGGGGTGCCCCGGTTTTGGGGTGCCAGGGTTTTGGGTGCCCCGGTTTTGGGTGCCCCGGGTTTAGGGGTGCCCGGGTTTTGGGTGTCCCGGGTTTCGGGGTGCCCGGGTTCGGGGTGCCCGCACCAGCACCACGAGGTCGGCGCCCGCCTGCACGAGCAGGTCCAGCCGGTATTTGTCGTCCTCGCGGGTGCCGATGGCGGCCCCGACCCGCAGCTGCTTCCGCTCGTCCTTGGAGGCCGCCGGGTGCTCCCGGTTCTTCTTCAGGTCCGTGCGCGCCATCAGCGCCACCAGCTCGTCCCGGCTGTTGACGATGGGCAGCTTCCCTGCGGGGACAGCGCGGGGACAGTCACCCCCGCCCCGCCGGCGCCCCGGGCACCGGCCGGGAGGGACCCGGGCGCAGGGCGAGGGTGGCCAGCAGCGAGGAGCTGCCACCCCGCAGCTTCCCCGGGGACACGGGGGCAGCGCGGGGCACCCTGGGGTGCCGGGCACCGGGGGGCTGCAGGGACACGGGGACGTGGAGGTGACCCCAGGGACAGGACACAGGGCTGACCCCAGGGACATGGGGGTGACCCAGGGACATGGGGGTGACACCAGACACAGGAACAGGGACATGGAGGTGAGACGAGGGACATGGAGGTGACCCCAGGGACACGGAGGTGACACCAGGGACAGGGACACAGGGCTGACCCCAGGGACATGGCAGAGACCTGAAGGATGGGGCAGTGACAGCCACCAGCTCACCAGTGCTGGTCACTGCCAGCAGCCCTGGGGACACAGCGGGGGACAATGTGAGGGGAGGGGAACAGGGACAGGGGACATCTCCCATGGGCCACCCAGGATGGCACAGAGGTGGCCCTGAGTGGAGGTGACCCCTGGGGGTGACACCTGTGGGGTGACAGGGAGGTGTCTCCAGGGCTGACAGGGGACTGGGGGGTGACAGTGACTCAGGGGGTGGCAGTGACACAGGGGGGTGACAGGTGCCCCCTGCACCTTTCTTGCTGCGCTGCAGGATCTCGTTGGCCTCTTTGAGGGTGACACCGGCCGGGGCCACCACCAGGTCCCTGCGCTTGGTCATCACCTGGGGACACAGGGACCCACGTGTCACTGGCATCAGCACAGGTGCTGGCACTGTCTGGCACTGCCACCGTCACTGTCACCAGTGCTGGCACTGTCACCTCCACTGCCACCAGCACTGTCACCATCGCTGTCTGTCACTGTCACGTGCCCTGGCACTGTCACAGGCACGGCTACTGTCACTGTCACCTGCACTGTGTGTCACTGTCACCTTCACTGTCACCTGCACTGGGGGGCTCTGGGCCCCCGTGCGCAGCCCCCACCCCTGCCGTGGATCTGCCTGTCCTCTGTCCATCCCATCCCGCCCCACATCCATCCTGCCCCACATCCATCCCATCCCATCCCATCCCATCCCATCCCATCCCATCCCATCCCATCCCATCCCATCCCATCCCATCCCATCCCACCCACGGGCCCCACGCCCACCTCGGCCAGGGGGGTGGCCCTGTCCCTCTCGCGCAGGAAGTCGATGTCACGGGAGGTGACGATGCCCTCGAGCCGCCCCCCCAGGCGCCCCGAGTGGGTGACGGGGACCCCCGAGAAGCCGAGCCGGGCCTTGGCGTCCCACACGTCCCCCACGGTGTGCGCCGGGCTCATCACCAGCGGCTCCGTGATGAAACCCTGCTCGAAGCGCTGGGGACACGGGACAGTGTCACCAGGGCACGGGGACAGGGGACAGTGTCACTGGGGCATGGGGACAGGGGACAGTGTCACCGGGGGCTCAGAGACACGGGACAGTGTCACCGGGGCATGGGGACATGGGACAGTGTCACTGGGGGCAGGAGGTGCTCAGGGACACGGGGGGTGGCACAAGGCCAGGGGACACCGAGGGGACTGCCACGATGGGCACCGATGGGCACCAGCTCAGCGCACTGCCAGCCCGGCCCAGGGGCACGGGGGTGCCAGCGCGGGGCCCCGGCTGCTCACCTTGACCTTGCGCACCTCGCTGGCCTGGAACTCGGGCGTGCAGTTGTGGTGGATGATGCCGATGCCGCCGTTCAGCTGGGGCAAAGGGGGCAAAGAGGGGCAAAAAGGGGCAGGGGGGGCCGTGGGTACCTGGGCTCCAGCTGGGTGGGCACCCCCCAGGTGGGCACCTCCTGCAGCCCCGTCCCCTTGCTGCCCTCTCACCCCTCGGGCACTGTGCCCCCCTTGCCCAGCTCCCCAGCTGCCCCCCAAGCACCCATGGGTGTCCCCCCAGTCTGACAGAGCCCCCCCAGCCCAGACCCCCCCGGGCGCCTCCACAAGCCCTGGGTTCCCCCTGAGATGCCTCCACACGTGTAGATGCACCTCCCCCTGTGGTGACAGCCATGTCCCCCTCGGTGGCCATGTCCCCAGTGTCCCCCAGTGTCCCCCAGTGTCCCCCCTGCTCACGGCCATGGCGATGGCCATGTCCCCCTCGATGGCCGTTTCCCCCAGTGTGCCCCAGTGTCCCCCCTGCTCACAGCCATGGCGATGGCCATGTCCCCCTCGATGGCCGTTTCCCCCAGTGTCCCCCCGTGTCCCCCAGTGTCCCCCCTGCTCACGGCCATGGCGATGGCCATGTCCCCCTCGGTGACCGTGTCCATGGGGGACGACACCAGCGGCGTCTTCAGGGTGATGGTTCGGGTCAGGGCCGACGTCAGGTCCTGGGGGAGGGGAGCGCCCCTAAAATCCTGACCCCCCCTGAGGAGTGGGGGCCCCTGACTCCACCTGACCCCCCTGCCCCCCCAGCACTCCCAGCAGCACCTGTACCCCCTAACCACCCCTGGAGGGCTGGGGTTCTGTGAGCCCCCACACCCCAAAACCTGCGGGGACCCCATGGGCATCCCCAACCCCAGAACCCCCCAGGAGGAGGATGGGGGGCACAGGGGTGTCACCGAGGGGTCCCGAGGCATGGGAGCCACCCCGTGGGGAAAGCACAGAGGGGTCTCAGGGGATCCTGGGGGTCACTCACCACCTCGTCAGCCGTGAAGTCGATGTAGCCGGGGAGGATGAGGAAGTCACTGTGGGGGGACACAGGGCTGGGACCCCTGGGCCCCCCAGACTCACCCAGACCCATCGCGGGGGCACCCGAGCTCTGGGGAGGCACTGAGGGCAGGGAGACGTGAGTTGGAGGGTCAGGGGGTCCTGGGGGGTCTGGAGGGGCTCCTGGGGGCTCCTGAGGGCTCGGCAGTGGGGTGCAGGGCTGTCAGCTGGCTCCTGGGGGAACCGGGGGATCTTTGGGGGATCCTTGGGGCTGGAGCGGGGGGCAGTTGGGGCCTCCCGGGGGTCTCTGGGGCATTGGGAGGACCCTGGGGGCTCAGGCAGCTCCAGGGAGGCATCGGGGACTGCCGGGCCGTGCCTCGGGGGTCTGGAGGCATCAAGAGGGGTCAGAGGGTTTTGGGGTGGGGGTCAGAGGGTTTTGGGGTGGGGGTCAGAGGGTTTTGGGGTGGGGGTCACCCGCACTTGTAGGTGAGGCCATCGGCGCAGGCGAAGAGCTGCTGGGCCGTGAGCCCGTCCTCGGGCACGTAGCCGGCGCCGCTGATCAGCTGCTGCGCCATGCTGGGGGGAGGCTGGCACCGGGTGGGCACGGCGCGACCCCCGCCCCGCCAGGGCCGCCCTGCCTCCGGGACCCCCCGGAACAGCCTCGGCGCCCCCCTGGGACCCCCACCCGCACTGGGACAGGGACACCCCACCATGACTGGGACCCCACCGCACCCAGACCGTCCCCACCCCGGGCCGGGACCCCCGAACCACACCGGGACCCCCACCTAGACCCCCCCCACAGGACTGGGACCCCCACCCACTCCGGGGCTGGCCGAGCCAGGCTGGGGGTCCCGCTCCCGAGGGGGCCGGTTTTGGGGAGATCGGGGCCGTTCACGGGGGGAGTTCCTGAGGAGGGCACGGAGGGGTCACTCTAGAGGGGAGTCCCGTGGGGGTCCCCGGGAGGTTCCTGTTGGGTTCCAGGAGTTTCCCGTGGGGGTCCCGGTGGGGCTGTCCCGTCCCCGTGGGGGTCCCGGTGGGGCTGTCCCGTTCCCGTGCGGGTCCCGGGGGTCCCGGTGGGGCTGTCCCGTCCCCGTGGGGGTTCCGATGGGGCTGTCCCGTCCCCGTGCGGGTCCCGGTGGGGCTGTCCCGTCCCCGTGCGGGTCCCGGTGGGGCTGTCCCGGTCCCGTGCGGGTCCCGCACGCTGCGCTCCCGCAGCGGCGCAGGGCGGGGCCATGGGCGTGGCCGTGGGTGTGCCCGGGGCGTGGCCGTGGGTGTGCCCGGGGCGTGTCCGTGGGCGTGACCGATCCCGCGGGGCGTGGCCGGGGCCGGGACCGGCCGCCGCAGCCCCCCCCCTCCCAGCCTGCCCAGCGCCTCCCAGCACGGGAGCGGCCCCGGCGCTCCCAGTAACCCCTCCCGGGTACCAGCGGCTCCCCCGGCGCTCCCAGTAACCTCACCCGGGCACCAGTGACTCCCCCAGTGCTCCCAGTAACCCCTCCCGGGCACCAGCGACTGCCCCCATCTCCCAGCGCTCCCAGTAACCTCTCCCGCACCCGGGGACCCCCCCATTCCCCAGCGCTCCCAGCAGCCCCTCCCGCATCCCCCGGTAACCCCCAGTACCCCCACCTCCCATCCCCGCTGCTGCCCCACACCCCCCGGTAGCCCCCCGGTAACACCCGCAGCGTCCCCTCGCTGCTGCTCGCTCCCGCCCCAGTAACGCCCCAGTCCATCCCAGTGCCCCCGCTAGAGCCCCTGCCTCCCCCTGCGGCCCCGCTGCCCCGCCGGTGCCGCTGGCCCGGTCCCGGGGTGCCCCCGGCGGCTCCCAGTGGCTCCCAGTGCCCCCAGTAACCCCCGTACCTGGGCTCCCCCTCGCCCATGGCGCTGAGCGCGCCGGGGCGGGGCCTGCGACCACGCCCCGGCCACGCCCCGCCAGGCCCCGCCCCGGAGCTCCGGGGACACCCCCGAGGATGGGGCACCCCGGGACTGGGACACCCCCGAGGATGGGACACCCCCGAGGATGGGGACACCCCCGAGGATGGGGCACCCCGAGACTGTGACACCCCCGAGCCCCGGGACTGGGACACCCCCGAGGATGGGGCACCCCCGAGGATGGGGACACCCCCGAGGATGGGGACACCCCCGAGGATGGGGACACCCCCGAGCCCCGGGACTGGGACACCCCCGAGGATGGGGACACCCCCGAGGATGGGACACCCCGGGATTGGGGAGCCCCCGGCTCTGGGGTTTGGGGCACCCCGGGATTGCGGCACCCCGAGCCCTGGGACTGGGGCACCCCCGGCTCTGGGGTTTGGGGGCTCCTTTCCTGCGGGCACCCCCTGCTGTGGCGCTGAGGGCGCCTCTCTATTGGGCGCACCCCGTTTTGGGAGGTGCAGGCCTTTATTTCGGGTGCTCCCATTTTTGGGGGCCGCATTCCTCCAGTGTGGGTGCGCCTCCTGCATGGGGGTGTCCCCCCGCTATTGGGGCGCACCCCTCTGTTTCGGGCACTCTCTCTTTTGGGTGCCCTGCCTTTCTTGGGGAGCAATCCTCTATTTAGGGTGCCCCACCCCGTTTTGGGTGCTCCCCGTTTTTGGGGTCACCCCCTGATTTTGGTGTACCTCCCCTGTGGGGGGACACGCTTCTGCTTTGGGTGTCCCTTGGGGTCCCCCTGCCCCGGGTGACTCCGGGGACGGCCCGCGCCCCCCGGGGCTGCTTGTGCGGCCCTAACGAGCCCCGGGGGATGGGGCGGCAAAGCAGCCGCACCTGGAGCGCCTGGGATCGATCACCTGGGAGCACCTGGGATCGATCATTCTGTGGGAGCACCTGGGATCGATCACCTGTGAGCACCTGTGAGCACCTGGGATATATCACTTGTGTGTGCACCTGTGATCGATCACCTGTGACCCCCTCTGGCCCCCTGTGATCGATCACCTGTGTGCTCCCCTCTGACCCCCTGTGATCCACTGTGATCGATCACCTGTGTGATCCCCTCTGACCCCCTGTCCGTGGCCCGCCCCCCCGCCCGGAGCCCCCATCCGGGCCGGCTGCCCCCAGGCTGGGTGCGGGCTCCCGGCACTGCGCCCCCCGCAGGCCGGGCAGGGCAGGGCGGGGGGGGCGCAGCTCTCCCCGCCCCCTCCAAGGTGACCCCCCCGTGTCCCCAGGTGACCCCCCGGCGCAGGGACCCGCGGCGCAGGGGGCAAACAGAGCCCACCCGAGGCACGGCCACGGCACGGACCCGCCACGGAACCCTCCCACTGACCCCTGTCACAGACCCACAGACCCCCACACCGACCCCCCCACACTGACCCCTGTCACAGACCCACAGACCCCCACACCGACCCCCCCACACCGACCCCCTGTCACGGACCCACAGACCCCCACACCGACCCCCCCACACCGACCCCCTGTCACGGACCCACAGACCCCCACACCGACCCCCCACACACTGACCCCTGTCACGGACCCACAGACCCCCACACCGACCCCCCACACACTGACCCCTGTCACGGACCCACAGACCCCCACACCGACCCCCCACACACTGCCCCCCTGTCACGGACCCACAGACCCCCACACCGACCCCCCCACACCGACCCCCACACACTGACCCCCTGTCACAGACCCACAGACCCCCACACCGACCCCCCACACACTGACCCCCTGTCACAGACCCACAGACCCCCACACCGACCCCCCCACACTGACCCCCTGTCACAGACCCACAGACCCCCACACCGACCCCCCCACACTGACCCCCTGTCACAGACCCACAGACCCCCACACCGACCCCCCACACACTGACCCCCTGTCACGGACCCACAGACCCCCACACCGACGCCCCCACACCGACGCCCCAACACTGACCCCCATCACGGACCTTCTCCTCACGCTGTCCCGTCCCCCGGGACCCCCGGCACTGACCCCCATCCCGTCATTGACCCCCTATTCCGGCATTGACCCCCTATTCCGGCATTGACCCCCTATTCCGGCATTGACCTCCACCCCGGCACTGAGCCCCCCATCCCGGCCCTGACCCCCCCCTCCCGGCACCCACAGCGCCCCCAGACCCCCACGCCCCCCGAGCCCCCCATTACCTGCCCTCCCCCTGTCCCGCGGGGGTCACCTCGCCCTCGGGGGACTCTGGGGGCGCTTCCATGGCGCGGGGGGGGGTCCCGTGGGGTCCCGGGGGGTCCGTGGGTGCGCTGCCGGCGGGACCCGGTGCCGTGGGAGGGGGGACGTGGGGGCGGCACCGCGCCCTCGGCCCCGCCCACCCCGTGGGGGTTCGGTCGCGACACGGAAACTGAGGCACGGGGAAACTGAGGCACGGGGCGGCGCGGGGGTCCGGCCCACGTTCACGGGGAGGTCACAGAGGGGAGGTCACAGAGGGGAGGTCACAGAGGGGAGGTCGCGCATAGGGGGGTCCCCCCCGCGGCCGCCCCTCCGCCCTCTCCCCGCCCCACCGTGGGGGGGGTCGCACTTCCAGCCGCTCCCGAGCGGCGCAGGGGGGACACGCGTGGGAGCGCGACACGCGGGGCTCGCGGGGGGGCTCGGGGGTCGTAGCCTGTGTGCCCCCCCGCCCCTGGGCCTTTTGCAGCCGCGGCAGCTGCCGGGGATTATCGCGGCCGGGATTAAGGGGGGATTTGGGAGGGGGGCGAGGGGGCGGGGGAGGGGCAGGAAGGTAATGGGGGGGCGGCGCCGCTCCGCCCAGCGCTCCCAGTATGAACCAGTATAACCCAGCTGTCCGAGCGTGTCGCAGCGCAGCGCGTTGCACGCGGTGCTCCCAGTGCTCCCAAAGCGCCCGCTTCTCCCAGCACGTCCCAGTATGTCCCAGTACACACCAGTTCGCCGCGCTCCCAGTGCCCCAGTACAGCCCAGTGCTCCCAGTACAAAGCGGCGCAGCCCGCCCCCGGTGTTCCCAGCGCAGCCCGCTGTCCCCCACAGCCAGCGCTCCCGTGGCGGTGTCGCGGTGCCGGTGCCACCCGCCGGAGGTGACCCGCCGGTGCCGGTGACCCCGGGGATTAGCGACAAACTCCCGCTCAAGCCTCTTAGCGGGGGCCGCCCACAGCCACGGGGTCACGCGTGGGGGAAGGGCACCCCAGGGGACCCCCACGGCACCCCCAGGGGACCCCCAGGGCCCCCCGCGTCACCCAAAACCCACGCGGGAACCCGCGGCACCCTCGGGCACACCGGGACCCTCGTGGCACCTCGGGGACGCCCAGGAGACACCCCACGCCCCCGGTCCCATCGTTGCCCACCCTCGGCACCCTCCCCACGCGCGGCAGGGGGACCCCACGGCCCCCTCGTGGGGAAGCGCCGCTTAAGGGACGCGGCGCCTTTAAGGGGCGTGGTCCGAGATAAACCCCGCCCCTGGGGGCGGGGCCTCGGAAAGGCGGGAAACGCCCAAACGGGAGCGGGGACGCGGGGAGGGTGGGAACCCCAGGAGAGCCCGGTGACCCCCCCAGTGACCCCCAGGACAGCCCGGTGACCCCCCCAGTGAAACCCCCCAGTGACCCCCAGGACAGCCCGGTGACCCCCCCAGTGACCTCCCCAGTGACCCCCAGGACAGCCCGGTGACCCCCCCAGTGACCCCCAGGACAGCCCGGTGACCCCCCCAGTGACCCCCCCCCAGTGAACCCCCAGTGACCCCCAGGACAGCCCGGTGACCCCCCCCGTGACCCCCAGGACAGCCCGGTGACCCCCAGGACAGCCCGGTGACCCCCCCCGTGCCCCCCGTGCCCCCGTACACCCAGCTCCCAGCCGTGCCGCTCAGGCTCTTTATTGCCCGCTCAGCACTCGATGGAGTCCTCGAGCAGCTGCAGCAGCGGGGGGGGCACCCGGGGGTCGCCGCCCGCCGCCTCCTCCAGGCTCTCCTCGCTCTCCTCCTGCAGCGCCGGCAGCACCCCCAGCGCGCCCCCCCGCCGCCCCCCGGCCGCGGGGCTGTCCCCCGCCTCCGCGGGACCCCCCGGCACCTCGCCGGGGCTGGGGGCGCGGGGGGGGCCGGGGCTGCCGCGGGGGGCCGGGGGCGACCCCGCCGGGGATCCCCCCGCGGGCGAGCCGCCCCCCGGCCGCCCCACGGAGTTGGCCTGGGGTTTGGGGGCGGGGGGCGCCTGCGGGGCTGGCGGCGGGGGCGGCGGCGGCGGCGGGGGCGGCGGCGGCGGGGGGACCTCCCCCACCTCGCTGTAGCCTTCGTTGGGGTAGTAGAGCCGCGGGGGGCTCGGGGGGGACTTGCCGGCCTGGACCTGCGGAGCGGACAGAGGGGTCAGGGGGGCCAGGGGACGCCCCCCACACCGGACACCCTCCACGGGACCGCCTCCCCCGCGGGGACACTCCATGGGAGCCCCCCGGCAGCCCGACCGCCCCCATGGGGTCCCCTCTGCACAAGGACGCACCCATGGGGACCCCCAGTGCTCCAAACCCTGCCCAGACCGGGGACACCCCGTGGGACCCCCCCCCCCGGTCCTGCCTGGCACAGAAACCGCCCCGTGGGACCCCCGCGGGCACCTCGAACCCCCCAGGCACAGGGACCCTCACCACCACCCAGCCCCCCGGCCATGGGACCCCCCAGCACCCCAATGTCTCCCCAGCACAGGGACCTCCTGGGAGCTCCCATCACCCCCACTTGCCCCTGCAGGACCAGCACGGGACCCCCCAGCACCCCGACCCTCCCAAAGGGACCCCTTATTATGGGACCCCCTGGCACAGGGGACCCCGCATCCCCCTTTTCGGGGGTCTCAGAGCAGGATGACCCTCCCCCCCCAGCACTTTTTGGGGGGTCCCCGCCTTCCCCGCCCACTCACCGGCTGGAACCACCTCAGGCTCTGTGGGGCGGAACGGGGGAGGGGGGGAGGGTCAGCTGGGAAACTGAGGCACGGGGGGGCTCTCTCCTCCCCGCAGCCCCCAGACCCGGTTACCCACTTCTAACCCCCCCAGACCTGGGAACCGCCTTCCTACGGCCCCCCCAAACCAGCAGAGTCCCGGTCCCACAGCCCCCCAGACACAGGAGACCCCCTTCCTTCCCAGCCCCTCCAAAACAGGGGACCCCCTTTCCCCCCATGGAGGGTCCCCGATGCCGCAGCGCCCCCCTTGACCCGGGACCCCTTCCCTGACCCCAGACCCGGGGGAGGGACGAGGGTGCGGAGGTTTGGGGAGAGCCGGGCTTGGAGCGGTCCGGGAGTGCGGGAGCTTTGAAGGTTCGGGGAGGGGTCGCGGGGGGCTCTGGGGACGCAGGAGGGTGTCGGGGGGCTCCGGGGGGCGGGCACGGGGCCGCGGGGTGCCCGGGGGCTGGGGGGCCCCTACCACGTTGGGGTGTTTCTCGATGGCGAGCGCCGCCCGGTCCGCCGTGCGCTGCTGCCGCCGCCGCCGCCGCCGCGCCCGCAGCGCCAGGAGCGCCAGCAGGAGCACGGCCCCGAGCAGGAGCAGCGCCCCCGCCGCCCCCGCCGCCGCCCCCGCCGGCACCCCGCGCCCGGCGGGCGGCTCCGAGGGGTCCCGCGGGGCTGCGCGACAGAGGGGACGCGTCAGCGGGGGGACTCCGACCGGGGCAGCGCGGGGACAAAGCCCGGCACGTCCCGGCGGCTCCGAGGGGTCCCGGGGGGCTGCGGGACGGGGCACCCCATCACGGCCCGGGGCGGCCGGGGGACCCCGTCACCGCGGGAGCCTGGGGAAAATCCGTCACGGGGGGACGCAGAGCTGGGGGGCCCCTCTCCACCGGGCGGGGCTCTGGGGACACCCCATCGCTGGGGGCGGGGGTCCTGGCGGGTGTCCCAGTGCCGTGGGGATGGGGAGGGTCATGACAGGGTCCCTGGGGGTTTCTGGGGGGATCCCCCTCCTCCGTACCCGCCTGGCCCGGCCACAGCACCTCCAGCTCCACCGTCGTGTTCGAGGTCTCGCCCGATTCCTCGTCCCGCGCCAGCACCTGACGGGGAAGGGGCACGGAGGGGACAGGGGGACATGGCGGGCACGGGGGCCAGGCAGGGACATGGCTGTGGCACCGGGGGGACACGCAAGGGCACACGGAGGTGCCCCCAAGCCCTAGTGTTCCCTCTGTCCCACCCCGTGTCCCCTCTGTGGTGCCACCCGGCCCTTGGTACCCCGCTGGTACCCACAACCTCCACCGTGCCCACCCAGTGCCCCCAATCCTCCCGTAGGCCCATGTGCCCCTGGCCCCCCGTGCCCCCTAATCTTCCCTAGCCCGCCACGTCCCCCTTCCCCCGGCGCCCCCGGGCTCCCGCTGCCCCCCGCCTCACCTGCAGGCGGTGGCTCTGCCCGGGCCGCAGCTGATCCGCCTGGGCCACCAGGAGCCCGTTGGGCATCACCTGGAAGAGCTGCTGGCTCTGGTTGGCGCCGTGGCTCAGGGTGTAGCGCACCTGGGGATTCACCCCCTGCGGGCGGGGGTCAGCTCCTGCCCGCACCCACCCTCACCCGGCACCTGATTGCTGCCCACGCCTCTCCCTGCGTCTGTCATCCCTACCTGCACCCCTACCCACCCTACCTGGCCCTTTGCCCGCATCCCCCTCCCCGCACCTGCCTTCACCTGCACCCCTGCCTTCATCCTACCCTCATCCCACCTGCATCCCTGCCTTCATCCCACCTGCACCCCTGCCTTCATCCCACCTGCACCCCTGCCTTCATCCCACCTGCACCCCTGCCTTCATCCTACCCTCATCCCACCTGCACCCCTACCCACCCCACACGGACCTCTGCCCGCATCCTCCTCCCCGCACTTCCTGCCCTCACCTGCATCCCACCTGCATCCCTGCCTTCATCCCACCTGCATCCCACCTGCATCCCTGCCTTCATCCCACCTGCATCCCTGCCTTCATCCCACCTGCATCCCTGTCTGCATCCCGCCTGTACCACTCCCCGCCCTGCCTGCAGGCCCTGCTCCCACCTCGCCTCGCCCCGTGCCCGCTCACCTCGGGGAAGTCGGGGTCGTGTGCGCGCAGGGCGAGCACCTGCCCGCCGAAGGTGAGCAGCAGGGCGGCGCGGCGCGGGGCCGCGGGCACGAAGGCGCGGTACCGGGCGCGGGGGAAGCGCGGCGGGTGCCGGTTCGGGGCCAGCACCCGCACCAGGGCCCGCGCCACCGCGTACTTGGAGGGGTCGTTCACCTGCGAGGCCTGGGGGGCGTGGGGGGGACACGCGGGACACCCGGCTGTCACTCGCTGCCACCAGCTTCCTGCACCCGTGGGGGCTTCCCGGAGCGCCCCGGGCAGCTCCCACCATGCCAGGGACCCCCATGGCCCTGCGGCCCCCAGCCCAGCCCCCGTCCCCCGCCCACCATGACGCTGAGGCAGATCTCGGGGGTCTGCCGGCTGCTCTCCACCGCCCGCAGCAGCGTAATGGCCCCGGTCACGTTGTCGATGTGGAACCTGCTGCTCTCCTGGCCTGGGGGGGCACAGAGATGGGGACCGACCCCCCGAGATCCCTCCACCCCCTCGGACCCCCCACCTGTCTCCTGCCCCGGGGCACTGTGGGAAACTCCCGGGGCAGCCCTGAGGGATGTCCCTGGTGTCCCCCCCTCCATTCCTGGACCTTCACGGCGGGGAGGACCCCTCTTATTTTGAAGGGGGGCGTTATTAACCCTTTGAACCCCCAGTATGGGGGAGGTTTAACCCCTCTGGTGCTGGGGCACCCTTGGGTGCACCAGGGGTTGACACCCACCCCCCACTGCCCCCCCGGGCCGGAAGGGGGATTAGGGCCCCCCCCAGCTCAATCCCTTTATTCAATTTGCTCCAGTGGATCTGGCAATGGGATTGTGCTGACTTGGACCCCTCTCAGCAGACACCCCCACCGTAGGGAGACCCCCGGCAGTGGCAGGGTCTGGGGGGCACAGGGCGGCCCCGGGACCCACCCCGGGCACCATGGCCACCCCTGCCCCCCCATGTCCCCGCCCAGCACATCCCTGTCCCCATGACCCGGCACATCTGTGTCCCTGCTGTGACCTCCCTGTGCTCCTGCCCACGCGCCTGTGCCCCCGTGTCCCCACTTCCCTGTCCTCCTGTGTCTGTGTGTCGCTGCCTGCCACGTCCCCGGCCTCTGTGTCCCCCGTGTTCCCCGTATCCCCCCGTGTCCCCCGTGTTCCCCGTGTCCCCCCGTGTCCCCCGTGTCCCCAGACCCCGCTACCTGCCAGCAGGGAGTAGGTGATGGCCGCCCGCAGCCCCCTGTCCCCGTCCTCGGCATAGACGGCGCCAGGGCTGAAGCTCAGGGGACCCCCCTGGGGACAAGGAGGGGACACGGGGGTGTCCGGCCGAGCCCCGCGGGCCCCCCTGACCCCGCGGTGTCCCCGGGGTCCCGTGTCCCACCTGGAGCTGGCCCTCGGTGACGTTGGCGGTGTAGACGGGGCTGGTGCAGACGAGGGGGCTGTGGGGGGCGCGGGGGGTGCAGGGCAGGAACTGGGGGTACTGGTCATCCCCGTCCAGGACATTGACCCGCACCCGGGCCGAGGCGTTGAACCGCTCCCGGGTGTTCATCTCCTGCGGGCAGAGCCCCAAAACCTGCTGGGGGGGCGCCGAGGGGCACAGGGACCCTCACGGCACAGGGACAGCCCCGGGGTCCGGGGAGCCCCGCGGGACAGGGACCCACTGAATGGTGACCCCCGTGGGCACGGGGACACCCAACGGGACAGGGACCCACTGAATGGTGACCCCCGTGGGCACGGGGACACCCCACGGGACACGGACCCCCGTGCACAGGGGGCTCGGAGGGACAGGAACCCCCAGCCCCAGGCAGGAGCGGGGGGCGCAGCCGGGGGCCGTGGGGTCCCACCGCGGCGCGGGGGTGCCGGGGGGTGCCGGGTGGGGGCGGGGCGCTGGAGGGGGGAGGGGGCGCAGGTGGCCCATTAAGGAAATGAGGGGGATTGAGGGCAGGTGACGGGATCACGTCACCCCCAATTAGCGGGGCCGGCGGGGACGGCGGCGGGCGCGGGGGGCGGGCAGGCTGGGGGGACCCCCGCCTGTGCAACCCACCCGCGGCACTGCCGAGGGGCTGCGGTGGGCACAAGGACCCCAGACCCGCGGGCGGGGGCTCTGGGGGGGTCGGGCGGGGCTGGGGTCTTCCCCGGGGCCAGGGGTGGATGCCAGGGCCCCGTTCATGAGGGTGGGCGGGGGTCCCGCAGCCGGGGGTCTCGTATCAGGGTCCTGCACCGGGGTCCCACAAGTGGGAGGCTCGCAGATGGGGGTCCCATGTCCGAGTGCCTCGGGTGAGGGTCCCGCGGACATGGGGACAGACGGGAGAGGCGGGGGCCCGCAGCAGGGTCCCGGGGCGGGCGGGGGTCTCACCACGGCGGTCACGACCACCTCGAGGTGCCGCCGGCTCTCGAAGTCGAGGGCCCGCGCCAGCACCACGCGGCCGCTGTTCGGGAGGTCGATGCGGAAGAAGCGGGCGTCGGGCTGGGGGGGGTCGGTCAGGCCGGCAGATGGCCCCGGCCCCCCCGCGGCCCCCGCCCCCGCCCCGGCTCACCGAGGCCGTGTCGATGACGTACATGAGCGTGTCCCCGTCCGCGTCCTCGGCCTGGGCGCTGAACACCACCGAGTGCACCGGCGCCAGCTGCCGCGGGGGTCAGCAGCGGTCCCGGACACCCCGGGGCCCCCCACGCCCCCAACAGCCCCTGTGGCCCCCGAACGCACCCGGGAATCCCGGACACACCCTGCACCCCCAAACAGCCCTGAGCTGCCTCGCGGGGGTCACCGGGGGTCCCTCAGCACTCACGACCACACCCGGTATCCCCGTTCCCACTTTTGGGTGTCCCCATCCCTTCTGGGCACCCTCCCTGGCACAAACTGTCCTTGTGCCCATGGCCCGACTGTCCCTGTCCCCGTGCCTGTCCCCAGCCCGTGCACACAGCCTTCCCTGTGCGGGGCCCATCCCTGCCCCACCACCATGACCAAGTGCAGGACGCGTCACCGCCCCTGTCCCCGGCGGTGCCACTGTCACCTCGCTGACGTTGTGGGTGAGGACAGTGGCCCCCTGGAAGTGGGGCCGGTTGTCGTTCTCGTTGAGCACCTGGACGATGATCCGGAACTCGACCTGCCGGGGGCGTGGGGGACGGACACAGGCGGTGACCAGGGTGGGACCGGGCGCCCCCAGAGCTCCGGGTCCCCACCGTGCGTGGCCGTACCGGGGAGGAGCCGTCCTCGGCACACGTCAGGGCCACCATCAGCACCGGGGACTCCAGCTCCTGCGGGGACAAGGGACACTGGGACACGGGTGACGTGGGGGGCTGCCCCACGGGGTCCCCCGCCAAGCTGGGGCAGGAGGGGCCCAGCTGGATGAGCGTGGGGCAGGATGACCTGGAGAGAGAGGGGCTGCAGGATGGATGGACACAGCACGGAGGGAGCATGAATGGATGGACGTGGGATGGACACAGGATGGACACGGGATGGACGCAGGATGGGCAGAAGAGGAAGGATGAATGGAACATAGACAGATGATGGTAGACCCAGGATAGATGGAGTATGGATGAGAGACACAGGATGGACACAGGTGGCTGAGGGATGGACACAGGATGGACACAGGTGGGTGTGGGATGGATACAGGTGGCTGAGGGATGGACACAGGATGGACACAGGTGGGTGTGGGATGGACACGGCTGTGGGAGGGAGGGATGGATGGTGGAGGTAGATGGACACCGGGTGGGTGGGGATGGACACGGGGTGGAGGGGGTGGATTCAGGATGGATGCGGGACGGACACTCGACGGACACAGGATGGCTGGAGCAGGGCAGGGGACCGGGGGTGTCCCGGCGGTGTCACCTCACGGTCCAGCGCCCGCCCTGCCGATACGTTGAGCCGGACGCTGCGCCCGTCCAGGTAGAACCAGGCGGCGTCGGCGCCCACCAGGCAGAGCTGGAGGCCGGCGCCGCCCCCCGCGTCCCCCGGCGGGGGCAGCCGCGCCACCAGGCTCCCGTGGGCGCTGTTCTCCGCGATCTCCGTGAACAGGTTCCCGAAGCCGCTGCAGCCGTCGCCCCGGGCTGCCGTTGCCGCGCCGGGGATGGGCACACGGGTGTCCGTGGGGGGGTGGCCCCGCGGGTCCCCAGCCTCGGGGTCCCCGTGTCCCCACGCCCTGGGTCCCTCTCCAGGTCCTCTCCCCCCGTTCCCTGCTGACCCTCCCAGGGTCCCTCGTGTCCCCGCGCCAGGGTCCCCATATCCCCAGCCCAACAGCTCCATCCGCGTCGCCACCTCCCCCCTCAGTCCCCCCGTGTCCCCACCACCCAAATCCCACTCCTTGGACCCTCAGCACGGTCGCCCGTGTGTCCCCCCGTGTCCCCACCCCCTGGTCCCCACCCCCGTGTCCCCACCCCCTGGTCTCCGTCCCCAGGACACCAGCGGGCTATCAACCCCAGTGGTCCTGCGCTCGGGTGACATCTTTGGGTCCCCTCTGTGTCCCTGTGCCCTGGGGTCCCACCTCTCACGGTTGCTACTCCCAGGGTCCCCACCAGACGCCCACCGGGTCCCTCCCAGCCCCGGTGTCCCGCTCAGGTGTCCCCTGTCGGCCCGGCGCCCCAGGTGCTCACCTGTGGCCAGGTGCAGCGCCAGGCAGGCGGCCAGGAGCGCCGGGCAGGACGCGGCCGCCATGGGGACACGGGGACCTGGGGGGCGCCTGCGGGGCGGCGGGAGGAGCGGGGCTGCCACCCCCGGCCCCGCGCCCCCGTCCCCAGCGCCCTCCGCAGTGTCCCCCCCGCCGGACAGCCCCGGTGGCAGCGCTGGCACCGCCCCGGGTCCCTTCCCCCGGGACTCTCGCGCTTGGCTGTCTCTGCCCGTGTCACCCACCCGGGCCGCCATGCCCGGGTCCCCTTCCCCAGGACTCCGGGGTGCCGCCGCTGTCCCCGGTGCACGTCCCCAGGGTGTCCCTGTCCCCACCAGGGGGTCTCACAGTCGTGTCCCCCCTCCGTGCCCCCTGACCAATGCCACTCGTGTCGCCCCCCAGGCCCCGCGCTGTGCTGGCCCTGCCCTGGGGTCTGCCGGGGGACCCTCGGCGTTCCCCGCGCGGCAGTGGCAGCCATATGGCGCCCCCCCCCCCCCCAATTAGCGGCAGGTAATTAGGGCGGGGGAAGGGGGGGCGCTCCCGTCTGCCACCCCCGCCATCCCGCGGTGCGGGGTCCCCGTGCTGTCCCCCAGACCCGCTCCCTGCTGGGGGCACGGCGGGAGTCGGGGGGCTCCCGTTCCCACCCTGCGCTCCGCGGGTGCCACCCCGCCCGCGTGTCACCCCCGTGTCCGGGCCCCCCGTGTCCGGGACCCCCTCCCACCCCGGGACCCCTCCCGGGGATCGCGGCCCCCGCCCCCCCGTACCTGCCCGGCGCCGCCGCCCCCGGCGCTGCTGCCCCGGCCCGGCGGGACGGGGGGGCGGGGGCGGGACCGGGCGGGGCCGGGCCGGGCCGGGGGCGGGGCTGACCCGGGACCTGCGGCCGGATCGGAGTGCTGCCCGGCCTGGCACCGCCTGGGCATCACCTGCATCAGCCGGGCATCACCTGCACCACCTGGGCATCACCTGCATCACCTGAGCATCACCTGTATCACCTGAGCATCACCTGTATCACCTGGGCATCACCTGCACCACCTGCCCGGCCTGGCACCGTCTGGGCAGCACCTGCATCAGCCGGGCATCACCTGCACCACCTGGGCATCACCTGTATCACCTGAGCATCATCTGTATCACCTGGGCATCACCTGCACCACCTGCCCGGCCTGGCACCGCCTGGGCATCACCTGCATCAGCCGGGCATCACCTGCACCACCTGGGCATCACCTGCACCACCTGCCCGGCCTGGCACCGCCTGGGCATCACCTGCATTACCTGAGCATCATCTGTATCACCTGGGCATCACCTGCACCACCTGCCCGGCCTGGCACCGCCTGGGCATCACCTGCATCACCTGGACATCACCTGCATCACCTGAGCATCACCCACCCTCCTGCACCTCCTGGGTGCCACTGTCACCACCTGCCCTGCCTGCACCTCCTGGATGTGGAGTCTTTGTTTCTTTTTTGGGCCTCAGGTCAAATCCCACATCCTCTTTAAAATTCCCAGTAACCAGGGCTCCAACACCTGGGTATCACCTGCTGGCACCTGCCTGGACATCTCCTGCCCAGGACTCCGAGCCCCATGGGCCGTGCCCGAGGATCACCTGCGTGCCCCGGTCCCTGCCTGCACTTCAGGAGATGTCACCTGTCTGTGGTGCCCGGGAGCATCCCCAGTCACCTGCCTGCACCTCCTCTGCCACCTGCCAAGGGCTGTGCCCGGGCCCTGCCTGCACACCTGGGCCATCCCTGCACACCTGGGCTGTCCCCTGCACACCCAGGGCATCCCCTGCACACCTGGGACATCCTCTGCACACCTGGGCCACCCCTGCACACCCAGGGCATCCCCTGCACACCTGGGACATCCCTGCACACCTGGGCCATCCTCTGCACACCTGGGCCATCCCTGCACACCTGGGCCATCCTCTGCACACCTGGGCTGTCCCCTGCACACCCAGGGCATCCCCTGCACACCTGGGCCATCCCTGCACACCTGGGCTGTCCCCTGCACACCCAGGGCATCCCCTGCACACCTGAGACATCCCTGCACACCCAGGGCATCCCCTGCACACTGTACCTGCCCTGCTGGGCTGTGCACGGCCTGCCCATGCTGCCTGCACAGGTGTGGGCCCAGGGAGGGAGTGTGACCCTCCCTGCACACCTGGCAGGGGTGTCACACCCCTGTGCACACCTGGCAGGGGTGTGACCGCCTCCACGCACACCTGTGGCCGGTGTGAGGCTGGTCGGGATGCGGCCCCTCCTTGCACACTCGCGTGTCCCCGCTGAGCCACCGCCGTAATCCGCTTTGGGGACAAAGAGGATGAGCTGGGGGGAGGGGGAAGTGACACGGGGGCCACCGAGGGGGAGTGCGGGTGTGAAAATGAGGTGAGGGTGTGTGTGCAGGTGTGTGACCCAGCAGTGACACTGCAGCTGTAGAGGGACTGACCACGAATCACGGAGCTCAGGCCGGGCTGGGCTGGAAAAGACCAGGAGAGGAGCTTGTCCCACGCACCTGCCACGGGCACCACCACGAGGGGACGCGGGGGCTGGCCCGGGCGGGGCACAGCGAGCACCGCTGGCCTCAGGAGCCACCTCATCATTACTCAACAGTGACTATGGGGGAAAGGAAATTAAAGGAGTTTTCCCCCAAAATCCATCTCAATCCAGTGCCCCCGCCTGCCGACACATCGGGTCTGACTGCCGGCATCACCTAACCAGGAGCTGAGATGAGGAACAAGGTGGGATCAAGGCCCCAGGAAACCCCCCCATCCAAAATCCCATGGATTGAGATGAGGAACAAGGTGGGATCAAGGCCCCAGGAAACCCCCCCATCCAAAATCCCATGGATTGAGATGAGGAACAAGGTGGGATCAAGGCCCCAGGAAACCCCCCTATCCCAAAATCCCATGGATTGAGATGAGGAACAAGGTGGGATCAAGGCACCAGGAAACCCCTCCAATCCCAAAATCCCATCACAGCTGCAGATGGAATTTTCTCCCCAGATGTGGGGGCTGGCAGAGCCCCCCTCAGTAGCTGCTCATGTCTATTGTAAATGCAGGTGACCCTAGTAGGAAGAAATTATTATGTTCAGAAGTCTGAATGATTTCTTTAGTATAACTATACTATAATACATTAATATACCATTTAAAGGAGACACTAAAACTACTTACTTTTTTTAACTGCTATATTTAACTAACTTACAACTCGTGCCCCTCTCTGAGTCCAGCCCCAGGTGGGTTGGATTGGCCATCAGGCTCAAACAATCCTCACCAAGCACTCACCCCAGGGAAACAATTCTCCAAGCACATTCCACATGGGAAAACAAGGAGCAGAAAGAGAAATGGTTTTCTCTTTCTTCCCTCTGTGCGTCTCTGTAGAAATGCTGAGACAGAAGAAGGTGCCTGGCACACGCGGGTGTCCCCCCCGGCTGTGCCCACAGCGCCTGGCCCCGCGTGGGGCTGCCACTGTGGGGGAGGATTTTGGGGACGTTTGTCCCTGTGCAGGTCGGGCCGATGTCCCCCTGTCCTGCCCGAGGCCCCGTCCCACCCGCTCGTGCCGCGGTGGCTCCTCAGCCGATCCCAAAGTGCAAAAGGCAAACGGCAGGGGAACAGCGGGTTAACCACCACAAGTGCACCTTTACGGGGGGCCAGAACAGCAAATGCCACGGAGGGGACAGAAAAGGGAAATAAAGGACGGAGAGAAAGGGGGGAAGGGGGCTAGAGCTACCACTGTCAGGACTAGATCCTCGACGGCCCAGCCACAAGGATTTGCCATCGTCCATGGCGGTGCACCGCAGTCTTCCCAAAAATGACAGTTTACACGGCCTTTGTCCAAAGCGAGTGGCGCCTGGCCGGGGGGGAGATCCCTGGGGCACTGTGAGGAGCCCGCTGGGCTGTGGAGCAGCTGGGGCACGCAGGACAGGAGCAGCCCTGCCTGCCACAGCTCTGGAACGCGGCGCCCTGTGGAGCACGGGCAGCGCCCTGCACACAGACCCGGCGAGGGTCCCCCTGCCCCCCAATCCTGGCACGGCTGCCCCGGGCTGCCTGCCTGGTGCCTTTCTCCCCGTTCTGCCCTGTTTGTGTGCAACAAAAAGCTTTGCACCTTTAAGGCTCGTTCCAGGAGTGAAGGGGGGGGAAGGAGCGCAGTTTGTTTTCAAGAGCTGCACTCCCTCCTCCACATTCCTGCTCCTGGACTGAGTGTCTGCGGACAGACAGACAGCGAGACAGAGCTCTTCTTTGCTTTCCTAGCTAGCTTTAGCTAGCTGAGCAAAGCAGTTCCCTGGACTGGACTGTTTTCCCTTTCTCTGGACTGAACACCAGCAGAGCAGCAGCAGCTCCGGGCCTGGGCCTTGGCATTTCCAGCACTGCAGGGCCGGATCAGAGACTGAGTGAGCCCAGCTGCAGCCCGGGGGGTTTCTGAGCTTGTCTCTCTCTTGGAGTGGCAAGAAGTTTTATTGTTTAATATTGTTTAGGTTTGCTTGTTTAATAAACAGGTTTTTTCCACTTTTCTCCAAGGAGGTATCTTTCCTGTGAAAAACACCAATCACTTGGTTTTTTAAAATTTTAAAAGTTTAATAATAATAAAATGGTTATAAAAATAGTAATACAATTAGAGTAATAAAGTTTAGAGTTAGGACAATTACAAGACAATAAAAAGCAAAGAATTACAGACATCTGGATGCTCTCGGACACTAAGTCACAAAAAGCATGACTTGTGAACAAAGGAATAACCTTAAAAGCAATAACCTGTTACATATTCATATGTCCTTCATGGTTATGCATATATTCTATTTAAAACAAGAACTCTGTCTGTTGTATGTCAAGTGTTTCCTTTACTCCCCATGGTGTGTTCGAGTCTGAGTAATGCCTGAAGAAATTAGCTTCCTCTGATAAGAAAACCGTAAATTTCTCTTCTCTGGAAGATTTAGGTATTCCTCGAAGCGAGTATCTCATTCCTTAAAAAACCCCTTCACATAGCAGAGTTTCTATTTTAACATCGTGCTGGAACCTGAAACTGTATTTAACACACCGAATACAGCATCACTTTCTGACATGACACATACCATATTCGTTGTAGCATTTGCGAAAAGCCAATCATAAAATACGCATTTTTCACACTGGGGGTCTCTGGAGCCCTGGGGACAGCCCGGGGGTGCCGGGGGTGCCGGGGGTGCCGGGGGGTGCCGGGGGTGCCGGGGGGTGCCGGGCCCCACGCCCCGGTTTTTTTTGGGGGGGGGGGGTGGGGCACGGACCCTTCCCGCCGCGCCGGGTGCGCCCGGACACATTTGCCCGCTGCACCGCCGGAAGCTCGCGTTGGGCAGGGCGCGGGGGGGGCGGGGGTGGGACAAACCGTGGCGGGATGGAATGGAATAGGACGGGACGCGATGGAATGGAACGGAACGGGACGGGACGGGTTGGGATGGGATGCGATACGATGCGATGAGGTGGAAGAGGCGGAACGGGGCGGAGCGGGCAGCGGCGAGGGCGGGCGGCGGAACGGAAGGACGCGGAACGGAAGGCGCAGGGGCGCGTTTCCGGGGGCCGGCCCGGCGCGGAGCGGCGATGGCGGCGGGCGGGCGGCGCTGAGGGACCGGCCATGGAGCGCGGGCCGGGCCGGCCCAGCCTGCAGCTCGTCCAGCAGGCCGTGCAGGCGCTCTACCACGACCCCGACCCCAGCGGCAAGGAGCGGGCGAGCTGCTGGCTGGGCGAGCTGCAGCGCTCGGTGAGAGCCGCGGGCGGCGGGTACCGGGCCCGGCTCGCGGGGAGGCCTCGGGCCCCATCCGGGTGGGGCGGGGCAGGGAACGGCGGCCCCTTGGCGGCCTCGGGGAGCCTCTGCCCCGCCGCCGCCGCTTCCCGCTGCTCTGCGGCTACCCCATTCCTGAGAGCGCTCTGCAGAGGGACCGGGACAAGGCCTGCAGGGACAGGACCCAGGGAATGGCTCCCACTGCCAGAGGGCAGCCATGGATGGGAGATTGGGAATGAGGAATTCCTGGCTGGGCTGGGATTGCCAGAGCAGCTGGGGCTGCCCCTGGATCCCTGGCAGTGCCCAAGGCCAGGCTGGACACTGGGGCTGGAGCAGCTTGGGACAGTGGGAGGTGTCCCTGCCATGGCAGGGGTGGCACTGGAGGGGCTCTGGGCTCCCTTCCCACCCAAACTGTTCGCCGGTTCCGTGATTAGCACCAGGAACAAGGGGCTGGAACGTTTGGCACAGTGCTGAGGCAGCTGGGAAGGAGGAATTGGCTCCCGGAGGGAAATTTGGGCTTCTTCTGCCGGCCGGGTCAGATCCGTGAGGGGATGGAGCCGAGCCCTCAGGACACACCCCGGGTTTGGGGTGATGGTCGGTGTTCTCCTGCTGGGGCTGCTCTGTCCCCCTGCCTCAGGGGTGGTGCTTCCCCGCCCGGAGCTGGGCAGTTCCCGCTGTGCTCCCCCTTTCCCCAGGGCCAGGATCCCTGCCCTGGGGCCGGGGAGGAGCTGTGTCCTGGCCCTGCCTGCTCTGGCTGACCCTGCTCTGCCCGGTTCCCTTCCAGCTCCAGCCCCTTCCCGCTCCCTGGCCAGGCTCGCCACTCTTTGTTCCCACAAACTCGTGTTTTCCCATTTCCCCCCGAATTCCTGCAGTGCTGCAGCTCCCATCAGAGTTCCCAAGGGACTGTCCACGGCTGGGTCTGGGGGCTCTGCTGCTGCTCCCCCCATTTCCCCGGGGCAGAAGCGAGATCTCGAGGCAGCTGGAGGAGGGGCATTCACATTTCAGGGCTGGGTCCTGTCCCGGGCCCCAGGATTGCTGTTGGGTAAAGAGGTGTTCCAGGTCAGGCTCCCCATCCCCTGCAGAGTTTGGGTTTTGGGGGCTGATCTGTATTCCCCAGTATCTGGGAATCTGGGGGGGTCTCTGCTGCAGTTCCTCGGGCTTTTCCCTGGGCTCTTTCTGATAGAACATTAGCAGTAATAACAGCAATAATAATAATAATAATAATAATAATAATAATAATAATAAAAACAGCAATAACAACGTTGTTACTGACTCAGCTCAGCCCCAGGGCAGCAGCAGTCCTGCCTCTCCCCTTCTGCTGGGTCATTCCCCCTGCTTCTCTCTGAGCTCTGAGCTGCTCCCAGAAGGAACCCCACTTATTCCTGGGGTGTTCAGGCCCAGCCTGGCTCCATCCAGCGCCTCCCTCTGCTCGGAGCTGCTGAGTTCCCCCAGCCCTGCACAACTGGAGCTCCCTGGTGTGGGCTGGCAGCGTGGGATGCTCCAGGGGACCCTGCCCGGCTTGGGGTCACGGTGACCCTGGTGGGACAGGAGTCACTGTGGCCCTGGTGGCCCTGGCTGGGTGCAGCTCTTTGTCCCTCAGTGTCCCTGTGCCCTGGTCTGGATGGAGGTACTGGCATTAACCCCCCAAGGGGTGTTTGCTTGGATCCCGTTCTGTGCCCAGCCGTGTCCCTGCAGTGCCACCCGTCACGGGCTGTTTGCTGGCACCCCTGGGCTGTCCATGCCCTGCTCGGCTGTGTCACGTTTGCCTCTGCTGGGACGAGCTCTCAGGGTAGGGTTCCCGCTGGCTTTTGCCTTTCTGGGGTTGTAATCACAGAATCCTGGGATGGCTGGGTGGGAAGGGACCCCAGAGCCCCTCCAGTGCCACACTGCCACGGCAGGGACACCTCCCACTGCCCCAGGCTGCTCCAGCCCCAGTGTCCAGCCTGGCCTTGGGCACTTGTAGGGGCAGTTTGGCTGACTGGGAGTGGGGACAGGGAAATCCTGGGAGCAGGGAGATCCTATTTGGAACAGCGAGATCCTTGGCTGCAGGTGCAGTTTGGGTGACTGGGATCAGGGACAGGGAGATCCCAGGGTCAGGGAGATCTGGGAACCTGCAGATCTGTGGCTGTGGGTGCAGTTTGGGTGGCTGGGAGCGGCGCTGCCCCAGCCCTGTGGGCACAGCTGTGAGGAGCAGGTGAGCAGCACTGCCAGCTCTGAGCCGGGCAGTGCCAGGGGTGCTGAGCAGCACTGCCAGCTCTGAGCCAGGCAGTGCCCGGGGTGCTGAGCAGCACTGCCAGCTCTGAGCCACACAGTGCCCGGGGTGCTGAGCAGCACTGCCAGCTCTGAGCCACACAGTGCCAGGGGTGCTGAGCAGCACTGCCAGCTCTGAGCCGGGCAGTGCCCGGGGTGCTGAGCAGCACTGCCAGCTCTGAGCCACACAGTGCCCGGGGTGCTGAGCAGCACTGCCAGCTCTGAGCCACACAGTGCCAGGGGTGCTGAGCAGCACTGCCAGCTCTGAGCCGGGCAGTGCCCGGGGTGCTGAGCAGCACTGCCAGCTCTGAGCCGGGCAGTGCCCGGGGTGCTGAGCAGCACTGCCAGCTCTGAGCCACACAGTGCCAGGGGTGCTGAGCAACACTGCCAGCTCTGAGCCGGGCAGTGCCTGGGGTGCTGAGCAGCCTCACAGGGAGCAGAGGGCACACAGGTGCACTGCATGAACATGGGGGGATAAAAGGGGGTGAAGAACAACAAGGGTACGTACTTGGAGCCTTCTGAGGTGGTGTGGTGTCACTGTGTGGGTTGAAGCCTTCTGAAATTGTATCTGTGGGATACATCCCATCGTAGGGATGAGAAGGCAAAACCTGCAGTGGAGTTTGGGTGCCTGGATCACTCTGTGGGGGTTCAGGTTTGGCACTGGGCACCCCCAAACCTGAGGGAGATCCCTGCAGTTCCCATCCCTGGTGTCTCTGGCAGGACGTGGGTTCAGGTTTGGCTCTGGAGGGCCCTGGGGGCTCAGGTGTGTCCCTCAGCTCCCCCAGCTGCCTCGTTCTGGCCTTTCCTGCTGGTTATTCCTGGGAAATGGGGCCGGACGTGGCAGAGCAGCTCCGAGCCTGCAGAGCACCGGGGAGCTCAGCTGAAGGTGCAAGTTGACCTAAATCCCAGAATCTGCAGATCCTTCAGGCAGCCGTGGGCTGGGAGCTGTGTGAAGGCTGATTGCAGACTAGCTGGGGTTTCCTCAGGCAGAGGAGCTGTTCCCAGTGTGGGATTGGCCTTGTCCCAGCTTTCCCAGCTTCATGGCTGGCATTTCTCTGCATCCCTGGTGTCTGGAGCAGAGCCCTGGGAGAATGTTCCATGTGGATCCACGGCTGTGACCTGAGTGTTGGAGCTTTGGTGTGCATTGAGGTTGGTTTGGGCTTTCGTGGGAGTTCAGGAACTGCTTTCTGGGAAGGAAATCCTCTGGCTTTGTAGAATTCCTGAATGTGCCATGAGGAGTTTCAGGCATGGAAACAGCTTCTTTGGTGCTCACAGCCCATTAATAATTGTGCTCTTTGCTGAGTTGGGCTCCCAGACGGATTATCCATGTCCCTGGGGTTGGTGGGTTTGAGAGATCTCCTGTGTCTGCCACCATGTCCATCCAAACCTGGAATTACCTTTGTTAATTGAGGGGAGAAGGAGTTTAGTGAGAGGGTTTGGTGGGATTCTGGCTGTTGTAGGTGTTGAGTTCTACTTCTTGTCTGTTCCCAGCGTGGGAGTTCCCTGTGAGGATAAATAAATCCGGGGGGTGTTTATGACAGCAGTGGCTCCAGGTGTTTCTCACTCCCTGTTAGAGTCGTTCCAGGTGAGTTTTACACCAGGAGATGCTGACCATGGAACAGCAGCTGTCATGGAGGCAGGGAAAGGAAAGGAAAGGAAAGGAGGAGCAGAGCCTGGAAACGCAGAGGAGCTTGTCTGAAGGCTCTGGCAGGGCTCTCCTTGGCCAGGCTGTGCTCAGCCGTGGCGATGGACTGGCACTCCGTGGGGAGAACCTGCCGTGTCCTGTGGGGAGCTCCCGCCTGGCTGTGGGGATGGATCCACGGCCGTGGGAGCTGAACCTGGAGGCACTGAGGAGCCATGGGGATGTGGCTCCTGGGGACAGGGGGACACGGGGCAGCGGTGGCCTCGGCAGCGCTGGGAGCTCTGGGACTGCGTGGGCTGCAGGGGTTTCCAGCTCTGAGGATTCTGTGGAAAGGAGGAAGGGAGAGGGGAGCACGTGGGGTGCTGGGGTCCCAGCCTCCCAGCTTGTCTGGGCCCTTTGGGTTCTGTGGTTGGCTCCAGCTGCGTTCCAGGCTCCAGTGGCTGTGGAAAGAGCTCCTAGCAGAAATTCTGGGAGTGGGATCAGGAACTAGGCCTTGTGCTATTGCCAGCTATAACATTTTCCTTTTCCATGTGCAAGAGACTGGGTTTTCCTGGGAATCAGCCTGGATCATACTGATCCTGCCTGGTGTTGCCTTCTTGTTCCCCTCTGTGATGCTGGAGAGCCCTGGCTCAGGATTTGGGTCTGGAGCACTGGTGGGGTGGAGCCTCTGAGCAGGCTGTCCTGCCTGCGGGGGGATTTGGAATGGGGATTATTTTGTCTTCCAGGCTGGAACGCAGCTGGAAGCGAGGCTAGGCAGGTGGTGGTTTGTAGCAGAGAGCTGTTTGGCTGTTGGAGTGACTGGCCAAGGGTTGTGATGGAATTGCCTTCATTAGTGAGGCTGGAATGAGGACCAGAGCTGGGTTTTAGGGATGCAGAGGTTTTATTTCACTCTGGATTGAGCTCAGGGAAGTCCTGTGACCCAAAGGCTGTCAGAGACAAGAGCTGTGAAGCTCATGGAATTGATTCAAGTTTTGTTCCCAGGTTTCCACATCAGCTGGATTTGGGATTTTTAACCATGCTGGCCAGGGAGGTTTGGAGTTCCTGTCCCTGGAGGTGTCCAGGGAAGGACTAGACTCAGTGCTGTGGGCTGGGGACAGGGTGGGGACAAGGGCACAGGTTGGTCTCGATGGTCTTAAAGGTCTTTCCCACCCTCAGTGACTCTGAGATTCGGTGACTCTGGGATTCAGTGAATGTGTTCCCATGCCCCAGCCCAGCCAGGGGGCTCTGGAGTCTGTTGGGTGTTTCCCTGGCTCACCAGTGCCCCGATCCCACACTCAGGACTGAGCCTTTGGGTTCAGACCAGGCTGGCACGGGCTGGAGCTGCCCCATGGCTGGGCAGGCTCCTGCCTGGCTCTCCTCCAGCGCTCAGGCACATCCATGTTCTGCTCTGGAGTCCCGGTGTGGGCCTGGTGTCCTCAGTGCTGGATTCCATATTGTGGTTGTAGTCTGGGGTTATCCAAGCCCCTCTGCCACCTGTGCCCTGCTGGGCTCTCTCTGTGTTTGTTTCTGTGTGAGACTCCGCTTAGCCCAGAGAAGCCTCTGCTGCCCTTTCCTGCAGGGTGGGGTGTTGGAACCCCGTGGGCTCTGCTCTCCCGACGGGGCTGTGGGGTCTCTGCCCGTGTTACAGAGCTGCTCTGTCCCTGCAGCTCCTCGGTGTCCCAGTGCCAGCCTGGGATGGCAGCATGGTGTGGGCTCTGCAGCCAGGGGTGTTCAGGGAGTCATGGAATGGGTTGGGTGGTCAGGGACCCCAGAGCCCCTCCAGTGCCACCCCTGCCATGGCAGGGACACCTCCCACTGTCCCAGGCTGCTCCAGTGTCCAGCCTGGCCCTGGGCACTGCCAGGGATCCAGGGGCAGCCCCAGCTGCTCTGGCAATCCCAGCCCAGCCAGGAATTCCTCATTCCCAATCTCCCATCCATGGCTGCCCTCTGGCAGTGGGAGCCATTCCCTGGCTCCTGTCCCTCCATCCTTGTCCCCAGTCCCTCTGCAGCTCTCCTGGAACCCCTTAGGGCCTGCCAGGGCTCTGAGCTCTCCCTGGATCCTTCTCCTCTCCAGGTGAGCACCCCCAGCTCTCCCAGCCTGGGTCCCTGGGATCTGAGGGGCTCCAGCCCTGGAGCAGCTGTGTGCATCTCTCTGGACTTGCTCTGGCAGGACAGGGCTGTGTTTCCATTGGGGAATTTGGACTGTCTGCAGCACCCTGACCCCCCTGCCCTGGCCACTGACCACGCCGTGGCTTTCCCACAGGTCCATGCTTGGGAGATCTCGGACCAGCTGCTGCAGATCCACCAGGATGTGGAGTCCTGCTACTTTGCGGCGCAGACCATGAAGATGAAGATCCAAACTTCATTCTATGAACTCCCCACGGATTCCCACGCCTCACTCCGGGACTCTTTGCTGTCCCACATCCAGAACTTGAAGGACCTGTCCCCAGTCATTGTCACACAGGTTGGTGATGGCAGAGGAGGGATGGAGCTGCTCCCTCTGTGTTCTGCTCCTGGCAGCCACTCTGGGACTGCTCTCCCTGGGCTGGAAAATGGGGAAGGCTGATCTCTGCTCCCAGCCTGGCACTAGATTATTTTCCCTCCTTCATCACTTGGTTCCTTTAGTTACACCCATTACTTCATCCTCGTTTGCTGTTTGGAGAGGAGCAGCAGGGGTTGCCCCTGTTCTCTGCCGTGGAGACCAAACCTAGCAGTGCCCTGGGTGTTCAGGGGATTTCTCTGCATGCTTCATTCCCATTATTCATATGTTCCCATGGCACTGGGGGGCCTGACACCCCCAGGCTGAGCCAGGGTGCTCCTGCAGCCCCTGAATGTTGTGGCAGGGAGCGTCAGCCCCCGGGGCAGCCGGTGTTCCACAGTTCACCGCGGGGATCATGCACAGACAGGGATGGGGAGATGGATCCCGGAGCTCCCTGCCTGTGGGCCACGTTGGGAGCGATTCCCGAGTTACCTGCTGGCAGGGATGTTGGGGTGGATTCCAGAGCTGCCTGCCAGCCCTATTTCCCGGGCACACGCCGGAACTCCCCACACTGATCCCTGTTCTCCATTCCCTTCCAGCTCGCTTTGGCAATAGCTGACCTCGCCCTGCAGATGGCTTCGTGGAAGGGCTGTGTGCAGACACTGGTGGAGAAGTGAGTGCCTGTTCCTGCCTCTGGCCTGGGGATTGTTCCCCGGGCTGTGCCAGGCGGCTGTGGTGCAGGAAAGGGAAGTTTTTCTCTCGTGATGGCTGATTTCAGCTGTCCTGGGTGGTGGCAGGAGGGGCTATCTGCCGTGCACGCTTCCCTGCTCACAGCCCAACACTCAGCGCTTTTCCTCATCCCTGTTTTGTTAGGGACAATCCCTCTTCCCTCAGCTGTGTCTGTGCTGTGGAATGGAGCAGTGGGGCTGGAGCCAGCCAGTGGGGCGTCCTCAGATGTCCCCACGGGATGCCACATGCTGCTGCACAGTGACAGCAGCAGCCCCTGGGGCTGCCACCACCCTGAGGTGGCCCTGTGTCCGTTGGCAGCAGGAGGGGATGGGATTTGTGCGGGCAGTGGCACCTGGACTCCCTGAGCTCATGGGCTGGGAAAGCTGCTGTCACTGCTCTGTTGGAGGCCTGGGCTGAGCCATCCTGGAGGCTCCTCTTGGCAGGGCTGTGGCTGGATACTGCCTGTCCTTGAGGCAGGACTGTTGCCGAGTCTGTGGAATATGGAATCGTGGGTGCCTGGGGTGGGAAGGGACCTTAGAGGCCTGCGGTGGCCCGGGGTGCCCTGCAGCCCTGGTGGTGCTGTTCCGCAGTGCCGGGGTGTCCCCTGTCCCTCCTGGCAGGTACAGCAATGACGTGACGTCGCTGCCCTTCCTGCTGGAGATCCTGACGGTGCTGCCCGAGGAGGTGCACAGCCGCTCGCTGCGCATCGGGGCCAACCGCCGCACCGAGATCATCGAGGACCTGGCCTACTACTCCAGCACCGTGGTGTCCCTGCTGGTGAGCAGCCTCCAGCTGCAGCTGCCTCTGCCCCACGGCGCCCAGCCCGCCCAGGGGAGCGTTTGGGGTGGAAGAGCCCTCAGAGCCCACGTGTCCACTCATCCCCCAGCACTGCCAGGGTCACCACTGACCTGTCCCTGAGTGCCAAACACACACGTGGCTTTGAAATCCCTCCAGGGATGGAGACTCCACCCGTGCCCTGGGCAGCTGTGCCAGGGATGGACAGCCCTTTCCAGGGAGGAATTTTTCCAGTATCCAACCTGAGCCTCCCCTGGCACAACTCGAGGCTGCTTCCCCTTATCCTGTATCAGGAGATGGAGCTGAGCTGTGTCCTCTGCCCAGCAGCTCAGGTGCTGCTGGAGAAGCCTGTTCCCCCATTCCATGTTTATCCCAGCAGAGTTCCCTGCCAGTGCCACTGCAGCTGTCGGGGCAGCCCAGCTCCACCTGTCCCTGGGATGAGTTGAGCAAGTCCTTGCTCACTCTGAAATTCTTCCACCTTCCTCCAGTCCTTGTCCAGGGCCACCCTGCCCAGCCAGCCCCAGCTTTTCCAGGGACACTGTGAGATCCTGGCTGGTGTATCAGGAGTCCCCCCCATCGTTTCCTGGCATCCCTGGGATATCCCAGCTGGCACACCAGGAAACCCTGCACTGGGCTGTCCCCTCCAGCCATGTCCAGCCCCAGCTTTTCCCAGCATCCCTGGGAGATCCTGGTTGATGTGCTGGGGACACAGGCAGTGTCACCTCTCTCTCAGAGCTGACAGGGGATCACCAAGGGCTGGCCCTGTCCCTGCCCCTTCCTGCTCCCTCTGCACCTGCCTGAAGCTTTCCTGAGCTTTCCCTGCTGGTGCCAGCATGGGTATTTGCACCAGCTACCTGAAGAGCCAAATCTGTATTTTCTGTGTAGGACTGAAATGCCAAATTCCCCTCTTCAGTTACAAAATGAGGGGTTAAAGCAGCATTCCAGGGACTGTGATGAGGGCCCACATTCTGCCTTTAGGACTGAAGTGTTAAGTGAGAAGATCTCTGGAAGCTCTTGTGCAAGGATTCCTGGGCCAGTCCAGGGGTTCTGGGATCTTTCTCCATGTCCTCTTCCCCCTTTCCCTGTGCCAGTTGAGGCTGGGGCTTTGGGCAGGGCTCTGCTGGCACTGGGCCACAGCTGGAGCACTGGTCAGCACTGGGAATGAGCTGCTGCCATCCCACATCTTGCCACATCTTGGCACATCCTGGCTTGGACACTGGGGTGGCATGTTTGGAATGTCCCTTGGGCCAGGTCTGGCTCTCAGCACCTCTCTCTGCAGAGGTGTTTTTTTGGGAGAAGGGTTAAACTGGGATTTGTCAGGTGTGAACCTCTGATGGCTGTGCTCTGCTGGGCTGACCCAGGATGCTGCAGGAGTGGGAGAGAGGGAGGTGCTCCAGCTGCTCCTGTGGGCTCTCTCCCTCCCACTCACCGACTCCAGGGCTGTTGGTGGCAGGGCCTTGGGAGCAGCCTGCCTCTGGAATGTTCTGATGTGGACTCCAGAGGATGTTACTGGTTATTTCTCATGGATCACCACTGGAGTCAGATCCTGACTGGCTCTTCCATGTCCCCGCAGGTGACGTGTGTGGAGAAAGCAGGCAATGAGGAGAAAATGCTCATCAAAATCTTCCGGTGCCTGGGCAGCTGGTTCAACCTGGGTGTCCTGGACAGCACCTTCATGGCCAACAGCAAGCTGCTGTCCCTGCTCTTCGAGGTGCTGGTGAGTGTTGCCCAGGAGCTAGGGGCTTCTGGGGTGGGGGCACTGGGGAATCCCTGCAGGACTGAGGCGTGGGGCAGGGGGTTCATCCCTCCTGTGTCATGCAGGGACTCTTGGTTCCCTCTGGGCCACATCAGTTCCACAGAGCAGGCAGTCCCTCTGCAGGGAAGGGCAGGCAGGGAAGTGCTGCTGCCCACGAGGTTCCAGGTGAGGTTTGTCCCACCCAAGGTGCCAGGTGAGGTTTGTCCCACCTGTCGGTGCCAGGTGAGGTTTGTGCCACCCAAGGTGCCAGGTGAGGTTTGTCATCCTCATGGCTGGGTATAGGAAGACTCTGTTGGGACACAGAGGGGTTGAGGTTATTTTGGTTTCTTCCCAGATTGTCAGTAAAGCAGTATTCCTTTTCTGGCCCTTTGTCCTTGGGAGATCCCCTCCTGGAGGTGTTGGGGTGTTTGTGCAGCTGAGTGTGGGAGAGCTGGAGGTGTGGAGAGTCCTGTGCCACAGAGCCAGGGCAGGCAGGGAGTGGAGCCAGAGCGAGGAATTCCTGGAGAATGGAGGTTTCTGCTGCAGAGATTGTCCCTCTTCCCTCTCTCTCATGGGATCCCTCATTTCCATGATTCAATCAATGACAAATGCAGATGAGGGCTTCCAAGGAAAGATACCCATGCAGGATCCTGAATATCCATGTGGGATCCTGCTTCAAGTGGAGCTGTAGCAGGAGCTGCTCCCAGGACAGGCTGTGGGGCTCAGCAGCCTGTTTAGTGGTTCATGGCATTTCAGGTGGGGTGTTTTTCCTTCCTCCCCTTCTCTCTTCAGTGGCACCAGGAATTGTTTCCCAAATCTGTTGAGACCTCATTCAGTAGGACTCGGAGTCTCTGCTTTGTTTCCTCCCTATTTGCTCTCTCCTGATTCTCTGTATGTCCTGTCTCCTTCCCTGTAAATCCCCCTGGCTCAGTCACCATCCATGGAATTCACTGACCCCCACAGCCATCCCTGGTCAATATTCCACACATCCTTGTGGAAACCTCATCTCCATCCCCACCAAGGACTCCCCAGCTCCCACCTCTCCTCCCGGTGGGAGTGATGACTCTCTGTCTAGCCAGGTGATGAGCAGCATGGTGATTTCCTTCCTTCCAAGCTGCCCTGGCTTCCAGCTGGTGTTTTCCCTCCTGTGTTTGCCAGGGAATTTGCCAGGGTCCCTTGGGGGAAGGTCAGTCTGACCTGGAGTGTCCAGGGAAGCAGGTTACAAGGCTGGTGGGAGGTAGTGGGGGCTGTGGCTTTCCAGGACCTCTACAAAGTGTTTCCACAGAATTCTTTGGGTTGGAATGGATCTCAAAGATAAAATCCAACCACTGTGGGAACAAGAACAAAAACCTGGTGGTTTCATTACTGTCTGACTGTATTATATAATTGGGGTGGTGGAGGGTGAGCTCCCATCTCTGCTCTGGTGACCAGTGACAGGACCCAGGGAACGGCTGGAGCTGTGCCAGGGCAGGGTCAGGCTGGAAAGCAGGAAAGGTTCTTCCCCAGAGGGTGCTGGGCACTGCCCAGGCTCCTCGGGGAATGGGCACGGCCCTGAGGCTGCTGGAGCTCCCCTCCCTGGAATGCCAGGCTGGGATTGTTGGGGTGTCTGTGCAGGGCCAGGAGCTGGATCTGTGATCCCTGGGGTCCCTCCCAGCTCAGGATGCTCCAGGATTCTTTGATAATTCCTGGGCTTTTGTGCCTTGCAGCAACAGGACAAGACCTCATCCAACCTGCACGAGGCTGCGTCGGACTGCGTGTGCTCGGCCCTCTACGCCATCGAGAACGTGGAGACCAACCTGCCCCTGGCCCTGCAGCTCTTCCAGGGCGTGCTCACCCTCGAGAGTGCCTATCACATGGCTGTGGCACGGGAGGACCTGGACAAGTGAGGGACAGGGACCTGTGCTGTGGCTGGGAGGGATGGGCAGGACAGCACCGACCCAGCTGGTGCCACGTCCCTCCAAATGGAGATACCAGTGCCAGGGGCACTAGCAGTGCTGGGGGCACTGGGGCTGGGCAGTGCCTGTCCCTGTGCTGGGCACTCGTGGGGTCATGCCCAAATCCTGGGGGCAGCTTTAGGCCTCTCAGTGCAGGAGAGACCTGGAGGGGCCAGGGGCTGGGCTGGGCTGGAACCGTGCCCTCACTGGGCTTTTGGAGAAGTTTGAGATCAGTATTTCAGCAGATTCGAGATCAGTATTTCAGCAGATTTACTTATTGGAGCCCAGTGTTTGCAGCCACTTCCCCTGCTGAAATGTCTCCCAGCTGCTGGCAAAGCAGAAGTTGGCGTTTCTTGCCCTGGCCAAGGCTCTGGGCACATTTTGGCCCAGCCCTGCCCTGCTTTACCCTGGGGCAAAGCCCGTGAGGCTGATCCAGCCCTTGTCCCTTCTCAGGGTGCTCAACTACTGCCGTGTGTTCACCGAGCTGTGCGAGACCTTCCTGGACAAGATCGTGTGCACGCCGGGCCAGGGCCTGGGCGACCTGCGCACGCTGGAGCTGCTGCTCATCTGCGCGGGGCACCCGCAGTACGAGGTGAGCGGCCCCGGGGCGGGAGGAGCCTTCCCTGCTGCTGCCGGCCAGGTCCCGGCAGCTGCTGCCTCTGGAGCCCTGTGCTCGTGGGCAGGGCATTCCCTTCCGCGTGTCCTGGAAGCCCGGCAGTGCCAGCACAGCTCTGACACCCCTGTCAGTGCTTTCCCACACGTCAAAGTCCAGCTCACTGGGGATTTGTGGTTCCTGGGAATTTTGCCCTGCGAGTGACTGAAATGCTGGTTCACATCAAAGCTCCTGCCTTAGGAGCAAAACTTGTCATTGTTTTGGTTTCTTTTAATCCTTTATTTAATTCTTGATCCTTTTATTCTTCCCAAACCTTTAATTAAGTGCCAGTAGCTGGTCCCTGCCTGTGTTCAGTGGATGGAAGCTGCTGCCTTGCTGGTTTGCCATGGGAGGTGCAGGGCAGCTGTGCTCCAGCAGGGCCCATGTGCTCCCTGGGGTCCCAGGGACCCTTTTCCTCCCTTCCCAGGTCCGTTAAGCTCAGTTTTCCTTGGCCGCAGCCTCATCCTGTGCCATCAGTGCTGAGTGGGACACGGAGCTCTGCAGCTGCTCCTGACTAAATCCGCAGTCATGGTTTTTGTGTAATAACCACACACTAAATAAAAGAGCCCACCACAAAGGGGCTGCACCCACTGCCAGCCCCAGCTGCTCCCAGAGCCCCAGGCCCCGCTCTGGGGTGGTTCTGGGCCAGAGAGGCTTTGGCTGCCAAGGGCTGGGGCAGCTCTTCAGTGTCACTGGGGGTCCCAAGCCCTTTATTTACCGACAGGCAGGGAAGTCGGTGGATCTGGGACAGCTGCTCCCTGTATCACTGCTGTGTGACACTCCGATACACATCTGTGGTGCTGCCACCCAGGGCCAGGGTTTCAGCTTCTCCATCGAGACCACTTACAGCATGGGGAAAAAAACATTCTGTGTTCTGCTGTTCTGTAACAAAACGCTGCCTTTTTCTTCCCAAACAGGTGGTAGAAATTTCCTTTAACTTCTGGTACAGACTGGGAGAGCACCTGTACAAGACAGACGATGCTGTGATCCACAGCATCTTCAAAGCCTACATCCAGCGCCTGCTGCACGCGCTGGCCCGGCACTGCCAGCTCGACTCCGACCACGTAAGCTCCCTGTGGACAGCTGGCCAGGGGATGTGTGTGTGTCCCTGTGGAGGTACTGGGATGTGTGTGTGTGTCCCTGTGGAACAGCTGGGTACTGGGATATGTGTGTGTCCCTGTGGAGGTACTGGGGGGTGTGTGTGTCCCTGTAGAGGCACTGGGATGTGTGTGTGTCCCTGTGGAAAGCTGGCCAGGGGATGTGTGTGTGTCCCTGTGGAGGTACTGGGATGTGTGTGTGTCCCCTTGGAGAGCTGTGGTGTCCCTGCTTGAGGGAGTTTTGTTGGGATAAGGATGGCATGGCTCACTAGCCACAACTGGTATCGTCTTCCATGCAGTCTGGGATGGTTTATTGTCCCCTCTCCTTCTCATCCCCTTGCTTCCCATCCCTTCCTTCTCATGGAGATGGAGCACAGTGTGTGCTCAGGCTGGTCATGTTTTCCTTGGGCATGATTCTCCAGTCCTCTGGCAGCCTGGCCTGTGACAGGAGGGCAGGATCTGGTTCTCCTTGAAACAGAATCACTGGTGTTGCCCTGGCTGAGTGGGAACCTGAGCTGCCCTTGTGTCTCCCTCCTCTCCCTCAGGAAGGTGTCCCGGAGGAGACTGATGACTTCGGGGAGTTCCGGATGCGTGTCTCGGACCTGGTGAAAGACCTGATCTTCCTGGTGGGCTCAGTAGAGTGCTTTGCTCAGGTGGGTTTGTGGGAGTGCAGTGAGGTGCAGGCAAATGCCAGGGGAGGTCACTGAGCCCTGGTGGCCTTTGGGACTTTAGGAGGTCACATACATCTTGTGCGTGAGGAAGTGTGTGGTGAGAGCAGCTCTGGGAGGGCAGGAGGTGTGGGAGCAGCAGGAGGTTCCTGACATTTTGGGGAAAGCCTCTGTGGTCCCACAATGTCAGGGTGGCCTGTGGCACGTGGGGTGGGAGTTTGGGGATGGGAGAGGTCAGGAGCAGGGCCTTGGGGCGGGGGTTGGTGATGGGGGTTGGTGGCCCCTCGGTGACCGTCCCCTCCTGCAGCTCTACGCGACGCTCAAGGACGGAAACCCGCCCTGGGAGGTGACAGAAGCTGTGCTCTTCATCATGGCCTCCATCGCCAAGAGTGTTGACCAGTGAGTCCTGCCTGTGGTCAGCGGGGCTGGGGGCCAGGGCTGCCTCTGTGTGACACAGACACCACAAATATCCCCAGATATCCCAAGGACCTTCCCTGGATCCCTGGCAATGCCCAGGGCCAGGCTGGACACTGGGGCTGGAGCAGCCTGGGACTGTGGGAGGTGTCCCTGCCCTGGCAGGGGTGGCACTGGAGGGGCTTTGAGTCTGTTCACACCCAAACCATTCATTGGGGATCCTTCCACATCCAGGTGGAGTTTTCCTAAGTATCCTTAGGGAAGGTTAAGTCACTGAAAGTGTTTCCTTCTATGTTAGTGGCAGTGGAAGCATGGACAGATGATACCCAGGGTGCTGAGCCCACAGCAAGTCCTGTGCACTGCCAGCAGTAGGACAACCCAGCTGACCTTCCTTGGGCTTGGAATGCTGTCCCTCCCACCCCTGGGACACTGGGATCCCCATCCCTTGCTGCAATTGCTGTCACTCCTTTTCCCAAGGAGGCTGGTAGCACCATCCCTCCCTTCCTTGTGAGGCTGGGAATCCTATCCCCCTGCTCTCTAGGCACCTGGAGGAGTCACCTCAGTCCCTTCACACCAGCAGCTCGTGGTATCTGTGTTGAGCTGCTCCTGCTCGCGTTTCCCATGTCCTGTTCCAGGGGGTGCTGCCTGGAAGCACTGGGAACTCCAGCCCAGGATCACCCCATCACACCCTCCTGCAGCGGAACAGGCAGTTCCCAAATAATGAACCCCCTGGTTCTCGTGTCCCCCAGCAGTGCCTGGGGAGGTGTTTGGTGTCCCTGTCTGTGGCACTGGTGTCCGTGGGGCTGAGCCCATCCTCGCAGGGTTTGTCCCGATGTGCCCCAGGTCACGTTGCGCGTTCAGAGTGTCCTGCCTGGTGGTGGGTCCCTCCCAGCCCACTCCAGGCGCTGAGCCGAGGCTGTCCCGCAGGGAGAACAACCCGACGCTGGTGGAGGTGCTGGAGGGCGTGGTGCGGCTGCCCGAGTCGGTGCACACGGCTGTGCGCTACACCAGCATCGAGCTGGTGGGCGAGATGAGCGAGGTGGTGGACAGGAACCCGCAATTCCTGGGTGAGTCCCGCTCCCCCGCGGCCCCGCCGCGCCCGCCGCCCCCTGACCCAGCCCTGTCTCTGCAGATCCCGTGCTGGGCTACCTGATGAAGGGGCTCTGTGACCGGCGCCTGGCGTCGGCCGCGGCCAAGGCCATCCACAACATCTGCTCCGTGTGCCGGGACCACATGGCGCAGCACTTCTCGGGACTGCTGGAGATCGCCCGTGCCCTCGACTCCTTCGCGCTGTCGCCCGAGGCCGCCGTGGGGCTGCTCAAGGGTGGGTCTCTGTGGGATCTGGGGGTTATCTGCGGGGTCTGCCAGGGTATCCAGGGAAACTGCTGGGATGTCCATAGGAGTTGCTCCCCAGGGTGCTGAGCCCCATCCTCATGGCGTTTGTCCTGGTGGGCCCCAAGTCCCATTCCACATGCAGAGCATCCTCAGGAGTTCCCTTGGGGCTGGAGGCAGAACTAAATCCTAGATTGGTACCTGTCCCCATCCCTGGGACAGAGCTCAGGGTGTGTCCTGGGCTGGATTTGTGGGAAGAACATGTGGGAAGTGCTGAGAGCCAGACTGGCAGTGGGTCTCTGCTCCATCCAAACTCTGGGAATCACCTGCTGGACCCCAAGGGTGGAGATTTGGGAGTATTGGTCATTTTAGAGAGTTTGGGCTCGAGAATGGAGATTTTTAACTTGGAGCATTGGTGTCTCACTGGACTGTTAGGCACCATGAGCCTCCTCAACCACAGCTGGTTTTGGGGATGCACCTTAGAGATTTCCATTGAATTCCAGTGCTGCTGGAGCTTTTACCCCAGAGCCAGGGAGCCTTCCCTGCAGTTGTGTGCTGCCATGGCAGACAAACTCTCCTTGTTCCACTGCATGCCCCAGCACCGGCCGAGCTGCTCCTCTCCCTTAGAACAAGCCAGGGATTCCCGAGCCAGGGAGGTTTCCCCCACCGTGGTTGGCACCCCAGCCAGATGCTGGCTGTGCCAGAGCTGGGAGTGAGCTGCTGCCCGTGGGAGTGGGAGCAGCTCAACACTCCGTGTTTTCCATGGGTGGGAGCCCCAAAGCATCTTCCCTGGAGCTTCCCGGGATCTCAGGGTGCTGCTGCACTGGGACAGGGGCACTGGGGACACGCAGTGGGCCCAGAGGTGCCTGTGGCATGCGTTGGCCTGTCCCGTCCCTCACACCAGCATCACTCCCTGCTGGGACTGGAGCTTTCAGTGTCTGGTTCAGCTGCAGGGAACTCTCCCAGGCCCCGCCTCTGTCCCGCAGCCTTTCCATCTGGGAATGTCATTGCCTGCCCCCTGCCGTGCTGCATCCCTGCACCTGAGCGTGTGTGTCCTTGCAGGGACGGCGCTGGTGCTGGCCCGGCTGCCCCTGGAGAAGATCTCGGAGTGCCTGAGCGAGCTCTGCGCCGTGCAGGTGCTGGCGCTCAAGAAGGTGCGTCTGGACGGGGGGACAGCAGCTAGGAGGAGACAGCAGGGACACTGGCCAGGCCCCAGCCCTGCTGCAGCAGCTGTGTCCTCAGAGCCAGAGGTGTATCCTAGAGTAATGGAATTGCTTGGGTTGGAGAAGCCCCTGGAGTCCAGCTGTTCCCCAGCACTCCCATGGCCACCATTGCCCATGTCCCCAAGTGCCACATCCACATGGCTTTTAACTCCCTTCAGGGATGGGAACTCCACCGTGCCCTGGGCAGCAGTGCCAGTGCCAGGAATAATTTCCCCAGTATCCAACCTGACCCTCCCTGGCTCATCTTGAGGCTGTTCCCTCTCATCCTGTCACTTGTCCCATGGGGGCAGGGCCCAGAACCCACCCAGGACGTGTCCAGGACCCAGCCCTTCCCCAAGTCCCACCTGAGGAGGTGCAGAGGTGCTGTTGGTGGGGTCAGTGTCCAGGCAGCGTCTTCCCAGGGCCCCCTGTGCTCCTGAAATCTGGTCCTTTTCCCTCGTTTTCCAGCTGCTCTCCCAGGAGCCAAGCAATGGCCTCTCCTCAGACCCTACAGTGCCCCTGGATCGACTCGCTGTCATTTTCAGGTGAGGAAGGAGCTGGGGCACTGCTGCTCCCCCAGAGCCTGACTCTGCACCGCCTCCTTCTCCCCAGCCTTTGGGGAATGGGCTGGAAGTCTCTGCTTCCCCAGGTTCCAGCTCCTGAGGTGCCCCCAAGCCAGTTCCTGGCCCACTTCCCACAGCTCCAACCCTTTTCCTTGGCTTTAATCCCAAACTCCCCTTAACCCTTGGCTGTTCCACAGACACACCAACCCCATTGTCGAGAACGGCCAGGTCCACCCGTGCCAAAAAGTGATTCAGGAGGTGCGTGGGAGAGGGTTCTGGTGGGGGCTTTTGGGGTGGGAGTTTCCAGGTTTGGGGCTACCTGTGGTGTTGTACAGAGTCCCGGTCCTTGGCTGCCAGCAGATCCATGTGTCTGCCCAGGGCTGCAGGGGAGGGGAGCTGTGAGCACCCTCCTGTCCCTCGTGGAACAGGGATTGGGCTGTGGAGGGGGAAATTTGAGGCTTCAGCCCTCTGGAAGAGGTCTTGGCTCTGGGAATGTCCCAGGTGTTTGGTTTCCCTGCCCGTGTCCCGTTTGCCGCGCTGTACTGGAGGGGATAAGCTACCCCAGGTCCTGCAGAAAGCTTTCCTCCCCCACCTGCCGTCCCTCGCCGGATCTGGGTGTTGTGGGGATGGGAGGGTGGGCGGTGTCCCGGGTCAGGTGTGACACTGCCACCCGCCGTGCCCAGATCTGGCCGGTGCTGTCGGAGACCCTGAACAAGCACAGTGCCGACAACCGGATCGTGGAGCGCTGCTGCCGCTGCCTGCGCTTCGCCGTGCGCTGCGTGGGCAAGGGCTCGGCCGCGCTGCTGCAGCCCCTCGTCACCCAGGTGCGGCGGGGCTCGGGGCTCGGGGGGCTCGCTCGGGGCACGGAGCCTGCCGCCAGCGGCGCGGGGAAGTGCTGCAGTGAATCCCGGCACTCTTGGGAATTCCAGCATAAACCCGTGGGGAGGAGGGAGGCTTTGGAAGAGGTGGGGGATGCCGGGTTGTGTATCCCCGTGTGTGCGTGTGATCTGGGAGGTGTGTGAAACCCTGCGTGGTGCAGCTCCCTGGGGAGGTAACCCAGCCTGAGGGAAGGGTCCGTGAATCCCAGGGCTGGGTGTTCCCTGCTCCGCTTGGCTCCCGCCAGGCTCCAAGGGGAAGCTTCCGTGGAGAAGCACTGCTGGCTCAGGGAGCCTCGGCTCAGAGATGCTCCCGGGACCCGAGCGAGTCCGCTGGGATGTCCCTGCCCACGGGGGCTGTGGGGTCAGGGCAGGCCTGGCGGTGCCTGTGCAGCGTTCCTGTCTCCCCAGATGGTGAATGTGTACCGGGAACACCAGCACTCCTGTTTCCTCTACCTGGGCAGCATCCTGGTGGATGAGTACGGCATGGAGGAGGGCTGCCGGCAGGGCCTGCTCGACATGCTGCAGGTGGGGCCCGCCTACCCTCATCACAGCATCGTCAGGGTGGAAAATCCCTCAGACCACGAGTTCAGCCATCCCCCGGTGCTGCTGAGGCCACCACTGACCCCGTCCCCAAGTGCCACGTCCACACAGCTTTTCAGTCCCTCAGGGTGGGGACTGCACCCCTGTCCTGGGCAGCTGTGCCAGGGTTGGACAGCCCTTTCCAGGAGCAATTTTCCCTAATATCCAGTCTATATAGGATCTCAAACTGGTTTGGGTGAGAAGGGACCTTGAAGCCCGTCCACGGGCAGGGACACCTTTCACTATCCCAGGTTGTCCCCAGCCCCCTGCAGCCTGTCCTTGGACACTTCCAGGGATGGAGCAGCCCTAGCCTGTTCCATGCAGGGAGGGGCAGCTTGAGGCGTGATCCCAGGTAGTTGCTGATGGATCCCTGTTCTCCCCAGGCTCTCTGCATCCCCACCTTCCAGCTCCTCGAGCAGCCCAATGGCCTCCAGAACCACCCGGACACCGTGGATGACCTCTTCCGCCTGGCAGCCAGGTGCCACCTCCTCCCACAGGACCCCCGGCCCCTCTCCCCTCGTGGAGGGTCCCGGTGGGGCCCTGTGGGAGCAGCGGAGAGGGGAGAGGCAGGGCCTGCCCTGACACCCATCTGTCCCCGGGCAGGTTTATCCAGCGCAGCCCCATCACCCTCCTGCGCAGCCAGGTGATGATCCCGATCCTGCAGTGGGCCATCGCCGCCACCACCCTGGACCACCGGGACGCCAACTGCAGCGTCATGAAATTCCTGCGGGATCTGATCCACACTGGGGTGGCCAACGATGTGAGTGACACTGTTCTCCGGAGGCTCTTCCTCCGTAGGGATGTCGCCATGGAATCCTGGGATGGGTGGGTGGGAAGGGACATCAAAGCCCCTCCAGTTCCACCCCCTGCCATGGCAGGGACACTTCCCACTGTCCCAGGCTGCTCCAAACCCTGTCAGCCCCATCATCCTCATCTGCCCTGTCCTGTTGTCCCCACAAGCCACCCTGGTTTCTCCACCACTGCTGGCAGAGAAGCTCTGGCAGTTGCCTGCAGAGTGAGGAGCATATCCCTGTCCCCAGGACCAGTGTGTCCCTGTCCCCAGGTCCTGCCCACCCCCTTCTCCTTCCTCCCGCAGCACGAGGAGGACTTTGAGGTGCGGAAGGAGCTCATCAACCAGGTGATGACCCAGCTGGGGCAGCAGCTCGTGAACCAGCTCCTGCAGACGTGCTGCTTCTGCCTGCCGCCCTACACCCTGCCCGACGTCGCCGAGGTGCTCTGGGAGATCATGCAGATCGACCGCCCGGTGAGGGGAGGGACAACCTGGGGGGCTGGCACCCCGGGCTCTGCCGAGGCCGGGCCCGGGAGCCGAGCTGGGCTCCACATTCTGAGTTCCTCTCTCCCTGGCGCAGACGTTCTGCCGCTGGCTGGAGAGCTCTCTGAAGGGGTTGCCAAAGGAAACCACGGGTGGAGCCATCCAGGTGACACACAAACAGCTCACCGACTTCCACAAGCAGGTCACCAGGTGAGTAGCACCAGGGTCTGCAGCTGGCACCAGCTCCCTCCTGCAGGCTGGCCTGCAGCAGCCCCAGCCCAGCCCTGCCTGTGCTGCCCATCCTGCCGGGTTGTGCCATCTGCCTGCACAGGCACACGGGGCCCCGGGGGCCACGCGGCGCCTTCGCCGTCACCCAACGGGTTTTTCTGCCCAGCCCGATCCCTGCGGAGCTGCCGGCCCTTCCGAGCCACCTTCTCATCCCCGTGAGTCACTGGTTCCAGCTGCCAGGCCCTGCCCGGGCCTGTCCCTTCCCAGGGCCACCAGCTGCTTTGGGAATGTCAACTCCCTCTGCCTGGCTCCATCTCGTCCAAATCCCAGAGGCCGAGTGCCCACGGGCAGCTGGTTCCTTCCGCCAAGCCACCACCGTGGTGGCACACAGATTCCTCCAGGGACAGTCCCGGGGGCTGCCGACCCCGTTCTGCCCCGATGATTGTCCTTTCATCTCTCCCAACACCTTGGAGCCGAGCTGCCATGCTCCCAGCTGCCACCCCTTGGCAGGACACCTTCCCTGGGTTCCAAACGTCCCCTTGGGGTCACCCCTTGTCTTGCAGTGCTGAGGAATGTAAACAAGTCTGCTGGGCTCTGAGGGACTTCACCCGCCTGTTCCGATAGCTCCGGCTCCTCGTGGCACCTGTCTCCCAGGTAAGGGCCTGCCTCGGGCTCCCCCGCCTCGCAGCACCTCGGGGACAGAGGGCTGATGCTCCCTCCTCCTCCCAGGAATGTCTTTAAGGAGAAGACAGGAAACAGCAACCCAAGAATGTGTCCCACAATCAGCCGAGGGCTCTCGCCCGCTCCAGCGCGTCCCGGAGTCCGGAGCCACGGGGGGAGGCCCGGGGGTCCCGGCGGCCCCGAGCAACAGCCCGGGGGCAGCACCTCCCACCCAACTGCAACCCACCAGGCACCGGAGCCTCACGGGCCCACTCGGATTCGCCCGGCAGCAACAGAAGTAGAAAAACTTTCTGTGAAATGGAGACAAAAAAGAAGGAAAAGAAACAAACAAAAAACAAACAATACAAATTGTTATGGAAGATGGGGGGTCAGTCTGGGGGTCCTGGGGCGCTGCCCCCCTGAGCCCACCGTGGCCTGCCTGGTGCCGACTCCCAGAGACGACACAGGCGGGACGGACTCTGCAAATAGAGATTTATATTTTATTTTGTTCTGCTTTTTTTTGTTTGTTTTCTTGTTTGATTGTTTTCTTTTTTTTTTTTTTTCCTTTTTTCAGGGTTTTCTTTGGTTTGATTTTGGGGTAGGAGGCGGTGGCTCGAGTGCAGGCAGGGCGGGCGGGCGCATGCGGTTCCCTCTGGGGGTGTGTAGCCATCTCGAGAACAATAAAAAACAACTAAAAACTGAAAAAATAAATTAAAATCTCCTGAGGTCCCTCTGGCTTTTCTCTCAGGGCTGGGGCTGCTTTGTGCCCCCCCAGCGTTGGGTACCCCCCATCCCTGGGGGCTCCAGGTCCGAGGTGGCCCCAGCCCCTGTTTTTTTGCTTTTCCCTCCAAAATGCCGGGGGGATGATCCTTGGGCAGTGCAGGGAGGGGCGTGCGGAGCTGCCCCAGTTCGGGGTCCCCTTGCCCTGCGGAGCTGCTGGTCCCTGGCAGCTCCGGGGAGACGGGGAGAGGACTGGGGCCGGGGCCAGGGCCGAGGGTGCTGGGTGGCCCCGGCGCCGCCAGCCGCGATGGGCGCGGAGTGCCCCGCCCGTGCGGCTGTGCCCGCGGCGCCGTCAGCGGGGCAGGGGCCCGGGGGGCAGCGCCCAGGGCCCCGCGGAGGGGCCGGGCGGGGGCTGCGCCGGCGGCAGCCGCTGGTGGCTCTGCCAGAGCTGGTGCAGCTCCTTGAACTGCTCCACCATCCTGTCCTTGAGGTCGGGGTGCGAGATCTGCAGCGGGATGCTGTCGGCCGACCAGGAGAGCTCCCCGGAGAACATCTCCAGCAGCAGCCGCGCCGCCACCGGCACCACCTGCGGGAGCCGCGGGGCGTCACCGGGGCAGGGCTCCCGCCCGGGGCATCACCGGGGCAGGGCCCCCTCGGGGCGTCACCGGGGCAGGGCCCCCTCGGGGCGTCACCGGGGAAGGGACCCCCCGGGGCGTCACCGGGAGACGGAGCCCGCCCGGGGCGTCACCGGGGCAGGGCCCCCGCCCGGGGCGTCACCGGGGCACGGAGCCCGCCCGGGGCCCCGCGACAGCCGCGGGTCGCGGCCCTCACCTGCACCGTGATCAGCTTCTTCTCCTTGGGCTTCTGGTCCGGCCACTCCTCGCCGAAGCAGAGGAAGATCTCGAACGGGGGCGGCGTGGGGGTCTGCCCCTTCTGGAACTGGATCAGGCCTGCGGGGCCGATGCCGAGTGAGGGTCAGGACGGGGCCTTGTGCCTGCCTGGGCCACCACCGCCCCACGGAGGGCACCCCCGAGAACCAGCTGGTGACTCCATCCCAGCTCTGTCCCCCTGTTCCACCAGGTTCCCGTGTGCCACCTGGTGTTTCCCCATCCTACCTGGTGTCCCCGTCACACCTTTGTCCCCTCATGTCACCAGGTGCCCACGTGCCTGGTGTGTCCCACCATGGCTGACCTCTCCATCCCAACCCACTGCCCTCAAGGGACATAGGGCCACCCCCCTTCCCCTCTGACCGTTGAGGAAGCCCTCGAGGCTGAAGAGCTTGGTCCTTCTCTCCCTCTGGATGGGGTTGGGGCCGGGCCGGGGAGCGGCACAGGGCCCTGTCCAGAAGACTTTGCACTGGCAGAGCCGGACGGCGAAGAGGTCCTGGCCCTGGAGCTCCAGGATGAGCCCTCGGTCCAGCACGTCCAGCAGCTGGTGGGTGTAGAAGCGCTGCTTCTCGTTGGGGATGATGTCAGGAGCAGGGAAGGGCACCTGCTCCAGCGTCAGAGGCCCGAAGAGCTCCTCCTGCTCCCGCGTGGGCTCCAGGCTGCTGTGGAACAGCCGGCAGCCGTGGGGGTTGCTGACGGTCAGGGCGCTCACCTGGTGGCCCCGGTACTGGAACTTCAGCTCCAGGTCAGTCACTGTCGGGGGGCCACGGGGTCAGTGGGGCCAGGGAGCCCCCAGGGCCGCTACAGCCAGCCACCCTCATCCATCCCACAGCTGCTCTGTGCCCACGGCCACCCCAATCCGGCCACCCCATGGCCACCCCTCACCCAGTGACCCAGTGGCTGCTCCCATCCGTCCCATGGCCACCCCACACCCATCGTCACCTCTGTCCCACCACCCCGTGGCCACCCCAAGCCTCCTAGCCACCACCTGGCCTCGCCGCACCCATGAGACCCCCACCCAGCGCCCATGCCCCCCGCCTTGCTCACGTGGCAGCATGTGCGGGCTGACCAGCAGGTCGGGGATCAGGTGCTCTGTCGGTGCCACCGGGCAGGCGGACGAGGGCCCCGGGGGGCCTAGGGGGGCCCCCATCTCGGCCAGGGCCCCGGGGAGCAGCTCAGGGGCCCCGTGGGTGCCCTCTGCCTCCCCCTGGAGCAGTGCCGGGGGGGGAGGCCCGAAGGGCCCCCCCGGGGGGCAGTGGTTGGCAAAGGGGGGAGCCTTCTCCTTGGGCCAGGGGTACGGGGGCAGCAGGTCCTGCTCGTGCTTCTTGTCTGGAGCAGAGAGGGCGTCAGAGGGGGGGTCAGAGGGTGCACCCCAGCCCACCTGACACCCCGACCCGCCCTGAGCCCCCCACTCACCATCGATGCTCAGGGATGTCATCTTGTGGAGCTGCAGGGCAGAGTGGGCGTTACAGGGGCACCCCTGGCCCTCTGAGGTGCCCCTGGTTTGGGGATCCCCCCACCCTGTGTTGCGAGCCCCCCAGATACCTGGCTGACGTCTTCCTCCCCACTGCAGCCATAGTTATCCTCGTCCCCCCCGTCTGCAAGGGAGAGAGTGGCTGGGAAACACAGAAGGAACTGGGGGGTGCTGGGGGGGATATTGAAGGGTTCAGGGGACTCATGGGGCACTGAGGCTTCACGGGGGGTCCCTTGTGGGATGTCAGGTCTTTGTGGGGTGCTGGGACTTCGGGGGCTGCTCGGAGGGCTCCCCAGAGCCGCCCGTACCTGCGCCCCCGGGGGTCTCCTCGCAGAGCTCGTACACGCGGAAGGGCTGGGCCGGGGAGCCGCGGGGCCCGTCCAGCAGCAGCCGGAACTCGCGGCTCTTGTTGAGGGCGCAGCGCAGCGTGGCCTTCCAGCGCGGTGGGTCTGGGGGATCCCCGGCCCGGAACCGGCCCGTCTCCTGCGCCCATGCCTGTGGGGCGGTCAGCGCCCCCCACCCGTGTCCTGCCATCCCATCCTCCCCACCTGCCAGGTCCCCCTTGCCACCCCGCACACCGTGTTATGCCATCATCCCTGTCACCCCCTCCTGTGTCCCTCATCACCTATCACCCTGTCACCCCTGTCCCTTGTCCCCCACATCCTCACTGTCACCCATCCCATATCCCCACTGTCACCCATCCCATGTCCCCACTGCCACCCCATCACCCTGTCACCCCTGTCCCTTGTCCCCCACATCCCCACTGTCACCCATCCCATATCCCCACTGTCACCCCACCTCCCTGTCACCCGTCCCTTGTCCTCCATATCCCCACTGTCACCCATATCCCCACTGTCCCCCATATCCCCACTGTCACCCATCCCATGTCCCCACTGTCACCCCACCGCCCTGTCACCCCCGTTACACTTCTCCTGTACCCCTACTGTCCCCACACCGTGTCCCCCTTGTCACCCCTGACACATCCCACGTCCCACTGTCACCCCCGCCCATGTCCCCGGTGTCACCTTGAAGATGGTGTCGTGGTCCTGGGGCCCCGGGGGGTTCCTGGTGGCGTGTCCCCAGGGGATGACGAAGCGGCGGCGCTCGGGGTCGAGCCAGTGCAGCCCCGGGAAGCGCCGGCTGCTCACCTGGGCCACCAGCCAGGGCTTGAGGCGCACCCGGCGGGGGGGCTCCATGGCCTGGGGACACCGGCGGGCACAGCGTGACCCCGCGGGCCGCCCCGCTCCCGAAAGCGGAACCGGGGCCCGCACGGCCCCTCTGGGGCAGCCCCGGTTCCGCTTTCGGGGCCGGGAGGGTGCGTGAGGCCCCCCCGAGCTCTGTCCCCCCGTGGGTGTCCGGGGGCGTCACCCACGCCCCGAAAGCAGAAGCTGCGGTGGCTTCAGGGAGAGAAAAGAGGAGCTGAGAAGGAGCGGGACAGGAGGGACAGAGGGGAGAGAGGGACACAGGGAATGTGCGACATGAGGGGGACGGGGGGACACGGGACAGGGGACACGAGGGACAAGGGGAGGACACGGGATGGGAGACACGGGGACACGGAGCGGATAAAGGGAGTGTACGGGACAGGGAGCACGAGGGATGGGGGACACATGTAGCGACACGGGGGGACACTGAGGACACGAGGACGCGGAGGGACATGGGAAACGTACGGGAGACGGGGGATATGGAGAAGGGAGGAGGGACACAGGGGTGACACGAGGAGACGGGGGACGTGGGATGGGAAGGGGACACAGAGACAGGGGGTGGCACACGCGGGACGGGGGGACACGCGAAGTCCCGGCCGCGGTCCTTGCGCAGTCACGGAAGCCCCGCGAGGGGCGATCCCGCCCACTCCCCTCGAGCCGGGGGTCCCCGCCTGTCCCCCCTCGCGGGGCAGCGCCCACGCGTGTCCCACGGACGGGCCCGGCCGCGGCCACCGCGCCTGGGCACGGCGTGTCCGGGGCTGCCGTCCCCATCACGGACGGGGCACTGTCCCCGCGTGTCCCCGCGGCTCTTCCCAGCCATCGCAGCATCTCCCCGCCACTGCACCCCCTCCCCACGGGGACCCCCCGCGCCCATCGGGAGCGGCCCCGGGTCTCACCTGCGCTCGGGGCCGGCGCCGGGGCCGCCGCCCGGAGCTTCCGCACGCGGGGCAGGGCGTGGGCGTGGGGCGAGACCGGCCGGGACCGCCCCGGGACGTGGGGCGTGGACCGGGGCTCCCCGTGTCCCCACAGGACCCCCGGCCCCGTGTCGCCCCTCTCGTGTTCCTCCGGGCTCCCCCCACGTGTGGCCCCCGTTGTCACCCCCACTTTCCCCCTCCTTGTCCCCCGTGTCCTCCCCCTGTCCCCACCCTCGTGTCCCCTCCCGGGTCTTGCCCCATCTCCCCGGCTGTCAGCCCGCACTGCTGGCAAACCCCTCATTAACATATGCTTTGCATATATTTGCATGCACAGTGCCTATTTCCCTCTCCACGTGACGCGCGGGGATCTCCGCGGTGGGCGAGAACACCCGGGCGCGCTCGCGGGCTTTGATTGGCTACACCCGCTGTCATTCATCAGTGGGGGCCCCGCCCCTGAACCAGATGTCTGTCAAACGAGGGGGCGTGGCTTAGGGGGGCGTGGCCAGGGCGGGAACTCAGCGGGGCCGGGCCCGTGGGCGGTGCCGGTGCCGGTCCCGGTCCCGGGGGGCGGTGTCTGTCCCGGGGGGCGGTGCCGGTGCCGGTGCCGGTCCCGGTCCCGGGGGGCGGTGCCGGTGCCGGTGCCGGTCCCGGTCCCGGGGGGCGGTGTCTGTCCCGGGGGGCGGTGCCGGTCCCGGTCCCGGGGGGCGGTGCCTGTCCCGGGGGGCGGTGCCGGTGCCGGTGCCGGTCCCGGGGGGCGGTGTCTGTCCCGGGGGGCGGTGCCGGTGCCGGTCCTGGGGGGCGGTGCCGGTCCCGGGGGCCGGGGCTGTTCTGGGGCGGGGCTGCTCGCATGGCGCCGGGCGCGCCCCGCCGCACGCCGGGTTCCCCCGGTGCCCCCCGCGCCCCCCCGGTGCCGCCGGTGCCCCCGCCCCGCCCCGGGAGGAAGAACCGAAGGAGGTACCGGGACTCCCCCTGCCCCGGGACCCGCCGGGGACGGGACCCTGGAGCGCTGCCCCGCGGGGCGGGGTGCGGATGTGTCCCCGGCGGTGCCGCTGTCGGGATGGCCCCGGGGGGACGGAGGGGACTCGGGGGCCCCGACGAGCCTGGGCCGGTCTCGCCCGGTTTAGCTTGCGGATCTCGGGGGTTTAATGTTATTTTTCGCCCCGATCTCGGTGCGACCGCTGGGAACGGGAGCGGGGCTTTCTCGAGAGGAGCAGATCCCACTGGATCCAGGCGGGTGGTGCGGGAGCAGAGCCCCGTGGATCCCGGGGGAAGAGGAGAGCAGATCCCGGTGGATTCCCAGGGAAAGAGGCTCAGGTCCCGTGAGCAGGGGTAGGAGCGGAGCCCGTGGGTCCCCGGGGCAGAGGAGCCGGGGGATTCCCGGCTGGATCACCGACAGCTCTGCAGCTTGTCCCACCGCAGTGCCCGTTCTCGCCTGTCCCTGCTCTTCCCGGGATCCCAGGTGATCCCAAGGGACAGCTGCAGCCTGTGTGAGCCTGGCCGCAGGCCAGGGCCTCATCCCAGATGGGGAGAGGCAGCAAAGCCACCAGTTATGGGGTGCTAAAGGGATATTTCCCCCAGGATCCACCCTGGTGTCTGCTCAGGCCTCATTGGGGGTTTCTGCAGAGTGGGATCCTGGGGGTGTGAGTGGCAGCATCGAGCATCTCGGCTGGGATTCTGGGAAACGGGGACAAAATGGGGGAAAACCTCAGGGTTTGGGCCATCCTGCTGTGGCTCCTTCCACCCCAAACCGATGTTGCTGCCGTCGCATTCCCGACACGCTGCTGCTCCGCTGGGTTGGGGTTTCCTCCCAGCCTGGCACAATTCACCCTCTGCACTCTGTATTTTTCTGGAAAGAGAAACTGGAATAAATCTCCGGATCATCTCGTGGCAGTGGCCATGAGAGGGAGCCTCGGAACTGCCCACGCGGAGCTGCTCCGGGTGCTGTTGGATGGGATTCCCTGGAGCTGGGCTGCTGCTTCCCCGGCCAGTCGCTGCTCTGGGTGCCATCCCCATGGACTGGCTTTTGGGGCTACTTCAGGCGGGTTTGGGCCATACAGGGAGAGCCTGTGGGAACGCAGCTCCAGGCTCCAGTGCTCTCTCCTCCCTGATCTGGTGGCTGTGGAGCTGGGACGTGCTGCCAAGGAGCTGCCTGGGATGCTGGATCTGTTCCGGGATGGAGGTCCATCCCCGCAGCTCCCCAGCTCTGACCCTCCCTGTTCTCCACGGCAGCTCCGAGTGGACGATCCAGCGGAAGCTGCGGGAATTCTTTGCCATCCCGCGGTGCCTGGTCAGCGTGTTCAGCCTGTTCCTGGTGGAGCTGATCCGCTTCCTTGGCGAGGCCGTGGTCCAGGTGAGCCGCCCTGCAGAGCCACGGCCGGAGCAGCTGCTGAGGATGGCAAAGTCCCTCAGTACTGGGAGGAGGAACCTCCATTTCCCACTGTTGCATGTTTCCTCTCCCATAGTGGAATTTTTGTGTCTCAGCCCATGTTTGGTGACTCCTGCTGGCAAGTATCCCTCAAACACAGGATTTCACCCCAAATCCAGGCGCTGGTGGTCGGTGTCCTGACAGCCATCGGCGACCACGTGCTGAAGCCCTTCCTGGCGGCGGCATTTCACAGCCTGCTGCAGCCACTCCTGCTCTTCCTGCTGAAGGTGCTGGGTGGTGTCCGGGACCTGACGGATCCTGTGCTGGACGTGGTGGCCCGAGTGTGCTCCCAGCTGGCCGTGCTGCTCCGCGCCGTCCGGCTGGTGGAGGTCCGCCTGCGCCCGGACCTGCGGGCTGGCCCTGGCGATGGTGGCGGATGAGGACAGCCGTGGGTGGCCAGATAAGATAAGGAAAAAGAATTCCTGGGAATTGCAGAAGAGCAGGACCAGCTGCGGCCCAGGAGACACCGTTGTCTCCACGTGTGTCCAGGCAGGGGGCAGCTCATGGTGTGCTGGGAGGGCAGTTTGGATCTTCTAGTTCTGCAAATATATCCTTAACTTAATTAAATTCCAATTTTATCCATTGTAGCATTGCTTCAGTGAGGTGTTTTTCCTCTTCCTGCCGGCGGAAACTGGGCTTCTCACTGACCAGGACTTCCCTGTGCAGTCTCTTGCCACCAGATGGGCTCCACGGATGGGGTGGTGCCCAGGGCCTGAGCCTCAAGCACTGCTGGGAGGGGACGGCTTCTGCCAGCTTCCAGCTCTCTGGGATGGTCTCCAGAGCGGTGGTATGGGCCAGACTGGGATCACAATATAACAGAGTAACCACCTCTGGGTTCCGAAGAACCGGTTCTGGCGCACAGTTTGGGTCGCGTATTTCTGTCGGGATGAGGCGGCCAAGGAGCCGAATGGCGGCAGCAGAGCTCTGGGTGCGTTTCACAAACACTTGGAGGGGTCAGGGGCGGGACTGAGCTGTGTTTTGGGGCTCCCCCTGCCCCCAGCCTCAGCTCCCTCTGCCCTTTCACTGTTCCAACAATGCTGTCTCCTGGGAGCGTCTCCCCTGGCTGGCGCAATCCCCGTGTTCCCGATGATTCCATGCCCAAAGCCCTTTGCTTTTTATGGGCAGGAGCAGCATGTTTGGAGCTTCCCAGGCTGTAAGATCATCCGCGGGCCCGCGCCGGGGCCGGAGCGCTCCTGCTGGGGGCCAGGCTGGCCGGGCTATTTGGGGGGTGCTGAGTTCACGGAGCCGTGACGGGATGTTCCCTTCCCTGGGCGCTGCAAGGGGCCGGGAGCTGGGAGCCAGCCCTGAGGAGCTCCCTGGGCTCGGGTGACCAAGGGCAGCAGGAAGGGGCCCTGAGAGCTGCCGGGCACGGGAGGCGGCCGGGCTCTCTGGGACAGGCAGGGCCGCACGTGGGCACAAACAGGAGCCGGGCAGGGACCGAATCCAGGACGTCCTGCAGCAAAGGCACCGTGCCAGGACAGCCACACGCAGGGTCTGGAGCTCCTCAGGACACCGGGGACACACGATTGTCCCTGGGAACTTCCACCCTAGCCGGGCTGCAGGCCTGGCTTGACCACTGCTCCTGTGACCTTTCCCTGACGAAACAAACCGAGGAGGGAAGGGCAGAATTGATGGGGAGGTTCTCATTGCATTGATTTAGTTGGCGAATCATTTTAATGTCTGAAGTGGTTTTAATCAAATTTGGCTGCCCCGGACCCAGGAATTCCCCGGTATTTTCTCCTTTTTGGCTCAAGCTCTCCCAATCAAAGGCCCAGTAAATGGAGAGAGCTGGGAAAATTCAGCGCCCGGGATGAGGAGAGGCTGATGGTGTCATCTTTGACCTCCATCCGTCATCCTGCAGCGGCAGAGGAGGGCGGAGAAAGCCCCGGAGCTGGGCGCCGCTGCCTGCCCGCAGCCCCGTCCCGCCGCGGGATCCCGGCAGCTCCCGAGGCGGCGGAGCCGCAGCCGGGGCTCCCGGAGCGTGGCGGGGGACGGGCGGTGTCCCGGGGCGGGCAGGACAAGGCTGGGTGACCCGCGGGGCCAGCGCCGTGCCGGGACAAGGACGTTTCTGGGCCGGCAGCTGCCCCGCATTGCTGCTCCCTGAGATCACGGCTCCGAGCCCCGAGCGGGGCCATCCGCCCGTCCGGGCTCCGCGGTGCCCGGTGCCCCGGGCAGCCCGGCCCGGAGCGGAGCAGGGGGCGCGGGCCGGGATCCAGCCGGGAGCGGGGCCAGCAGCGAGCGCCTCGGTTCTTCCCTAAATAGCCGGCGGCGGGCGGAGGATTAGCCGGGGCATTCCTCGGCCCACCGCCCTCCCACGGCCGCCTCGCTGCTGAGTGCCCCGGCCCTCCCCGGCGCTCCGGTCCCGCCGCACGCCGCCCTCGGAGCCCCGCGGAGCCGCCCGCAGCGCCGAGCCCGGCCGCCCCCGCTCCCCGGGCTGCGGCCCCTGGGCTGTGCCCGGGCCCGGCCCCGCCGGGGCAGCCCGGGGCGATCAGAGCCACTGCCCGGCCCGAAGGGACGCGGTGCCAGCCGGGGACAGGGCAGGGGACACTGCCTGGGGACAGAGCCTGGGGACAGAGCCTGGTTACAGGGCTTGGGGACAGTGCCTGGGGACAGGGCAGGGGACAGGCACCGAGGACAGGCACCGGGGTCAGGGCTTGGGGACAGGGCAGGGGACACTGCCTGGGGACAGGGCTTGGGGACAGTGCCTGGGGACAGTGCCCGGGGACAGCGCCTGGGGGACAGTGCCTGGTGACAGGGCTTGGGGACAGTGCCTGGGGACAGTGCCCGGGGACAGCGCCTGGGGGACAGTGCCTGGTGACAGGGCTTGGGGACAGTGACCAGGGACAGGGATCAGGGTCAGGGCTTGGGGACAGGGCAGGGGACACTGCCTGGGGACAGGCCCCAGGGACAGTGCCCAGGGACAGGGACCAGGGACAGGGCCTGGGCAACACTGTGTGGGCCCAGCTCTGGTCTGGCGCTATGGGATGGGGCCAGCTCTGGTCAGGGGTCTTTGGGATGGGGCCCAGCCCACCGTGGGGCTCTGCTCTGGAGTGTGGGGCTGAAGCTGTGAGGGAATGTCCTGTGCCTGCAGCGGGTCCCACAGAGGGTCACACCAGGCACAAGAGCATTAGGATGGATGGATGATGGATGGATGGATGATGGATGATGGATGGATGGATGGATGGATGGATGGATGGATGGATGGATGGATGGATGATGGATGGATGGATGGATGGATGGATGGATAGATGGATGGATGGATGATGGATGGATGGATGGATGATGGATGGATGATGGATGATGGATGGATGGATGATGGATGGATGGATGATGGATGGATGGATGATGGATGGATGGATGGATGATGGATGATGGATGGATGGATGATGGATGGATGGATGATGGATGATGGATGATGGATGATGGATGGATGGATGATGGATGATGGATGGATGGATGATGGATGATGGATGATGGATGGATGATGGATGATGGATGGATGGATGATGGATGGATGATGGATGATGGATGGATGATGGATGATGGATGGATGGATGATGGATGGATGGATGATGGATGGATGGATGGATGATGGATGATGGATGGATGATGGATGATGGATGATGGATGGATGGATGATGGATGATGGATGGATGGATGATGGATGGATGGATGATGGATGATGGATGGATGATGGATGATGGATGGATGGATGATGGATGATGGATGGATGGATGATGGATGATGGATGATGGATGGATGATGGATGATGGATGGATGGATGATGGATGGATGATGGATGATGGATGGATGGATGATGGATGGATGGATGATGGATGGATGGATGATGGATGGATGGATGGATGATGGATGATGGATGATGGATGGATGATGGATGATGGATGGATGGATGATGGATGATGGATGATGGATGGATGATGGATGATGGATGATGGATGATGGATGGATGGATGGATGGATGGATGATGGATGGATGGATGATGGATGGATGATGGATGATGGATGGATGGATGATGGATGGATGATGGATGATGGATGGATGGATGATGGATGATGGATGGATGGATGATGGATGGATGGATGATGGATGGATGGATGGATGATGGATGATGGATGGATGATGGATGATGGATGGATGGATGGATAGATGGATGGATGGATGGGGAATGAGCTATTGGAAGAAGCTGGGAAGGGCTCAGTGGTTTGGTTCTGACACCACCTTCCTTCCCATGGGCTGAAGGAAACTGAAGCAGAGCTTGAGTCAGCCCTTACCTTTGGGATACACCTCCCAGGCAGCCTCCTTGATGGAGGTTCAGCATTCCAGCTTCTCTATCCCTGGTTCTCTGTCTGTTCCATACAAATTCTCCCACTGCAGGTCCATGTGCTGGACCTAGACTACGCACACCCTCATGCAAACCCTCCCAGATTGCTAAAACATTTCCATATATCCTATTTTTCCCACATTTCAAGCACAAGTTTCCCGTCCTCTCCTCACAGACGCTCCAGGACCTCCAGGAGCTGTTGTCATATCCTCTGTGTTTTGTCTCTTCCCCCAGGGCTTTCATGGGGAATTCACAGAGGTGAAGCCAGCCTGGTGTCTTTGCCCAGGGCCCATGGTGGCTGTGGTGAGTGGAGGGGATTGATAATAGACAGACCAGTAAAATTCCCTCTCCTTTGCCCAAATACCGAGGCCATCCTCCCTGGAGCTTTGCTGGCTGGGTGTGTGACAATGGGGCAAACGTGGCTGCAGCCAAAAAGCTGGTTAATGAATAACAGGCATTCCTAAATTCTGGGATTTGGAAGTGTCTGAAGGTCCCATTAATAAATATCCAGCTGGGAAGTGTGTTAAAATCAGAATTTTTACCCAATTTAGGATCTGTTCTCACAGTTGGGAGTGGGACAAGATTACTGGGGAAGGGAAATGTCTGCCAGTGCTGTCTGAGCAGAGAAACCCCTAAATGTCCACAGTTTGGGCAAAACCAGCCGGACTGAGGGACTGGGGAGGTCAAGACAGGAAAACAGGAATTGGGAGTGACTTTTGCCTCATGCTAAATAGAGGGAGAGAAGGGGATCCAGCTGCAACAGGTCAATGGCTTTAAAAGACTGAGCTGGAAGAACTGAAAAAAAGAAACAATGGGAATGGTGTGAGGTGTGAAAAAAAGGGATTTGTGAGGGCCTTGGAGCTCGGAGGTCCTTCAGCTCCTCCGGAAGGGGAGGAAAAGGGATTTCCACTAGCACTTCCGTAAGGAAACGCAATAAATCACTCCCAGAGCAGCAGAGAGCTCCAGGCTCAGCTGACATGAGAAAAGGCAGCTGTGGAGCCAAAAGGTGGGAGGGTCAAATGGGATTTGCTTCCCTAGGAACGGTCAGGCCAGGCTGTGGGGGAAGAGGTGGATCGTCCCCTGTCATGGGAAAAGGCTGATGGAGAGCACAGAGAGAGCCTCAGATTCCACTCAGCCCTCCTGGTTTTGGTGGCATTGTTGGGCCATGGCCAGGACTCTGGGAGCTGCTCCGTGTCCCTGGGATTGGGCACGAGTGTCCACCCCACAGCCTCCCGATGCCCACAAAATGTGTTTTAAAAAAACCCCAAAATTAACCTCAAACAATTAAAAAAAAAAATTTAAAAACCCATCTAAATCCCCTTAACTTACATTTTAATGAAAATTTTAACATTTCAACCTTCCTGAGCCATCCTTTGTTCAAAAAACCATCTCAACCCCTGAGATGTATTTTATTAATAAGATAGAAAATCTCATGCTTTCAGTGTCTGTTCCCCATATCTGGGATCATTTTTCCCTCAACACTGTGCAATTCCAGCACTGAGAGATTTAACGAGGGGAAAAACATAGTGGGAGGTTTTCCAAGGAATTCTGGGCTGCGCTTTTTCAGCCCGTGACTTCACCGTGGGGCCGTGTCCGAGTGTCAGTGCTGGCAGCGCTCCCGGCGAGGCCGAGGGTGGGAATTATCTCACTGACTGTAAATATCTGCTGGAGCCTCTGCCCGGCTCGGCTCCCTGGGAGCGGGGAGCCGCAGCCCCGGGATGCTCCCGCTGCCTAATTTAGGCATTTCTGCAGGACGGGATGAATCACGGCGCGGGAAGCGCTGTGTTCCCCGCGGTGACTCCGCGGAGCTGGCGGCCTGGCCGCGGGACCTCAGCCCCTGACGTGTCACGGAGCAGAGGCAGCGCGGGCCAAATAGAGCCTGACGCTCCGGGAGCCCGTAAACCCGGATTTGGTCCCAGGAGACATTCCCTGCCGATGGCATCACACCTTGTGCAGGGAGCCTCGCTCACCAGACGAGGTGTATTTATAGCTGGGCCCTCACTCCGGACGTGGAGCCCTGCGGCTATTTTGGGATCGATGTGGTCATGGCTTGGGGCACGTCTGGGACTGCATGGAGAGAGGGGCTGGAGTGTCCAGGGAACGGAGCTGGGCAGGGAATGGAGCCCAGGAGGGGCTGAGGGAGCTGGGAAGGGGCTGAGCCTGGAGCCAAGGAGGCTCAGGGGGACCTTGTGGCTCTGCACAAGTCCCTGCCAGGAGGGGACAGCCGGGGGGTCGGGCTGTGCTCCAGGGAACAGGGACAGGAGGAGAGGGAACGGCCTCAGGCTGGGCCAGGGCAGCCTCAGGGGGGACAGCAGCAGGAATTTCCCCATGGAAAGGGGGTCAGGCCTTGGCTGGGGCTGCCCAGGGGTGTTTGGAGTGCTCATCTCTGGAGGCGTCCAAGGAAGGGCTGAATGTGCCACTCAGGGCCCCCGAAACCCCAGGAGAGAAACCCCCGTGGGCTGTGCCCTGCTGGAGGCTCTGCCTTCACTGGAGCAAAGTGGGCACCTGTAGCCGAGTCTGCGGCTCCGTGGCAGCCCGGGCCCTCCGCTGGGCCACGCTCCGCACCTGGGAATGGCTGGGAGTGACCAGGAGTGACCAGGAGAGACCAGGAGTGGCAAGGAGAGACTAGGAGTGACCAGGGGGTGACCAGGCAGTGACAAGGGGTAACCAGGTGGTAACCAGGAGTGACCAGGCAGTGACAAGGGGTAACCAGGTGATGACCCGGGGGTGACCATGCAGTGACCAGTGGTAACCAGGAGTGACCAGGCAGTGACCATGCAGTGACCAGGGGTGACCCGGGGGTGACAATGCAGTAACAAGGGGTAACCAGGACTGACCAGGCAGTGACCAGGGGGTGACCAGGCAGTGAGAACGGGTAACCAGGTGGTAACCAGGTGGTGACCCGGGGGTGACCAGGCAGTGACAAGGGGTGACCCAGGGGTGACCAGGCAGCGACCAGGGGTAACCAGGTGGTAACCAGGAGTGACCAGGCAGTTACCATACAGTAACAAGGGGTGACCCGGGGGTGACCCGGGGGTGACCATGGGGGGACCCTCGGCCCCCCCGCCCCAGCCCCGCCTCGGCTTTCCCGCCTTTCCCACACACGTGACTCTGCCCTTCCCGCACGCGCGTGCGCAGTGCGGCGGGGGTGCCCCGGTGGGCGGGGCCGGCGGCCGGCGCGCGCCTGAGGACGTGGCGCTTTCCAGCCAATCAGCGCCCGCGTCCCCGGCAGGGTGGGCGGGGCCGGAGGGAGAGGAGCCGGAGGTGGGCGCGGGGGGCGGGGCGCGAGGCGGGGGCGGGCAGAGGGGCGGAGTGGCGTCAGAACAGACCAATGGGAACGCGCATCGGCGAGGAGGAGGAGGCGTGGCTCTCCCGCGATTGGTGGGCGGGCAGGGCGCGCGGGGGGCCGTGCGGCGTGGCGCGGCGCCGACTTCCGGTGCGTGGAGCGGCGGCGGCGGCGGCGGGGACGGTGAGGGACGGGAAGGGACCGGGATGGCACCGGGGCCGGAGCCGGGGCCGGGGTTTGGGGCGCGGGGAAGCGGCGCGAGCGGTGCTGCGGGGCCGCTGCCGTACGGCGGTAGCGCGGCGGCGGCAGCGCCGGGCCCGGTCTCCATGGGAACGGGCGGGAGCGGCGGCGCCGCTGCGTCCGCGACTCCTGCAGCCCGTCCCGCTGCGGGGTGCTCCGGCCCAGCGCCGCCCGTGAGCGGGCACAGGGCGGGTGCGCCGGTCCGGACCGCCGTTCCCGGGGACGGAGCCCCGTCCGCATCTCGCGACGCGGGCGGGACCGGCCCGCGGGAATCCATCGGCTCCGCCGGGATAACGGGCTGCGGGACCCCCGGGGTAACGGGATATCGGGCTGCGGGACCCCCGGGATAACGGGATTTTGGGCTGCGGGACCCTCGGTGCTGCCCTGCGCGGGGGCTCCGGCCCGAAGAGGTGCCACCCCAAAGCCATGCTCCCCTGCCGCAGCTCTCATGACCCCAAAGCTCTGGGGCTGGTCTGGGGCAGGACCAGCCCGTTTCTAGCCCGGGATTTCCCCCAGCCCCATGTCTCCCCACATCCCTGCATCCTTCTCAGGGCCGGGATTCCCCGGGATTGCCCTTGCTGTGCCCCTGGGGTGGCACCCTGGGGTCCCAGTTAATTGTTCCCTGGCTGCTCCAGTGGGAGCACCAATTCTATAAAAAGCTGAAGCAGAGGCTGATTCCCAAAGCTGAACAAATTGTGTTGCCTGTGGGGGGTTTTATGGGATCCTGTTGGCCTCCCACATGAGCAATGTGTGTCTGGAGTGGCTTCTTCCCATCAGGTTCCTCTAAATGTTCCCCCAGTTCCAAGCCCAGTGCAGGATCCTGAGTTCCTCTGTCAGTATCCTGGCAAACCCAAAGGGAATTCTGGGTTTCTCCATCAATTATTAAAGCAAACCTGGAATCCCAAGTGCCTCCATCAACAGCCCATCAAACCCACCTGAAATCCCCAGTTTCTCCATCAGTATCCTTGGAATATCAAGGTCCTCCATCAGTACCCCACCTAGCCCCTCTGGAATTCCAAGTTCCTCCCCAGCTGAGGGTCTGGACCCCCACTCTGACCCCCACATCTTCCCACCTTGGGCTCCTGCTCCTGACTTCCCTGCAGCTCACCCACAGACCCTTTACTGGGAAGAAAGGGATCCGCTGCCAGAGGCAGTGTTGGGAGGAGAGTGGCTCTGCTCTCCCTTGGATTGGGATCCCCATGGGAAATCCAGGGCCCGTCCCCTTGGTCAGCAGGAGCTGCTGGTGCTGCCAGGTTTTTCTGGAGAATCGTTCGTGGATGACCGTGGGTTTGTGGCTTTGGTCTCTCTGAGCACCTTTCCTGGCAGCCGGCGCTGCCAGATCCGGCTGCAGCTCGGATTGTCCCTCTCTAATCACTCCTGAGTGCCTGCCGGGCCTGTGTGGACACTGGCAGATAAAATTGGGCTGTTTGACCCGCTCCAGGTCACTCTGTGCTCCAGGCTGGGCTGATCCTGGGATCAGCACGCACCTGGGCAGGCCCTGGGTGCTGGGATGTGCCCAGAGGGAGCAGGAGTCAGCTCCTGGGGATACCCAGGGATATGGGAGTCAGCTCCTGGGGACTGGGATACCCAGGGATACAGGAGTCAGCTCCTGGCAATATCCAGGGATACAGGAGTCAGCTCCTGGGGACTGGGATATCCCGGGGGAATGGGAGTTGGCTCTTTGGGATGGGGATATCCAGAGCCCCACGTACACCTGGCACTGGCTTTCCCTCCTGGAAGGTTTCCTCTCCCCAGAAACACTAAAAAATGACTTTTACTCTTTATAGCCCCCTTCTTCCCCACTTCCAAGGAATTGAGGTTTGTGAATTTTCTGTGTCTGGTAAATCCTCATTCAAAAAAAGGAAGGAAAGGGCTTTTCCAGGTCCTTTCCCCCATGTTCCTCTGCCGCTCTCTTGGTTTGTCATGGGACCAGCCACAGGTCACTCCTGGTCATTCCTGGGTCACTCTCAGGGCAGAACTCCTTGGTGTGAGTTCAGGTTAAAGGGCTGAGGTTCAGGCTGAAGGGGAATACCTGGATTTTAAACCAGACATAAAGCACTATGGAATGACAGAATGGGTTTACATTTATGTTTAAGAGCTCTGGATGGGGACGACCTGGATGTAAATTTAAAGGGGTAAGGATGGGAAATATCTTGGGTTTAAATTTAGGTTAAAGCTATACGGGTGGGGAATATGTTGAATTAAATTTGCATTTAAGAGCTCTGGGTGGTGAATCTGGATTAAATTTAGAGTGAAAGAGTTAAAAATCATAAATACCTTAATTATAAAAAGATAAAAAGGCTAAGTACATCAGGATGATGAATACCTGGACTGAAATTTAAAGAGATCGGGATGGGGAACACCCAGATCTATGATGGGATCTGAGCTGGGATCTCAGTGCATGGGGAGCACCTGAGTTTCTGTTGGGATTTAAAGGGATGAGCCTGGATGAGCCTCTGGAATCCTTCCAGAGGATCCCAGGCACATCTTGGGGGTTTGTTCAGGCGGGCCCCAGTGTGGGGGATCGGGGCTCTGGGGGAGGATTCACCCCAGCAGGTCTGGGGGAGCACCAGGGCTTGGGGAGGGGGTGTTGGAGCAGGGGGATGTGCACATCCTTCACATTCCTCCCATCTGGATCCACTTCCTTCCTTCCTTCCTTCCCGCCAGGACCCCTTTCCCCACCCCTGGATCCCTTCCCAGCCCAGCTGCTGCTCTGAGGGGCTCTGGGATGGGTTGGGAGCAGCTCCAGGGAAACGGGACATTGCCCACGTGCACAGGGGCTGGAAGTTCCCTGTGCCCCGATAAGTTCTGTTGATTAATCCCTGTGCCCCGATAATCTCTGTTAATTAGTTACTGCGCCCTGATAATCTGTGTTAATTTATCCCTGTGCCCTGATAATCTGTGTCAGTGAATCACTTTTGCCCAGATAACCCATATTAGTTCATTACGGTGCCCTGATAATTAGGATACATTAATACATTTGACCTGAGAATATGCAGGAATTCAACTTTTCCCCACATAATTTGCAATTATTAGTCATTTGTGCCCACACAAATCTGCACTAATTCTCCATTTTCCTGAATAATGTGCAGCAATCCCCATTTTTCTCAGATAGTCTGCATTAAATCATCATCTTTGCCCAGACAACCTGTATTTATGATTTCATCACAATCATCTAGATTAATTGAGCATTTCTGCTCCCATAACCTGTATTATTATTAATCTGTTTTTTCCCCAAAAATTCGCTCTAATCCCCCATTTTTCCAAGATAACTGGCCCTAAACCCTATTTTTCCCTTACAACCGGCCCTAATACCCATTTTTCCTCAACAGCATGGCCTAGTCCTGTCCCTCCCTGTTCTGGCCCTGGTGCTGCCTGGTGCCTGTCACAGTGTCCCTGTCCCAGTGTCCCTGTCCCCTGGCAGTGTCCCTGTCCCACGGCGGTGTCCCTGTCCCAGTGTCCCTGTCCCCTGGCAATGTCCCTGTCCCACGGTGGTGTCCCTGTCCCCTGGCAGTGTCCCTGTCCCCTGGCAGTGTCCCTGTCCCAGTGTCCCTGTCCCCTGGCAGTGTCCCGTCACACAGCTGTGTCCCTGCCCTGTGGCAGTGTCCCTGTCCCCTGGCAGTGTCCCCATGGCACAGCCGTGTCCCTGTCCCCATGCCCGGTCCCACAGCAGTGTCCCTGTCCCTGTGCCCCATCCCCTGGCAATGTCCCCATCACACAGCTGTGTCCCTATCCTGTGGCAGTGTCCCTGTCCCCGTGCCCTGTCTCCCGGCAGTGTCCCCATGGCACAGCCATGTCCCTGTCCCCGTGCCCTGTCCCCCGGCAGTGTCCCCATGGCACAGCTGTGTCCCTGTCCCCATGCCCTGTCCCCCGGCAATGTCCCCGTGGCACAGCCGTGTCCCTGTCCCTGTGCCCTGTCCCCCAGCACTGTCCCCGTGGCACAGTTGTGGCCCTGTCCCCCGGCACTGTCCCCATGGCACAGCCGTGTCCCTGTCCCCGTGCCCTGTCCCCCGGCAGTGTCCCCATGGCACAGCTGTGTCCCTGTCCCCATGCCCTGTCCCCCGGCAATGTCCCCGTGGCACAGCCGTGTCCCTGTCCTCATGCCCTGTCCCCCGGCACTGTCCCCGTGGCACAGCCGTGTCTCTGTCCCCATGCCCTGTCCCCCGGCACTGTCCCCGTGGCACAGCCGTGTCCCCGTGCCCTGTCCCCCGGCACTGTCCCCGTGGCACAGCCGTGTCCCCGTGCCCTGTCCCCCGGCACTGTCCCCATGGCACAGCCGTGTCCCTGTCCCCACAGGCCCGGCACGATGCGGTTCCCGCGGCTCCTGCTGTGCCTGGGCGTGTGGGCGCTGTGCGGCTCGGCCAAGCCCACGGAGCGCAAGGAGCGGGTGGTGCGGGAGGCCCCGCTCAGCGCCCGCGAGCACGACGATGCCCAGAGCTTCGACTACGACCACGATGCCTTCCTGGGCGCCGACGAGGCCAAGAGCTTCGACCAGCTCACGCCGGAGGAGAGCAAGGAGCGCCTGGGGTAAGGACGGCTTCCCGACCCTTCCCAGAGCGGGAATGCACCGCTCCCGCCGCGGGAGGCCCCGCTCCCAGCCGAGGGATTCATCCCAGCACCGACCGTTCCCCAAAAAGTCACCTGAAGCCATTTCCTGTGCCAGGCACTCCCCAAAAGTCCAGAGCAGAGGGGGGAGGTCTGCGCTGTGCCGGGCTCGCTCCGTGTTCTCTGGGTGCCTCGAGCCCCTGGCATCACTGGTGTTTCTCACTTGGAACTTGGGAAAACAGCCTGTATGGACAGTCCCCTCCGGTGTCTCTGCTGGGACCCCAGGATGGCTGTGCCTCCCCTCAGATCCAGGACGGCTATGCCTGCCCTGGGATCTGGCTGTGCCTGCCCTGGGATCTGGCCGTGCCTGCCCTGGGATCTGGCCGTGCCTGCCCTGGGATCTGGCCATGCTTCCCCTGGGATCTGGCCGTGCCTGCCCTGGGATCTGGCCGTGCTTCCCCTGGGATCTGGCCGTGCTTCCCCTGGGGTCTGGTCGTGCTTCCCCTGGGATCTAGCTGTGCTTCCCCTGGGATCTGGCCATGCCTGCACTGGGACCTGGCCATGCCTGTGCTGGGATCTGCCCTGGATGGCTCCAGGAGCCGTGCGGGGCCGGCTGCCCCCGCAGCAGCTGCTGCCGCAGTTGTTCTGAGGCTTGGGGTGGCTCAAACCTGGGAACTGCAGCCTCCAGCAGGGCTGGTGGGGGCTGGGGGACAGAGGCTCCCTGGGGAGCTCGGGACACTTCTCAGGATGTGCAGTCATCTTGGAACTGGGTGCCTTTGGCTGAGTTTTCATGGAATGGGAAGGGACCTCAGAGCCCCTACACTGCCACCCCTGCCATGGCAGGGACACCTCCCACTGTCCCAGCTGCTCCAGCCCCAGTGTCCAGCCTGGCCTTGGGCACTGCTAGGGATCCAGGGGCAGCCCCAGCTGCTCTGGGAATCTGTGCCAGGGCCTGCCCACCCTCCCAGCCAGGAGTTCCTTCCCAGTATCCCACCTGAATCTCTCCTTTTTTAGTCAGACATGATTTTTTCAGCCAAGCAGGCCAACCTTGCTGCTGCTGGAGGAGCACCTACCACAGCCCATAGTGAATTTTGGGCTGTTTTTTGGGAATGGTGCTCCCTGATGAGAAAGAAAAGCTCAACCACATGTGTGTGCTGGGGAGACTTCCAGAGTGAGCCAGTTCGCACAGCGGCATGTGCAGGGCAGGGGGTGCCAGGTTCCATCCAACCCTATGGATCCTCCAGTGGGAAGGAGGTGCTGGCCTCTCCCGCAGCACTTCTTGGCCAGAGGGGATTTCCTCCCTCCAGGGACAGTTTAAACTGGAAAACCCCATGGTTCCTTGGAGCCAGGCCCTGGTCGCTCCATAAGCTCCACAATATAGGCTCCGGGAGGCTTTTTGCCTCCTAGCACCATCAGAGAGTGCCTCGATGCCCCTGGAGCAGCGTCAGATCCGAGGGAAGCTGGGCCTCTCCCGATGCCAGGGCTGCGATCCCAGAGCTCCGTCACAGCTCAATCCCATTGTTCTGCCGAGTTACAGCCGGAACGCCTTTCCAGCCTTTCCATCGGGGGTTTACCGCGCAAACAGCCCTGTCCTGTCTGCATCCCGAGCCGGACGGGCTGTGCTAAGCCCTTCTCAGGGCGGGCTGGTTCTGAGGGCTCTGTCCTCCCGCTGCTCCCACGGGAGCTCCGGCCGCGCTGCCGGGGCTCTGGGCACCGCGCTGTGTCCCGGCGCGGTGCCGCTCCCTGGCACGCCATTCTGGGAGCAGGGAGTGGGAACGGGAGCAGCTGCCCGCCCTTCCCCAGCATCTGCTGCCACCCGAGCAGGGGGGCAGGACGGGCCTTTGGGAAAGTGGAAGGGTTTGGTGGCTGCTGCCCTGGGAAAGCAGCCGGGAGCAGCTGGTGCCAGCCCCCGGACCAGCGTGGGGAGGAGGTTTGGGAGCTTCCTGAGCGCTGGCTCTGGGCTGCAGAGGGTTTGACTTCCCCGGGAAGCTGTTCCCTAATTAACCCTGTAGAAACTGCCCTGGAATAGCTGCTGGGCCATCAACCCCTGCCGGCTCTGCTCCTCCATTCCAGGGATTTTCCCTAATAAATCCCATTGCCGGTGGTGTGTACCTTCTTGGGAGAGGGAAACACAGAATATTTTCCCTAAAATAGGAAGGATTTGACAGATTTATTTGTGGTTTATATACTTACACGGACAAATGTTTAATATCCATGTGATACTTTACATAATTCTATGCAGAAAGAATCTTAATAATGTTGGTTGACTTGTTATATACTTATATGTAAAATTCTGGGTATTTATGTGACATTTAGCATATTGCTGTGTTTGTTCAGTAATATTGGAAGGGATGCTTTGCACATTGATACATAAAATTCTGAAGTATTTCTATAATACTTTACATATTTCTGCATAAATTTGGGCACTATTGATGAGCTATTTTTTTATTTACATATTTATTTTATATATTTCGCTTTAAAATGACTCAGGTCTCCAAGCCCTGCCCACTGCCCCCACTCTGGCCTCTCACGGTCAGAACTAAATTCCGCATTTTCCTCTTGTTCTTCCAGTCTCTCTCCAGCTTCTCATTGCTAGGAACATCCTTTGTGCCACAGAGGAATTCCTGGTTTTCCTAGACCAGGGCAGTTCTGAAACACGGAAACCTGGGTGTGAGCATGGGTGGTTCCGGTGCCCAGTTTTCCCTTTGCGTCAGTATTTTTGGAATTAATAGTCCTAGTGGTGATCTAAAATTTAAAATTCTGTGTTTTCCACCTGTCTTCTAAAATTCCTCAAATACCTGAGCTGGAGCTCAGGATTCCTGAACTGCTTTCTGTTAAACCTTCACGTTAAAGCGTTAAATGAAAAACCCAGGATCCCGCTTCACCAGACAAAGGATTTTGAGTCTGTTATCCCCGATTTTCATCCAAGGAGACCAAAACTTCCCTAGCACAGCACTGGGTGTTCCCTGGGGAGTGAGTGCTGTGGATCGAGCAGCCCCCACCCCCCGGCTCCATCTGCCCCTGGATCCTGCATTCCTGCCGGCCTTTCCTACAGCTGCTGCTAAAAATAACGGAGGCACGCGGCTCTGGGGCCGCGGCTCCGGTGTCTGCCCCGGGCAGGACGGCGGGCGGGACCAGCCCGGCACCGGGCTGCGCTCCGCTGGGCTTGGGCGGCTCCGGTTCCTCCCGTGCAGCCAAACTCTTTCACAGAAATTTAACAGAAATGCGCGTCCTCGCCCAGCACCGGTGAGGGGGGAGGACGTGCAGGTGGAGCTTTCCTAAGATTTAACAGGGAAGGTTTTCCCCTAAAATTCATAATTCCTGAAGGAACCAAAACCTGAGTGGTTCAAGAGTGGCCAAGCTGGTGATTTCCATGTCTGAGCCAGTGTTTTCTGTGTCCAAAACAGAGTTTTGGCAGCTGACCTCGCTTTTCAGCAGCTAACCCAAATGTTGGTTTTAAAGATAAATTTTCAAATGGTTGAGTTTGCAAATTCTATAACCACCTCAGATTTTCTCCTGGCATCACCAGGAGAGACAGAGCCGATATTCCCATTTTTAATATAAATAAGGGTCCGTACTCATCACCTGCACCATCTTGGTCAAAGGACACATGGATGGGTCTTTCCCAGGGGCTTTAAAGGAAGCTTTTCCCCTAAAACTCATAATTTCTGAAGAAACCAAAACCTGAATGGTCCAAAAGTGGCTGACCCAGGGATTTTCGTGTCTGAGCCAAAGTTTTGGCAGCTGAACCATACGTTGGTTTTAAGGATAAACTCTCAAATGGTTGAATTCCCAAATTCTGTAATGACCTCAACTTGCCCCCTCTGCCCCTTCCCATTCCCTCCCTGCTAACCCCTCTTTTTGTTTAACTTTTGCTGCATTTCTCTGTGTTTCCCACAGGAAGATCGTAGGGAAAATAGATGAGGATGGAGATGGGTTTGTGACAGTGGAGGAGCTGAAGGCCTGGATCAAGTTTGCCCAAAAGCGCTGGATTTATGAGGATGTGGAGCGCCAGTGGAAGGGCCATGATCTCAATGAGGATGGCCTTGTTTCCTGGGAGGAGTACAAAAATGCCACCTATGGATATATCCTGGGTAGGTCCTGGCTCTTGGGATGAGCCTGCCCTGGAGCCATCAGGGACATCTTGCTCTGCTTTGGGTCACCGAGGGTTGGTGGGCGGGGGGCGGATCAGGGTGGGCTGGTGGCACAGTGGTCAGTGGGTGGTCAGGGATCAGGGTGGGCTGGTGGCACAGTGGTCAGTGGTCATGGATCAGGGTGGGCTCATGGTCAGCGGGTGGTCAGGGATTGGGATGGGCTCGTGGCACAGTGGTCAGTGGGTGGTCATGGATCAGAGTGTGCTCATTGTCAGTGGTCAGGGATAGGGTGGGCTCGTGGCACAGTGGTCAGGCAGTCAGTGGGTGGTGGTGAAGGGGGAGTTTGAGGTCTGGATTAGGAAGTTGTGGTTGAGAGGGTGGAGCGGTGCTGGGCTGGTGCTTTGCTGACCCAAAATGGATTTTGTACCCTGGGATAAGCACAGCAATATGATGTAGGATGTGGCCTTGGCATACATAGGGCCAGCTGGAGCAGATGTCCCCAAAATGTTACACTTTAAAACCTCTAAAACTCTACAAATTGATTTCCTTTGGCATTAGCAAAGAGAAATCCAAGAAAAAGAACCCAAAATACATGGAAATCTCCCCAGTGGAAAGTTTACACACCTCACACCTTCCTTTTCCCCTCTGCAGCCACCTGGGCATTATTAATGTCCCTGGTGACAAATGCAGCTCTGGGCTGAATCCAGGTGATTTTGGGATGAATGGCATGTGAGAATAGGGGTATCCAGCTCTTTGGAATTCCTGTCTTGTGGGGGAATTTGGGACCTGCAGGTGGAACCCACTGATCTGTGACTGTGGAACCATCTTGGTGTGTCCATTGCATCCTTAAACACAAAAACCCACTAGCAGGGGTTTCAGTCGCTTTCCCTTGTCCTGGGAGCAGTGTTAGAGCCCAGAACTCGGGGATTTGGGGACACTTGCTGGGCCAGCAGTGTGGCATGGCTTCAGACATCCCTGGGAGGGAGAGAAGCAACAGCTCTTTTGGGGTTAAAACCTTAAACCCTCAAGCCCTGCGCCAGCTCTGGCCTCCAGCACTGTAGACTGGCCCGGGTGGAGGAGCTGCAGATCTGGAGTGTCAAATCCACTGTAATTTCCTAAATATTGCCAAAAATAGTCAAACTGCTCTGCGGGATGTGCAGAGGGGGAGCCGCTGCACAGGAGGCTCATCCATCTCCCTTGGGCTCAGGGAGGATCAGGATTTGCTGTGCTGGTGGCCAGGGAAGGCCCCATGACACCCCTGGGCTGGGGTAGCACCTCCCAAACCTCCCTTCGCCGTGGGTTCCTGGGGTCTGGGCTAACCTGCCTGTGTAAATCCAGCCTGGGAGGGGGCAGAGAGGTCCTGGGAAGGGTTTGAGTGCTGTTTGAGGAGTCTGGGGTGGTGCTTAGGACCCGCAGGTGTTGGATAGGGAACAGTGTGAACATTGACGAGGAAAAGGCTTAATGAGAGCACCCTGAATTAATAGAACCCCCCAATGAACTCAAGGAGGAGCTCCCTGCCTCAGTCGAGCAGCGTGTGGGGAGTGCCCAGCCCCCGGCAGGGCCGGTTCCAAAGCTGGAATGGCGCTGGAGGCCGCGTGCCCTTGGCAGGCCCCGGAGGAGCCTCCACTTGTGCTGCTCCCACATACTTGTGTCCTTACGGAGTGCCGGGAGGATCCTGCCTCACGCTCTGGCTTCGGCTCCTCTCGGCAGGAATTACTTTTCCACAGCTCCTTGCTGCTAAAATGTTCCCCTGTCTTCTCCTCGCTCCCCTCCCTGGCCAGACTGGGGCTGGAATGCCTCTGGAAGTGCCTCCTGGGTGCTGACCCGTGGCCAAGGGATGCACGGGGCCAGGCATCACCCTCGGTTGCTCTGGAGGGTTCAGAATGTGGTGTTTTGCCAGCAAAACGAGGTGCTGGGAGTGGTTTAATTAATTAATTAATTACACACCAGGATGAGTCACTGGGTGGCCCCCAGAAGTGTCACGGAGCAGTGTGGGGTTCTGCTGGGGGGAGTCTTGGGAAGCAGGGAATGTCAAGTGATAAACGTCCAAGAACTTCATCTGAGACTGGAAATTCCTTTGAAACTCCCTTCAAAATCAGAATATTTTCATCATCATGACCACTCCTATTTTTGTTAATTCCTCAATCCCATGGTGGGATCCAAAACCAGGACACAAGATGTTGGATTGAGTTTGTGGCTTTGCTGCCGTACTCTGAGCAAAACCCCCCAGCTCTGTCTGCTTCCCCTCCCTTTGCTCCCCCAAACCTCTCCCAGTCCAGGGACCAGGGCAGGAAGTAACTTTGGGGCCTTTGGGAGGGTTTAACCCTTTTTAACCCATCTGCCCCCTCACCACTCCCCCATCAAACCCATTAATTAGCTCAACAGCAATTAAGAAATTGTCTATTAATGACTCTGGTCCTGAAGGTTTCCTTGTTCGGGGCTATGCTGCTTCTCAAGGCAAAACCTTGGGGAACAGAATGGGGAATTTGGAGTTCATTCTGCCCTAGAGCTGTCTTAAAGTCCAAATCTTTGGATATTTAATGGATGCTCCAGAGTTCCTTAATCCCGAGCCCCTTAATCCAGGGCTCCCCAGTGCCTGCCTTTGTCCAGGCAACAGAGCAGGGACACAGGGGCTTTTGGACCTTCTCATTAGATGGGGCCTGCCTCTGGTTTAACTGAAGCAGAGCACGGCAATGTCCCCCAGGATTCACGTTCTCCACAGGCTGCTGGACTCCTGTCCTGCTGCTGGCGGGGCTGTGCCAAGTGGCCACGCGTGCCCCACGGTCCCACCCGGCTGATGCCTGCTGGCCCTGCCGCTGCCAGCAGCGAGTGAGATCCCCTTACACATTCCCCTCCCAAAATAGTTCACGTTGAGCCTCTGGCCGTGCTGGCCAAAGCCCCCAAGCCCTGTCTTTTGGGGCCTCTCCCTGGGAATGCCGTGATCCCAGGGCTTCCGCAGCTCCTCCTCCTCCTGGGAGTGGGCACAGGAGAGAAGTGGTGGCTGCAGCTCAGCTTTTGTTGGCAGAGCGTCAGGAGGTTGTGCTGAGAGGGAGGAAGTTGAGTTGAGTTTGAGGGGGGGTGGAGGATGTTGAGGTTGCATTGAGGAAGTTGAGGATGAGAAGGTTATGCTCAGGAGGTTGAGTGAAGGAGGTTGAGGTTGGGTTAGGGTGAAGGTTGAGGTTGGGTTGAGGAGATGGAATTGTCTTGAGGCTGAAATTGAGAGGAAGTTGAGGTTGAGTAGAGGAGGTTGAGCTTGAGCTGAGGTTGAACTGAGAATGTTGCGTTGCGTTGGGTTGAGGTTGTGTTGGTGGTCACCGGGCCCTCGTCCTGCCCGAGCTGACCCAGCGTTGGGTTGAGGTTGCGTTGGTGGTCACCGGGCCCTCGTCCTGCCCGAGCTGACCCAGGTGCTCCCTGTGCTCCCCCGCAGACGATCCGGACCCTGACGATGGCTTCAACTACAAGCAGATGATGGTGCGGGACGAGCGGCGCTTCAAGATGGCCGACAAGGACGGGGACCTGGCGGCCACCAAGGAGGAGTTCACAGCCTTCCTGCACCCCGAGGAGTATGACTACATGAAGGACATCGTTGTGCAGGTGGGGCCAGCACAGGGGCACTTTGGGAAGCTCTGGTTGCAGGGCAGGAATTGCCCCAGGCCCGGCTCACGCTGGCATCTTCTTGCAGGAAACCATGGAGGACATTGACAAGAATGGTGATGGTTTCATTGACCTGGAGGAGTACATCGGTGAGACACCGCTCCATGTCCTGCCCGTGTCCCCTCAGTGTCCCTGTCCCGTGGGAGCCATTGCCACCGTGTCCTTCCCAGTCCTCCCCCTCACAGAATGTTCTTTCTTTCAACTTCCACCTGCCCCCAGGCCTCCACCGAGGATTTTTGGGCGAAATCATGACCCAGGTGGTTCTTTGGGGTGTTGGGGATGGATTTAGGGGACTGAAGGCTTTGGGTCAATCCTTGGGGTGGGGACAGGGCTGTGGGGCCGATCCTGATCCTGCTGTCCCCCCAGGTGACATGTACAGCCAGGACGGTGATGCTGATGAGCCTGAGTGGGTGAAGACGGAGCGGGAGCAGTTTGTGGAGTTCCGGGACAAGAACCGCGATGGGAAGATGGACAAGGAGGAGACCAAGGATTGGATCCTGCCCTCGGACTACGACCACGCCGAGGCTGAGGCCCGGCACCTCGTCTATGAGTCCGACCAGGACAAGGTGGGCCAGCATCTCTGGGGGGATCTGGGGAGCGGGCCGGGAGGAGCGGGGACATAGCGGGATGTGGCATTCCCTGCAGGATGGGAAGCTGACGCGGGAGGAGATCGTGGACAAGTCAGACCTGTTCGTGGGCAGCCAGGCCACGGACTTCGGGGAGGCGCTGGTGCGGCACGACGAGTTCTAGGCTCGACGCCGGCACCGCTGCGTGGGCTCCGACCCTCGCCGAGGCCGTTCCTGCCGCGGAGAAACCCCATCCCGGCTCCCGGGGACGGGGCTCGGGAAAGCCACACTCCCCCGGCACCTGGGGCTCGTCTCGTTGTGGGTTTTCCTCGGATTTTAACGGCTTTTGGGTTATTTTTGTATGTTTTGGTTTTACCACGTGTGGGAACAGCTCCCCTGGCGCGGGGGCAGCGACGGGGCTGCCCGGGGCTGCAGGGCCCAGGGGCCTGGGGGGGAGTGGGAAATTCACAGAGGGATTGGGATTGGAATTGCAGTTGGAATAAAAATTAGAATTGGAATTGGAATTAAAGTTGAAATTTAAATTAAAATTGGATTTTGAATTGGACTGAAATTTGAATTAAAAATGGAATTGGAATTAAACATTGAAATCAAAGTTGAAAATTGAAATTGAAATGGAATTGGAACAAAATAAGTGAAATTGAATTAAATGGAAACACTGATGTGAAATTGGAATGAAAAGTGAACATTGAAATTAAAATTCAAACCCGAGAAAAGCCCAAAAACCGTCAGAGCAGCAGCAGGACCCAGGGGGTGACCCGGAGGTGACCCCAGGGAGGTTGGACCCTCCTCCCCCGTCGCTGCCCCGTGGGATCTGGGCAAGGCCCTTCCCCCCCAGCCTCACTCCAAGTGCCTTGAATCCCCCAGACCTCTGGGGGAGGGCCTCATCCCACCCCGCTCTGGGACAATTCCCGAGGTTTTCTCTTCTGTGTTGTGTCCCCCCGCAGCCACCAGAGCTGCGTGGAATCGGGCCCGGCCATCTCCAGATTCCCAGGTTTTCCCTTAAATCCTTTCCCAAAGACTTCCAAGGGCTGACCGGATCCTCCCATCTCCTCCTCCCCCTCCTCTTTCTACTCCTCCTTTTCCTTCCCTCCCTAAATCCAGCAGTGAGTGGGTCAGAAATATGGCCCCGTGCAGGGCTTGGGAATCTGGGAATGCTGGGGGTGATCTGGGGATGTCGGGGCTGGTTTGGGACACCAGGGATGATTTGGGACAGCCACAGTGATGTTTGGAACCCTGGGAAAGCCTCTGGTGCAGCCACCCAGCCCTGCAACAGCCCCTCTCCTAACATCCCCCGGCTCCCATCCGTGAGGATTTGGAGCCCTCTGACAATTCCGGACATGGATTTTCCGCCTCCTCCGGGTTTATTCCTCAGTTTTCTCCTCGGGCTGATTGAAGGGATCCGGATCGGTTGGAACTCAATAAAACTGTTCACCCCCGATGGGCCGAGGGGGACGGACCCAGCTCCCTGTGTCCCCCCACACCGGGATCTGGGAGGGCCCCCTTGCACTGAGTTCAGGCAGTGGGGGGCCCTGAGGAGGGGAGGGGGGCAACAGGGTGGGGATGTGGGGACACACGAGGCCTGTGGGAGCTCTGCCCGTGGGGCTTGGGGGGCTCACCCCCCACAGAGGGAATCCAGCCCCATGGATGGGGGGGCTCAGTCCCACCCCCACCCCACAGATGGGGGGCCCAGTCCCATGGATGAGGAGCTTATCCCCATGGATGGGGACCCTTAGGTCCCACCCAACCCCACAGATGGAGATGGGGAGCAGCATCCCACCTCCCTGCCCTCCCCACGTGTGAGGCCTGAAGGGGGACAAGGGAGCAGTGTCCCACCATGGCACCACCATGGAGCACAGCCACCTCTGGGACCTGTCCTGCCCCTCGGTGGGGCACAGTTCCCCCTGGGACCCACCCTCTCTCCCTGCCGTGGGGCACAGCCACTCCCAGGACCTGTCCCGCCCTGCAGTGGGGCACAGCCACCCCTGGGACCCCCATCCCACCCAGCCATGGGGCACAGGCTCCACCAAGGCCTCCACCCCATCCCACCATGCGGCACAGCCAGCCCCCGGCTCCCCCACTGCCTCCCTGCTGTGGGGCACGGCTGCCCCATGGACACCCATGCCGTGGGTGCCCTGTCCCACGGTGCCAGGTGCTCAGCGGGTCCCTGTTGCGCTCAGACCGCGGCCATGGTTTATTGTCCCACCCGCGCTACATCCTAGGCTGGCCAGGGCCCCCGGCCCCCGGGGCAGTGCCGGCCCCACGGTGGGGGCAGCTGGGGGATAACGGGGGGGCAGCCGGGGGTCCTGGGGCTGGGGTGGTGCTGGAGCCCCTCAGCTGGGGCCGACCTGGCTGGAGGACACAGAGGAGACCTCGGTGCGCTGGGCCGAGCTGGACACCTCGGAGTCGTCTGTCATGGGCCGCCCGCACACCGTCTCCATGATGCAGGCGCGGAACTGCGGGGACACAGGTGGCACGGCTCACAGGAGAGGGGACAGCTCAGCCTGGGGATTCCGCTGGTCCTGTGTCTGGTACCCACACTGGCCCCATCTCCTGTCGCTGGGGTCGTGGTACCCCCAGTCGTGCAAGTGTTCCTGGATGCACATCCCCAGGTGTCCCTGGTCCCCCAATGTCCTTGAGCACCCCTGCATGTCCCCACTGCTCCGGTGTCCTGGGTGTCCCCATCTTCTCTGTGTCCCCCTTGCCAATGTCCTTTATCCTGAGGTGTTCCCTCACATGGGTATCCCTGGGTGTTCTCCATGCTTGGGTCTCCCTGAGTGTCCCAGGTCCTCAGATATCCTTGGGCACCCCGGATGCCCCCATCGCCAGGTGTCCCTGGTGTCCTCTTTGCCCTTGTGTCCTGGGTGTCCCCCTGCCCGCGTCTGTGGGTGTCCCGGTGTCGCTGGCGTCACCTGTTTGTTCATGAAGCAGTAGATGATGGGGTTGTAGACGCAGGAGCTCTTGGAGAAGAAGGCAGGGATGGTGACGAGGCGCAGGTCGATGCCGTGCTCGCGGTTGTTCACCATGTACATGGCCAGCGCCGCGTAGGGCACGTAGCACATGCAGAAGGAGCCCACCATGACCACGACCATGCGCGACACCTCCCGCTCAGCCTTCTGCGTCGTGGCCGACTCCTGCTGCTGCGCCGCCACCTGGGACAGGGACACGGACATCTCGGGCCTGCCCGGGCTGCTGGCCCCTGCCCAGCCCCTGTGCAGCCCCTGCCCCTGCCCAGCCCCCTGCCCATGCGCCTGTCTGCCCCCCTGCCCATCCTCCTGCCTGCACTCCTGCCCATCCTCCTGCTTGTGCTCCTGCCCATCCTCCTGCTTGTGCTCCTGCCCAGTCTTCTGTCCAAGTAACCTCCCCTCCCTTCCTGCATCCCTTCATCCCTCCAGTCACCTCTCCTTCCCTCCTGCTCCTCGTCCTGCCCTCCCTTCCTCCTTGCTCACAGTCAATTCTCCATCTCTCCTTCCCTTGTTCTCTCCCTCCCTCCTGCCCCCCAGCCCCTCTCCACTCTCCATCCCTCGCTCCCAGCCACAGGTGTGCCTGACCCCAATGCCCCTCGTGCCCCCCTTGCCCCGGGGACTCACGGCCCGCAGGGCGCTGAGCAGCTGGGAGTAGGAGAAGATGATGAGGGAGAGGGGGACGATGAAGCAGAAGATGAAGAGGAACCAGGTGTAGTACTCGCTCTTGTACTTGGTGCCCACCGTGTACCAGTCAGGGCCGCAGGAGCACTGCAGCCCCTCGGGGATGTACCTGCAGAGCTGTGCTCAGCCCCCGCTCTGCACCGGGGGCACCCCAGGTGTCCCACAGCACCCTGGGGCACTTCTGGTGCCTCAGGCAGTCCCCTGGCACCCCCTCAGCACCCCCCTGCCCCCCACTTGCCACTGTTCCCCCCCTGCCCCCCACGCCTGCTGCATCCCCACCTGCTCCAGCCGAAGAAGGGCGGGATGGCGACGCCGACACCGATGATCCAGGTGGCCGCCACGACCAGCAGCGCGTGGCGGGAGTTGAAGCGGAAGTTGCCGAAGGGTTTGCAGATGACAATGTAGCGCTCAAAGGCCAGAAAGGCCAAGGACCAGCCTGTCACGAGCCCTGGGGGAACAAGGTCACCGCTGGCCTCACACAACCGCCCGTGGCCACCAGGGCTAGGGGTCACCGCAACGCCCACAGCCCCCCAGGGCATCGGGTCACCCCAAGTCCTACAACCCCAGCAGAATGTAGCAATCACCCCTCCCTTCAGGCCTCAGTGGTCACCTCAGCTCCTGCAGCCTCAACAGCTCACAGGGCTCTACCCTTCCCATGGCCCTTACCCATCTTGCCACCTTCAGCCCCACCAGACCACAATGATCCCAGACACAAATTCCCCAGCCCCAGAAGAACATGACGGTCACCCCCACTTCCAGCTCCACCAGACCCCAGTGGTCACCCCAACTCCTACAGTCCCACCAGAGTACAGTGGTCAGCTCCTTAAGGTCCAGAAGGTCACCCCAATCCTGCACCCCAGCAGCCCATGGTGGTCAACCCAACTCCCAAAGCCTCAGCAGAACGTGTTGGTCATGATACCTGAGCCCTACCAGACCTTGGTGGTCACCCCAACTCCCACGGCCCCAGGAGATCACTGTGGCCACCTCTGGCCCCAGTAGCCCCCAGTGGTCGCTCCATCGTCTCTGGCCACAGCAGCCTGAGCGCCCCATGGTCCCCTCGTACCTCCGGTGGCCCCTGCAAAGCCCTCAAAGGCACACATGTGCTTCCCGAAGACAAAGTATCCCTGGGAGCTGGCGATGAAGACGGTGAAGATGCAGAAGACGCAGCACATGAGGCCGGCGACGGAGATGTTCACCAGGATGTAGTTGAGCGGCTGCCGCAGCTTCTTGTACTTGATGGTGACGATGAGGACGATGGCGTTCAGGGGGGTGCCCGCCACGAACACCAAGCCCATGAAGATGGTCTGCAGGTAGAAGGCCCACACGGGCGCGATGTGGTACTGGGGCCCATCCCAGGGCCCCACCGACGACTGGTTCTTGAACAGGTAGAACTCTTCCTCGTCCATGGTGGCGCTGGCGGGGGGGGCGCCCACCCCCCTGATATACCCTGCGCCCCCAAAGCTGCTTAGGGGGGATCAGGGCTCAGCCCGGCCAAACTTGGGGATTAGGGTGGGCTAAACCGGGCTCAGCCCCTAATCGGGCCCCTGAGCCGGGTGAGCCGATTGCCGGTGCTCTGGAGGATTGGGGGGGGGGGGGGGGGCAGAAGGGCTCCCCCCAACATCTGGGTATGGGGAGGGTCCCCAGGGGGCTCCAAGCTTGATCCTGCTCCTCCTGAGGTGTTCAGGTGTCCCCAGGTGTTCCCAAGCCCAAGGCTTGGTCCCCAGCCTTAGTTCTGATCCCACCAGGGTCCTCAGTGTGCCCCAGGGGATCCCCAAGCTGTGTCCTGGTCACCCCCAGAATGGCCAGGTGCCCCTAGGATCCCCAGGGGTCCCCAGGTGCTCCAGCCTTGATCCCACTCCCCCAGGGTGCCGCAGCCCTGGATGCTTTGGGAAGAACTTGGAGTTTCCTCATGAACTCACCCGCTGCCCCCCACCCCAGCACCCCAGGGTGCCCCCCAGGTGTCTCCCCTCTCAAGCAATTGTCCCCAGTTCTGGGCTTGGGGCATCCCTGTGCTGGGGAGACTCCAAGTGAGGTGTAGGAGTCTGGGGGTATCAAGGGGTGGGGGGAAGACTGGGGGGGCACTGCTTGAGGTGGGGTGTCTGAGAGGGGGTGTTCATTTTGGGGGTGCAGTGCCAGGGGGTCATGGATGGGGGGTCACTTTGGGGGTGTGCTGCTGGGACTTGAGTCCCAGAAGACTCCCAGCGTTTCCTGCCCTCCCACCCCCCTCTTTCCCTCCCTCAGCCTGTGGCACCCCCGGGGAACAGGAAGGATGAACAGAAGCTGCTTAGGGAGGGATTACAGGGCCCCCCCGGGCTGGGGGCGCCTATAAAGGCTGGTGCAGGGACCTCACTGTGGCACCCCGGGACCCCCAGGGAAGGGGGATCTCATTTGTGGGGAGGGGGACACCCTCAGGGAACGCTGTGCCCTGAGTGTGTGGGGGGTGCCCACCCTGGGGTGTCCTGGGGCACCCTGAGCTTCTGTCCAGCTCTGGGTCAGAGATGGGGCCAGGGAAGGAACAGGGGGATTGGCTGGGCTGAACCCCCAGCCCATGTTTTACTGGGCTGTACTGGATCATACTGGCCTGTACTGTACTGGTTTGTACTGGGCTGTACTGGACTACATTGGGCTGTACTGCACTGTATTGTGCCATGGCATTGCACTGTGCCCTGTTGGGTTGTACTGGGTTTGGTCATACTGTACCAGGCTCTACCGGGCCGTACTGGGCTGTACTGGGCCGTACCGGGTAGGGTCAGCTCTGCTGGTGCTCTACTAGGCGTCCCATGGAGGGGCACCCCCAAATGGGTGCTCCAGGGTGGTGCCCCAGGGTGGTGCCCCAGGGTGGTGACCCAGGGGACAGACACCCCACAAAGGGTCCCCCCGCTGTGTCCCCTGTGGAGCCGCGGCCACTGTGGGCACTGTGGGCTGCGGAGAGGGCCACAGCGCAGGGGCTGTGGGGGACGGCAGAGCTGGGGCACGACGGAGCTGTCAGCCTCGGCAGGGGCTGCCCGGGGGGGTTTGGGGTGCCCATCCCCACAGGTGTCCAAGGGAGGCCTGGAGGTGGCACCCAGGGTTCCGGGACAAGGAGAAGTCAGGCACAGCTTGGACTCCATGGCCGGGAGGGCTTTTCCAGCCTCAGGGGCTCTGTGGTTCTGTGATTCTGGGATTGTGGATGGAGCAGGGAAGGGACTTGGGGGATGCTGGGCATGGAGCTCCGGGGCCTGCAGTGGTGGCACTGCCCTGCCAGGACCCCCCACACCACCAGTGCCCACCACCAAGCCCCCAGCACCCACTGGTACCGGCAGCACCACCTCCACACGGGACCCATGGCCCCCCAGGCCCCCCAGTGCTCTGTCTCCAGCCCCATGGCCCCCGTGGGACTCCTAGGGCCTCCAAGTCGCTGCTCTTGTGCCCTCCTGGATGTGGCCCCACACATGTCCCTGCTGTCCCCATGGCCACGTTACCTGTGTCCCACTGTCCATGTACCCCTCGTTCTCGTGTCCCTTATGTCCCTCAGCCCTGGCCCCATGTCCCCATGGCCACGTCCCCAGTGCCCCCCTCTTCCCCTCTCTGTGCCCCCAGGCTGCCGATGGCCCCCTCCCCATGTCACCCCACCCTGAGGACCCTGAGTGCTTCCAGCCCCAGTGTCCCAAGGAAACAGCTGGGGACAGGCTGGGGGGACGCTGGACTCAGGATGTCACCACGGGCAGCAGTGTTTCTGCCCTGTGTCCCCTCCCCAGGAGACACTGGCGGGGTCAGGTCCTTTGTCCCCTCGTGGCCTCCACCGTCATGTTCCTCTGCCCTGGCTGTGGCAGAGCCGAGACCCTGGGGGACACTGGGATCCCCCTGGGTCCCCCTGACCTGCCCCAGCAGCATCCTGAAACCCCATCCTGGAGTGCACTGACCCCCCCGCAGTGCCCTGACTGCTCAGAGCCCCCTGGACCACCCTCGACCTCCCCAAACATCCTGACCCCCCCCAACCCACTTGCTCCCCTTCCCACACCTGCCAAGGGCTTGGGGGTCCTGGTGAGGGACCCTGTCGCGTTTTGCCCCCACCCCTGTTGGTGCCCCCCCGGCCCCTGCCCCAGGTATTTTGGGTGATGATGTGTTGGGGGCGCCCCCCCGCGTGCCCCCCCGGGTATTTTGGGTGCCGGTGCGTGGCTCTGACTCGGCAGGTTATTTTTAGGTGTTGGCGCAGGCGCCACCGCGTCACCCCCCCCACGTCACCCCCCCACGTCACCCCTTGTCACCCGTTGTCACCCCGGGGTGCACCCGCACCGCCCCCCCTTCCCTTGGAAGCTTCCAGGCAGGCACCGGAACAGGGGGAACACGATACTCCCCAAATCGCCCCCCCAAAGGACCCAGATGTGGGTCACCCGAGTGTCCCCCTGCCCCTCCCAAGGGAGCTGAGGAGGCCGCGGGTGTCTGGAAAGGGGGGAGGGGCACAAGAGAGATTTGGGGGGCAGAGGGGTTTAGGGTGCACCCCAAATATGACCGAACCCCCTCCCCAGGCTTGTGCCATTGTCATGGGGAAACTGAGGCATGGCCAGGGGGACCCACGGCTGGAGTCACCGGAGGGAGTGGGGTGCAACCGAGGGGACTGGGTGGGGGTTCCATGGCAAGAGTGGTCCTGGGGGGGGGCTTCCCCAGAGGGGATCCTGGGAGGGTTTGTGGGATCTCAGTTGTGCCCCTCGGGGCTGGGGGAGAGTTTTTATGTGTTTTTCAGGGGTTCCCAAGGGGAAAGGGATGAGTGAGGGGGTTCGAGTAAGTTTTGGGGGCGTCTTTGGGGGGGTTTTGGGATGCGTTGTGCTGTGGGGTGCCTGGGATGTTTGGGAATTAAGGTACAGGTGTATCAGGATAACAGGGTGTTGGGCTGCCTGGGCTATAGGGTGCTGAGGTTTTGGGGTGTCGAGGTTGCAGGTATTTGGGATTATTATGGGTGGATTCTGGATTTTGGGGGGCCAGAGTTTCAGGGGTGTCTGGGTGCTGGGATTTGAGGTACCAGGGTTTCAGTGTAGGGAGGCTGGGGTGCCTGGGGGCCGAGGTTTGGGGGTGCTGAGGTTTGAGGGTGCCAAAGTTTAGGCGTGCCGTGGTTCAGCGTGCAAAGTTTGGGGGTGCCAGTGTCTGGGGGCAGGGGGTTCTGAGGTGGCAGAGTTTAGGAGTTTATGACACTGGACTTCAGGGAATTCGGGGAGTTTTGGGGTGTTGGGGTGCCAGCGTTTGGGAGTTGGTGGGTGCTGGCGTTTTGGGGTGCTTGTGTTGGTGAGTGTCGGTGTTTTGGTGGGCCGGCGTTTGAGGTTACAGCGGTTTTAGGGATGTCAGAGATTTTGGGGTGCTGATGTCTGTGCGTTTTTGGAACTGCCAGTGTTTGGGGGTTTTGGGAGTGCCGCGGTTTGGGGGAGCCTTGGCTCGGGAGTCCTGAAGTCGGGGGCTCCGGGGTGTGCTGGGATCCGGCGTTTTGGGAGGTGCCGAATTCCGGGGTTTTGGGGGTGCCGGTGTCTGGGGCTCCGGGAGTGAGGCCGGGGCTGTAAATAGCGACGGCCGGGCCCCCCACCCCCGGCCGCTCGGGCGGTCTTTCCGTCCCTCCTGCTCGGTCCCTCCCCGGGACGGGGCGGGCCGGGCCGGGGCAGCGCTTAAAGCCGCCGCCGCCCCCGGCCCCGCCACTTGCCGCCGTCGCCCCTGGCCCAGGAGCGCTCCTGGGACGCCTCGCGAACACACGGGAGCCCGCCGCGAACGCCGCTCCGGGAACTAATCGGGAACCGACCCGGGAACCTACCGGACCCCCCAGCCCTCCGGGACCCGCCGCTCCGCTCCGGGAACGCACCGGGAACCAACCCCACCACCGGGAACTTGCACCGGGACGGACCCAGGACACCAGCCCCCGACCCCGGGAACAGGAAACCCTAGCCAGGACACCAGTACCGAGCAGCGAACCCCTCTCGGGACACCGGCACTGAGACGGGACCCCGTCCTCAGGCACCCGTCCTGACCCCGGGGACCGGGACCCTCCCTGGGCGCCGGGACTGACCGAGGACACCGTCCCCCATCGCCGGGAACTGGGACCCCATCCAGGACACAGACACCCACCCAGGAACCGGGACCGACCCAGGACTGAATCTCCCAGCACCGGGACCCCATAGCGGGCACCAGCACCCACCCAGGGCCCCGCCCGGGACACCAGCTCTGACCCAGGACACCGTCCCCAACCCAGGACATTGTCCCCCAGCGCCAGCTTTGCCACCGGGACCCAGAACCCCACCCCAGGCATCCACAGGACACCGGCACCGCCTTGGGACCCACACCCACGGTGCCAGGATCCCTTCAGGACACTGGGACTGACCCACGACCCCCGCCCAGCACCAGAAGTGAGCCAGGGCTCCCCCCCAACCCTCTCAGGACTCTCCACACCACCCAGGAACCCCTCTGCCCATCGAGGACCCACCGAGCCCTCCAGGATGAACTCTACTTACGAGGCAGCACCGGGAGAGGACCCCGAGGAGCTCCCGGCCACCGAGAAGGACCTTGCAGAGGACGCGCCCTGGAAGAAGATCCAGCAGAACACGTTCACGCGCTGGTGCAATGAGCACCTCAAGTGTGTGCAGAAGCGCATCGTGGACCTGCAGCGCGACCTGAGCGACGGGCTGCGCCTCATCGCGCTGCTCGAGGTGCTCAGCCAGAAGAAGATGGGGCGCAAGCACCACCCGCGCCCCAACTTCCGCCAGATGAAGCTGGAGAACGTCTCGGTGGCCCTCGAGTTCTTGGAGCGGGAGCACATCAAGCTCGTGTCCATCGGTGGGTGTGCAAGGGAAGCGGTGTCCGTGGGTGGGTGGGCACAGGGCGGGTGAGGGTGGAAGGGGAATGGGAACGGTGCTGGAAGGTGGAAGGGGAATGGGAACAGTGCTGGAGGGTGGAAGGGGAATGGGAATGGTGCTGGAGGGTGGAAGGGGAATGGGAACGGTGCTGGAGGGTAGAAGGGGAATGGGAACGGTGAGCGGGCAAGGGCAGGGCCAATGGACAAATGGGAATGAGGAATGAGTGTGTAAGGGTGGGCATGATGTGGGGATGGGAAATTGAGGGAGAGTATACGAGGGTAGGGGTGGACAAGTGAGGATGTGGATGAGTGTGTAAAGGGAGGGGAGGGATGGGTGTGAATAGGGTGAGAGTGCAAGGGTGGGGAGTGGAGGAGTGTGAGTGGAGAATGACTGTGCAAGGAGCATGATGGACAAATGAGGATGGGGCCGTGAGTGAGTGTGCAAGGGTAGGGTGATGGATGAATGGGAATGAAGGATGTGTGCAAGAGTGAGGCCGACGGACAGATGAGAATGGGGATGCATGTGCAAGCGGTGGGGTGGCAGGAGCAGGAGCGGGATGAGCGTGCGAGAGCGGTGCAGCAGTGGGAATGGGGTGAGCGTGCAAGGCTGGCGGGGCTGCGGGCGAGTGTGCAAGGGGTGAGTGTGCGGGGGCGGCGCGGTCTGCGGGCCGACCCTCGCAGGGCGTGCGGAGCGGGGGGGCCCGGCCCGTGCAGGGCCGCGCAGGGGGGCTGAGCTCACGCTTGGCTCGGGGCCGCGGCGCTGAGCTCACGCGCGGGGGGGCCCGGCCCGCACACGCACCCACCCCTCGCGGGGCCTCAGCGCCCACCCCCACCCGACAGCTGCAGGGTGACCCCCCCCGCGCACACGTCCGTGCGCGGCCCCCCTGGCACGCCCGGACCCGGGGGGTGCGAGACCCCCTCCCGCGGTGTCGCCGCCCCCTCCCACGCGCGTCTTTGCCCCCTCTCGGGACGCCCCCAGATGTGACCCCAAGTTTTGGGGACCTCCCAGGTGCTGCCCCCCCGGAGCACCCGGCGGGGAGGGGTTTGTCCCTCCATCTCCCCCATTTCCTCCCTGAAACGCGATCGCTCGTGGGGGGAAGTGGCGGGGGAAGGAGCGGGGGAGGGTCAGCTCCGCAGGGCGGTGGGGGAGGGACCGGGATGCCTCGGACCCCCCTCCCCCCACAGCCGTCCCCTGCCTCAGTGTCCCCCTTCTGGCACTCCAGGAATCCCTTGGGAAGGTCAGGGGTGTGGCACTCCAGGGCGCTCCCTTGGGGACCCCGGCTGCTGCCAGGGTTGTGCCCCCCCAGGCACTTCCCGGGGGTGCTGGGTCCCCACAGGGTGAAGTGCTCGGCATGGACAGGGCGCAGTGTCGTGGGTCATCCCTCGCTTCTGTGCCCCGGGGTGTCCCCAGGCAGGTGTTGGGGTGCAGCGTCCCATGGCACCGCCTGGGGTGTCGGGGTGCCCCGAGACGGGTGCTGGGGTCCGCCCGTTGTGCCGTGGGATGTCGGGGTGTAGGGGTCCCTGTGGTGGTGCTGTGGGGTTTGGGGGTGCCCCAGCCGAGTCCCCCCATTATCCCCATTCCCAGAGACAGCCGGGACACGACCCTGAAGCTGATCCCGGGGCCACAGCTGTGCGGGTGCGAGGATCCCTCCAGCGGGTCCCAGGATGTCGGGGTACCCCGGGGGGAGTCCCGAGGGATCTCGGGGTTCAGCCTCCCCGTTTCTCCCCCACAGACAGCAAAGCAATCGTGGACGGGAACCTGAAGCTGATCCTGGGGCTGATCTGGACACTCATCCTGCACTATTCCATCTCCATGCCTATGTGGGAGGAAGAGGAGGACGACGAAGGCCGCCACCAGACCCCCAAGCAGCGGCTGCTGGGCTGGATCCAGCACAAGGTGCCGCAGCTGCCCATCACCAACTTCAACCGTGACTGGCGCGACGGGAAAGCGCTGGGAGCGCTGGTGGACAACTGCGCCCCGGGTGAGGAGCGCGGCGGGGCGGGGGCGTGGGGGGACAGATGGGGGGAGAACTGCGCCCCGAGTGAGGGTACGAGGTGCAGGCTGGCTCGGGGGGCACCGATGGAGATGTTGGGGGCAGCAGGCGCAGAAGGGGGAGGTGGAGGACGGGGGTCAGGACAGGGGTGCGCCCCTGACCCTTCTGGCCCCCCAGGTCTGTGCCCAGACTGGGAGAAGTGGGACCCCAACAAGCCGGTGCAGAACGCTCGGGAGGCCATGCAGCAGGCAGACGACTGGCTGGGAGTCCCCCAGGTACGGGCATGCTGGGGGGTGTGGGGGGCACTGCGGGTCTACAGGTACAGGGTGGGGCACTGGCACTCGTCCAGGTACGGTGCAGGGCAGGAACGGGTGGGGGGCACTGGGAGAGGGTGCTGGGGGTGCAGGGGCGTGCCTGGGGAGTGTCCTTGGGGATCCACAGGCCATTTGGGGTACCCCATGGCTCCTGTGGTAGGGGTGTGGGGGGTTCCCCAGCAGGGCAAGGAGGGCCTGATGGCTGTTGGGGTCTCAGGAGGGTCAGGGAGTGTCGGGGGCCCCTCCTGGTAGTGGGCTGCGTGGTGGGGGTTCCCCGGCAGGGTCTGACAGGTGTTGGGCTTCCCTGCCAGGTGATCGCCCCCGAGGAGATTGTGGACCCCAATGTGGACGAGCACTCGGTGATGACGTACCTGTCCCAGTTCCCCAAGGCCAAGCTCCGGCCCGGGGCCCCCGTGCGCCCCCGTCTCCCTGAGCCCGGCCGTGCGCGCGCCTACGGGCCCGGTATGGGGGCTGAGGGGCTCGGGGGTCGTGGGCAGCTGGGGTCCCAGGGGGGCAGGAAGGGGTGGAGGTTTGAGGGGCACCGGGGGGGCTGGGGACCTGGCACAGGTGGGAACAAAAGGGGCACGGAGCGGGGACTTGGGGGGCTTGTCAGCACAAGAGGGTGTCTGGGGGCTCTGGCTGTCAGGGCATGAGAGTAAACCATGGCCTCCGCAAGCCAGGGACTCCTCTCCAGTCCTGGGGTGTCACCTGTGCCCAGGGACACCCGAGGGAAACCCCAGGGTCTCCACTCCCCACCCAGAGCTCCCCAAAAGTCCCGCTATGCACAGAGACTCCCCAAAGGCCTATCAGACTCCCCTGCCCATACTCAGGAGACCACCATTGACACTCTGGAACCCCCTGCTACCACCAAGGACAACCTGGGACCCAAAACCCTGGGGGGTTTTGGGGGGCTGTGGCCCCCTTTGACTCCCCCTACCCTGCAGGCATCGAGCCCCAGGGGAATGTGGTGCTGCGCCCTGCCCAGTTCACAGTGGAGACCCTCGAGGCAGGCATGGGCGAGGTCCTGGTCTATGTTGAGGACCCCGAGGGACACACTGAGGAGGTACAGGGGGCCCTGGCCCCCCCTCAGGGGTATCCCCCCCCATCTCCCCCTCTGGGAGACCTCCCTGTGCCCCAGCTCTGTGTCACCCTCTTCCCCCGGTTTTGGGGTCTCTTCCCACTGCAGGCCAAGGTGGTCCCCAACAATGACAAGAAGCGAACGTACAGTGTCACCTACGTCCCCAAGGTTGGGGGGCTGCACAAGGTGAGCACCTTGGTGACCCCCCAGAGCAACCCTTCTGTGACATCCCCTTGCTACCCCTGACACCCCATGGCACCCCACTCCATGGCACCCCCACCCCGTGACACCCCCATGTCTCAGAGTGGTGGCTGCCCCTCCCACACCTCCTCCCCAAGGGGAATGGGGGACACCTGGCCCAGTAGGGTTTGAGGGTCCCTAAGGATCTCTGAGGGGCTCTCCTTGGGGTCCCTGGGGATGACACTGGGTGGCCCTGGGGTGCCCTGTAGGGTCCCCGGGGTGCCACACTGAGGTCTGTGGGGGGAGGTGTTGTAATGGGGCACCCTGGAGTGTCCTGTTGGGACTCCTGGATGTCCTATGCATCAGGGTCCCTGGAGGGGACAAATGGGAGCCCCTGGGGGTGGTCACTGCTGAGGGGGATCCTCTTCAGGTTGTCATGCTAGAGGGTGTCCCTGGGGTGTGTCGCTGCTGTCTCCATGGGGATCCGTGGGGGCTGTTCCTGGGCTGTGGTGAGGCCATGGGGCCGTGGTGTCCTGACACCCCTGATGTCCCTGTGCCCTCCAGGTGACGGTGCTGTTTGCGGGGCAGAACATTGATGGGAGCCCCTTTGGGGTGAACGTGGGCATGGCCCTGGGCGATGCCAGCAAGGTCACGGCACGCGGCCCCGGTCTGGAGCCTGTGGGCAATGTGGCCAACAAGGCCACCTACTTCGACATCTACACTGCAGGTGGGGGCATGGGGGGCTGGGGGTCCCTGGGGACATGTTCTGGGGGTGGGTGGCATGGCCAGGTGACTGGGGACATGCCTTCAGGGTGACATGGCCACGGCATGACCCAGAGACTTCGAGGACGTGTCCTTGTGGTGGCTGTGACATGACTTGCTGGCACTGTCCATGTCCTCATGATGACGTGGGATGGCCTGGTGGCTCTGGGGCTGAATCCTTGGAGTGGCACGGCCATGGCATGACCATGGCATGATCTCATGGTGGCTTGTGGACACCTTCTCATTCCAGGGCCACGGCATGCCCAGGTGGCTCTGGGGACATGTCCTCATGGTGGCCTCGATGTAGCATGACCTGGTGGCCCTGGGGTCACGCCTTCATGGTGGGGTGGCCTTATGGTGGCAGGGCTGTGGCATGGAAGTGGCACCAAGACTGTGTCCTTCTTGTGCCATGGCCATGCTGTCAGGCAGGGCTGGGTGGCTCTGGGACGTGTCCCCACGGTGGCCTGGCCATGGGACTGAGCATGTGTCCTGGTGATGACAGGGGCTGGCTCGGGCGATGTGGGGGTGGTGATCACGGACCCCCAGGGCCGACGAGACACAGTGGAGGTGATGCTGGAGGACAAGGGGGACAACGTGTTCCGCTGCACCTACCGGCCCGTCCTCGAAGGGCCACACACCATCTGTGTTACCTATGCTGGCGCCCAGGTGCCCAGAAGCCCCTTCACTGTCAATGTGGCTGAAGGTGAGGCTCCCTCTGGGTTCCCACATGGCTCCATAGCATTCGTGGTGACTGTACCTAATGTCACCTATCAGTGGCCCCTCGACACCCAGCTGTGACCACGGTGACCCCAAGGCACCCAGTGGTGACTGTGGTGGTCCATGACACCATTAAGTGACCACGGGTGAACCCATGGTCCCCTGACACTCCCCGGGGTGTCCCTCTGGCACCCCCGTCCCCAGGGTGTCCCCAGGGGTTGGTTCCTTGTGTCCCTGAGGACACCATGGCACTCCCCTGTCCCGAAGACATCCCCATGGGCCCCTCCCAACCCTGGGACCCCCTCTTGCTGTCCCTGGGGGTTCCCCAGGGTCCCCCCGGTGCCTGGTGGGTGCTAATGGGAGTTTTCAGCCTGCACCCCCTCGGCGGTCCGGGCCACGGGCAGGGGGCTGCAGCCACGGGGGGTCCGAGTGCAGGACGTGGCCGATTTCAAGGTTCTGACACGGGGCGCGGGCAGCGGGGACCTGAGGGTGACGCTGCGGGGACCAGGTACGTGTCACTGCGTGGAGCATGGCGGGGCTGGAAGGTTGGGGGGCACCGTGGGGTTGGCCACTGGAAGGATGTGGGGAGGGTCCCACTGGGGGGGCCCATGGGGTGAGTGTATGGGTGGGGGTCCCCCATGGAGGGATGGATATGGATGGGGGACCCATGGGGGCTCTAGGGTTGGGGAACACCATGGGGTGGCCATAGGGAGGTGGGTGCGTGGGCAGGGGTCTCGTGAAGTTGTCCATGGAGGTTGGATGGTTGGGGCCATCCTAGGGTTGACCATGGGTTGGGGGCACCACGGGAGGTGCATGGCTGGGGGTGCCCCTGGGTGGGTGCCCCAGCTGACCCCCTCGCACAGGGGGCACGGAGGAGCCGGTGACCGTGCGGGATGTCGGCGACGGCGTCTACGAGTGCGAGTACGTGCCCCGGGTGCCCGGCACCTACCAGGTGTCCATCACCTGGGGCGGCTACGCCATCCCCCGCAGGTCAGTGCCGAGCGCAGGGGTCCCGGCAGGGAAAGTGAGGGGGGTGGGCTTGTGCAGAAGGGGCCGGGGGGCCCTCACTGCCCCTCCACCCTCCCCAGCCCATCTGAGGTGCAGATGTCCTGCTGGGGTGGGGGTTCTGGGGAATGAGGTGGGGGGGTGTGGAGTACAAGCCCTCCCTCATCCGCCCGAGCCAGTTTGAGGTGCAGGTGTCTCCCCGGGGGTGGGAGATACTTGGGGGGACTGGGGGGTGCAGGTGTGTGCAGGTTAGTGTAGCCCCTCCCTCGCGTTCCCCCCAGCCTGTTCGAGGTGCAGGTGTGTGAGATGAGGGGCTGGGGGTGTACAGGTGTTACAGCCCCCTCACGCCTGCCTGTCCCCCCCAGCCCATTCGAGGTGCAGGTGTCCCCCCAGCCGGGGGCCCAGAAGGTCCGGGCCTGGGGGCCGGGGCTCGAGGGCGGCGTCGTGGGGCGCCCTGCAGACTTCGTGGTCGAGGCCGTCGGCACTGAAGTGGGGACCCTTGGTGAGCAGGGGGGACATGGAGGTGGGGGGCACTGTGGTGGGGACCCTGGGTGAGCCCTGAAGGGCGGGACGTGGGGACAGGGTTAGGGGCACCATGGTGGGGACATGGGGACAGGGCTGGGGGTCGTGTGGTGGGAACAGGGTGGGGAGCTATGTGATGGGGACAAGGGCCTGAGTGGCTGACACCCTGCTGGGGACATGGGGACAGAATGGGGGGCACCATGAGGCAATGTGGCACTGTGAGGGGTGTTGTGGTGGGGACAAGGTCACAGAGCGTGTAAACCCCACTGGGGACATGGGACAGGCTGCAGGACGGGCACCATAGTGGAGTGCCCCACTGCTGTGGTGACACAGGCATGCAGAGGTGGTGACGTGGGGCAGGTTGGGGGTGGCCCCAGTGGGGTCGGGGGGACACAGGTGGTGCCACCCTGGGGACATGGTCACAGAGAGGGGACAATGGTCTGGGGTCCCCACTGGGGGGACAAAAGGACTTGTTAGGTGTCACCCTTCTGGGGGCATGGGCACAGAGGGGGGACGAGGACGAGGTCTGGGGGTTGTGGCACGGGCACAGGGTAATGGTGGCTGTGGTGCCCCCAGGGTTCTCCATCGAGGGCCCATCCCAGGCACGCATCGAGTGTGATGACAAGGGCGATGGCTCGTGCGACGTGCGCTACTGGCCCACGGAGCCAGGGCTCTACGCCGTGCATGTGGTCTGTGACGATGAGGACATCCGGGACAGCCCTTTCATGGCTGACATCCGCCCCGCTCCCCCTGACTCCTGGCCCGACAAGGTGCTGCGACCCATGGCCACCCACAGATCCTGTTGTGCCCTTGTGCTCCACAGTGCCCTTCTGTGCCCCACTGCGCCCCATTGCGCCTCAGCTGTGGGTGCTGGGGGTGCCAGCACCCCATTGCATCCTTCTAACCGCCCCTCTCCACAGGTGAAGGCCTTTGGGCCCGGGCTGGAGCCCACTGGCTGCATTGTGGATCGCCCGGCCGAGTTCACCATTGATGCCCGTGCTGCTGGCAAGGGGCCCCTCAAGCTCTATGCCCAGGTGGGAGCTGTGGGACTGCTGGGTGCTGCTGGGTGCTCTTGAGTGACATCAGGTGGAGTTGAGCACCTTTGAGTGCTGTTGAGCACTGCTGGGTTCCGTTCATTGTTGTTGGGCACCATTGGGTGCCCTTGAGCACTACTGGGTGCCGTTGGGCATTGCTGGGCACCCTTGGGTGCCATTGGCCAGTGCTGAGTGCCGTTGGGCCCCCTCACCTCCCCCCTGCTGCTCACAGGATGCCGAGGGCTTCCCCATCGACATCAAGGTGAAGGACAATGGTGACGGCACCTTCCACTGTGTCTACGTCCCCACCAAGGCCATGAAGCACACAGTCATCGTTGCCTGGGGGGGTGTCAACACCCCCAACAGCCCCTTCCGTGTGGGTATCATGGGGGCCCATGGGTGCTGGGGTGGCTGTGGGGGTCCCTTGAGGTGTAGGGAGGGGGTGCTATTCATGGAGGGTGTTCAGGTGTCAGATGTGGGGCATGGGAGTCCCATGGGGCTGGGAGCCCATGGGATGATGTGGATGGAAATGGGGGTCCCATGGGGTGCTGGGTGTGGGGATGGAGGTGCCACACCCATAGGGTGCTGGGGTAGGGCTTGGGGTCCCATGAAGTGCTGGGGATGGGAGTCTATGGAGTGGTTGGAGGTAGGGTGCCAGTGGTGGGGGGGTGTTGGAGGTCCCAGCCCATGGGGTGCCAGGGAAAGAGGGATCTGTGCCCCTGCCCCATGAGACACTGTGGGCCCACAGGTGAGCGTGGGTGAGGGCAGCCACCCTAGCAGGGTGAAGGTGCACGGGCCGGGCGTGGAGAAGACGGGGCTGAAGGCCAACGAACCCACTTACTTCACCGTGGACTGCAGCGAGGCTGGACAGGGTGGGTGCAATAGTGGGAGGCACCCTGGGAACTCCTCTGTGGGCATGGGGCTTGTGTCCCTGGGCCAGAACCCCTGGTCCTGCACCCCTGGTCCTGGACCATCACCACCAGTCCTGCGCCATCATTCCTGGATCAAGGGTCCTTCATTCTGGGCCCATCAGTTCTGGGCCTGGTCCTGCATCCCTGCTCCTACATCCCTGATCCTACACCCCTGGTCCTGGACCGTTGTCCCTGCTCCTGGTCCAGGACTCCTGGACCTGCATCCCTGGTCCATTATCTCTGATCCTGGTCCATCAATCCTGGTCCTGTCCATCATCTCCAGTCCTGATCCAGTCCCCTGCCCCATGTGCCTGGTTCCACTCCTTGGTGTCCCCCTGGGGAGTGGGGACCACTGACCCGGCACCCCCACAGGTGACGTCAGCATTGGCATCAAGTGTGCCCCAGGAGTGGTGGGGCCGCTCGAGGCTGACATCGACTTTGACATCATCAAGAATGACAATGACACCTTCACCGTCAAGTACACGGCGCCGGGCGCGGGACTCTACACCATCATGGTGCTCTTTGCCAACCAGGTCAGGGTTCTGGACTGCCCCACATCCCCGAGGGTCTGTGCCCCACTCTGTGGGGCTGCTGGGGCTGGGCCTGTGACCCCGTGGTGCCCCCGTGTCACTGTGGCCTGGCCTTGGTCCCCAGGAGATCCCCTCCAGCCCCTTCCGCATCAAGGTGGACCCATCCCACGACGCCACCAAGGTCAAAGCTGAGGGACCTGGGCTCAGCCGGACGGGTGAGGGGCCAGTGGGGTGGGGTGGGGTGGGGACATCGGGTGGGGGTGATGGGTGCTGTGAGGACGGTACTGTGAGTGGCGCGGGTCCCACGGTGGCTGACCCTAGGGGCAGGGGTGGCGGTGGGGGACCCCCACCCACATCTGGGTGCTATGGGGCAGGGACTGTGGGTGCCGTGGGTCCTGCAGTGACTTGATGATGTGGTGCAGGGGTGGAGGTGGGGACCCCCACCCACTTCCGCGTGCAGACGCGGGGGGCGGGGAAGGCCCCCCTAGACGTGCGCTTCGTGGGGTCGGGGCCCGGCCCAGCCGTTGCTGACTTCGAGGTCATCGACAACCACGACTACTCCTACACTGTCAAGTACACCCCGCTGCAGCAGGTGCGTGCTGGGGCAGCTGGACCCATGGGGACATCCCATGGAGCCACCTCAACCAGTCTGGGCACCCCAGCCCATAGGATCACCCCATGGGGGAATGCCCAACATACAGGGGCTCCCTGGCCCATGGGGTAACCAAGGGGGCCCCCTCACTGACATCCCATCCCCTGGGCTCCCTCAGGGACACCCGCTGATGCAGCCCAGTGTACAGGGGCACCCCATGAGCACCCCCTCCCCATAGGCACCCCCAGCTCCTGGGCAGCCCCCCGCTATGAACACCCCCCCATTGCCATGGACACCCCATGCCCCTGGGGCAGCTGCAGCCCCACGTGTGTACCTGTCAACCCAGGGCACCCCCAGGTCCACATGTTCCCCCATCCCCAGGAATTTACCCTCCCCAGCAGCCATGGGTGACCCCCAGCCCCCCTCAGCCTTATGGCTGTGTGTCCCCTGGCACCCCCTTGGAATCCTCCAGCACTGCCCCATGGATGTCTGCCCTCTGTCCCAAGACTGGGTGATGTGTGGGGGTCCCCTAGCAGCACCCTGATGTGGAATTGTTCCTGCAGGGCCCCCTGTCTGTGGTGGTCACCTATGGGGGGGACCCCATCCCCAAGAGCCCCTTCCCCGTCACTGTGGCCCCCCCGCTGCAGCTGGGCAAGGTCAAGGTGCAGGGGCTCAACAGCAGTGAGTGGCAGCACTGGGGGAATGACGGGGGGGACACCGAGGGAGGGGAGCTCCCTGAGAGTGCTGTAGAGTGTGGGGCGGGCCCTACAAGGGACACGAGCACTGGGGGCATCCTGGGGGAAGAGACCTTGGGAAGGACGCCTGGGTGACAGGATCAGTCTCAGGGGCACTCTGAATTATGAGGGTACGCTGGGGAGGGCACTCTTGAGTGTGGGGTTCAGTAAGGTGAGGGCACATGAGGGCACGAACACTGCATGTAGGGGTACCTGGGGGGGATACACACCCTGGTTATGGGGTGCAGCTTGGGGGCCCCAAGGGTGGGTTGGGGGCACTCTAGTCAGAGAGGTTTGGGACTGCCTATGTGTGGGAGCAACCAGGATATGGGGGACAGATATGGGTGGGGGCATGGGGGGACACACACCCTGTGGGGAAACAATACCCTGGATAAGGGGGACACCCTTGGGTGGAGGTGACACACCCCGGGACAGACACACACCTCCCACCCCGGGTCTGGGGGACACATCTGGGTATGAGGTTCTCCATAGGTCTGGGGGCACCCAGAGTGTGGGATGCCCCTCTGACCCCCCACTCCCCTGCAGAGGCAGAGGTGGGGCAGGTGCAGGAGTTCCAGGTGGAGACCCAGGGCGCAGGAGGCCAGGGGCAACTGGAGGTGAAGGTGACAGGCCCCTCGCGCCGCCCGGTGCCCTGCACGGTGGGGCCTGCACCCCCTGGGGGCCCCCACCCTGTCACCTTCACACCACCCGAGGAGGGGCCCCACCGTGTCGAGGTCACCTACGACGGGCACCCGGTTCCAGGCAGCCCCTTCCCTGTGGAGGCTCTGCTGCCCCCTGACCCCTCCAAGGTGAGCATGGCACACGCGTGTGCAACAAGGATGTGTGTGCCCCAACCCCTGTGTCCCTCTGCCCTCCTGACCCCAATGTGCTGCTCACAAGCCCCAGATGTGCCCATATCCCCATAACCCCTGCATGTCCTCCCTGAACCCCACATGTTCCTGTGTGAGCAGGTGATGGCCTTGGGGCTGGGGCTGCAGGGCAGTGACTTGGGGTCCACTGACCCCCACCTGTCCCCGTGTCCCCCTTACCCCCTGCGTGTCCCCATGTCCCCCGTGCCCCCTACCTGTCCCTGTGTCCCCCTGACCCCTGTGTGTCCCTGTGCCTGCAGGTGGTGGCCTCGGGGCCGGGGCTGAAGGGCGGCCGTGTGGGGGTCCCAGCGCCCTTCTCCATTGCCACGCAGGGCGCGGGCAGTGGGGGGCTGGGGCTGACAGTGGAGGGGCCCTGCGAGGCCAAGATCGAGTGCCAGGACAACGGGGATGGCTCCTGCGCCGTGTCCTACCTGCCCACGGCGCCCGGAGAGTACCACATCAACATCCTCTTTGCTGGGCGCCACATCCCGGGCAGCCCCTTCACGGCTGCGGTCACGGCGCCCTTCGACCCGGCCAAAGTGACGGCGTCGGGGCCGGGGCTGGAGCGCGGCCGTGCGGGCGAGGCGGCCGTCTTCTCCGTGGACTGCTCACAGGCCGGCGAGGCCGAGCTCACCATCGAGATCCGTTCCGAGGCCGGCGTCAAGGCCGAAGTGCTGGTGCAGAACAACCGCGACGGCACCTACGCCATCACCTACACCCCGGCCTGTGCCGGTGCCTACACCATCACCATCAACTATGGCGGCCTCCCGGTGCCCAACTGCCCCGTGCGCGTCACTGTCGACCCCGCCGTCGACACCAGCAGCGTCAAGGTCTACGGCAAAGGCGTGGAGCCGCGAGGTGAGGGTGTGGCCACGCAGGGGCCGCTCACCATGGCGCCTCTTTCCCCTGGGTGGGGATCTCCTTCTCCCCAGGGGCATCCCATCCCTGTGGGCATCTCTTCCTCCTGGGTACCTCTGTGGACACCACCACAGGCATCTCCCCTCTGTGAGCATCCCCACGGGCTCCCCATCCCTGAGGGTATCCCCTCTCTGTGGACATCCCTGCTCACAGGCATTCCAACCCCATGTGCACCCCATGGACAGCCCTTCTCACATGGGGGATTTCTGAACACCCTATGGACATGCCTCTGTGGGCACCTCCCCCGTGCACGGACAACCCCGTGGCTATGGTCGCTGCCATGGTCACCAATATCTCCTCCCCATGTCCATCCCCTCTAATGGGGGCTCTCCTGGGCACCCCACAGGCATCTCTCCTCCCCCTGTCCCCCTTGCCCCCACCACTACTCAGGAGTCCCTGTGGTTTCCCCCTCATTCCTGGGAGGAAGTTCTAGGGGTGCAGGGGGTGTGGGGTGGGACCCCAAGGGTGTGCCAGTTTCTCCCCTTGAAGCCCCTGTGTGTGCTGAGGGGGCCATGGGCTCTCAGAGGGTGCTGTAAGGGACCCTCAGGTGAGCTCTGGGCCCCCTTGACCCCCCTGTACCTCTCAGGAGTGCTTCGGGAGGTGGGCACAGAGTTCACGGTGGATGCGCGGGCACTGGCCCCCACCGGGGGACCCCACGTCCGGGCACGGGTGCTGAACCCCTCAGGGACCCCCATCGACACCTTCGTCACTGACCTTGGCGATGGCACCTACCGCGTGGAGTACACACCCTTCGAGGAGGGTGAGGGACCCCCACAAACCCCCTGGGAGGCCCAACACCCCCAGGGACCCCAAGGCCCTCTTGGAGAACACAGACACCCCCAGGGGACTCCCAAACCCCTAGGGACCCCCAACCCCCTGGGAAGCTCCAGGGACCATGAGCTCCAGGGACTCTGCTCCTACACCAGACTCCAACATCCCCCCAGGACCTCAAGTCCTGGCCAGGCACCCTCCATTCTTCATGAGGGACTTTCAGAGAGGGATCTTCCCATGCCATGTCCAAGCAGGGACCCCCTTCAATTCCCACTGGAGCCCCAGAACCAGGAACCCCCCAGACCACGGAGACATCCCCAAATCCCAACCAGGCACTCCCAGCCCCCCCCAAAAACCTCATTCAGGGATCTCCAAAATGCCCAAGACCTTTAAAACCCCACCTAGGGACCCCCAAAATCCCCTGAGAATCCCCATCCCAGAGACCCCTTGTGCCCCCTCCATGGGCAGTGTGTGATGGTGTCCCTGTCGCAGGGCTGCACCTGGTGGAGGTGACATACGATGATGTGGCAGTCCCCAAGAGCCCATTCCGTGTGGGGGTGGCCGAGGGCTGCGACCCCACACGCGTTCGGGCACATGGCCCTGGCCTGGAGGGCGGCCTGGTGGGCACGGCCAACCACTTCACCGTGGAGACCAGGTGGGCACTGACCCCCAACTCAATCCATCCCTGCTCCCCAAAGGCCCCCAACCCCTGCCTTCCAAATCCCCTGCCCTAGCCGTATGCCACATCCACCCACCCCTCATGCTGTCCATGTTGGGGGGTTTGGGGTGGGCATGGCTCCCTGCTTCAGTGTGGAGACCAGGGGGGCACCAGCCCTGGGTCCCTCCATTCCCACACCCATGGATTCCTCCCCCAGAGATGTTACCTCCACCCCAAACTGCCAACCCAGTATCTCCATCCCCTGTTGTGGAGGTGCCACCACTATCCTCTTGCACCTGTGCCCTTCATGTGCATGTCCCGCCTCTATCCCATGTCACCAACCTGCCCCCTTTCATCCTATGCCACCGCTCTGGCACCTCCATATTCTGCCACAGAGGTCCCTTGCCCAGCTTGTTGCATCCTCTACCGCATGTGTCCTTTCCCATGGATGTACCACCTCCATCCCATGTCACCAAACAAGCATTTCCACTCCCTGCCATGAAAGTGCCATCTCCATCCCGTGTCACCAGGATGGCATCTTTGTCCCCTTGCCATGGAGGTGCCACCTCTGCCAGGGAGGTGGCACCTCCATCTCCCCACCACGGCAGTTGTTCCCCCTGGCCCCACCATGCCTGTGTCACCTCTCTGAGTGGTGGCGTGTCCCCAGGGGTGCGGGCACTGGGGGGCTGGGCCTGGCCATCGAGGGTCCCTCAGAGGCGAAGATGTCCTGCAAGGACAACAAGGACGGGAGCTGTGCAGTGGAGTATGTCCCCTTCACGCCTGGTGACTACGACGTCAACATCACCTTCGGCGGCCACCCCATCCCTGGTGCGAGGGGACACAGGGACGGGGGTTGGGGGAGGTGTCCTGATTGTCATCTGTTGGTCACAGGGCTTCACTGTGGTGACGCCACCCAGGGCGGCCCCACAGCCAAGCTGTCCCCTGCCTGTGCTGTCCCCATGGCCATGGCTTCGGTACCCCCATGGCCACACTGACCGATGGTCGTGTTGTCCTCATGGCTCACGTTGAGCCCAAGGCCACATTGGCCTTATGAGCACACTGGCTCCACAAATTATCTGTGCACGTGATGGACACGCCAACTCTATGGCCACAGTGTCCCTGTGCCCCTGTTGACCTCATGGCCATGTTGACCTTGTCCTCATGCTGATCCCATCCCCACACTGACCCCACACTCACATTGGCAGTGGCCACACTGCCCCATCCCCCCCTACCCTGCCCCATGCTGCCTCCCTCACGTGCTGACCCCCTTCTCCACACAGGGAGCCCGTTCCGGGTGCGAGTGCGGGATGCTGTGGATGCCTCAAAGGTGACGTGCTCAGGGCCAGGGCTGGGACCCAGTGTCCGTGCACGGCTGCCCCAGAGCTTCACCGTGGACGTCAGTGCCACGGGACGTGCAGCCCTTGACGTGACGCTGCTGGGGCCCACTGGTAGGTGGGGACATGGGGAGCAGGGGGGCCTGTGTCTTGTGGGGTGTCCTGACCTCTGGGGTGTCTTGCCTCTTCAATGTCCTACTCCATAGGATGTCCTGGCCCTTGGATCCCAGGTCTATAGAGAGTCCTGCCCCCTGGGGTGTCCTGACTCATGGGTTGTCTAGCACCATGGATGCCCTGTTCCATAGGGTGTCCTGCCTCACAGTGTCCCCTCTTATATAGGGTGTCCTACCTATGGACGTCCTGCTCCATAGGGTGTCCTACCCCACAGGATGTCCAGCCCCATGAATGCCCTTCTTCATAGAGTGTCCTACCCTTTGGGGCGCCTTCCTCATGGACCCATCCAGGGAGGTTGTGTCCTCCATGCTGCTCTGTGCCCACCATGTCCTCCTGTCCCAAGTGTCCTCCTGACTCACATGTCCCCACCCCACATGTCCCACTGCCCCACAGGGCTGCTGGAGCCAGTGGAGATCCGAGACAATGGTGATGGCACCCACAAGGTCACCTACACCCCAGCCACTGACGGGCCCTACACCGTGTCTGTCAAGTACGGGGGGCAGGAGGTGCCACGCAGGTGAGACCTCACCTCGGCTGGCAGAGTGGGACAGGATCCCACACAGCCTGGAGATCCCAGCACTTTTCTGACTTCCTGCTTCCCCCAGCCCCTTCAAGGTCACGGCGCTGCCCACCCACGATGCCAGCAAGGTGCGGGCGAGCGGCCCTGGGCTGAGTGCCGGAGGGATCCCTGCCAGCCTCCCGGTGGAATTCACCATTGACGCCCGCGACGCTGGCGAGGGACTGCTCACGGTGCAGATCCTGGTCAGTGTGTGAGGGGGAAACGTGGGGGAGTGTGAGGGTTGTGGCTGGGCACACTGAGGATGGGTGAAGGGCTGCTCACAGTCCAGATCCCGGTCAGTGCAGGGGGAGTCATGGGGTGCTGAGCCCCACAGGGTGCCCCCAGTACAGGGCACTGATGGGGGCTGCCTGCAGGACCCTGAGGGACAGCCCAAGAAGGCGTCAATCCGGGACAACGGGGACGGCACCTACACAGTGTCCTATGTGCCCGACGTGCCGGGGCGCTACACCAGCACTGTCAAGTACGGGGGTGATGAGATCCCTGCGTCACCCTTCCGGGTCCTTGCCGTGCCTTCTGGCGATGCCAGCAAGTGCCTTGTCACAGGTGGGGCTGCCCCCCAGTGTCCTTATGCTGACCTATGTCATCCCCTTGCTGGCCTCTGGCATCCCCTTGCTGGCCTCTGGCATCCCCTTGCTGACCCACAGCATCCCCTCACTGCCCCACGATGTCCCCTCGCTGCCCCACTGCACCCCTCCCTGCCCCACAGTGTTCCTCCTGCCCCACAGCATCCCCTCCTGCCCCACAGCATCCCCTCCTGCCCCACAACATCCATATGCTGACCCACAGTGTCCCCCTGCTGTCCCACAGCACCCACCCCAGACACCCCTGCCTTACCCCCCACCACCCCATGGCTGCCCCCAGCACACCCACTGCCCCACTGCTGCCCCTCAGCACCCCTCCCACCACCCCCAGACCTACCCCATGGCATAGTGGGGATGAGTGGGTGTCCCCAGGACAGGATGTGCTGGCCCCTGGAGCCCCCCGGCCCCCTCGGCACCCCTGGCCCCCCAACCAGCCCCCCAACCCCTTCTCACCGCTCTCCCTGGTCTTTCTTGCAGTATCCATTGGGGGCCATGGACTGGGTAAGTGGTGCCAGGGGGGCAGTTGGGGGGCTGGGAGGAGGCAGTTGGGGAATAGGTTTGGAGTCCCCCCATGGCCCTGACCCCAGCCTCCCCTCAGGTGCCTGCCTGGGCCCCACAATCCAGATCGGGGAGGAGACGGTGATCACGGTGGATGCAAAGGCAGCGGGACAAGGCAAGGTCACCTGCAAGGTGTCAACGCCTGATGGTGCTGAACTGGATGTGGATGTGGTGGAAAACCACGATGGCACTTTTGACATCTTCTACACCGCACCTGAGCCTGGCAAATACGTCATCACCATCCGCTTTGGCGGGGAGCACGTCCCTAACAGCCCCTTCCATGTCATGGTGGGTGGGGCACTGGGGGGAGGGGGGCACTGTGAGTCTGGGGGGGTTGTGATGAGCACCACGGGTCAGATTTTGGGAGACCATGGTGTGGGCAGCATGGAACTGGAAGACCATGGTGGGTGCCATGAGGAGAGAGTTGGGGCTATGATGGGCATCGTGGGGTCAGATGATCATGGTGGGTACTGTGGGGCAGACAGGTGGGGCCATGGGGTTGGGAAATAGTGGTGGATGCAAGGGGCAAAGAGTCAAGGGCACAATGGACACCATGGGACAGATTTGGAACACCAGGGTGACACCATGGAGTAGGGAAACCATGGTGGGGTTGAAATATCATGGTAGGCACCAACAGACAGAGGACTGGGGCCGTGGTCGACACCGAGGGAGAGAGAGTTGAGTCAGTCAGTGTGGCATTGCAAGAGCACAATGGGCACTGCAGGGTCGGGTGACCATGATGGGAGTTATGGAGGGGCAGTGTTGGCCCAATGGTGGCCATCATGGAGCTGAGAGAGTTGGGAGACCATGGTGGGCACTGTGGGGCTGGATGACCATGGGGGGCACTGTTGGGCCAGGGTTGTGATGGTGGGGGTTGGGATCGTGGTGGACACCATGAGCTCTGGAGATCATGAGGATCATCACAGGGCTGGGAGTCTACCATTAGGTTCTTACCCTTCCTCTCTGCCCCACTGTCAGGCCACGGAGGAGCCCCCAGCCACCACCGAGAACCTCCGGCCCTTTAACCTCGTCATCCCCTTCACGGTGCAGAAGGGTGAGATCACAGGTACAGCACAGGGGGGCTGTGGGCACAGGGACCACCCCTTCAGGCACCAGCGCCCCTCTTGGTGCCCCTACTGACAAAATACCCCCAGGTGAGGTGCGGATGCCCTCGGGGAAGACAGCGCGGCCCAACATCACCGACAACAAGGACGGGACGGTGACAGTGCACTATGCCCCCTCCGAGAAGGGGCTGCATGAGATGGACATTCGCTATGATGGCAACCACATTCCTGGTGAGCCACTGCAGGGCGCTGGGAGCCACTGGGAGGTGGCTGAGGAAGGTTGATATAGCAATGCCCTGGTTGGACTCCTGTGGTCAGGCACACACCATGGTGTGGAATGTCTCTGTGGGGTCCGTGGTTGATCATCCTTGGGTTGGAGTGTCCTCATGGGTCTCTGACCATTGTCCCTTGTGTCCCCAGGGAGTCCCCTCCAGTTCTACGTGGATGCCATCAACCCACGCCACGTCAGTGCCTATGGGCCTGGGTTGAGCCATGGGATGGTCAACAAGCCATGCACATTCACCATTGTCACCAAGGACGCTGGCGAGGGTGAGTGATGGCCAAGGAGGGATGGGAGGTCAGGGGGACTCCCCCAGTGCCATCAGGAGGGACTGGAGACCCCTGTTACCTCCTGACACCCCTTGTCCGGTGCCTTCTGACAACCCCTGTGCTCCAGGTGGGCTGTCGCTGGCAGTCGAAGGTCCCTCCAAGGCGGAGATTACCTGCCAGGACAACAAGGACGGGACATGCACCGTGTCCTACCTGCCCACAGCCCCTGGCGACTACAGCATCATTGTGCGCTTTGATGACAAACACATCCCGGGCAGCCCCTTCACTGCCAAGATCACTGGTGAGACAGGCTGGGGGGCACAGTGGGGTCTGGGGGGGTTCCGGGGATTCCTGGGGGCTCCACGTGGCCATGGGGGCACTGGTTGGCCATGGAGACATCTATGGAGTCATGGCCATGAGGGCACCTGCGAGGTTGTGGGGGCACTTGTATGAACATGGAGGCACCTGTGGGTCACGGAGGCCATAGCATAGTCATGGGGACAGCTGTGGGGTAATGGGCACACTTGCCCCATGGCCATTGGGATACCTGTGGTGTCTCTTGTCCATCCCTGGCCACCAGGATCCCCCCTCCCATGGCCTTGGGGCCACTGTGAAACCTTGGAGACCCAACCCATGGCCATGGGGATGTCATAGAGTTTGAGGACCCCATCACAAGGCCATGTAGACCTTGTGGGGACTCTATGCATGGAGGATGCTATTCACACATCTTTGGGTGACCCCTGATTCTGAGGACTCTCTCCATATATCCAATGGGACCTTGTGGGGCTTTGGGAATATCATTCCATCACCATTGGGATCCTATTCATCTTGTTGCCCACCTTGGGCTGATGTCCCTGCTGATGGCATCTCTGCAGGGGATGACTCCATGCGCACGTCCCAGCTCAATGTGGGCACCTCAACTGATGTGTCACTGAAGATCGCAGAGACAGACCTGAGCCTGTTGGCGGCTACCATCCGCGCGCCCTCGGGCAACGAGGAGCCATGCCTGCTCAAGCGGCTGCCCAACCGCCACATCGGTGTGCAGGGGCAAGGGGACACCATGGGGGCACAGGGACAGATGTGGGCACAGGAGAACTGGCACGTGGGCACATGAGAGGAGGATGTGGGACCTGGGGACTTGTTGGGACAGGGAACAGTGGGGCTATGGGGTCACAGGGATGGGTGGCCTTGTGGCATTGGGTCAGCACGGGGTTGGTGGCCATGGTCAGGGGACTTGGATGCTGACCAGGGGCTGATGGAGGTGGCTGGGGGATGGGGATGGTACATGAGTGGTGGCCAAGTCTGGTGGTGGTGTGTGTGACCACTGTGTCCTCCCCAGGCATCTCATTCACACCCAAGGAGGTGGGCGAGCACGTGGTGAGTGTGCGGAAGAGCGGGCAGCATGTCACCAACAGCCCCTTCAAGATCCTGGTGGGACAGTCAGAGATTGGCGATGCTGGCCGGGTCAAGGTGTGGGGCCAGGGACTTCTGGAGGGCCACACCTTTGAGGTGGCTGAGTTCATCGTGGACACACGCAGCGCTGGTGAGGACATGGTGGGGAATGGCCATGGGGGAGGAGGTAGCCATGGCTAAGAGCAGGATGGGGTGATGGCCATGACCGTGAGAAGGTTATGGCCACCCAAGGATGAGATGGTTGTGGCCACCCAAGGATGAGATGGTGGCCATGGTTATTGCTGTGGTGTACTAAGGCCACATGTGATGTTGGCCAAGGCTACATGTGGCCAGGAAGGATGGTGGCAATGGCCATGGCCAAGGCAGGATGGTCCCTGTGGCTGTGGTTGGATGGTGGCTGTGGTGGTGATGTGGCCATAACCGGGATGATTTGATGACTATGGCCATGCTACAGGTGTGGCCAGCACAGGATGAGGTGGTGGCTATGCTGTGACCTTCATCTGAATGGAATGGTGACCATGGCTGTGGCATGGCCAATGCCCAGGTGAAATGTGGCTTAAGGCCATGCCATGGCTGTGGCCAACACAGGATGGGGTGGTGGCCATGATTATGGGCATGGTATGACCATGGCCAGGATAGTGTGGTGGCCATGTCCATGGTGCAGCCAAGAGGGTGATGCTGTGGTGACCCTGGCATGGCCATGGCCAGGATGGGGGTGATGGCTGGGATTGGGTGGTGACCATGGGCAGTTTGGGCTTGTGGCCTTGGTGTGACCATGACCAGAGCAGGACAGCCTCCGCGGGACACCTCTGATCATGTCCCCATGGCTACCCAGGTTATGGTGGACTGGGTCTGTCCATTGAGGGCCCCAGCAAGGTGGACATAAACTGTGAGGACATGGAGGATGGCACCTGCAAAGTCACCTACTGCCCCACCGAGCCCGGCAACTACATAATCAACATCAAATTTGCTGACAAACATGTCCCAGGTGGGCTGGGGGAAACATGGGGGACAGAGGGTTGTGGTGGGGAGGGGTGCTAGGACCCCCAGGGGGTGACAGGTCCCTGAGGTAACTGTCTCCCACAGGGAGCCCCTTCACAGTGAAGGTGACGGGTGAGGGGCGGATGAAGGAGAGCATCACGCGTCGGCGGCAGGCGCCCTCCATCGCCACTGTTGGCAGCACCTGCGACCTCAACCTTAAGATCCCAGGTAAGGTTGACCTTCCTCCTCCTTCTCCTCCTCCTTCTTCTCCTCCTCCTACCCCCTCCTCCTTCCACCCTCCCTCCTTCTCATCCTCCTTCTCCTCTTCTTCCTCTTCCTTCTCCTCATCTTTCATCCTCCATCGTTCTCCTCTTCATCCTCCTCTCTTCCTCCTCTTCTTCCTTCTCCATTCTAATCTTCCTCCTCCTGCTCTGTGGGCCATGGGGATGGAGACACATCTCAGCCACTCCAGCTCTGATTTCTTCTTCCTTCCTCTTTCTCTCCCCTCCGTGCGTCTGTGTCCATGTCTGTGTCCCTCTGTGCGTCTGTGCCTGTGTCCTTGCGTCCCACTGTGCATGCCACCACGCACTGATACCTCCATCCACATGTCTGTGTGTCCATTCACACCTATCCACGTGTCCATCTCTGGCTTCATCCACCTTGGCTCCATCCCTCCCTGCACCGTTCTCTGCTTCCAACCCTGTGACCACCCATGTCTCCACCCATCACGATTCCATCATCCCTGTGTCCATCCTTGTCTCCACCCCTCCATGTCTCCACTCATCCACGTCTCCTCCCATCACTACATCCGTCCCTCTGTCCACTCATGCCCATGTCTATCCATATCCTCCTGTGTCCCCATGACCCCTCTGTGCACCCTTCTGCTCCCCCTCCATGCTCACCCCCTGCGGTCCCCACGTGTCCCCATGTGTCTGCACTGTCCCTCTTTGTCCCTGTGGGGTGTTCCCCAGGGAACTGGTTCCAGATGGTGTCGGCGCAGGAGCGGCTGACGCGCACGTTCACGCGCAGCAGCCACACGTACACGCGCACGGAGCGCACTGAGATCAGCAAGACGCGTGGCGGGGAGACCACGCGCGAGGTGCACGTGGAGGAATCGACCCGCGTGGGTGGCGCCTTCCCCCGCGCGCCCCCGGAGCCCTTCGGTGCCTTCGGGGCCTTTGGGACCCGCGAGGGCATTGGCGCCTTCGCAGCCCCTGCGCGCGCACACGAGGGTGCGTCCTGCACCAGGGGTGTTCGGGGGCTGTGCATGGGCACGTGCAGCAAAGTGGGACTGCAGAAGAGCTGCGTGTGCATGAGGGGCAAGTGTGCACGAGGGCTGGGTGTGCATGAGGGGAGTGTGAGCGCAGGGAAGTGTGTTTGCACAAGGACTGGGTGCACCGGAGCAGCGGTGTGTGTTTGCACAGGGCTGTGATTGCACAAGGACTGGGTGTGCATGGAAGTAGACTTGCACGAGAGCTGGGCACACTTGCCACGGGAGTGCCCTTGCACAGGGCTGTGTGCCCAGGACACACCTGGGACAGACCCCCTGGCACACGTGTGGGGGCTGCTGTGCTGATGGGGGATGCCGTCCACACGGGGATGTGCAGAGGTGGGCACAGCTCTGGCTCTTTGCACAGGCAGGCCTACACCTGTTTACGGGGTGTGTGCGCGCAGCCCAGAGGGCTGTGGGTCCCCTCGGCACGGCTGTGCAGTCTCACAAGGGCATGTGCATGCGTAAGCACACGTGTGTGTGCGAGTGTGTGCGTGTGCACGCTGGCAAGTGCACGTGTCCTGTGCATGAGGGGATGTGCTTGTGGGATGGGGTGCACCCCATGGGCTCTGGTGGGTGTTGGGATGTCAGGGAACACTGGCGGCAGGGTGGTGCAATGACAGTGACAAGGGTGCCCTAGTGGTGGGGCAGCAGGGTGCTAGTGTGCCAGGGAGCCCTTGGGACAATGGTGAGAAGATGATGGGGCAATGGCATGTCCCAGTGCCCTGGTATCAGAGTGACAGGATGTTAGGGTGACAGGATGCAGGGGTGCTGTGGTGCCAGGGTGATGGCTTGATGGGGTGACAGGGTGCCATGGTGACAGGATGACAGGGTACTCCAGTAACAGGTACTGGGGTGCCATAGTGACATGGTGATAAGGAAATAGGGTGCAGAGGGGCTGGGGTGCAAGGGTACCCAGGTTACAGGATGATGGAGCGATGTGGTGACAAGGTGGCCTGGTGACAGGGTGACAATGTGCCATATAGCCATGGGGTGCTGAGGTGCCACAGTGGCACAGTGGAGGGGTGAGTGACAATGGGGTGATGTTGGAGTGCCCAGGTGCCTTCAGGGTGACAAGGTGTGTGCCTGCAGGTGAGGCGATGGTGCAGGAGCTGGGATGCCATAGCAATAGGGTGTTGGGGTGCCGCTGGGGTGCCGATGGGTGTCGGGGTGCTCACGGTGACGTGGTGCGTGCCTGCAGGTGAGGCGTCAGCGCAGGAGCTGTCGGCGCAGGTGCTGAGCCCGTCGGGGCAGCGGCGCGAGGCCGAGGTGGTGCCGGGGGGCGCGGGGGTGTACAGCGTGCGCTTCGTGCCCCAGGAGACAGGCGCCCACACCGTCAGCGTCAAGTTCCGGGGGCAGCACGTGCCCGGGAGCCCCTTCCAGTTCACCGTGGGGCCCCTGGGCGAGGGTGGCGCCCACAAAGTGCGCGCGGGGGGCACCGGGCTGCAGCGCGCTGTGGCCGGCACGCCAGGTACGGGGGGGTCTGCCAGCTATGGGGCATGTTGGGGGCCTGGGGGTGACTGGGGGTGTCATGGGTGTGTGGGTGTGATGGGGATGTGGGGGCAATGAGGGATGGGTGCTCTTGGGGGGATGTATCTGGGGTCTGGGTGCTGTTGGGGGTGTGGGTGGCAATGGGGGGTAGGTGCTATGTGTGTTTGGGGTGTTGGTGAAATTTGGGGGCTCTGGGTGCTGTGAGGGGGGATTTGGGTACAGCTGAGTGTGGGGGCAATGGGGGGTGTTATAGGTGCTCTGTGTTCCATGGGTGGGATGTGGGTTCTGTGGGGGTGTCTGGGTACCATGGGGAGGAGGGTGCAGGTCTGTGCTGGCTGTCGCCATCCTGGGGTGCCACTGAGGGCCAGGGTGACCCCGGTGACCCCCCCAGCTGAGTTCAGCATCTGGACACGTGAGGCGGGCGCGGGGGGACTCTCCATTGCTGTCGAGGGGCCCAGCAAAGCCGAGATCTCCTTTGAGGACCGCAAGGATGGCTCCTGTGGCGTCTCCTACCTGGTGCAGGAGCCAGGTGAGGGGAAGCTGTACCCCAACACCTCCAACCACCCCTAACATGCCCCAGGGTGCTCAGCCTGAGGCTGGGGCCACAGGACCCTCATATGAGGAGGGACCCACATGCAAATGTAGCCCAAATTAAGGATGTCCCCATGGGAGGATGTCCCCAAAGGAAGGTGTCTCTGCACAGGTGCCCCCAAGGGAGGGTGTCTCCATGAGTAGTGTCTCTGTGCATGCGTGTCCCCACATAAGAGGGTTCCCAAGGGAAGGTGTCCCTGTGTGGGGGCTCCCTGCCTGACTGTCCCCTGTCCCCCAGGTGACTACGAGGTGTCCATCAAGTTCAACGAGGAGCACATCCCTGACAGCCCCTTCATTGTCCCTGTCGCCTCCCACTCCGATGATGCCCGACGCCTCACTGTCACCAGCCTGCAGGTACTGGGGACAGCCCCTGTGAAACCCTGGGGCACCCCTGGGCTCACAGATGCCCCTTGGATCCCCAGACCACTCTTGGGCTGCGCTGAGCCCCAACTGCACTCTTGGGATGCCCACTGTGTGCCACCTTTGGGTCTCCTGTTGCACCCTTGGACCCTCTGAGGCCACTTCTCCCTCCCTCATGTCACCCCTAGATCACCTTTATGTCCCTCTGTGCCAGCCTTGATGTCCCTTGTATCACATTGCACCCCTGTGTCACCCTTGGTGCCCATGGTGTTCCCCCTGTCCCACTGCCCCCCGCCATGTCCCCCCATTCCCTGGAGTGAACCAGCTGGCATCATTCACAATATCCCCCTGTCCCCCCGTCCCTGATGCCACTGTGGCCTGCCCACAGGAGACAGTGGCAGTGAACCAGCCAGCATCTTTCGCGGTGCAGCTGAACGGGGCACGCGGCGTCATCGACGCCAAAGTGCACACGCCTGCAGGGGTGGTGGAGGAGTGCTACGTGTCCGAGCTGGACAGCGGTGAGGGGACACGGGGACACCACAGGGACCGTGGGGACAGTGGGTCTGCAGATGTGGGGTTGTGGGCACAGGGTACAGGACATGGGGACATGTGATGTGGGGACATGGGGCTGAGAACAGGAGGACATGGGGTATGGGGACAAAGTGACATGATGGCATCCCCCAGACTAGTACACACTGGAGTTCTTGCATGGGATGTGGAGACACAGGGATGTGGGGACATGGGACATGGGGACAGAGGACACAGAGGTATGGGGATGTGTCTTTGTCCCCCTGATATGCACTGGGGTTCCTGCTGTGCAGGAACAGGGTGTGGGGACATGGGGACACGGGGACATGGGGACACGGTGACATGTCTGTGTCCCCCAGACCGGTACGCCCTGGGGTTCCTGCCACGTGAGAACGGAGTGCACTCCATTGACCTGCGCTTCAATGGGCGCCACGTGCCCGGGAGCCCCTTCAACATCCGCGTGGGCGAGCAGAGCCAAGCCGGGGACCCTGGGCTCGTCACTGCCTTTGGGCCAGGCCTCGAGGGTGGCCGCACAGGTGACACTGCTGTGGAGACATGGACAGGGCTGTGGGAGTGGGGTGGGGAAAGAGACACAGCTGTGGTGGTGGCAGGAGAGACACGGCTGTGAAATGGTGATGGGGACAGAGCCATGATGGAGATGTGGCCATGGGTGATGACCACGACGGCATCCTGGTGTTCCCCCTATGATGCCATCCCCATGTCCATGTCCCAGGGGTGCCCTCAGAGTTCCTGGTGCAGACAGCCAATGCGGGGGCAGGAGCACTGGCTGTCACCATTGATGGCCCCTCCAAAGTGGAGCTGGACTGTACAGAGGTCCCTGAGGGCCACCGCGTCACCTACACCCCGATGGCTCCTGGCAACTACCTCATCTCCATCAAGTATGGGGGCCCCCACCACATCGTGGGGAGCCCCTTCAAGGCCAAGGTCACTGGTATGAACAGGGGGGACATGGGGATGGGAAGGGCCATGGGTATTGGGAGGGACGTGGGGATAGAGAGGAACATGGAACTAGCGGGGACATGGGAACTGAAGGGGACATGGGGACCACTGGGGCCACATCATGGGCAGCCCCTTCAGGGCCAAGGTCACTGGTACAGATGGGGTGTGGGCAGACACGGGGATGGGGGGCATGGATAAGGGAGACTGGGGGTGGAGAACATGGGGGTCCCCAGTATGAGATGACGAGGGGTCAGTGATGGGCATGACGGAGGTTTGCAGGAAGGCCACCCTGCAGGACCAGGGTGACATGAGTGGGGGGTCCTGGGGGTGACATGGTGTAGGATCCCCAGGATGACATGATGGGGGTGCCAGGGGGAGGGGGGTTGTCCCTGGAAGATGCCCCCCCGCGCAGTGTGAAGGGGAGTCCCATGGTGGGGGCTGACCGTGACCCCTGGTACTCCCCAGGCCCACGGCTGTCGGGCGGACACAGTCTACACGAGACCTCGACAGTGCTGGTGGAGCCGGTGGTGAGGGCGGGCTCGCGGGGCCCCCCGGCCTTTGGGGGGCTCTCCAAGGCCCCGTCAGACGCTGGGCAAGTGGTGGCCCGGGGGCCAGGGCTGGCGGCCGCCCGCCTGGGCCACAAGAACCACTTCACCGTGGACTGCAGCAAGGCTGGTGAGGGCGCCGGGGGTCCAGGGATTGGGGTGGCTGAGGGGGGACCGGGTTGGAAGGGCAGATGGGGGCTTGGCGTGGCGGTCCAGGGGCTCCTAGGGGAGTCCTGTGGGGGCTTGGAGGAGAGGCAGTGGGTCTGCGAGGTGTTCAGGGAATTCCGGGGAGTCTTGAGAAAGGATGGGGCAGGTTAAAGGGGGGCCTGGGGGTCTTGGGAGGGGATGGGGTGGGTAAGGGGAAGAGTCTGGTGGAGGGTCTGGGGCGCAAGGGGGGAGGCTTGGGGTGACCCCGGGGTCTCACGCTTACGGTTCACCCTGCCCGCGTCCCCCCAGGTACAAACATGCTGCTGGTGGGGGTGCACGGCCCCAAGGCCCCGTGCGAGGAGGTGCACGTGAAGCATGAGGGGAACCGCGTGTACACGGTGACCTACAGTGTGCGGGAGCGCGGCGAGTACGTGCTGCTGCTGCGCTGGGGCGACCGCGACGTCCCGGGGAGCCCCTTCCGTGTCACTGCGGCCTGAGCCCCCGAGCCGGGGCAGCGGGCTGGCAATAAAGCGTTGGGAGAGGAACAATGTCCGAGTGATGGCCGGGACACTCACAGCGTGGGGCTGGAGCGAGCCAGGCTCCCGGGGCAGTCTGCTGGACACTAGCTCCAGGGCTGTCCTGAGCAAGACACCACATTTCTGGGGTGTGCAGAACAGCACAGAAGCCTTTGGGGGTGGCCCTGGGGGTCTGGGCCAGGATTGTGGGGCCCGAGGTGGGGGTCCAGAGCAGGACATCCCGGTCCTAGGGAGTGGGGGGGGATCCTGGGGGCTGCAGGATGGTATAATGAGGCCCCAGTGTGAGATGGTGGGGTCTGGAACAGAATACTGGAGATGGCCTGGGAGGGTCTGGAGCAGAATGCTGAGTCCTGAGGGGTCCAAGGGGATTCCATGGCAGAACAGCCTGGGGGTTTCAGGCGGTCCAAGGGGACTCCATGGCAGGACAGTCTGGGGATCTTGGGGGGTTCAAGGGGACTCATGGTAGGACAGCCTGGGGGTCTCGGGGGGTCCAAAGGCATTCCATGGCAGGATAGCCCGGGGGTCTTGGGGGTCCAAGGAGACTCCATGGCAGGACAGTCCAGGGGGTCTCAGGCAGTCCAAGGGGATTCCATGGCAGGACAGCCCAGGGGGTCTCAGGCAGTCCAAGGGGATTCCATGTTGGAACAGCCCGGGGGTCTCGGGGGTCCAAGGAGACTCCATGGCAGGACAGCCCGGGGGTCTCGGGGGGTCCAAGGAGACTCCATGGCAGGACAGACCGGGGGTCTCAGGGGTTCAAGGGGACTCCATGGCAGGACAGCCCGGGGGTCTCGGGGGGTTCAAGGGGACTCCATGGCAGGACAGCCCGGGGGTCTCGGGGGTCCCTGCCAGTGTGCTCAGGGTTGCCTGCGGGGCCCGTGCCGTCTGCTAGAGGGCGCTGTGCAGGGTAGCGCAGCGTCCCCTGAAGGGCACGGCGCAGTGCGCATGCGCGCTTCGCGGGGCGGGGCCGGCGGAGGGGGTGGGGCGATGACACCGGGGGGCGGGGTCATCGGGGCGCGGCTCCTCCCACGGCGGCGGGCGGGGCCGGCGGCGTTGCCGGGCAGCGGCGGGCGGGGCGCTCCGGGGGCGGCGGCGGCGGAACCCGGAAGCGGCGGCGGGTCCCGGTCGGTCCCGGCGGGTCCCGGGCGGTCCCGGCCGGTGCCGAGCCCCACAGCCGCTCCCGGCGGCGCACCCCCAGCCCGCCGGCGCCCGGCAGCGGCTTTCCCGCGGTCCGTATCCCGGCGGATTCCGTTCCCAGCGGGCCCTGGGCATGGCGGGCCGTGGGAAGCTGATCGCGGTGATGGGCGACGAGGACACGGTGACCGGGTTTCTGCTGGGCGGCATCGGGGAGCTGGACAAGCACCGGCGGCCCAACTTCCTGGTGGTGGAGAAGGAAACCAGCCTGGCGGAGATCGAGGAGACGTTCCGGTGTGTGCGGGGAGGAAGGCGGCCCGAGGGCCCGGAGCGGGTCACTGAGGTTCGGGGTGCCGAGGGGTCCCTGGGTGGCCTTGTCCGTCCCAGTGGCTCTCTGAGGGGATCCAGGCGGGTTCTGGGCTCTGGCGGGTCACGGAGTTCCAGGAGGGGAGGCAGAGGCTGGCAGGATCGGGCCGGGGTGCCGGGAGTGTCCCGGGGTCGGGGCCCGAGGAGCCCGAGGAGCGTTCCCCCGCTGGGGCGCCCAGGGCGGGCGCTCCGTGCCCCTCACTCTCCCCTTTCTCCCCTTGGCAGGGGTTTCCTGGCGCGGGAGGACGTGGGCATGATCCTGATCTCGCAGGCGCTGGCGGAGCAGATCCGGCCGGCGGTCGCAGCCCACGCCCGGGCGCTGCCCGCGGTGCTCGAGATCCCCTCCAAGGACCACCCCTACGACCCGGCCCGGGACTCGGTGCTGCGCCGCGCCCGCGGGCTCTTCGCGCCTGACGAGCTGCGATAAAGCCCCCCGGACCCCCGGCCCTCCCCGCACTCCCCTAAATCCTCCCAGATCCCACGCTAAGCTCCCCCAGACAGTTCCCCGGTGCCCCCCGTGTGTGCAGGCCCCCGCGGCACGCCCGAACTGTCCCCTGTGCCCGTGGCCTCTCCGCACCCAGCCACGGGTGACGAGCACCCCCAGACAGCCCCCGCCACCTTCCCAGCACCCCCAAACCGTCCTCCACCGCTCCCCCGACTTCTTCATACTCGATGACTGTGGTAGCCCTCCCTGGTACCCCAAAACAGCCCCTGGCACCCACGGGGTCACAAGCCAGGCCTGGGGGTCTCCACCTCAGGGAAACCCACCCAGGGGCCATTGTGCCCCATGCCTGGGGGTCCCCATCCCAAGAAATCCCCAGCCCATCCCAGGGTGCTGCTGGGGGGGTCCCTGGGTTTCCCAGGGTGTCCTTCGGGGTCTATGGTTGCTCCGTGGCTGTGAGGGTGACACAGGGAACCTCGTGTGTCACTGAGGGTGCCTGGGGTGCCACAGGGGCCCTGAGGGTGACCCGTGACCATGTCTCAGCCGTGTCCCGTGATGGGGAAGTGCCACCACCGTATCCTGCTGAATCCTGCTGGGTCCTGCCTGTAGGCAGGGAGGGACACCAGGGTCAGGGAAAGGAACACCTCAAGGACACTGGGAGTTGTCACTGTGACCTTGTCACCATTCCCCCAGCTCCTCTCCAGCCTCCTCAGCCCCAGCAGAACCTGGGGAGAAGGTTATTTATTGTCCGCCCCAGTGCCCAAGTGTCATTTTGTCCTCATGTGTCTTCCTGACAATGTCCCCAACATGTGCTGACACCACTTATTGTCTGCTCTGCTCTGTGCTGTGGGTGATGGGACATGGCGGGGACAGAGATGGGGAGGATGTGGGACGTGCCACAGGGACATGCAGTGGGGCACGGGGACAGAGATGTGGAGGGCTCAGAGCACAGGAGCACTCTTAGACCCCCCCATAACCCCCACCCTCAGGGCGACAGCTGGGGTGAGCCCCCCACACCCCACAGGGCCTGAAGGGCATTGGTCTCAGGGCCCGGGGGCCCTGTGCACCCAGCCCTGTCCCCGTGTTTCTGTTCCCACCCTCCATGTCCCCATGGCTCCCCACTCCTCAGCAGCCGTTGCTGTGCCCCTGCAGACACGGGTGACACCTGGAGAGGGGTTGAGGGGGAACCCACCTTTCTGCAGGCCTGGGTGGTGCCCGTGCTGGGACAGGCAGTGGGGAATGGGCAAGGGTGGGCATGGATACAGCTGTCACAGATGTCCCACACACACACAGGTGCCACACACAGGTGTCTCACACACATTTATCACACAGAGAACCCCAGAACAGTGAGAGTGGGAAGGGCCCTCTGGTGATGATCCAGCTCAACTCCTGCCCAGGCAGGGTCACCTGGAGCAGGTGACACTTGTCCAGGTGGGTCAGGATGTCTCCATGGAGGGACACCCCGCACCCTCCTGGGCAGCTGTCCCAGGGCTTGGCCTTTCCATGATGCAGGGAAGTTGTGCCTCATGGTGAGCTCAGGACCTAACACCTCGTCCTGCTACTGGGCACCACGGGGCTGGGTCTGGCACCATCCCCATAACCTGGGGAGGTCTGGGGTTGGTGGGATCCCCTCAGATATTTGTATGGATGGGTGCAATCCCCTCAGGTAAGGGATTAGTGTGGACATGTGAGCAGCAGTCCAAAGCTCCACGTGGACTCAGGAGCCCTGGCAGCCTGTCAGGCACAGAGGGGACATTGCCAGGAGCAGGGGAAGATTGAAATGGCTCCAGGCAGCACAGGTGACCCAGAGCGTGGTGACTGGGGCAGGCAAATGGGACATGGAGCAGCAGGACATGGCGTGGCAGCTCAAGCAGCAGGATTTGTTGGAGGGCACAGCTCCTGACTGGTGAGCTCCCTTCAGGTGGGTATTGGTTTTTTCCGTTGTCCAACTTGATTAGACCCAGCAGCAGTTCACACACTGACAAAAGGCATTGCTGGCAGGAGCAGGGAGAAGCAGACAGAGCTTGCCAGGAAACACCAGGTTGCAGGGAGTGTGTGAGCCTACTGTTACTGCTGGAGGACAGTGGGAACAATGCTCCATGTGGTGTGAACAGGTGGAGATCTTACAGAGGAGGTGGGGAGGCTGAGGATTATCAAGGAGTGCCAAGGAGAAACAGACTGGTGGAGTTGCGTCCTGTCACCCAGAAGAAAAATGCAGTGCGTAAAAGCTCAGTAAGAGTCAGAGTAGCCCTGAACCTCTTGCCATCAGGCAGGAGAAGACCTAAAAGCTGGGGAATGGAAACAGGTCCCTGCTTAGGGAGGTAGCAGAATTCCCTCCTGGCTTCCCTCACCTTCCCAGGTGCCCTTACAGAACCGATACGAGGTCCTGGATTTTGAGGGTCAGACAGTTGAGAGAAGAAACTCTACTTGGTGGGTCTCCCAGATCAGTGCAGCCAGTGAGACAGATCACAACTACAGGTATTAAGGAAAAAAGAAAGAAGGGTAGTTGTAGCAGATGATTCACTTCTGAGGGGGGCCGAGGACCCTGCATGCCAACCACAGCCATCCCACAGGGAAGCCTGCTGCCTCCTGAGGCACAGGCAGGGGACACTGCTGAGAGACTCCCTGCACTAATTCAGCGCCACCACTTGCTGCCCACTGCTCATTGTCCTGATGAGAAAAGTACCAGGGTAAAAAAAAGGACTTCAAGGCACTGGGTTGCCTGGTTGAAGGGACAAGAGCACAAGGTACAAGAGGTGGTGCTCTTGATTCCTTTGGTAGTAGCGATGAATGCCAAAATGAATGGGAAAATCCATGGGATCAAAAATTAGCTTAAAGACTCGTGTCATTGGTGGAATTTTGGGGTTTTGAACATGAGGTGGTTTGTATAGCACCAGGCTGGAGATAGATGGGGTTCACCTCTAGAAGAGGCAAGAGTTCCAACCTGTGATTTAGCAGGGCTGATTGAGAGGGCTTTAAACTAGGTTTGAAGGGAGAGCGGGATGAGAGCACACTCACTGGAGATGAAGCTGGGGGCAGCAGGTCAGTGCTGGGGAGAAATCGATAGCGCAGCTAAAGTGCATCTACACCAATGCAGCAGTGTGGGCAACACAGGAGGAGCTGGAGGCCATGGTGCAGCAGCAAAGCTCTGACATAGTTGCTGTCATGGAACTGTGAGGAGATGACTCCATGACTGGAATGCTGCAATGGATGGCTCCAAGCTCTTCAGAAGGGACAGGTGAGGCATGAGAGGTGGTGTGATGACTCTGTATGTTCTGGAGGGTTTTGGCTGTCTGGAGCTTAGTGGCAGTGATGAAAAGGTCAAGTGGTTATAGGTGAGAATCAAGGGGAATGGAAGGATGGCAAGGGAGATATCCTGGTGGGAGTCTGTTCTAGACCACCAAGCAGGATGAAGAGGCAGATGAATTATTCTATAAAGTGCTGGCTGATGTTTGGTGGTTGCCAGCTCTTGTTCTTGTGGGAGTCTTTAACCTGATGGATGTCTGCTGGAAGCAACACAGTGGAGAGGAGACAGTCTGAGAGGTTCCTGGAATGTGTGGAAGAGAACTTCTGACTCAGCAGCTGAGTAGCCCACCAAGGGTGGGGCCCTACTGGACCTGCGGTTTGCAGACTGAGGGGCTGCTGGAAGATGTGGAGGTTGGAGCCATCTTGGGCACAGTGACCACGAAATTAAGGAGTTTTCAATCCTTGGCCAAGTAACAAGGTGCGTCAACAAAACCTCTGCCCTGGACTGTCAGAGGTGAATTTCAGTCAGTTTGGAACACTGATTTGGACAGTCCCTTGGGAAGCAGCCCTTAAAAACAAAGGGTCCCAGGAAGGCTGGGCATGCATCAAGAAGGAAACCTTTAAGGTGCAGGAGCAGCCTGTCCCTGTGTGCCTAAAATGAGCTGGTGGAGAAGAACTTATCCCCCTGAACTTGGCATTGGTGAGGACACACCTCAAGTACTGTGTCCAGTTCGTAGCCCCTCTGTTCAAGAAAGATACGGAGGGGCTGGAGTCCAGAGAAGACAACATAGCTGGGAAGGCTCTAGAGGGTGAATCCTATGAGGAGCAGTGGAGGGAGCTGGAGAGGCTCAGCCTGGAGAAAAGGAGGCTCAGGGGGAACCTTCTCATTCTCCAAAACCCCCTGACAGGACAAGGGAGCCAGGGGAGGCTCAGCCTCCCAGGGAGCAAAGGACAGGACAAGAGGGAGCAGCCTCAACTTATGCCAGAAGAGGTTCAGGTTGGACTTCAAGAAAAAATTCTTCATGGAAAGGTGGTCAGGCATTGGAAGGGGCTGCCCTTGGAGTCCCAGTCCTTGGAGGTGTCCAAGGAACAACTGAACGTAGCACTCAGTGGTCTGGTCTGGTTGACAAAGTGGGGAGACCAGGCATGGGTTGGACTCAATGGTCTGGGAGGGCTTCTCCAGTGTAATTGATTCTGTGGTTCTGCGTGATTCTGGGATTTGAGATATGTGTATGGATGGATGGAATCCACTCTCAGCCTTCTCCAGACTAAGCAGGCCAACCTGTGCAGTCTCTCCTCATCAACAGACATGCTCCAGACCCTGAATCCTCTTTGTGGTCTCCTTGACCCTCCAGCAGCTCCTTGTCTTTCCTGAGTTGTGGAGCCCAGAGCAGCCTCACGTGGGCAGGGCAGAGGGGCAGGATCACTCCCCCTGCCCTGCTGGCCACACACTGTGCAACATCTCTGTGATGTCCCACCCAAAGGGAAAGGGAGAACTTGGGATCACAGACGCACAGGGAGAATTTGATATTTTTGTTAATGAAAAGGATGAAGGGAGGGAGTGCACCCTCAGCAGGTTTGCAGGTGACACCATGCTGAGTGGGGCAGGTTGCCCCTTGAGGGACCTGGACAGGCCCAAGGGGTGGCCTGTGGGAGCCTCATGAGGTTTGACAAGACCAAGTGCAGATGCTGTGCCTGGGGCAACCTTTGGAATCCATCCAGGCTTGGAATGAGCAGATGGAGGAGCCCTGGGAGAAGGATTTGGGTGTGCTGGTGGATGAGGGGCTGGACATGACCCAGCCTAAAACCCTCCTGTCCTGGGCTCATCCCATAGCATGGGCAGCAGGGGATTCTCTTGGATTGTGCTGTGTGAGGGAGATCAGGCATGCTGACTGCCTTCCACCTAGAGAGCAGCAACTGTATTTTCCCCTATAATTTCATACTGTTATCTTTTTACCCTCAGCCATCCTCCCACAAAATCCTTCAAGAAATTATAGAGGAAAAAAATGTAAACTTTCATTTCTCCAGGTATTTAATCAAAGTCAGATGCCTTTCTGAAATGGATGCAAATAAACATATGTAAAAGGTGAATGTAGGTGAATTAGCAGAGCACTGCTGTTTTGCAGTAAAGATCACATTTAAAATATTCATTCAGGGTGGGAAGGAGGGTTGACAGGCTGTTCCAGGGAGACTTTGGTGCCCCTTTGAGTACTTCAAGGGGGCTTAGAAAAAGGCTGGAGGGTTACTTTGGACAAGAGCGTGCAGCAATAGAACACAAGAAAAATGGTCTAAAGCTGAAGGTGGGCAGAGTTAGAGCAGGCATTAGGAAGGAATTCCTGACTGTGAGGGTGGGCAGGCCTGGCACAGGGTGCCCAGAGCAGTTGTGGCTGCCCCTGTATTCCTGGCAGTGCCCAAGGCCAGGCTGGACAGGGCTTGGAGCAACCTGGAATAATGGATGGTGTCCCTGCCCATGGCTGGGGTGGCACTGGGTGGTCATTAAAGTCCCTTCCACCCAGACCATTCCACATCTCTATGACTCTGTGCTGCCCCTCCCTGCTACGCCCAGCACTCAGAACTGTCCCCTTTGTGACAGCAGCCCTGGCCCGGGCACTGTGAGCACCACGAAGGCTGTGGGGGCTGTGGCGGGGCCACACTAGAGGTGCCACCTCGGTTCTGGCTGTGCCACCTGTGCTGGCACCGATGGCTCTTCTGCGGCTGCTCCTCCTGCTGGCCCTGGCCAGGCCCGTGTGGGGCTCCTGGGACACATGCAGGTCGGTGGTCCCAGGCTCTGGGAGGGAGTTGGAGGAACACTTGGGGACTTCACTGGCAGAACTGTGGGGAAAGACACCCCTCGAGGTTCTCTGGCCCTGCTGCTGCTCAGCACCGGGTGGGACTTTCAGCCTGAGTGGCAGCAGAGCAACAACAGTCACCGAGCAGGGCAGTGATGGCTCTGTGCTTCCAGAGGCACCTGCGGGCTCCGGCCCATGGCTTCCGACCACAGCTCTTCAGATCTTGACTACGACTCCATGATTTCTCCTGCTGACCTGTCCCGTGTTGTGGCTGGCACGGGTGTCCAGCCAGGGGCCTGGCCCGGCATTGTCAGCATCCAGGCCACCTGGGAGAACGGCACGTGGCACATGTGCTCGGGTGTCCTCCTCAGCTCCCAGTGGGTGCTCACGGTCGCACACTGCTTCGCCAGGGCCGGGTAAGAAACAGCAGGGACAGAGATGTCCCTGGGGCAGGGCAGGTGCCCAGCTCACAGCACCACGTGCCACTTCCCTGCCCGCCTTGGGAAGCAGAAGGCCGGGAAATGCTGGGCTGCTGCAGCCCGTGGCTCTGCTCCCTGTCACCCCTCTGTCCATCTGCTCCCTGTCACCCCTCTGTCATCTGCTCCCTGTCACCCCTCTGTCCATCTGCTCCCCAGGGGCATCTCCATGTGGAAGGTGGTGATAGGGGCCTCAGATCTGACTCAGATGGGTCCTGAGGCCACAGTGAGACACATCCAGAGGCTCCTGGTGCACCAGCACTATGTGCCTGCCACAGCCAGGAATGACATCGCCCTGGTGGAGCTGGACCGGCCCGTGGAGTGCAGTGACTACATCCAGCTGGGCTGCGTGCCCGACGCCTCCATCAGGGTCTTGGAGCTGAAATCCTGCTACATCGCCGGCTGGAACTTTGCCAGAGGTGAGCTCCCAATGGGATGTGTACTCCGAGGGTGAGCTGGGCACTCCGAGGATACAGACTGGGCACCCTGGGGACATGGACTGGGCACAGACAGGGACACAGACTGGGCACAGACAAGGATACAGACCAGGCACCCCGGGGACACAGACTGGGCACCCCGGGGACATGGACTGGGCACCCCAGGGACACGGACTGGGCACAGACAGGGACACGAACTGGGCACAGACAGGGACACGGACTGGGCACAGACAGGGTCCAGCTGCAGGACGTCAGCGGGGCCGGGCTCGGAGCAGCCCAGGCTGGGGAAGGAGTCCCTGCCAAGATGGGGCATGGAACGGAATGAGCTGTAAGGTCCCTGCTCACCCAAACCATTCCTGCTGGCCCTGTGAAGCCTCAGGAGAGATGGGTCTGGCTCCTCCCCAGGCCAACAGCAGGGACACAGCTGGGCAGCATTGCCTCATGGGGAAGGGGCAGGAACACAGCTGGGCACATTGCTGCCTGGGGAAGGGGCAGGGACACAGCTGGGCAGCATTGCCTCGTGGGGAAGGGGCAGGGACACAGCTGGGCACATTGCTGCCTGGGGAAGGGGCAGGGACACAGCTGGGCACATTGCTGCGTGGGGAAGGGGCAGGGACACAGCTGGGCACATCGCTGCGTGGGGAAGGGGCAGGGACACAGCTGGGAACATCGCTGCGTGGGGAAGGGGCAGGGAAAGGCCTGGGAAGGGGGTTCACCACAGGCAGGGAAGGGGATGAGTACCAAGCTGCAGGGTGCTCATTCACCTCTGTGCCCACAGCTCAGGGAACAGGCATGGTGCTGCAGGAGTCCAAGGTCCACCTCATGGACACAGAGCTCTGCAACAGCAGCCCATGGTATGCAGGGGCTGTTCATGCTGACAACCTGTGTGCTGGGTACCCACAGGGCAGCATCGACACCTGCCAGGTAGGAGCGTGTGATGAGTCCCTCAGACCCCGATAGCACAGGGACCCCCTCATCCCCCACACACAGCCCGGCCTGTCCCCTGTCCTGCCCTCCCTTCCCAAAGGCAGCCCCCCACAGTCCCTGAGCCATCTCTCCTGGCACAGGGGGACAGCGGGGGTCCCCTCGTCTGCAAGGACAACAGAGCTGACTACTACTGGCTGGTGGGGTTGAACAGCTGGGGAAGAGGCTGTGACAGAGCCAGGCACCCCGGGATCTACACCTCCACTCAGCACTTCTACAACTGGATCCTGCTCCAGACGGGCCTGAGCCCAGCAGAAAGAGCTGGTCCAGCACCAAAGCCAGTCGTCACCTCGGCCCCTGAGGAGGAGCCTGAGGAACCAGAGGAACATATCAACTTGACCCCCGAGTACAGCCAGAGACCAGCAGTGACATCCTCGGGCACGTCACTGCCCATGGCATTCCCCCACCAGATCCTGGTGCAATTCTGGAATCTGCTGCAGGAGTTCCTGCAGTTTTGGAAGGGCAAAAAAGCCTGAGCAGCAGTGCAGTGGGATGAGCAGGATCCAGGGCTACAGTGGATCACAGCAGATCCTGCTGGGCCAAAGGTAGCCTTGGGGCCAGAGGCTTCTCTGTCCTGCCCATGCTGCTGTGCTGTGGCCACAGCAATGCTGATGTGACTGAGGTGTTGAAGTAAAGTTTCTGTGCTCACCATTAACCGTCTTTTCAGCCCTGCTCAGTGCACCTGCAGGCTCTCAGAGTCCCTGCTCTATCTGTCCATCTGCTGTGCTGTCCACATTCATTCTTCAGCCTGGAAAGGGCTCCAGGGAAACCTCAGTATCCCTTGCAGTGCCTGAAGCAGGTTATAGTAGTGGGGGAGAGCAGCTTTTTGCATGGGCAGGGCATGACAGGACAAGGAGGAATGGATTACATTAGAGGAGGGGAGGCTGGGGTGAGGTGCTGGGAAGGATTTATACTCAGGGGGCAACAAGGCCCTGGCACAGGGTACCTAGAGAAGATGTGGCTGCCCCTGGATCCCTGGAAGTGTCTAAGGCCAGGCTGGACAGGACTTGGAGCAACCTGAGATAGGTGGAAGGTATCCCTGCCCATGGCAGAAGGTGGAATGAGGTGACTTTTAAGGTCCCTTTCAAACCAAACTATTCCATGAGTCTGTGACTTAGAGTGTGTCTGTATCCAGCTCTCTGGAATGCAGCATCTTGTGCACAGACACACACACACACAGAGACCATGGCCATGGCCACATCCAACAAGCTGTGACAGAACCAGCCCCTGGGTGTGAGCCCACCTGCATCAGCTGTATGGACCTGGAAGAAGAAACCTGTTCTTAGCAGCCCCTGGGATCTGGGGCACTGGCTCAGCTGGGAGCAGGCTAGGCTGGCCTGTGGCCTTAAACCACCTGGGACCTGCCTCCTTATAGCAGCAGTACAGCGAGGATGCCATCTCATAGCTCTGTAAAAAATATCTTTTAGTGTTTGCTTTCTGCAGCAGCTACCACTACAGTGCCTGGGCAGGATCCCTCCTGCAGGTCCAGGATGTCTCACTTCTCCTAGGCAGCTCTTTCCTGAGGGAGCAGTAGGAATGAGCTACCATCCATGTGGAATCATGTGGCATTCTCCCAACCCTCTCCTGAGCGAAATGTGCAGCAGGGAGTGCCGAGCCAATGAAGATCCTGCCCAGGTAGGCTCTCACAAGAAGGGAAGAGGCCCAGCTGCCCGCCACAGCTCTAGGGCATGAGAAGCTCACTGTCCTCCATGCAGGCCCCAGAAGTCCAGAGCCAAGGGGAAAACAGGCTCAGGGGCCAGGCCTAGGCAGATGAGGGCTCCTCTTCAGTGCAGCTCTTCTCTTTATTTGACAAATCCTTGCTTGTGTTCTGCAAGTCAAAGCTCTGGAAAGGAGCAGGACAAGGAACTGCTGAGAAATTACACAGACTGCAACAACTGTATCTGCTGTGGCTCTTTTAGACTCGGCCTAGGGCAGTGAGAGCTCTTGTGATGGTTCCCACTTCCCCCCTCCCAGCCCAGAGGGAGCAGCACACAAAGCCCAGCAGAGGGCAAAGCTTCCTGTGCTGCACACAGGGGAAAGAGGGCAGAACTGCTCATCCAACAGGACTCAGGACAGAGCAAGGACAGAAGCTTCCCTACCTCCAGCTCCCGCAGGACCTCGTCCATGAAGTCTCCTGAGTGCTGTTTGTAAGCCACGGCCAGTCTGATGGCGTCGTTGAAGAGCTGGTGGGAAGGACAAGGCCCGTCACTCACGGGATGGGGCACATAGGCATTGGGTTTCTGTAGCAGATGGAGACTGTTCCCACATCCCAGGAGAAAAAAAACCCTCTGCAGCTCTCCATAGCCACCAGCCTCTCATGTGGAGCTGAAATGATGGACCGTTTCCTGCTCTCTGTGTCTACAGCACCCCCCATTCCCTGGGCTGCCAAGAAACCTCATGGACAGCAAGCCCAGCAGTCAAATGCCCATCTCACCTTCACCACATTGGTGCCGTCGGCAGCAGACACAAAGTAAAAGGGCAAACTGAATTTCCGGGCAAAATTGAAGCTTTTCTGGGTCACCTTCATATCCGCTGAGGCAGACAAAGAAGACATGGTCAGTAAGACATGGCAGGACGTCCAGAGGGTGGGTGTCTTGTGTGCGGACACGTCAGCCCCTGCTGAGCCAGACAAGCCACAGCCCTGTGACAGTAATTGCCAAGGGCTGGCTAGCATTCCCCATGGAAGGGAACCTTCCAGCCTCCTGCAGAGCCAGGTGAACAGTTCTGGTGAACAGCAGGTGCACTTCAGCACAGAGGAGTCTGTGCAGGCTGAAGGAGCACCAAGGCCATCCCTGACTGATCCAGGGAGCCACAGAACAGCTTTTGCTTTCTTTTGCTGCCGTTTTTGACAAGGTGCTATTCCAATCACTTTTGGGTTTTTGATTAATAGAATAGGCAGTGTGGTAAGGACAGAACTGGAAGAAAAATGCTTGAATAAAACTGAAATGGATGAAATTTGCATTTTTAATTGCTGGTGACACAGGACAGGAACCTGTGAGACAGCAGCTGAGGTCAGCACAGGACTCAGCTCTGCGGGACTGAGGAAATCCTCTGGACCTAACAGACAAGGGACACTGGTTCTCAGTGAGGGCAGCAGTGAATCCCACCATGACCCTGGCAAGCTGGGAGCCGAAGGCACACTCACCATCAATCTTGTTGGCCACTACAATGCACGGAATCTCTGGGCGGAATTCCCGCAGCTCCTTGTACCAGCTGTTCAGGTTCTTGTAGGTGACCTTCCGCTGCACATCAAACACCTTCCAAGAGAGAACCACCTATCCCAGGGCCAGCCCAGCACGGCTGAGGGCCAGCCCAGCACGGCTGACTGCCCCAGGACAGCACTGACCAATCTGTGGGGCCAACCCAGGACAGCTCCGACCAACACAAGGACAGAATCCAGAGTGTTCCCATGAAGACAAGACAAAGGGAACTGGGTGTTATTAGAAATGGTGAAGGAGAAAGGGACAGTATCGCCAAGCCCAGGTAGCAGGAAACAGCCCTTGATTTCCTTTCCACTGTCCTGTGTCCTGTGCAAGTCCCTGCCACCCACACGGGGAGCTGGCACTGGGAACACTGTGTGCCAAGCATGATCAGATGTGGCCTCCTCTGTTCTGACAACTAAACCACCAATGAAAATCACTGGTGGAACAATGGAAAGTGAGAGCGACAGGACAAACCAGGAGATCTGAGCAGGAGAAGAGCCAACAAAACTGGCAACAGGGACAAATATCAGGACACTGAGAAGAAAGTAGAGCCAGGGGATAGAGGAAAAATGTTACCAGGAGAGTCAGACCAGAGCTAACAGCTCCATCTACAGGGGGTTTATCAGGTGAGAGAAGAAAGAACAATCTAGGAAAGTTTTATAAACCACTGGAAGAGACAAGGAGCACACAGATATGTAACCAAAAAGTAACACAAAAGCCATGTGTCACTCAGACCATTCTGCGCCCAAATCCCATGGTCCAGCTGAGACTCCCTCACCATGATGCAGGCATGGGCCTGGTGGTAGTAGGAGGCGTGCATGCTCCGGAACCGTTCCTGGCCCGCCGTGTCCCAGAAGTCTGTAACAGAAACATTGCTCAGAATGACACAACTTGCTGAGTGCTTTCTTCTCACAACTTACACCCAGGAGGCAAAGCCCAGCCCACATGCTCAAGGACATGAACTGAGCTTCACCTCACCAATCTGAAACACCTCAGGGTTACAAAATTGTGCCAAACTGGGACCTTTCCTTACTGGGCTTGGCACTAGCCATCAACAAAGGAGAAGCCAGCGGTGACATGAGTTGTGTGGGACAGCAGGATCAAAAGAGGAGGAAGTGCACAGAGCAGTAGCCATGTCTGGCACTCTGTCACTAGGGATGGCAACGGGAAACTACCTAAAACTCCAGGAACTGCTGGACACTGATGGTTTCTGACCCAGTGATGGTCAGCCGGGGCCCTGCCTTGGAAAGTGCTCCAGCTCCTCTCACAGAGATCTGACTCTGCTCTCCCAGGAGCATAAATTGTTCTGAAATGCTGAAGGTAAGGCTGCCAGAAGCAAACAGGTCCCAGTTCATGAAGTTCTGTATACACCAGATATCATGGGGCAAACCTCGATACAGCCATGCCTTTTGCTGTTGGTGCAGCTCAGGTGGAGATCCCCCACCTCTCACTGGGTTTGCAGGTTCACATCTGGCTCTGGTTTGCTGTATAACTTGGCACAGCTTCAGTTAAGCACCTCAGTGTAGTCACACCTCTTGTCAGCTGGACCCAGAGCCAAATGAGCCAGTTTCCTTAGGGATTCCTTTGCACTGATACTGTGATTGGACTCTGTGTCAGGCCTACTGGACAGTGACTTTCTTAAACTGCCCAAATACAGATATGTACCCACCAGACCACATTTGCATTCAATGTCTGTGTCACAACAAAGATGTTGAGCACTGTCAGCCCCAACCTCAATGAACCATGACCAGTGACTCCATGCGGTCATCCAGGCCATTCTTTATGCTCTGTTCACCCATCCATCCAACGCCTGTCTCTCCAGCTCGGAGTGCAGGACATCGTGGGGACAGTGCCCTACATTTCGCCAAGCCCAGGGTATGATAGCAGTCACTTTGCCCCATCCACCAACGCTGCAGCCCCGTCCCAGAAGGGCACCATTTTGTCACTGCCGCTATCAAAACACGTAACCGAGACCCAGACCGAGAGGATCTACACTTCCCGGCCGTTCCCTCTGCCACGGCTCCGCACCTCCCGGGCCGGCCCCACTCACCCACGCGGACCTCCTGGCCGCCCACGCGGGCGCGGTGCTGGTACAGCGTCAGCGCGAAGGTGGAGAGCTGCTGGGGGCGGCCGCGCCGCGTTAAGGAGCGCACCGAGAGCCGCGGAGCCCGCGGCCGGGCCGGGCCCGCCGCCGCGCCGCCCCGCTCCCCCGCTGCCAAGGATACAAGCCATCGAGCAGGAACCGCTCCAGCAGCCTGCGGAGAGACACGGGCCGCTGTCAGCCGCGGCACCAGCCGCCCGCCCGCCCGGCTCCGCGGGGCCCCCGCCAGAACCCGCGCCCCACGCACTTGGACTTGCCCACGGCGCTGTCGCCCAGGCAGATGATCTTCACCGTCTGCTCCGCGCCGGCCGCGGCCTCTTCGCGGGCCCCGTCCGGGGCTTCCTCCGGGGCCGCGGCCCGGCCCTGCTGCTCCGCCGCCGTCGCCATGGCAGCGCCTGCGCGGCCCGCCCGCCGCGCGACGCTGCCTGGCCCCGCCCCGCCCCGCCTCAGCCCCGCCCCGCCCCGCCTCAGCCCCGCCCCGCCCCGCCTCAGCCCCGCCCCGCCTCAGCCCCGCCCCGCCCCGCCCCGCCCCGCCCCGCCTCAGCCCCGCCCCGCCCCGCCCCGCCTCAGCCCCGCCCCGCCCCGCCCCGCCCCGCCCCGCCTCAGCCCCGCCCCGCCCCGCCTCAGCCCCGCCCCGCCTCAGCCCCGCCCCGCCCCGCCCCGCCCCGCCTCAGCCCCGCCCCGCCCCGCCCCGCCCCGCCTCAGCCCCGCCCCGCCCCGCCTCAGCCCCGCCCCGCCCCGCCTCAGCCCCGCCCCGCCTCAGCCCCGCCCCGCCCCGCCCCGCCCCGCCCCGCCCCGCCCCGCCTCAGCCCCGCCCCGCCCCGCCCCGCCCCGCCCGGCGCATGGCGGCTATGGCGGGCCCCGCGCGGCCGCTGCAGCTGACGCTGGCGCTGCTCAAGCCGGACGCGGTGGCCCATCCGCTCGTGCGCGAGGTGAGGGCCGGGCCGGGCACGGCACGGCACAGCACGGCACAGCAGGCCTCGCCACGACTCCCCAGCGCCGCCTCTTCCCGCAGGCCGTGCACGCCGCCATCCTCCGTCACCGGTTCCTCATCGTGCGCGCCAAGGAGCTGCGGTGCGGCGCGGAGCAGAGCCGCCGCTTCTACCGGGAGCACGCAGGTACGAGCGGGCTCCGGGTGGCGGAGCGGGATGCTGCCCGGGCCGGCGCCGACTCGGCCCATGTCTGTCCGCAGGGCGTTTCTTCTACCGGCGGCTGGTGGAGTTCATGGCCAGGTACGACCGCGGGTGCGCGGCACGGCCCGCGCTGCCGTGGCGCGGCTGCGGAGGGTTCGCCGGGCTGTGCGGAGCTGGGAGGCTCCGGCCGCGGCGGGAGCAGTGCCGGGATCGCAGCCTGCCGTGACAGCGGTGGCACCTGGCGGGTGGCACCCCGAGGGTGCTGCAGATCATCGTTCGGAGTAGGGCAGCAGTGCCAACGCCGCCGCGGTGGGAGCGCGCCCCTCCCCATGGCGCGGCAGGGCAGGCTAGGGCCTAGCGCGGCAGCCCAAGGCGGCTGTACCGGGCAGGTTTGTAATGATGAACAACCTGTTTGAAATGAGCTCTTCGTGATCTTTCTCCTACTGTTCCTGGGCCCTTGCTGCAGTGGTCCCATGTGGGCTTACATCCTGGCCCATGAGAATGCTGTCCCTCTCTGGAGATCCGTGATGGGGCCCACCAAAGTGTTCCGAGCCCGACACAGCCACCCAGACTCCATCCGAGGTGCCTACGGCCTTACAGACACCAGGAACACCACCCATGGCTCAGGTAGGCCTGGCGTTCTTGGGTGGTTCTTGCGGAGGCAGAAATGATGGTGCTTTGTCTGCCTTTGCTTTAGTTCTGGGGCTCTAAGTGAGCGATTTGTTCCTTTCTGCACACCCTGTGCACACCTGGCCAGGTGCAGGCACCTTTGGAGTCTGGCACGTGTCTGTGGAGGCAGACTGGCAAGTCTCTCTCATTGCCTTTCCCTCTCTTTTGACAGACTCACCTGCCTCAGCCAGCAGAGAAATTGCCTTTTTCTTCCCCGAGTTCGACAAGCGGCGCTGGTACGAGCAGGATGAGCCCCAGCTGCGGCGCGGGCAGCTGATCTACAGCGCCGAGGAGTGCGTGCACCGCGTGCTGCGGGCACAGCAGGCACAGGTGACCTGAATTACCCGCGCAGGCTGTGCTTTGCTGGCCTGGCAGCACCTGTGGGTGCTCTCCTGGGGTGCCAGACGCAGAGCTGTGCTGAGTTTTGGGGAGCATGGGAGAGGGAAAGCCTCGTGCGCGTTGTGCAGCCTGGGATCATCTATAACAGGCAGATGCTGGGGTGGTGCAGGAAGAGTTCCCCAGCAGTGCTAGTGCTGACAGTCTGGCCATGCAGCTCACTGGCCCCTCTGTTTGTTTGGGTGTGAACAGGACAGATGGTGAGTAGGTCAAGGGCCAGGAGAAGGATAGGCTGCTTGTTCCAGATGGGATTGGCCTGGGTTTGCTGATGGGAAGCCTCAGATTCTCCCTGCTGGCTGTTCCCACGGTCCCTTAGAGAGAAAAGAAGGAAAAAGAACGTGAAGAAAGACATCAGCCAGGCAAGGTGAACTGTCCTGTCCTTGCTCACCTGCAGCTGGGCTGGGAAATGAGGAGCTTTGCCAATAGCTCTGCATGTGAGAGCACTTGGAGTCCTCGGTGTTCACAGCCTGACTGGGTGCTGGGGCAGTTCTGTGTCCTTGGGAAATGGGATGAACAAAGCCATTGAATTACCCATGTATGTGGTGGAACGATGACAGGGTGTTGCTGGAGGGGTTGGTTGGGAGTTAGAGAGCTGGGTCCTGGTGGCTGGTTTGTGTTTCTCTCTGTGATGCCGTGTGAGATATGTTCCTGGACGGGGTTTCAGTCCATTTATGCTGTCTCCCTACGGGCTTCTTGCAGTGCTGCCGTTTTAGTTACAGTGCCCTGTTGGAATTTCCTTTGGGCAGTCCCAGATGCTTGGGCTGGGGAAGGTGTGCTGTGCTGTGCTTGGGGCAGGAAAGCTGAGCCGGGATTCGCCAGAGCCCTGGTACATCACAGAGCCAAGGCAGGGCTCCAGGTGCTTCCAGAACTCCGTCAGGTGTTGGGTAGTGACTGACTGACTCTCTGGTGGACAGCACTGCCCAGGGCTGCTGTGGCTAAACTCACCTGGGTTTGTGTTCCCTCCTCCTCCTGCCTGGATCAAATTGTCGTTGTTCTGTTCCAGGTACAGACCCCGGGATCTGCAGGGCATCACTGCTGTCCCTGTCCTCAGCAGTGTCCAAAGTGGATCTGCTCAGGATCCTGTGTGTCTTCACACGGGTCTGAGAGCTGCTGTCCCCAGTGCTGTTGATACTTTATTGATATTTTGTCAGATGTTTTATTGATTCCTGGGTTTTGCTCAGATCTGTGTGAGTTTCTTTTAGCTATTAAACTTTACTATTTTTCACCTTTCTTTTATGTTGTGCTTTCTGTTTTGGATATTCTACTCACTTGCAATGGTTACACTTGGGAAAAGGGCCCTTTTGAACATTGCCAGTGCAGAGAACTCTGCCAGCAGGATTGTCACAGTGACACTGCCTCACAGCCACCGTGGTTCAGGTACCTGCTGGGTGGCACCTTGACATTGCCCTGGCCCTGAGGCTGTACCTGAGCATAGGTGCTCAGACTGGGCATCCCATTGCCCCAGACAGAGGATTTATTGTGTGAATCTAAAGCTGTCCAGAAAACTCATCATAGACCTGAGGCTGAAGCACTTGGTGTTTGATGCAGGAGACAGTGTCAAAACTGATTTTTGGTCTTCAAGGAAGTGTTATGGAATATCACAGATAACTCTGCTTTGAGGGCTCTTATCAAAGTGGGTTTGTTTTGTTTTGGGCTTTTGTTTTTCCCATTTTCTTTTTCTCTTCCTTGCAAATACCCAGTAAGTGATTTTTTGCTTTTCCAGTGATGCTTGCCCCATCCCTGGCAGTTGCTGGATGAGCTGTATGGTCTCTCCCAGCCCATGCTGAAGGGTGTGTGTTACGGCAGTAAATCAGTCTCCCGGCTGGTCTCAAACTGAGACAATGTGGCACCAGGGCAGTTTGAGATCCCTGGTTTTTCTTGGAAGCTGCAGGTGCCTGGCCCACCTGTGGGGTCTGTGCACAGGGCTGGTCACAGCTGTGTATCTGCAGCAGCTTCTGCCCCTGGTGCTGCTGCAAAGCACTGCCTGGGGCACAAGGTCCAGCTCAGGCACCCCTCAGGTGTGGAGCTGGGACAGGTGACTTTGGGCCTAAACCTGATCTGCTCTTGGAAGAATTGAGCAGGTTTGTGTCAGCACTGGAGGGGACAAAATGGCTTAGCCTGGGAAGAAGGGAAGGAAAGGCTTCAGAGGGAAATCAGTGCTGATCCCAGCCCAGGCTGCTTATCCCAGCCCAGACCTGGCCTCAGTCCCTGCCACCATGGGCAGAACCCTCTCAAATTGAGGAATTTCACTTGATTTATTGCTGTAACACAAACTTTTAGTTACTGATTCAGATACCGAGGAAAACCCAAGATAATGACTAAAGAAACACCTGGGGAAACACTTTTCCTCTACTTTCCCAGGTTCAGCTTCAGTCCAACATCTTTTCTCCCCTCTTTCCCTGCAGATTCTGCCTTGTCTCTCCCAGTCCTTGGGGGAGGTGACACAGCACAGAGGGCTGGGCTTTGCTTTTCTACTTGTTGTTTCTTCCTCTTTCCTTCTTGTTTGCTCACTCATGGCTCACCCACAGGCTTCGGTCCCTCAGGTGTGCTCCAGTGTTGTCCCTCCCTGGGCTCGTCCCTTCAAGGAGAAATGGGCCAGTGAGAATTTCAAGAAGTTTCTAGAGGAAAATGCCATGTCTTGCATCTGGGCAGGGATGTTTCATTTGCTAACACTCACGTGAGGGACCAGAGAAGCATCTGGCTGTCCTGATGGCCAAGAGCCACCCCTGAGTCAGCAATGCACTCCATGGTCTGACAGCATCCTCGAGTAGGGGAGCCAGAGCACTTGCCCATAGGTTACCCCCATCCCCTCCTGGGGCACAGGTAAGGCCACATCTGAGCACTGGCACCAGTTTCAGACTCCCCAGTGCAAGACAGCCTGGTCAGAACTGGAGTCCAGCATGGATTGATTAGGACATCTGAGAATCTGACAGGTAAGGAGAGGCTAAGGGCTGGGGCTGTTCAGACTTAGGAGTTCAGTGGGCTTTATCAATGGGTAGAAATCCCAGGTATGAGCAGTGAAGGGAAACTCAGGTGTCCCAAGAATGGACACAAGGCAATGGAAACGACCTGAAAACTGGCAATTTCACTGAGACATAAAAAACCCTCTTGTATTAGTTTTGTACTCCAAGGGTGATAAAATAAGGTCAGGAGCCCCTGTGCCAGGCAGAGCTTTGGCCTCCACACCCTCCAGAGCTCCTTTCTGTACTCCTGGGCAGGTGTGGACCCTGGGGTGTTGTTGCAGTGGCAAGCCCGGCTCTCCTGCGGGGCTGCCCAGCTCCAGCACATCTTCTGCGACGTGCTGCCGCTGCTGGGGTCACCTGCGGCGACACCTGCCCCAGCGAGCTGGCCCTCCACATCTCCAGCATCTTTGTGGGCCTCGGTCCCTTCCTGCTCATCGTCATCTCCTACCTTTGCATCCTGGCCACCGTCCTTGGGATGCCGCTGGCCATCAGCTGGTGCAAGGCCTTCTCCGCCTGCTCTGCACACCTGATCGTGGTCACCCTGTACTTCGTGGCAGCCAACCTGAGCTACAACTGGCCCAGCTCGGGCTACTCCTTGGCAGCTGGCACGCTGGTCTCTGTGTTGTACTGCATCATCATCCCCATGCTGAACCCCCTCGTCTACAGCCTCCACAACCAGGAGGTGTGGGGGGCCCTGCAGAAGGCTGTGCGGGTGAGTGCCACACCAGGCTCCCCAGGCAATGATGCCTGAGCAGTGCCAGGGCTGCCACAGGCTGCCGGCACAGTGCTGCCACTGCAATGTCCATGCTTGGGATGTCTGTGACAGCACAGTGAGTCTGGGGCCCCCAGCCCAAGCACATGGCACACTGCCACCATTCATCTCACCCACGGCACATCACTGAGAGCAGAACGGCAAAATAAACTCGGGAACAAGGCTACAGGTCCGGGATTCTGTCTTTATTTTCTGGATTCCACGTGCTGAGCTTGGCAGAGGACGTGCTGCAGCTCTGCTACTGCCAGGGAACTCTGCAAAAGGCAAATTCATGTGGAGCCAGACACGTGCTGGCCCTGAGCATAGCCACAGGCTCTGCCTCAGGGCTGCCCCAGGTCTTGAGTCAGGCCCAGTTCAGAGCAAGGGACTTTGACTGCAAAACCTGGCCTGGGCAAGAGGGGCTATCCCACCACCCACTGTTCCCACGTGCCTTGGCTTCAAATCTGATGTTTGCTGGGTTTCTCCAGGCTGCCAGGGAGGCTCTGCAGCACTCTGTAATAGGCACAGGCCACTCACGGCCTCAGTGCTGCACTGAGACACGGAGGTCTCAGCACTGAGCTGAGAGCTGGTGGCACCAAACTCCTCACCAGAAATGCTTTGCTTTATGGCCAGAAAAATTTCCCTGTGCAGCTGTTGTGTGTGCTGTGGCTCTGGGTGACTGCCTGAGGACTGGCTGGGGGTCTGCAGCTGGGCCCAAGCTCAAATGATTCTGTGGCTGTGGGGGCAGTGGCCAAATCTGTAGGTGTGCACATGAGGCACAGCAGCGTCCAGCACTGCAGCAGAGCCAGGAGCTGGGGCTCACTGGGGCGAGGGAGATGACACAGGCAGGTGACAACTGCAGTCACACAACCTATGTCAGCTGGACCCAAACATGCTCATCTGTATCTCAGTTACCAAGAGATATCAAACAGTATCCAATCTGTTCCCAAAGCAACCCAGTGCAGAGTCAGAACTGGGACTAGGAGGCACACAGCCTTGTTGGGAGCAGTTTGTCATTTCTCAGTGCACAACACGTGCTGATTTTACTCTTCAGGGAAAGAAATGTTTCTGTAACCCACAGGGTTGGGCTGTTGCTCCTATCCAGACAGGCTGTGAGCCCCCAGCTCTCCTTGCTATACATGCTTTTGGATTCTAAAAAGCCCTTGAAGCACCCTCAGTCCAGTGTCAGTGGACACATCAGAGTCTGACCAGGGAACACTTTCTGAGTAGCTGCTGGAAGGGGACAGCAGGAAACAGCAGAAACCACACAAGGAAAAAGACTGGGGAAGCTGCCTCAGAGAAACAAAAGACCCAAATCACTCCAAACAAAAACCCCAAAGCCAACCAACCAGAAACCCAAACAAGACACTTCTGGAAAGATGATATTAAAATTGATAATTTTTAACCTGAACCCCAATGCACTTTTCCTGTGACAGACAGACCGTTGTTGGGTGTTCCCAGGATCAAACGCTGAGCAGGAGTGCCACACTCCTGCCCAGGCAGTACAGGCTTGGTCAGCTGCAGGGTGGTCCAGAACTCACCTGCGAACCTCACTGAACATTAAAGCTTTAGTGTCACACCGGGACCCCCTGCACACACTGCCGGCAGTGGCAGTGACTGGGGTGTGCTCCCATAGCCCTTCAGGTGTTCTTGCAGCCCCTCAGGTGTGCTCCCACAGCCCCTCAGTCCCACAGCCCCTCAGGTGCTGTTCTACTCAGCTGTCCCTGGTTTATTCCTGCTGTGATGGTACCTACATCCCACAGAGGAACAATTCCCACAGCTGAACATCCACCTAAGAGGTACTGGCTTGAGAGAGGGCTTTATTTTGCATTTCTGAAAAATATTTTAAACATTAGCAATAAAATGTTTCCTCCTGTCCTGCTTCCCACCTGCCCAGCCTTTTGCTCACATGTGTGATGGAGAGTCAGGCTCTTCAGGAGCCTCCAGCAGGCACAGGGGACATGAGCTGTCTCAGAATCACTGGACACAGTTTGAGCCAAGCCAGAGCAGAAGCTGGGAGGGAGGGCACAGCCCCAGGGACAGACACACCTGTGTCCAAAAGGGTCACACAGACCACGTTCATGTTTCTCTGGTCCATGCTGCAAACATGTCTCTTCCTTGGAATAAACACCAGTTTGGCTTTCCCAGCACTCTTTTCCCCAGCCCCTGACTAGGATGAGATCCAGGGCCACAGCAACTGACAAAGTTCCCACAGCTCACACCCCTTCTTCCTTGCCTGGACTACATTTGGTATTTCTGCTCTGGGAATTGCCCTACTGGGAACAGGACACACTCCTGCAAGCTTGCTGGTTGACAGGTGGGGCAGCCTAGATAGAAGAGACCTTATATTGCACTCATATGCTCTTACACCATCCCAACTTTCCTACCTGGAAGTGGATGGGAATCAAAATCCTCTTGGGCATAAGACAAAACATTCCCTCTGGCACTTCCAGTTTGCTCCTTGATATTTCTCTGAATGTGGATATACCAAGCTGAGCCAAATGAAGCTGATAACACAGGAAAGGCTGAAGCAGAGACAGGCTGCCATGATTTGACACTGGCCAAATGCCAGGCACCAACAAAAGTCACTCACTCACCCTCCCCTATCACAGAGGAGGGAAAAAAATTAAATGATGGGTTCATGAGTTGAGATAAGGACTGTGAGAAAACACTTCACACCATGGTCTCACTACAGCCTGCAGAGGAGTCTCAGCTCTGGCACATGGAGCACCTCCTGCCCTTCCTTCCCCACTGACCTTCCTGTCTCCAGGTTGTCTCCTTCACATGTTCTCACATCCCCCTCTTCTCTGGCTAGGAAAAAACCAAACTATGCCCACTTTGTTTTGATTTTCTTCTTAAATTCATTATTCACAGAGTCAAGAGGTGGAATGCCTTGGTCTTGCATGGCCTGGTTTTTGGTAGCAGGGGGGCACAGAGGTGGCTTCTGTGAGAAGCTGCTGGAAGCTTCCACCATTCCAGCAGAGCCAACCTCTGGTAGCTCTGAAAATGGACGTACTGCTGGCCAAGGCTGGCCAATGAGAGATGATGGTAACACCTCTGTGATTTAAGAAGGAACTCAAAGACAGGAGCAATTTCAATTCCAGCCAGAGAATTGGAGAAGGTGAGAATATGTGAAGGAGACAACCTGGAGACACCAAGGTCAGTGGGGAAGGAGGGGCAGGAGCTGCTCCAGGGCCCCGAGCTGAGATTACTCTGTAGCCGTGGTGAGACCATGGTGAAGCAGCTGTGCCCCTGCAGCCCACGGGGATCCACGGGGGATGCAGAGATCCAGCCACAGCCTGTGGGGATCCATGGGGGATGCAGAGATCCATGTACAGCCCATGGATCCACAGGGGATGCAGAGATCCAGCCACAGCCTGTGGGGAGGTGTCCATGCCAGATCAGTGGATGCCTGGAGGAGGCTGTGATCCAGTGGGAGACCCAGTGGAGAGAGAGCCCTGCTCCCAGGCTGGAGCAGTCTGGCCTTGGAGGACTGCACCCCAGGGAACAGTGACCCATGCTGCAGCAGTTTTGGGAGGACTGCTGCTCATGAGAGTGGACCTCTGTCAGAGAAGTTCACAGAGAACTTCTCCCATGGGAGGGACCTCACAGTCTCACAGGGAAAAGACTCCTCTCCCAGAGCAGTGGAAAAAAATCTCAGTGATGAAATGACCAAAACTCCCATGCACTGTTGGTGGGAAGGAGGGAGGAGTTGGGGGGGAAAAAGGTGTTTTAAGGGCTTATTTTATTTCTCATTATTCTCCTCTGACTCTGTTAGAAATGAATTCACTTTGTACCTCTAAGTCAAGCCTACTTTGCCCTTGGAGTATTTTCTACCTGTCCTCATCTCAGGTCACAAAGCCTTCATTAAATTTTTCTCTCCATTGCCAAGCTGTGGTAGAGAAGGGTGAATGAGTGACTTTTGTGGGTGTCTGGCATTTGGCCAGTGTCAAACCACGCCAGAGGCAAAAGCTGGGAGGAAACAGCTTGCACTGTGCTCATCTCACTGCAGAAGCTTCACATAATTTGCTGGGAAGAGGCCGACTCTGCCATGGCACTGTCCCCGCCACCAGCCTTCATCCACCATCTCAATGTGTGTGATTATGTCATCAGGATCAAAAGAAATCTCATCATCTCCATCTGCAAAAATTGTCAAGAAAAGACAGTCACAATGCAAAGAGAACCCCAGAGAGAGCTGGTTCACATTCTTCCTCCCACTGTCCCCCAGGCAGGAGAAGACAGAACAAGTGCTCTGATAACCCCAAGAGTTTACCTCACCCAACCTCCATCCTACAGCACAGATAAAGCAGAGAAAGAGCAAGACATCACAGATGAAAGATGAAGTTTCTCTGTTCCTCTCCTGCTTTGGGCCAGGACAAGGCTAATTTTTTTGCAGTAGTTGGGAGGGGCCGTGGCCAAGACACCAAGGTTACTCTGTGCCACCTCATGTCATTGCCATGGTGGGGGAAAGGGACTCTCGATTTCGAGGAACACTGGGTTGGGAAAATGTGGTGGAGGGAGCCATCCACTATTGTCTATTGGTGGGTGTTTTTCCATGAGAATAATTAATTTTCTTATATCTTTTGTTATTAACATTGTTGCTGTTACTGTTTGCTTTCTTATCACTGTTTCCAAAATTGCGGTTATCTCAACCTGTGATCTTTGCCTTTTTGTGCCTCCAATTGGAGAGGAGAAGTGATATATGTTTTTTTTTTACTGGGAGTACTAAACTGGAGAACACCATTCCTACACCATGACATTCCCATGTCAGATCTCATTCTGCTTCCCAGGAGGAAGCAATTTAAACCACCAGTCCTTTCCCTGCTGGAGTGAACCCCCATGTCCCCACAGCACAGGCCTGTGGGGCACAGCGCCTTCCCCCAGCCCTGAGGGCAGACCCACCTCCTTGGTAATCATAGAGAGCCACTGCGCAGATCCCGGGGCTCTGCCCCTCAGCAGCACTGTCTGTGTTCCCTGCAGGACACAGATGAGACAGAGGCTGAAGCACCCACACAGTCATGGTCAGTGCCACCCTCCAGCCCAGCTCTGGGGAAGCACATCAACCCTGTCAGTAAGGAGAGGTGCACCACAGCCCAAAGCAAGGAGTGACTTCCCTCCCTTTCCTCAAGGAGACAGTTGGGTCCGGATCATTCACGCTCCTCTCCTAGGAAAAAGGCTGGGAATAACTCCAACCTCTTCACATGCCAGCAATGCCGGCTGTGACAGAAGCACCGACAGCAGCCCATGCAGTTTGCTCTTGTGCTTGGACGAAGGTTACCTACACTCCTCACACCAGAGACTCCACCAGAGCAGGTCCCAGCACCACCAGCCATATGAGGAATGGGCTGAACCAGAGGCACCCCCAGGCACCAGGACAGCACTTGCCAGGAAACTGCAGCAAGAGCATTGGTGCACACCCAGCTTCTCCCAGGCCTGTGGCAGCCTCCTGCCCAGACCCTGATCCAGCAGATTCCTGCTTCCGGTCCAGCATCCCATGCAGCACATCTGCACCTTAGAGCTGGGCAGGAGAGTGGGGCACAACCAAGTCTCCATCACCAGAAGCTGCTATCCTGACCACAGTAGACTTCAGGATAAAAATTCCCTCTGCAGTTTGTCCCTTACATCCAGTGAAGTTAGTGGACAGGTACAAGCTTCTCAAGACATGGGCTCTTCCATCAGTACTCACCCAGGTGGGGATGGCTCTGTCTGGACTCCTGAGGAAGGATCACTTCATAGTCTTCACCTCCATCTCCTCCAAAGTCATAGGTGGCATCCAGCTTTTCCAGCGGGGCTGGCAGCTCCTCATAGTCAGCACCTCCACTGGTGCTGTCACAGTAGTCAGAGGGCTCTGGCAGCTCCTCATAGTCTCCACCAACATCCAAACTTACATTGTAGATGGGCTGATCCTGGCTCGGGACCTTGCACAGCTCTGCATCCAGATCTGCTGGCCTTGGTGGCAAAGTGGGTGGTACTTCTTCATCCTCCCTTTTGGCCTCCTGCCATGAGGTGGGAAAGTGACTGGAAAGTCACCTGCAAGGCACCCACCACAGGCAGCTCTCCCCTGACTCCCAGCACCTGGCACAAGGCAGCCCCTTTACTGCTGCCAGGGCACAAATGTAACACCATCTCCTGCACACCAGGGAAAGAGCTAACAGCTGCTCAGGCCGCTGAACCAGCAGCTGGGATTGCCCTGGAGACCCTCAGGACTCACGTGTCTGAGCTCTCTGTTCATACTTCAGCACAGCCCATGGTAGTGCCACTGCACTGACCTGCTCCCAGAGCTCATCCCATGGGGTCAGGTGCTGTGCAGCCATGGCCCATCCCCAGCCCAGTGCTCCCTGTTATCCTTCCAAAGCCTCTCCCACCCTGTGGCTGTGCTCCACATCTTCCTGCAGGGCTGCACATAAAGCACAGCTCCTCTCAGGTGCAATCCCCTCTGCCTGCTCCCCCTTCCCCAGCTCTCCCAGGCTGCCTCGGTACCTGTTCTGCTGGTGACATGTGCTGGTCCCCAGCAGCAGCCTTGGGTACCCCTGCTGGCATGGCTGGAGGGGCTGCCCCAGTCCCAGTGTGCTCCTTCTCTCTGAGAGGGATTTCCTGCCGGAGAAAAGACTGCTCAGTCCCTTTGAACAATGGCTGCTCACATTCCCAACAGAGCAACTCAGAAAGGTCTCCTCCACCTACAAACCTGCTGTGGGCCTGGGCACTCGCAGGTTGGTGACAACAGTCAGGTAGCCTCAAAGAGGAGCAATGTGGGGGGGACAGCTCCACTGTTAACACCCCTCTGTCCTCTGAGTGCAGGAACAGCACCAGGGGGAAGGCAGGTGAACATAGGGGCTGGGGGCCATCTCCAGTTTGCTGGGATAGCAGTGCTGTGGGGAGCAGTAGCCACACTGTTTGCCAGGCACCAGAAACTAAAGAAGCTGAAGCCAGAGCACAGGCTGAGTGCAGGTATGTCCTTGTATGAGTGTTTGGTGTGCTGAAAAGGAAAGTCCAGTGATGACTGTGAAGCCATTCTGTGGCCATTCTTGGCAGATGCAGGGAAGCAGTTTAGGCAGGAGGTTCCCCTCAAGAGAGCAGATAGGACATGGAGCTGCAAGGCTCTGAAGAAAAGTCTATCCCGAGTCTTGGAGGATACGGCAAGACAGCCCTGGCTCACCTGCTGCCGAGCCAGCTGCTGCTCCCGGGCCTGCCGCCTGACCCGCTCCTCCTCTGCCTGCCTCCTGCTCTCCTCCTCTGCCGACTTGGCCAAGTGCTCAAACCGTGACCGCAGGCTGCTGGTGCCACTGGAGGCTCCTGTGAGGAGACAGCTGATGGACCCAGCCCTGCTTCTTCCTTCCACCACCCCAAGCATTCAGGAGAAACCCAGACCTCTGTTTCTTCCAGAGAAACTGGCAGTCAGCCAACTTCTTCTGCCCTCCAGCACAGGTTAAACCCCTATCCCACCACAGCACACACCTGCCAGCAGGCTGCCACAGAGGGAGTGTGAGACTCACAGCTTCCTAAGCCCAGGGCTGGGAGTCAGGTCTCACCTGCCTCCAGGGGTCTTGTTTTCTCATAGGAGGAGGTGGGAGCTGCCATCTCATCAAAGCCAGCAGCACTCTGCAAGAGGAAGTGAAAGAACTGTTCAGCCCATTGGGCAATGCCAGTGCTGGATTTTGGTACTGGTGATGGCAAGCTTTGCTCCCAGGTGTTCTTGTCCTCACCTGCACACCTGCCCTGGCCCAGGGGAGACTGTTGGCTGACACCTCTCTATCCTGGGGATGTGCCTGTTGCCCCCCAGCCAAGGACACACGTGTCGCTGCCCAAGAGATGGCACTGAGAGCTGCAAAGGTGCTGTGGAGCCCAGCGGGAAGATGGAGCAGTGACACAGGACAGCATGGCTGAGGACACTCCCTGTACCATGGCAAGGAGCTGGGGGGATGCCTGGCCATCTGCCTCTTCCCCAGGCCCAGGGACACTTGCATCCACTCCAGCACTCCCCGTGGCATGGGGCCTGAAAGCAGCACCTTTGTGCAACACCTGCAGCACCACCAGCTTCAGGAGGGATGGAGAGCGGCTGAACCGGGAATGGGATTGGTGGCGAGGGTGCAGGAAAACTGAAGTGAGATAGAGACAGCTTAAGGGTTTGTCTGCTTTCATGAGAAAACTATTTCATGCAAAAAGGAACGAGCAGGTAGGACCTACTTCTCAGCCTGACACTACAGCAGGTGTCACAACAGGCTGATGGCCAACTGCAGCCATGGAGCCCAACAGCAGCCCTGCTCTCCCTGCAGAAAACACACCTGAGCAGGTAAACCAGCCTGCAGGCTCAGAACCAGGTGTCCATAGGTAACAGTAGAAGCCTGGATATGCTGTGTGTATGACGGTATTTTTATTTTGTGTGAGCCTTAGTCTGATACTGAGCATCCAGAACTTTACAAAAGGGGAGTTCAGGCTGCCCGAGGGTCTGTTATGCTCTGCTCTGGTGCAGTGAATTCAGCATTTCTCCATTCCTGAGGACCAGGCAATCTGAAACTTAGTTACTTGCCCAAATAATCCTTATTTTTACCATGTTTCTTTATGCTTCAGTATTCTTAAAATGCACAAACTCATGTTCACTTTGAGCTGAACAAGAACTGCTTATTGCCTCTCTGCATCCTGCCTCCCAAAAGACTCCCAACCCTTTTACCCAGTCCTCATCTGCTTTTGTATGTTGTTTTTGACCACATACAAGGTGTGCCCTTTGTCAGTGCACCTCCATTTGCTGTTAATAAATTCAGAGCTAGCTCTAATCTCTTCTGAGGGCAGGACAACATTCCCTCTCTGCTGCAGGCCCAGCCTCCCCACGCAGCATGGCCAGGACCATGTGGGTGGTTTCAGTGTGTCTGCAGCCTTCCCTGCTTCCTCGAGCTCCTGAGGACAGTGACGCTGGTGCTGTACCAGGCACAGCCCTGTGCCCCTGCAAGGGAAGGAGGTTTCAGGGAAGGCACCCTCACTCCTCTTCCAAATGCCCCAAAGCCCCAGAATCTGAATCTTTGAGGCTATCACATCCATGCAGATCACACCCACTCGCAGGACCCCCTCTGGGACCAAGCCTTCAGGGCAGCCTGCCAAGCACAGAACTGATCTCAGTGCCTCACTCTGAGATGTGACTGTAGATGAGGCTTTGCCTGGTGTCAGCCCAAACAGAAAACCTGAACCAGCAACTTGGTGACCTCTTCTCATGCACAGCAGATTGATCTGTGCCAATCCCATCCCTACTATAGTTCTTCAAGGTGTGCAGGAAGATTTAGCACCCAAACAGACCATGAGGCACTCCTTGATAGGAGTGAGAAACCTGCAGAGGGTAACAACAGCAGAGAAGTGAGGAATGACAGAGAGTACCATGAGGAATCCTGCATTACAGTCTCCTCAGGCTGCATTCCTCTGCACCCCCGGTAATTATGCTCAGCCAGTTCCTTCCATAGTTGTGCACTGGGTACTGGGATCCCACCTCCACTGGAGGAATCTCTTCTCTTTTAGCTGGGCAAAAAGCAGTGATTATGAGGAAGCAACTGCAGGCTGCAGCAGTCTTACCTTATCCACTCTATCCTTCTGGACCCCATAACGGCCTCCAAACCCCTTGGCATAGTCTGTATGGAAAAAAAATGTTATTTTATAGTATTTTGTATGCACCTTTGACTTCAGTATGCTGTGACCAGTGAAATGAGTTTGCATGTGTTATCTCTAGTTAATTCCATATGTGATGAGTCACAGATAAAGTTAAGTGCTCTGACAGTAGCTTTTAGGACTAATCCCTCCCTCCCTCCCTGCAGCTGAGGGCACAGGTGTGCAGGGCTGTACCTGCCAGCCCAAGCCCAAGGCACCAGGGTGAGGCCAGTCACCCCACCCGAGTGGAGCACGGCCCTGTTCAGGGAGGTCAAACATGCTGCACACTAGGCACTCCTGGGATCTGCTCTGCCTCATTTCTCTCTGAGAGCTCGTGACTTCAGAGTGTGTCTCATGTGTGCAAAGAGCAAATCTGGGCAGGGAGGCTACGATGAGCTCATGGTTACAAACGTCCCTTATGGAGAATGGGAGAGTCTGAGAGTCCTGACTGAGGGACCCACACTGCGTGGGTCAGTGACCCCACTGATCCAAGCTCCCACCCACTCTGTGCTTTGGGGTTCACTGTGTCTCAGCTGCTCTGCAACGTGCCAGACACATTCTGTTTCCAGCAGCTGGATCTCTTACTACGAACCACAAGCTCCAGACACAGGTCTGTGTCTGCTCCAAGGAAACTGCTACCACCTCTGGCAATATTGCCCGACCTCTCTGTGATGCATGGGGCTGCACTTCTTCCTGATGGTCCCAGCCATGGGCATTCTTGTCCTGACGATCCCTCTGGACCCCAAACTTCCCACCAAAGCCCACAGAATAGTCTTCAGCCACAAGGATCCAGATCAGGGCATGGAAGAGAACACACATGGGAAGGAAGGAGACAAGTGGCAGCAGTGTGAGCTCTGGCTGTTCTCACAGGCTTTCCATGCCTGGAACTTAGAGAAAGACATGGAACAAGGCCAGTTTTCCCCACTGGTGTTGCAGCAACAGCCCTCCATCCTCCCTGGGATATTTCATCTGCTATTAGCACCTGCCTGAGCTTCCCCTTCACCCTTCCTTTGGTGATATGCGGTCCAAGAGATCCCTATGCCCACAGAACTCTTCTGCTCCTCTTCCTTTAGCCTGAACTCTTTTTAGCAGCCATGCACTGTGCAATGGCTTTCCTCACCTGGCCCTTCCCAACAGCTCCCTGTAGCTCTTCCACCATTCTTGCAGCAGATTGCAAATGCCCTGCACAGTGCCCATAGTCCTAGTAGGCACAGTCCCTAGCTCCAGCCCTGGCACTGCCTGCTCCCCCTCCCCAGCTGCCTTCCCCACCTCCCCCACCCCCTCCAGCACCCCCAGCCCCTCCAGATCACCCAGCTCCCTCAGTTTTCCCCAGCTCACCTGGCTGCTGGGGCTCACCTTTCTGAGAGTCATGCTTCTCTGCCTGGCTCTTGTAGTCAAATCCCACAGCTGCTTTGTCCACCTTATCCCTTTCCACTCCGTAACGGCCACCAAAGCCCTTGGAGTAATCTGAGGTGGAGCGTGGAGTCAAATGCTGCCCCCAGCGTGGGGCTGGTGAGGAGAGGATAGGGAGCAGGGCTGGGGAGGGCCCCCAGGGAGAAGGGACAGCAGCAGAGATGATGGAAAACACCACAGAAAGTGAAGGGTTGGAGGGGACAGAGTGGATGGTAGGGAACACCATGGATGAGAGCCCACAGGAATGGGTGCACAAGGCAAACTGGGTCAGGGCACCAGGAGACACAGCAGGCCAGGAGGAAAGAAGAAAACAGACATGCCAAGGACAGTGGGAGCTGTCACCCATGAAGGCAAAGCCACGCAGGACTTGGGCACTGACAGCTGGGGCATCAGTCCCACCTCCAGAGCCAGGATTTCAGCCTGTGGTCTGCCAGCCTCAGGAAAGGGCTGTGAGTAAGGGTTTATGTGTGCTGTAATGGAATCTCAGCTTCCCCAGGGACACACCTGACCCTGGGGACTACCACCAAGGCTGAACTCTCCCTTTCTGCAGACTTGGTCCCACTCTGCTCCCTGGCACAGTGGTCATTGTGAAAGAGCAAAGCACAGTTGCCTTGTGCCTCTCCTTTTTCCATCTCCAAACCAGTGATCCATTAAAAACTTCTACCATGTTCAGCTGTTTCACAGGACCACCTGGTTAATACTGGCTGATTCCTGAGACATTTCAGCCTCTATCCTAACTCCTGGCTGTACAGACTCCTCCTTTCAGACACCTGCCTGTTCAGTCTCTAAATCCTGCCCTCCAGGAGTAAATTGGAGCTACCTCTTCCTGTTCCCTCATGCTATTCTCACAGGTCTGCATTTCATGGGACTGAGCTGAGGCTTCTCCAGCAACTTCAGCTGTACCAATCCATGGAGGCTGTGATCTAGAGAAATGTGCATAAGAACATTCTGTATTCCAGAATGGATCTCTGTTTCATAGAAGCTCAGTCACTTAATCTGCAAGTCCTAAAAATTCTTAAACTTATTGTGACTAAACTATTATCCACCTATAGGCCTGTTATGAAATGGATCTTTAAGAGAGCTGTTTTCAGTAAACACAGATTTTATGACTGTTACCTTGGTGCTGAAGCTTCCACTATGGACACATTTTTATGAAAAGCAATCCAAACACTCTATTGCTGACATTTCCATTGCCTGAGAAATTTCTGTAGTTTTAAACAGCCTGATAAATTCCTATGTCTACAAGAATATGTTAATGGAGAACAACTGCACATCATTCATTATTTTAAGATCAACCAAGAATGCCTCAAACAATTTTCCTTCTTTTATATTTTTTTTTAATGAACCTGATTCAGTTCTTTTGTTGGTAATGCAGTATTCCACACATTTACTGGAAACAGAAACAGACCATGCCTTCTTATCTTCTCTTGGGTGGAAAATATTTAAAATACCCCGAGTTTAAATTCTTGTACTGCTTGTTGAATTATCTGCAGAATTCTGCAGAACTTTGGATGCTTTGTAGGGTTTTGCTTTCATATCCATTGCTGTGCCTTTTCCTTACAGGGCTGCTTTTCCAGCAATCACTTCTCAAGTGCTACAGTGCTCAGGCTTCCTCTGGAGCAGTTCTAGGAAGTGCTTTGAGAAGAGAGGGAGCACCAGCCATCCATCATGGGGTGGGGTATCTCCTCTGCTCGGCCAGGATGGGCTCTCCACCAAAGCAAAGTACAGAGACAAGCAGGAGGTGCAGGATGAGGGTGGTGACAGGTCAGTGGCACACGGGACCACAAGGGAGATGGACTGGGAACAGGAATCTGAAACAAGAGACAGGAGACTGTGCCACAGCCAACAGCACGGGATACTGGAGCAGAAGAGAAGTTGGGCAAAGGGTCAAGAAGCCACATATGCCCAAGGACTTGCCTTTCTGGGACGAGTGTTTCTCCACCTCGCCCTTGTATTCAAAGCCCAGTGCTGACTGGAACAAGAAGGGGAAGACTGTCAACCATCCTGAGATCCAAGATGGGTCTCAGCCTCCCTCCCCTGGGGCCAGGCTGTCACTAGCTCCCTGTCTAGTGCTGCAGCACGCAGGGGCAAACACCACAGGCCCTGGAGAAACAGTGTTCTGCCTGGGTGGGACAGGCCCAGCACAGCAACGCACACCAGCTGCCCCACGGCTGCCCCATGCTGTGGGGCCACTGCCCTGCACAGAGCTGAGTTGTGCTTCAGTGAGACCAGGGCACAGGGCACACCCTGCATGCCCTGAGCTTTGACAACAGCCCAAGGCTGGCGTGTGGCACGCTCCAGAGGCAGCACAGGCCACAGGTATGGATTTCAGCTGCACTGCCCAACACACCTTGTCAGCTCGGTCCCGCTGGACTCCAAACTTGCCACCAAACCCCTGGGCTGCATCCGTCTGCGAGGAGTGCTTCCCAACATCAGCAACGTACTCATGTCCTACCGCGCACTGAGAGGAGAGACAGTGTGACACGAGCATCCATGGTGGACAGGCAGAGGCACCAGCTGCTCCCAAACACCGCTGACACGCTCGTAGCCACAGGTAACAGGTCCAAGCTGGCTGTGCCAATGGCACCCAGGCTCTCCACGTGGCCTTTGCCAGCAGCAGCTCTGCTCAGAGGCCTGGGAGGAGCCTCGAGGGCTGCCATCTCACAAACATCCCCTCTGCCAGCAAGTGTGGGATGCCGAATGCCAGCTACTCTCATGTGCTGGGGGAGTTGCATGGTGGATAATCACAGGGTAGACAAGAGAAAGTGCAGACAGGCACACACAGCCAAGAACTCCAGGCAGAGCTCTGGCACCCGTTTTCCCCTTCTGTATCTGACAGCGAGGGCCAGCAAACCTGGCCATAGGCCAGGCCAGGAACCTGCTCTCCCTGCTGGAGGTGCTCTGGCCAGGAACTACAGACACGGTATGCCAAAATGGAACAGCTGTGCTCAGCTGTGCTCAGACTCTACTGTACTACAGTGAGGGTGCTTTTGTTGAGCAACTTCTTAGCCTTTGTCTGGTTTCAGCAGGATGCTGCAAGTGTTCAGCTTCTGCCCCTTCTGCTGAGGAGTGTGTGCAGTTCCTGACTACAAGAGTTCTGGCAGGGAGAGCAGGGAATTTCTGAGGACAGTCTTTCTCACCCTGCCATCCTGGTATTGTTCAATCCCACAGTGACCATATCTATGGAACTCTACTTCGATCTAATCATCTCACTTCTGAGAAAGAAACATTAAATGCTGAAAGGTGCAGGAAGAAGCGTGATAATGATTATCACAAAACATAGACCAGATCTGATGTCTAGGGCTTTATCTTGGGGAGATATGAGCTCTGTAATGCAGAATATGAGGAGAGAATTACTACACATTAGTTCTGCAAGCACAAGTAGGGAGGCACCAGATTTAATTGTTACGCAGCAGGCTTGAACAGCCCCAGAAAGACTTTCACAGCTAAAGGGAGCATTGCAAAGAAGTTGTAGAGAACACAAATGAATTCAAACAGATCCTGGAGACAGCATATGTGCTAGCTGGATATGTGTGAATCTGTGCAGCCATGGAAACTCTCCATACTCTCCCTTCAGGGTCAGGCCAGAAAACAGAGATACCCACTCCTTTATGAGAAAAGCACTTTTCCACTGAGGCTCAGGGAAGCCTCCCACAGCTGTTACCTTATCCATTCGGTCTCGTTCTGTTCCAAATTTGCCCCCATAGCCATAGGATGCCTTGGGGCCAGTCTCCAGCTCCTTCTTCTTGATGACCTCATGTTCCTCTGATACCTTGTTCCTCAGCTGATGGATGCTGCAGACAGAGACACGACACGTGGGTTGGTATTTTGCAGAGCCATGAAGCTATGCCCTGCAGCAGCCATGGCCCAGCAGGATGTTCAGGCAGGACCAAGCGCTGGGCTCCCCTGGGTGCCAGCCACACCCGCAGCCACTGCGCCTGAGGGCACCTGGGGGTCTGGCAAGGGACCAGTGGGCTCAGGGGGACATCCAGCCCCTCTCTGGCAGCCCTCTTCAGGGCTACACCCCGACCTTATCGGGACTCCACACCTCCCTTTTTCCTGGAGTTGCGCTGGGCTGTCCCGAGGGTCAGCCCCGGGCAGGGAAGGAGCTGGCAGCCTTTGCACCGGGGCAGCCCCAAGTGCAAGGGTTCGGCCCCTGATCCCTCACCCCGGCCAAGAACTGACAAATGGGGCCCACAGAGGCTCCCGGCCCAGCACAGAGCAGCCCGGCTGTGCCTGCGGTACTGCCGTGCTCTCCACTGTGGGCAGGGCCCAGTCCAGCACAGCCAGTTCTGTCCCCAGCATGTCCCGTTCTGTCCCTGGCACAGCCCGGTCTGTCCCCGGCACAGCCCGTTCTGTCCCCAGCATGTCCCGTTCTGTCCCCGGCACAGCCCGGTCTGTCCCCAGCATGTCCCGTTCTGTCCCCGGCACAGCCCGGTCTGTCCCCGGCACAGCCCGTTGTGTCCCCAGCATGTCCCGTTCTGTCCCGGGCACAGCCCGGTCTGTCCCCGGCACAGCCCATTCTGTCCCGAGCACAGCCTGTTCTGTCCCCGGCACAGCCCGTTCTGTCCCGAGCACAGCCTGTTCTGTCCCTGGCATGTCCCGTTCTGTCCCCGGCACAGCCCGGTCTGTCCCTGGCATGTCCCGTTCTGTCCCCAGCATGTCCCGTTCTGTCCCGGGCACAGCCTGTTCTATTCCCGGCATGTCCCGTTCTGTCCCCAGCATGTCCCGTTCTGTCCCGGGCACAGCCCGGTCTGTCCCCGGCACAGCCCATTCTGTCCCGAGCACAGCCTGTTCTGTCCCTGGCATGTCCTGTTCTGTCCCTGGCACAGCCCGGTCTGTCCCCGGCACAGCCCGTTCTGTTCCCAGCATGTCCCGTTCTGTCCCGGGCACAGCCTGTTCTGTCCCCAGCATGTCCCATTCTGTCCCCGGCACAGCCCGTTCTGTCCCGGGCACAGCCTGTTCTGTCCCCAGCATGTCCCGTTCTGTCCCCAGCATGTCCCGTTCTGTCCCGAGCACAGCCTGTTCTGTCCCCGGCATGTCCCGTTCTGTCCCCAGCACGGCCGCTCCCCACGCCCCGGTCCCGCCACACTCACTCGATGTGCCCGGCGCGGCCGGAGCCCTCGATGGTTTTGGCTCCCCAGCGCTGCTCCCGCTCGGAGATGTCGTTCTGCGGACGAAGCGCGGCCGTCAGCCCCGGCCCGCACGGGGCTCACCGCGCTCTGTCGGACCAGGCACGGCCCAGGGGTCCTGCACCCCATCCCCGCCGGGCATCTCCGACCCACCCCGCAGAGCCACAGTGACACCCAGCATGTGTGGAATTCGCTGTTAGGGAAAACACTCGAGAAACTGCAGTGACCTCAGCCCTTGGACCTGGCCATCACAGCCTTGTGTTGTAGCTTTGTGGAAGCTCTGAACATATGTTGTGGTTTGACACGGAAAAAGAATTTTCTTGGAAGGAAGAGGTCAATTTGGATATTGACCAATTGAAGGTGGACACGCCTCTGAGAACACAGAGGGGTTAAAAGCAGAATTCCCAGAAGAACTCACTCTCTGGTTCCGGTCAGCGTGCAGTGCAGCCTTGCCCCTGCCCGGCGTGGCTGGGTGGGGGAGGGGAAGGCCCATGGCCTGACTGAGGTAGGCCCAAGGGTGGAGGGACTGGAACCGGGCTGGCCCCTGCAGATGGAAGGGTGGAGAAAACTGCGATGTCTCAGTTCCCCCCCAGAGTCTCCCTCTCTAGAGAGAGAGAGACAGTGGCAGTTTTGTCAGCAGTTCACTGCAGGGGGCCGTAAGGTGCCCAGCCGCCCATGGGAGCTGGAGCCTGGGCATCAAGCCATCCTTGGGAGTCGGGACTTTTAATCCTTCCTGAGAAATGAAAGCTTTGTGAATTTTTTCTCCTCCTCAGTTTGAAAGAGAGGGAGAGAGACAGCTTGGACTCTGGGATGTTAGAAGGAGGAATTCTAGGTGGGAGGAGATGGAGTGGTTTTTTAGCTGGACTTTCCCTTGCTGGCCACAGACTGAACCAATTTTTCTCCTCCAAGAGAGACTGTATTTTAGGAGGATGCCAGTGAGCCAAGAGACCTGATTCAGCTGGGAAAAGACAGAAGTGGAGCGAACAGAGAAAAGTTAGGGGGTTTGTGGTGGTGCCCTCTGTCCTCAAAGAAGAAGAAAAGAAGATCTCTGTTCTTGGACCCTCGACCCCAGGGGAAAATGGGGGGGACTGTGGTCCCAAAGAATGAAAAACTGAACTGTTGTTTTTTACCCTCTTGGCAGGACATCCTTGAAAGGGAAAATCCTAAAAGCAGTCTGTCCATCCATGCATTGGTGGTGAGAGCACTGTGCATGGAAAGGAGAAGGGTCACCATGGCAAACTTTTTCTCCGGGCAGTGCCATGTGTGACATGGAAGCACAGGATGTGGCAGCTGTGTTTTTGGGGATCTGTGGCACAGAGGAGACTCCTCTCTCCCTCAATGGACTGAGTATTGATTGTCTGCAGGGTGGAAACCTGATTGGGGTCCAGATTGTGTCTCGCTGTGGTTTGTTGGAGTTGAGTGGTGGGAGGAGGAATGCTTTGCAAAGTTTTCATTTTGATCTTTGTGTGGTTTTTTTTTCCTTTCTTTTTTTTCTTTTATAGTAGTAGCTTAATAAAGTTTTTTTCTGTTATTAAGCTTGGGCCTGCTTTGCTCTGTTCTCAATTGCATTTCACAGCATTCAATTGAGAGACTGCATTTTCATAGGGGCACTAGCATTGTACCAGTGTCAAACCATGACAACATATATTTGATAAAGTGAAGCATCAATAATGTATTTCCTAATATACAATAAAGCTGAAAATATGTATATATAAAATAGAATGAAAAAGTTAATACAAAGTCTTATTGTGTTCATGCTTAGTTTGAATGCTTCCACAAATAGAAGAAATAAAGTGAGCAAAAAAAATTAACAGTGTAGATTTTCCCTAAAACATTAATAATTTGAAACCATGAGAAAGAAATTTGATTTTCTGCCCCAAACTAGAATTTCTTACTGGAAACAATTAGGCAAGACTGCACTTCATAAGCACAGGACTCTTGTCCAACAGGAGAGGCTTATGAGGAAAATAATAGGGAACCAAATGGAAAGTGAAAATTATGACCCTGTATGAATGCAGAGGGTTCCACGGGCAGAACCATTCTGCTCTCTCACCAGCTCAACTCAGAGTTGAACTATATATAAAACAAGAGTGTAAGAGGTACAGAGCTGCACCTGCACAAGTTGACTGTAAACAGAGTAGGATTTTTTTATCTGGAAAAAAGATAAATTAGGGAAATCCTGCATCATGTACAGTTACAAAGAGTATGGGACACAGAAAATTTGTTGTACATATGTTACATATGTAAAATTTGTAACATATCTTGTGGAGAGGATGAGGGAGTTACCCTTGTAACAAGGGAGTTTCTTAAACGAGCAGGTTTATGAAACCTGCCTGCATATTCTGTACTCCTTAATTGCCATTACTTGTGGTCAGACATGGGGTATGCAATGATGTAGGAAGTTCTGGAGACCAAACGTGGAGATGTGTCAGAAGTGGCTCAGACAAGTGACTTGACAGTGCCTGTGAGGGGCTGATGGCACTTGGTTGATCCTGCCCTGCCGAGCCCTGAGCCCTGCCCCAGCAGCAAGAGCTCAGGGCCAGGAGCTCTTCACACCACCAGTATGAGAGTTTCCACAGCAGACACTCACCACGAAATCGGGGTCCGTGTCCCAGTCATCTCCCTGAGCCTCCACTTTCACCGACACGTTGTGTCCCACAACTGCTTTCCACATCTGCACAACAAGGACATAGTGTCACACACACGGCTGCAGCTGGCTCACACCAAGTCAGAGCAGAACCTGGGCTGGAAGGGGCCCCTACAGGCCACTGGTCCTCACACGTCTGTCCCTCACACAGCACAGGGCACCCCCAAGATACCTGCTCCTGAGCCCCAGCATGTCTTACAGCAAAACGCACAGGGAGTGCAAGTGTAAACCATGGCCTTCATGCACCCTGACTCTGCAGCAGGAACACACACATTATAATATAAATGAATGCTGGCATCCAATTACCAGATTCTGCTTTTCCAGCACACAATTATTTTCTGTGCTGGAGGAGGCTGTTCCTTGAGTCACCCCTGCTATTAGCTCAGTTGCACGCACCATGGTGTGCTCCAACACTGTGCTGCTGGAACTGAGGTGAACTCTTCAAGCCTCTTGTCTGCTTTTCAACCTTTTAATCCCTGCCCATAGCCTAGAGAAGGGTCAGAGAAGGCTGGACAGTGGTGTGACAGAGCTGGTGCTGTGTGGAGTTCATGTCTGTCACATGGAGAAAATGGGAAATGGAGCTAAAAGCCCTGGAGATGTAGGGCTAAACTGGCTGAGACTGTAGTGGAACTGCTCCTGCAGGCCTGGAGGAAGTGATGGGCCCAGGAAGAGGAAGTCAAAAGTAATGTGAAATCTAAAACTGCTGCATTTCATTTTCAAGGTGACCATGAAAAAAACATAATTAAAAAGCCCCCTCAAAACAACTGAGTTTTTCCAAAATGAGAGACACTGAGAAAATATTAGTTTGCTGCCTCTACACCCCAGAGCAATCACTCTCATCAGAGCCCCATCCCTTCCTATCCCATCCCTTTTTCTGCCTGCAGTATTGAGGAACTGCAAGTTCTCTGTGTTGCCCAAAGCAGCTTTTTTGTGGGGCAGAGAGAAAGATGGAAGAGAACATGCAGAAAAGACTGAGCTGAGCCCTGTTCTCCATCACACCAAATTGTGACCAAATGAACAGGAAGGAAGAGAGCTCCTGTGTGCTAGATCTTCAGTTAACAGCAGCTTTTACCATGTGCTGCTCAGCTGTGTAACCCCTCACTCCCATGGCTGTGTGGAAGCCTCAGACAGCCCTGAGCCCTTGGGGCAGTTGCCCTCTGTCAAAGCTGAATCATTAATAATTCTCTGTTTATGCTAAGTAATTAACTGTCCCACATCAAAAGCTGCTTAAGTGTATAACCTTCCGGTTTAGTGCAGTGCACTGCTCAGTTCCGAGCTGTCCTTTCCAGAAAACCAGCACTGTAAGATCAGGAAACAAAGAGAACAGAAACTAAATAAGCACAGCAATGATGATTCTTTCTTTTGTTGAACAAAGCCAGGTAGTCAGCCAAGAGAGAAAATGAAGGGTTAAGGCAGATACACAGTGAAAACCTGGTTTCAGGCCTTCTGCGGGTGCCTCAGGACCACAGTCTGTGACATTGCACACTGACAGCAATCCAGTGCCAAACTGGCTACAATTAATTGCAATTAGAAGCAGGGGATGTAGAAAGGCTCATGTGGACAACACAGCCCCTTCTAGCACCTTTCTTCTCCTTTTTTCCTCTCTCATTTATTGGCATCTCTCATGCCAAAGAGTTTTAAAGTTCGTTGCTCCTTTCTGTAAAGCATAAACCAGCAATAATAACCAGCTAGCACAGGACAGCTGATTTGAGCTCAAATAAGATGGCTGAATGACCTTTGAATGAGCAGTTTTAAATACTGCTGTAAATGGCTCTCCACCACCCAGTCTCCAAAGCCACCTGCCATGCACTGTGGAAGCCATGACAAACCACAGGCTGTAATTGCATCACAAGGCTCTGGACACTGTCCATATGAGAAATATCAGCCAGGGTTGCATCTCAACCCTTTTTTGTCCCATTTTCCCCTGGGAAAGCATCCACTACAGCACAAATACAGGGCTACCACACAGCACAGTCGTGCTGGTAGATTTGGAAATGTGGTTCTTTAGAGCCTTAAACACAAGAACCACAATGATGACAGGACAATAGCCTAAGAAGCAAATGTCGAGCATCATCATCCCCTTAAACATGCTTGTTCAGGAAAGAGTTCTCTTTGCCCAGCAAAAACTACACTTTTTTTTATAGCAATTTCTCACTTTCCACTCCCAAAACCCCTTCAAGTTTTCTTACCTTTAAAGGCTCACCAGTTCCTGCTGGCAAACTTGCTGCTTTTTGCTCAGGAACCTGCTGCCAGTGACAGCTTTGGGTCTGTGTCTGCTCTGAGTTCCTGTTTTAACTTCAGCTCTTTTCACTTCCTGCATCCCAGCCCCCAGCTCTGCTGAAGTCATGGTTGCCAGAGCTTGCCCCAGTGCTGCAGTTCCCTTGTAGGCTGCCTCATCCCTGAGACACTGATGCAGTGCAGACACAGTTCCCCCATCAGCACAATGGAGACCATCAGGTCCCAGCACATCTTGTGTTTTAAATAAGACTTTTCACATGGGTATAAAAACAAAAATTCTGGTGGAGGCACAAATCCTGGAGCCGGGTCTTGAGCATGCCTTTTACTTTCAGTATCTCTCCCCATTACTTGGAGGATTGATGAGAACACTAACTGTGCTTCTGAACCTTTTCCCATTCTGCCCAGGGCCCTGAAAACTCCTTTGGTCAAACTTGGGCTTCTTGTTGCAAGATCACCAGTACCCCCATGAAAGTGGGCACAGTCCAAAGGCTGCACTGAACTGAAGTTATTTGTCCAGTGACATCGTGTCTTGGGCTCCTGAGAGGCAGCAAACACTCCTGAAAAGAGTCTTAGCACATGGGTGCTTTCAGTGTGCTCAGGAGCAACTTACCTGTGATTGCACCCTCTGTTGTTTCTCCTCAGCACTGGCCTTAACACAGCTCTCATTATCAGGGGTGGGTTGACCTGCCCTCGGTGAGGGCACCTGCACAGGTCCCTTGCACCTCATCATGAGCTTTGTCTGCCATTCCCAGATCCTCACACCTGTCCTGTAAAGGGAGCTGAGAGCATCAGGAGGGTTCCCCTTAGAGCTCCATGCAGTAACTTGTATCCTCTCCTCCCTAGGCCTGATGTTACCTTCCTCCCGGCACATAACCAGACCTGTCCCAGCCTCAGTGGTGGTGCTGAGTTGGTGTGAGTGTCCGAGGATGACGGTGCACAGCTTTGTTGGCTGACTTTCCTTCTCAGCCTTTATTGAAGATAAATCAAAAATCAAGGCAGGACAGCTTCATTGGAGAAGAAACAAAATGTTGAAATGTTTGAGACAGGAACCATCAGCTGAAAGGCCCCATCTTTCATCAGGTCAAACCACAAAGCTGTTCAGTCAGAGTATGCTTAGCAGACCAGGAGATCCTTTTGAGGTTTTATTCCCATATTTAATCTACGCTATACCTGTTCCATCTGTAGGTATAAAACATTTAAATGTATCTGAGGCATCAGAATCATACCTTTCTTCAGTTCAGGAAAAAAAAATGCACGTGCTTTAAGGAAATATACTTTGCTTATAACCTTTGCTTCTGTTATTATCTACAGCCTTACAACACCCCAATGCTGGCTTTTGTTCCAACGGTGGTGGGGGACTGTAGTAGTGACTATGAAAAAGGGTACCTGGTTTTGGCTACAGAAAGCTGGGACAGTTGACCTGTCCCATCTGAATGACCAGCACGTTCTAGCTCACTGTTGCCAACTTCTGTATCTGTCCTGGTGTTACACACTCTAACAAGGTGCAGTGTTCAGGCAAATGTGGAAAAACAAACTCAAGTAGGTATTGTTTTACTGGAATTGCTTTCACATTGCACCCCTGACATGAGACATTGCCTATTCAAGTGCTATTTCCTTATCCTGTCAGCTGAAAAAGGCTGAGCAAGAGGTGAGATAGGGAAAAAAGGTCATCACCTAGGCATTCACACTGTATAAAGAAACAGCTTCTGCAACCATCCCACAAGGCAGTGTACACAAAGGAGACCTGCAGTCCCACCGTGTCCCACACAAGGTGTGCTAATACAGCAGAACTGCACTCTCCACTCGCACAGATACGTGGCAATGTTACACAAACTCCATCTGAAAAATAAACTTTATTATACATACAGGAGCTCATACCCCAGGAAGCTATAGACAAACTATTTGGTCACTGAATTTGACATAGTTAAAGGAAGTTCACACTGATAATCATGGACAGTCTACAAGAGGCTATCTAGTGCCAGTGCTCTGGACCTGCCAGAGATCCAGCTGGTTTAGCTACCAGTGAAATCAATCTACCCTCAAGCAGGCTTTCTGCACTGGCTACAGCAGCTTAGTTTACCAGCAATATCAAAAGAACTACCTCTTCCCCATGGGAAAAATGTGATTGTTAATGCTCTACTAAGAGGCAGATAGGATTCTCCTGGCCAATACTCTGAATGAAACGACCACTCAGGATCTGACAATGAACAGGACTGAACTTCCTTTGCATTCAACATTCTCCTTTTGGAAGAGGACAGTCTCAAATTCAGGGGGTTTTTAGAAAACATATGGAAATATATCCATATTTCCATATATCAAAAAAGATTCAGTTCATTTCCATCATTTGATTTGGGTCCAAACATGCTCAAACACCAGCACCAGCTTTCTACACCAGAGGGATCTAAAATCAGAAGGTTTTAGAACTCTGGCTCCTTCCTCAGCACCAGGGAGAGAGTTTATTTCTGGAGTTTCTGCCTTTGCTTTGGGCCCACACAGCACATTATGGACCCCTTCAACACAGCCTGTACGTCTCATGATGAGTATTTAGTGGATGAGGAGGCAGGAACAGGGCTGCTCTACTAGAGGTAAGGCAGCACCTTCCATCATAAGAGGCGCACAAATGCTATAAATAGGAGGATTTTTAACTTACAAGTTGAAAGGTTTCATATTTCCTATTCCTTTTAAATAACTAAATTACTGGCATTATTTTACAGGCTTGTCAGGGCAGACATAGTAATGATTTTAAATGGAATGCTCACCAGGGCTAGATATACTAATTTTGGCCCTTCTTCAACAGGACATGCAACTGAGCAGGAAATATGGTTTTAAAATTCACATTCCTTAAAGTGCCCATAACTTCCTTAGGATATGCATTTCAGACAGCCCTGAACCATGGAGCAAATCTAAGGGGTGGAAGGAAGAAAGGGAAGACAATTCTTTCACATCCAGCTAGTTCTCCCAACCCCACTCATGGATTCAGACTAAGAGGGGGAAGATTGTGCAGTTTTAGAAGTGCTGAAGTACTGCAGCAGCTCGAGTATTTTTCTTATTCCTACTGCAGCACTATTCTATCTAAATTGAGTGGTACTGCTTCCAGGTACAGGAACAGATGCTGTCCTTGAGGCTTGCAGCACAACTGTGGCTCAGAAAACGAACCACTCATGTAGAAACACTGAGGGAAGGGCAGATCTCCTGGGAGCAGCTCCCCGGCACCAGCAACTGACAGCAGGTGCTGGGTGCAGCTGCTGCTTCAGCGCCGGTTTGGGAAAGGCTGCAGCTGGGGCAAGTGCTGCCCTTCTGTGAGGGTGTGCAGGCCCTCAGCATGCACAGGACTGAGGCTGGAGGAAAAGCTGTCACTCCTGCTCACAGGTGGCCTGTGAAGCACAGGAAGAGCAGGACATGGAGAGCAAGCAGATACATGGCCACTAGCAGAGGCAAGTGGGTCCGGGAGCGGAAGAGAGAGTGTAACAGGCGTCGCAGTCCAGGAGTACTCTGGGTCTGGAAGAGTAAAGAGAAAGCAGTCACTAGAAGGAATGGCTGTGGCCCCAGCTGCCTTCATCCAGAGCTCTCCAGACCAAGGAGGTAAGTTTGTTTAAGCTAATGAGCATAAACTTTCCCCAACTTGCTCTGCTGTCAGATACTAACACTAGGGCAATCCTCATGAAATGTTCCCCTTCCCCTGCTCTCTGCAGGCTGTACATGAACCAGCCTCACCCAATTTTGTTTCCAGCATGGTGAGAGCAGAAAAACTACAGTCCCAAACTCATTTATGTGTCTCTGCAGAGGAACTTAAGTGCTGTAGGTTCACAGTTTCTTGAATCAGCTGGGGCTCACATAATTGTGAATGTTAAATTCTTACTCTGCTGGAATCCATGGAATCCATGGAGTTGATCAGTAAGGACTGCTCATGACCTGGAATCATATCAATGCTGGCACTTATGGAAGAGGACCACTCACTTGACTGCAACCTGCCACAACAAATATGAAATTAAATTCAGTTTTTTATTATGATGTCCCAAATCACCACTGTAATCAAGCTTAGGAAAGAAGGTATTTCTCAAAAAAGGAATCAATCCCTGCAAGCAAGTCCTGGTTCCATTTGAACAGGTGCTATGCCTCCTGAGCTCACATTGAGCAAAAGAATGGGGTGGCCTAGCTAGCAGGAGTCCTTCTCCCTTTCAAGTGAAATTTTATAGTGTGACTTGGAAGAAGCCAGGGCAGATGATACACCTGTATGCTTTAAATTCTATGAAATTATTTTGCAAGCCATCTCTGGCTACAATAGTGCTGGTTCTTCCTATTTTCTAGTGACAGAGGCAACAGTCACATCCTGGGGCTATGGTTCATTAGTGAGATCAGCCGCAGGAAGCTTTTATAGACGTTAATGCCAGAAGGAGCTACAGTTGTCCAAACCTTGTAGCTATTACCAGGGAACCTCATCCAGAATTCTTCTATACAGACCATTATTTTTTGGCTAAATCAGCAAGTGTGTCAGAAGAAAGGCATTGTTTTCACGTAAAGGACTCCACTAATCCGTAACTCCAGTTATTTGAACTACCAGGAAATGCACAGCACATGTGCCTACAATCAGGTCATGTCCTAAGGCCCCCTCCATAGCCAGTGAGGAGAATCAAGCATTTTGAACCTGCTGTTCACTGCACCCTAATCCCAACATTAGTCCAGATCAGCTGCTTTTGCTCTGCTGACTCTCAGGGCACAGGGCAGGACAGGGGAGCTAAGCTGAAGCTAAGCCTGGGAAAGGTGGACGAAAGTCCTTTCTCCTAAGTGTTTCATTGTTTCTCAATAACCAAATTAATGAAAACTTGATGTTAATTGGCAATACATTAAAAATTAGTAACAAGTCAAAACTTCAGGCATGCTTCAGGTATGACAGACAGGTGCTTACTGAGCAGACAAATCCCCTGGAAGCATGAGAACTCCTCTTCAACCTGCACCCAATTCTCAGTCTCCAAATTATATTTTCCAGTAGTTAATTTAACTAATCAAGAAAGTTGGTATCTAATTTCTAGACAGAGCTTGTCTTAATGTCTAATCATTTATCTCATCCTATCTGCCTACAATTGAAGGAACAGTTGCCCAGGGAGGTTGTGAAGTCTACCTCTGGGTCTAGGCTGAACAGGGGGCTGGGCCAGATGGTCTTTGGAGGCCCCTCAACCTCAACCTTTCTGTGATTCTGTGACAGACATGGTAGTTGTCTCTGTGCCCAGTGCCACTTGCCAGAAGGATGTGATGAAGTGCATATGAAAAACAGAGCTAGAACCAACACACTTCTGTGGTGAGTGTGTGTTTGCTCAAGCTGCCTCACCTCCTGATCTGATCCTGTGCTGCAAAAAGCGCCTCCTCTGCAGCAAGACGACGGTCCTGTTCTTCCTCCAGCTGCTCCTCCAAATACTTCATATCCTGCTTTGTGCTGCTATGTAAATGTTCTGTTTCAGACAACCTGTCAGAAAATAACAAAGCATATGCTAATAAAAGCCCATCATGGACCACTGTGTTTCTATTCTATTCACTAATGCAGTGTGTGAACAGACTCAAATTACCTCCCAGCTCACACAGGAGACTTAATCATCTTTACTATATATAAACTATTTGGAAAACATGAGAGAAGATAAATCTCTTGAAGCTTGTCTCACATCAGGAAGGAGTTCCTTGCCTCTGTCACCATGGCTCCACCTTCTGAAAATTATTTTGAAAGGGTTTGAGGAATCTTGGTTTCAGAAGGTTACAAGGAATCCTGTGCTACATCTCAATTCCAGACACACTCTCAGGCTACAACCTTGAGACCAGGACCATTGATGTACTTCAGCAGCTACTGAGGATGCAGCCTACCAGATCTAAGATGCTGGTTTGGCTGGCATTGCCGCTGTATGTTATCCTTGTGGTTTTTTTTGAAGCTCTAATCCAAAGAGATAACTACTGACAGCTAATAAGTGCATACGACAGTTCCTCCAAGTCCACAAGATCCTAATGTGGGACTGAGTTTTCCCAACACACTGATGGCAGAGTAAAAGCATCAGGCTCATCACTAGCCTCAAGGCCTCCATCAGGACCAACATCCCAACCCCTGTTTTCTCAGACTTTCTCTACCTCAGCTGCAGCTCCTGCAGTTCAGGTGTGTAAGTGCCTCTCTGCGCCTCATTCTTTTCTTGGGGTGCTCCTGGAGCAGCATCTGTTGCAAACAGCTCCTGAAAGAACACAGGAATGTACTGCAAACTGCACTGAATGGAGAGGACATACATCCACTACAATGCTGGACAGTTTACAGAGCCACTTGAAGTGAGCTTTTCCCCCCTTACCATGCTCTTGTCTGCAGCCTGCAGCTCCTGGAGCTGCCTCTCGAGCACGAGGCAGCGGCTCAGGACCTCACTGTAGTGCTGATGGCTCTCACAGGTGCTCCGACTGCTCCCTCGGAGCTGGAGGGAGAGGGCATTTTTCTCTTCATAGACCTGTGATAGCTGAGCAGAGAACACAACCAGCAAGCAAAGAAATTGATTTTGTGAAAGCAAAATTGTTCTCTGTCTTGCTGAAGGTAAGAATTCTCTTGAGAACACATAACTGCCACATTACCCATCGCTAATATCAAAAGACCAGTAACAATCTCCAAGAGCAGCTTGTGGCAAAGGTTTCTGCAACAGGAGTCTCGAAACATCAAAGAGATGTACAGAATACTACATGTCCAAAACAAGATTTCTAAAGTGCTGATATTGACCTAACCTTTCAGAAATATCATCAGTAAATTATTATTTTATATTCTCACTTTGTCCTTGAACACAGCTCTCTTTCTGAAGATTGATAATTCTGGGTCATCCATTTCAGTGTGTGAATTGACTGATTGTGGTTCTGCACTGAAATGCAGGAAGTGTTTCAAGCTGAAGTGAAGATGACAAGCTTGCCTTCCCAAGGAGGGACTTCCTTCAGCAGTCCAGAAAGCAGGAGGCTAGAAAGTGCTAGACATGGAACCTGTAAACAACTCTATTCATATGGTCTTGCTTTCTGGTCCCTTTGTCTGGCCTTCATCTCCCCCATCCAGCTTCTTTCCCCTACTGTCCCCTCCATCTGTCTCATCCCCTCCCCTCCCCTCCCCTCCCCTCCCCTCCCCTCCCCTCCCCTCCCCTCCTCTCCTCTCCTCTCCTCTCCTCTCCTCTCCTCTCCTCTCCTCTCCTCTCCTCTCCTCTCCTCTCCTCTCCTCTCCTCTCCTCTCCTCTCCTCTCCTCTCCTCTCCTCTCCTCTCCTCTCCTCTCCTCTCCTCTCCTCTCCTCTCCTCTCCTCTCCTCTCCTCTCCTCTCCTCTCCTCTCCTCTCCTCTCCTCTCCTCTCCTCTCCTCTCCTCTCCTCTCCTCTCCTCTCCTCTCCTCTCCTCTCCTCTCCTCTCCTCTCCTCTTCTGTCACCTTTTTTCCTCCCCTGCCTTCTTCCCTCCTCCTTTCTCCCTCTGGTCACCTGGGAGAAAGGGCACTAAATGGCAGTGGCAGAAAAGGTGCTGGTTCAGACCCTGTCACTGAGCCTGCTGGATGGGATCTGCCTGGGGCCTGGATATCCTTCTGGTCCATACAGAACAGCTGTCCCACTCATGGGTTCTCTCTGCACTGCTCTGGCTCTCACAGCTGCTGAGGGAGAGCAGTGTGGGATATGGAAGATGGGCTCTGCTGCTGTGCCAGCCACATTCAGCAGTGGCAAATCCATCACTGTGGTTCTAACACTGCTTTTCTGAGAGATGTACTTCTGATTTTGTGTTACTTCATTCAACACCTGCAAGGACAGATTAACCCCTGTTTCCTAAGCCCTATTCCAGCCAAACCCTCCCCACATTCCTTGTCCCTGACTGCAAGCAAATATAAGACATGTATCAGTACCTTGCTGTTTAACTGCTGAATTCTGAGCTCCTTCTGGTGCAGTTCTTTCAGACTGTCATTTAGCTGGGCCTGGAGGTGTTTCATCTCTGCTTCTAGGCTTGAAAAGTCATCTTTCAGGACTTCTGGAGAAAGCTGCCAAGGAAAGAACAATGAAAAATATACTGCATGTGTGACAACTCACTCTTGTGTTTCTCCTCTGTTTTCAGTATTCCATGGTCAAATTTAACATTATTCCTAGACCTGGAACTTGATCTGCTCAGAGAAAAGAGAAAATGGGGAATAAACAGAAATATCCTAAAAGCCATCTGAAAATACAAACAGTCAGGAAAGATCACCAGACTTGCACATATGATGGGTCCTACTCAAAAGTTGTCTTAGAGCTGTTTGCAACACAGGAAGAAAAACAAAAAAGGCACATGAATAAGAAAAAACAAACAAAAACTTAAAGCAATGTCCACACTGCTCTAATCAACAAAGACCAGAGGGCCAGCTCTGAAGAATCCCCCTGGAAAGCATCACATGAACATTGTTCAAGCTTTTTCTTTGCATGTATGCATGGGTGTATCAAGGGGATAATGGAGATTTGCTACCCCATCCACTGACATAAACCACTGGGACACTGCAGACACGGCTGGGACAATTCTGTCTTGGCTCTGATGCACTGCACTGTGCATGCAGCCTTCCCTAGACAAGCAAAATACCAAACACATTCCACTCCACTTTTAGGACGGTATACAGGGGGAGTAAGAGAGAAAGTGCAGTATTCAAGCCTCAGCATATCTGGGCTTGAACCAGGATTGCAGATACCTGTTACAGTAAAAACAGCAAGAAAAATTCAATAGAAAACTTAAAAATTAAGATCTGAAATTAAAATGAGAACTAAGGCAGAAAATCTTAGATTCAAAGACAGTGCAAGAGGGCAATTCCAAACCAGCCAGAATACACACCTGAGAAGTTTCATGCCACTACAAAGGACCCAAGGTGCCTCGGAAGCCCTGTCTCTTTTACCGTCTCTCTCTTGAAACACTGGAAACCAGGACTTAATGAAGAGCACTTAAGGGTATGCCATAATTTCTACAACTTGCAGTGATGCAAGTTAGACTGTTGGTATTATTGTTGGAGGCCTCACAACCACATCCCATGCTACTGTCTGCAGGAGCTGGATACAGGTAACACATGCTCTTATGGCCGAGTTTCAAGCTTCACATTTCCAGTAAAGAATCTGTATCTTTCCACCCACCTTGCTTTGGTGCTGTTCCTCTACGGTTTGAAACTTGCTGAAGGGCAGCCTCATTTCCTGTGTGATCCTTTGTAAATGACTCAGCTGCTTGTCCTTCTCTGCAATGGCCATCAGGTACTGCTCCTTCATGCTGCTGCTCTGCTTTTCCCAGGTGGTCTTCTCCTGTCTGCCCAGCATAAACAAGGGAAGTTATCAGTATCACTTATGATGACCAGGTGCCCAGCTAAGAATGAACCAAGGGTGGTTCAATCATCACTTCATGCTAGACACAAAGTTTTATAACCAAGCCAAAACAAACAAACAAAAAAAACCACTTAAGTACAGGAACCTTAAAAGCGGTTTAAGGAAGTTTTCTGTATTTGGTTGAACCCTTTGGATTGTTCCATGCTGTCCTAGGGTGACTTTTTCATACTTTGTGTGCCTGGACATTGTTTTGATCTCACTGTAGAGAGTTTTGTCAAAGAAATCACTGGCAATGCCACTTTTCCCCATAATAATTTCTCTGCAGGTCATATGTGCACCAGACCCACAGTACTGACCACACCGCACCAACCCGAGGCCATCACTTCATGTATAGTGTAAAAGCTGCACAGGAAATAAACCTCCTGTTCTTTTGTCAGGATAAATAAAATTTGTAAGATGCTTCAAACTTTACAAGATCTGAAGTGTTAATTTGAGGGTCAGATTGGGAGTAGGGAGAGGGAGAGAACTACAGGTTTTTATATCACTCTGGACAAAGATAAGCCATAGACCTTTCCACAAAGAAAATCCTACCCTTTTCATTCAAGCCTCAGGCATTCTTAAATGGATCTCTGAAATATCTGAAAGCATTTCTGCTTGTTTACAGAACAGAGCATATTTGTCTGACTAGTTTTAGTCCAGTTGGATAAGACAATTTTACTAGACTTGAATTACAGAGTTAAAAAAAAACCAAACTAGAAGACACAGAGCAAGTGAAATAAGACTAATCCATACAAAAGTAGTATGCTCTAAACTATGATATCAGTGGGATAATAAAGGGTGTTCAGCAGCAACCTGAAATGGAGAGTACTGTGATCATATACATAAGTTCCAATACAAGAAACAGCCTCAGTTTCCTCTCCAACAGATGATACTGACCACCACTGGATGAAGGAAATAAAAACAAAAACGTCATTGATCTATTTCACACAGGCATTGACCTGCAAGATGCTGGGCTGTAATTCTGAGGCAGAAACTGGACAAGGGAAATACATGTCCTCTCCTGGCCAGGGCAGAGTGCTCAGTGTCACTTGGCACAGTCCAGGCTGAGGCTCTCAGCATTCCCTCCGCCTCTGCCCACAACTGCTCTTTGAGAGAAACAAACACATTTGCAACCTCGCCGAGGCAGGGAGCAGACAGCTCACCTGAGCTGCTGGAGCTCCTGCTGGTACACAACTCCTTCCTGCCTCAGCTGTTCTTGTAGACGAAGCTGTTTGTCTGCCTCTTGCTCCCATTGCTGCAGCTGTGCCTTTAAGCAAGAATTCTCAGCAGCTTCCACCCCGACCAGGATGTATTGTTGCTGCAGATTCTCCAGCTCTCTTACCTGGAATTAAAGAGAAACATCATTGTGTGACAGCTGAACAAACATCAGGTTTATTACTTAGAACTGTTTAAGAGCATTTCTTATGTGGAGGGAGAAAAGGTCACATGACTGACTCTGGAGACAGGAGAGTGCTCAATGAGTGGCAGTGGGACCTGACTGTCAAAGTCTGTCTTCTGACCAGCAACAAGAACTCTGGAACTTGCTGGGCTGCACTGTGGGAGACTATACAAACACAGACACATCCAGTTTGCAGGCAAGGATGTCAAAAGGAATCTGCAAGGTCTTGTATGAGCCTTGAAAGTCAGCTGCCAAGAGGAAGAGGAAACTCAAGCCTTCGTTCTAGTCTCTTTTAGAAATCTAAGGCAAATCAAATGAGCTGACACAGATGGGAACTATGCAGGTTAACAGGGACCTTATTTCAATGATTTCATATTTTAAACCAAGCTAACAGAGAAACCACCCTGGGAAGTTAACAACGGAATCACAGCCTCCATGCCAGAGAAAATAATACAGATGGCCCATACTGAATCAATGGGGTCTGATGGAGCATGCCCACAAATGCTAAGGTCGCTGGGAGGCAACTCCATTACCTTTGAAAGGTCATGGTGACCCAAGAGGTTCCTGAAGACTGGAAGAAAGCAAATATCATCCCTACCTACAAGAAGGGCAAGAAAGAAGAATTGTGAACCTGCAGTCTGGTCAGCCTCATCTCCATCCCTGGGAAAGCGAGGGAGAAACTAATTCTGGAAACCGTTTCCAGATACATGAAAAATCAGGTTGGCCAGAGAAGCTGTGGAATATTTACTAATTCAAAATCCAACAGGGCATTGTACAGAGCAACCTATTCCAGAATCCTTGTTTGTGCAGGGGGGCTGGACTAGCAGATCTCCAGAAGACCCTTTGAATCTCAACTATTCCCTTTGAATCAACACTATCTTCATGTGATTCCATGAAGATGCATCCTGATCTATGCATCACATTGCAATTACCATACCTAAGCATGCTGAATTTTAAGACTTGAAGATCCAAACCTCCTGCAGTGCTTAAAGTAAGAGCAGGAAGAGAGAACATGGACTTACTACTCTGTCTCTGTCACTCTGCAAGGAGGCCAGTGCCTTCTTCAGACTCTGCACTTCCGAAGCAGTGGTGGAAATGCTCCCTTCCGCTCGCTGTTTCACTTCTTCAATCTTATGCGTTTTGTCCAATTCATTCAGCAGACGGTCTCGGTCATTCTGTAGGCTTGCCATAGCCTTGGAGAAAGATTTGACTTGGTTGGAAGAGCCTTCCAATTCCAAAGACAAGTGGAGAAGCTCATCATCTTTAGCTCTGAGTTGCTGATTAAGTTTCTCAATCTGGGCCAAAAGACCTCTTTCATCAATAGCCTTCTGCAGTTCTGTCAGCTCAGACCTCACCATATCTCGGTCCCTGACAGTGGAACATTGTTCCTCTTGTAGCTGAGCCATCTGTGTCTGAAGATTCTGCACTAGACTCTTTTGTTCCTCCAAGTCTGCAGAATATTTCTGTTTCAAAATATGAAGCTCTTCATTGGCCTGGTCTCGGCTATCCTGAAGAGAGCTCATGGACCTCCCAAAAGACTGAATTTGAGCTCTGAGATCTTTGTTTTCATCTGTGACTTCAAGCAATTTCTGTTCCATTTCCATCAAGTCCCGTGCCAACTCTGCTACTCTCTCCTCAGCTGTCTCGGTTTCATTCCTCATTATCCCTGCATCATGATGCAGGTGCTTCAATTCCTTCCGAAGCCTGTCCTCAGCCTCTCCCACTCTCTTGGCTGCATCCCTCTGAACACCTTCTAGCTCCCCCTCAAGTTCTCTTAATCTTTTCTGGGAGAGGGAAAGCTCGTGACTCAGTTGTTGTACCTCTTTCTCTCGAGCCTTCAGTTCTGCTTGACACTCCACAATGGGACTCCCCTCATGTAATGCTGCCATTTCACTCTGCACCTGTGACAGAGAGGACATAAGAGTTTCAATCTCTTGAGACATACTGACTTTATCCTCTCTTAAGGCTTCCATGCACTTCCTGAGATCATCCTGAGTATGCTCAGACTCTTTCAGCTGTTTTTCTATGATTGCCTTCTCATTTTCCAGAGTTTGGATCCGCTGAAGCTGTATTTCGAGAAGTTGCTTCTGTTGGGAGTCTTTTATTGAAATCACTTGATTAAGGTCCTCTCTGTACCGCACCAACTCTGCATTCAGCTTGGCATTCTCAGAATTGAGGTCATCCATCTGGCTATGGAAACTTCTCATTTCTTCCTTGAGCTTGTTGTTTTCAGCAGCAGCCTCTTGAATTACCTCGTCTTTTTCCAGGATTATAACAAGATGGCGTTCCTCAAGCTGCTTGTAGTCCCTCAGAATGCGGTCTCGGTCGTCCTGCAGAGATGACATGGATTTGGTGAAGGAGTCCAGCTGTGCCTTCTGCTGCTTACTTTCTTCTCTGCTTATCTTCATCTTTTCAGTGAGATGATCGAGTTTGTCAAGAAACTTGTTCTTCTCATTTTCCAAGGCTTTTTTATCATCTTCCTCCTTACTTAGCCTACACTCCAACTCTTTAATCTCTTCAGAATGTTGCTGCTGTAATTCAGCTAGAGCAGCCATCACTGCTTCTTCTTTGGCAGACAGCAAACTCATGATCTTTTGATCTTTGGCACTGGTTTCTTCATGCAGCTTATTTGTTAAGTCCTTCGAAGCTTGCAGGTCAGCTTCAAGCTGCTCACAGCTGAGTTTAAAATTCTGGATACTCATCTCTTGTTGCTTGACCACAGTCCCCAGCTCTTCCCTGGCCAGCTCACATTTGGTGAAGGAATTCTGTAAGTCAGCAAGCTGGTTTCTTAGGCTGCTGATTTCTGACTCCAGTTCCTGCTGTTCACTCTGAGACTTGCTGTACAGTTCCTGAGACCCCTCAAGCTGAGTCAAAAGCTCTTTTTTTTCCTCCTGCAACATTTCACATGTCTTTTGATGATGCTGAATCTCCTTCCTGCAGTCAGCCTTCCAGTTTTTCTTGTTGCATTCCAGCCTGAAAAGAGAAAAGATTAAGTTGGTCAAAAATCCATAAAGTATCTCAGTATCTAAACCCACACCAACTCTGTTCTTATTCTAATTTAGAAAAGCCACAGGATTTGTTTTACTTACAGAAAGCAAGCTGGAAACATCTCTCAATTTAAAATTCAAGATATCTTTTAAAGTTATGACTGTACTACTGCCTTAAAGAGGTGGTGGCAGGGAATATATTCTTTTAAAGTTGTTCATGTCAATACTAAAAAAAGTGTTCACTTAAACATTGAATGTTATCACCTTTCTGTTGTTACATTACTTCTCTCATCCATTGTAGCTAGCAATAAAAACATCCCCATGCCATCCCACAATGAAATTGCTGTTCTGATACCTCTGATATCCATTTAATACTTCATCATACAAAGATACAGTATATATATATAAAACAACTTCACTCGTATAAGAATGGTTTGGTTTTAAATTTTGGAAATACACAGATGTATACACATTTTGATAGGTTTCCATAGCTCCATCTTCCCCTTAAAATTTATTTTGGGACTAAACTAGAATTACGTATCCCAATGCTCTCTTGACTTCTCAGTGCAAAAGAAACTCTTTAATTAATCTGAAATTTGATATACTCTGGAGAGTAATCAGATGGTGAGTGCTTCTCACAGAGAACAGATTTAACACAGTATTCTAAGGATGTGAAGAAGGTCTGTTCTAGAGTGATCACCCCATGTCCTTGTGCAGGTAACAAAGTAACCTTTTCCTGATAAACCTCCCCTGACACAGCTTTTTTACCTGGCTATATGAGTCTGGAGTTCTTCCACACGCATGGTCATGTGTTTCACCTGGTCCTGTAGCACAATACAAGCTTCCTCTTTCAAACGTATTTCTTCTTCCTTCTTTTGAATAGTTTCAGTGAATTTCTTCTCCCATGTTTTTGATTCATCTATCACTCTATCCCTATCATCCTGAAGGGAAGACATGCTCCTGGTGAAGGCTGCAAGCTGGGCTAGTGCTTTGTTTAGATTGCCTTCCAGTTGCTTGGCTTCTTGATCCTTTGTCTTCAAGGAGTCTTGCAGATCACCAACTATTGTCTCCATATGGTCTTTCTCCCTCTGCAATGTTGCCAGCTTTTCTTCCATGTTTTTGATCTCCTTTGAGTGCTTGTCTTCTTCCTGTTCCAGTCTTCTCTCAAAGTCCTCGTCCTTTTTCTTCATTTGAATTTTAATTTTCTCTTTGTGTGCTTGCAACTCTTCTTTCACCTTGATACTCTCAGCTAGAACCCTTGCTGCCTCACTCTGAGTGTCATCCAACACTACTCTGCAGTGAGCAAGCTCTGCCTGGGCTTTCTTGGTGTCTTCAACTGCTTTAGCTGAAATTTCTTTGGCTGCTTCCACCTCTTTCTGAGTCTCACTCTGCAGAAATTCCAGAGCTTTAACTGTTCTTTCTAAACTACTGTTCTTTTCCTGGCTTTTGATACAGTCCTTCTGCAGCTGCTTAATCTCCTGCTGTTTCTGTTTCAGCAGTTCTTGAAGCTCCTTTATGTGTGTGCTGCTTTCTCCTCTCCAATTGTATTTTAGCTTTTCTACAAATTCCTTTTGCTTTTCTGAACTTGCTTCACTTTTCTCCTTTGCCATCTGACTTTTCTCCTCCTCCAGTTTGTGCATCATTCTCTGCAAACTCTGAAGTTCATGTTTCAGTTGATCATTTTTGATTTGGAAGTCTGCTGCATCTTGCTGATAGTTTCCAATACTTCCATTAAGTTCTGCCAGCTGATTCATGAGCCTTTCTTCCAAGTCATCCTTTTCAGCCTCTAGAGCATCCTTCAGTGCTGTCATTCTGACCAGGTCATCTCTGGCTTCTTGGACCATTTGCTCCATCTTTGCTACTGTAGCCTGCAGATCATTCACTTCAAGGACTTTCTCTCCCATTTGGTGCTCTAAAGCCCTTTTCTCACTATCTAAAGTCTCAACACACCTGCTGATGTCACCCAGCTGTTGCTCTGAAGCCCTTCTATTATCTTCCATCTCTGTGATTCGCCTGGTGAGCTCAGCTATTTGCTGTCTGTAGAGACCAGGATCCTCACAAGATCTATCCCTTCCAAATGCCTCTTGTTCCAGCTCTGCAGCAGGGAGCTCTGGTTGAAAAGTGACGTCCACTTGATTTTCAGACTCTTCTGTTGGTGGTGGTGTGGCAACTGCCTCAGTTTGTTCCCCTGCTGTCTGCTGGGCAACACACCTGTCTACAAGTTCTCTGCTTTCCTTCAGCTTAGATTCTGTTACCTGCAAAAGGCACTTCAAGTCTACAATCTCTTGATTAAGAGACTCCTTTTCAGCCATTACTGTCTCAAGCTGAGTAGAAAGAGACTGGCACTCCCTCCTAGAGCACTCCAGATCTTCTTTCAGGCTAGTGTTTGTAAAGCTGTCTCCAGTCCTGTGTAGCTCTCCATCTGTAAAATGCATCTCTGCTCTAAGCTTCTCATTCTCCTCCTCTAGTTCCAGGATCTTTTGATGCTTTGATTTTGCAAATTTCCTCATTTTCTCCTTCATTTCATCAATTTCCTGTCCAGCTTCCTGTAGCTGCTTATCTGTTTCCTGTTTTTTTGCTTCAGCCCCTTTTAGCTGAACGAAAATTTCCTGCTTTTCCTGCCTAACAGTTTCCAACACACGCTGAATTCGCTCAGCCTCATTACTCACATTCTCATAGGACAGCAGCAGAGTTTCATATTCTCCCTGAAGCTCCTTGTATTTCTCCTGCCACTCAGAACTCTCAGTGGCTTGAAAGCTCTTCAATGATTCCACATCCTTCTCCAGCTCCTCCTTCTCTAGAACAACTCTGTCCAGAGTAAGTGTAAGGTTTTTACAGCATCCATCAAGATTCTGATTTTCTCTAAGTAGTTTATCAATTTCTGCAGTAAGTTTTTCTCGCTCTTCAGCAAGGCATGCTAATTTTTCTGTTAAGGTATCAGTTTCTTTAACATGGCCACATATTTGGCTTTCCATATTTGTCAGCCTGACAGAAAGATTGTCAATAGTAGTTTTAGCATTAGCTAGCTCTTCTTTTAGAGATTTGCTCTCCCTTAGTGCCTCTTTTCTAGAGATAAGTGCTGCTTGCAACTTTCTCTGCATTTGATTTTTCTGCTTAGCTGCTTCTGCATTGTCTTCTTGCTTCTCCTGAATTTCAAGCATCTCCGTTTGTAGTCGCTTGCTTTGCTCCTCATGCACCTGAGCCTGAGCTCCTAACTGACTACACAGCCTTTGGACTGATTCCTCTTTTTCCAGCAACTGTGCCTGCACATTATTGAGAGTGTCACTTTTCTCCTTTAACTGCTGGTTAAGAAATTCAATTTCATCATCCTTTTGATGCATAAGTATTTTCAAGTCTTCCAGACTGGCCACTCCAGAAACTCTTCCTTGATTCTCCTCCAATTCTGTCTGAAGACTTGCTCCCTTAGCTTTAGCTTGGTCAGAGGTTCTCTTCAGCCCTTCTATCTCTATAAACAACTGTGCTATGTGCTGCTGCAAATCAAAGATTAATTCTGATTTGTGAGCAAGCTCCTTTTGCATATGGCTGACATTACATTCCAATTGCTCTTTCTCTGTCTGCAATTTGTCAAGGTTTTTTTTCCACTCTTCCTCAGAAATATCTGCAACCTGTAAAAGCTTGTTATTCGTTGTATCTTCTGCTTCCACGTATGAAGAATCCAACATAGTTTGACTCCCAAAAACACTCTCTGCTGATCTTTTCTGCTCTTGGAGCTGTCTGAGCTGAGCCTGGATGCTGTCCTTCTCTTTGCTTTGCTGATCAAATTGTTCTTGCAGGATGTTGTAATCGTCTTTTTGCTGTTTTAGTTGTTCTCTGTGATGCCTGTCTTTTTCTTGAGCCTTTTTTATAGTGTCTTTGCGAGATATGAGAGCTTCTTGAAGTTTTTTTTGAAGTTGTTCTTTTTCTTGTTCAAGAACTGAGATCCTTTCTCTAAGAGCAGACTTTTGTTCTTCTTCCAGATTTGTACCTGCTGAACTATTCTTCTCATTTTCTTCATCATCTTCTGGGCTTTCATTGGTTTGAGTTACTTTGTCAGGAATTGTCTGATGCTCCATGATTTCATCTTTAACTGAAGCAGTGTTTGCCTTATCTTGCAAGCTTTGCCTCATTTCCTCAATCACTGCCTGCAGTTGTGCTTCAATAGTTTCTTTTTCCTTCCGGATGCTCTGCAACTCAGATTCCTTTTCAGAAAGCAGCTGACTCAGATAGTCCTCACGGGGATGGTTTTCAAGACCCATTTCTTTGCTCATGATGCTTCTCACATCTTCCTCCCCTGTAGATGCCTGAGCCACTGAGGTTTCTGATTTTTGTTCTCTACTCAGTTGCTCTAATTCATTCTCCAATCTGGTTACCTTCTTCAGAAGCTCCTTCCTGTTCACAAGTACTGCTTGCAGTTTCCGCTTTACTTGCTCATTTTCTTTTCTCAGAAGTTCAACTTGATTTACTAATTCCTCATTTTCTTTACTCACTGCTTCTGTCTCATTCTGCTGCTTGGATACCCCACACTTCAGACATGTATCTTTTGTTGCTACGTTCTGTTCTTTTTCTTCCTGAGCTTTAAATAACAGACTAGTCTGCTCCTTAAGACTCTTCAGCTCATTTCCTAGAGAAAATTTCTCTTCATTCAGCAGGACCATTTTCTCAGACATGCTGACACTGATCTCTGCCATCTGTCGATCCTTTTCCAGCAAGGCTTGTTGCAGGCTCTCTATAAACTTGGTGTGCTCAGCAACAAGCTGTTCCAGGCTTGCTGCCTCGCGTCCCTTTAAGGTTAACTTGTGGGAAAGCTCTTCCATCTCTGCTGTATTCTTCCTCAAAAGTTGTCCTAGATCAAGTACTTCACATTCCTTTGTCTCAACCTGACTTCTCAGATCCTTTAGTTGCATGTCCTGGTCAGAAAGCTGAAGTTGTGCTTCATCCAAGTCCTTCTGCAAAGCTTCAATTTTTATATCCTTGGATTTAAATTCATTTTTAAGGCTCTGGATTTGCTCTCTTAGAAGCCTGCTTTGACTGTCTGACAGTCTCTGCTTTTCTGAAAGAGCTAGCTCTTCTGCCAGTTGATTCACTTGCTCCTTCAGTTCTGTTATGGTAGAAAGTTCTTTGGCCTGACACAAGAGCTGATCTTGTTCTTCAGTCAAAACACAAAACGTACTGTCAGGATCCTCTCCTTTTTTCTTGTATTCCTCAGCCAACTCGTTTAGCCTATTTATTTCTGCACATTTTTCTTCTAGTTCTTTCCTAAAGGATTCTTCTGATTTCTGCAGAATTATTTGCAGTTCTGTAATTTGGTTTTGTAACTTGATCATATCTTGAGACTGAGATGTGCCAGGGCTTCCCTGAGGTTCTTCTTGGAAGCCGATTCCATTTTCCTGAAGAAATCCAATTTGCTGCATTTCTGTTTCTCTCAGTAAGGAAACACTCTGTGAATCTGAAGTCTTCTGCTCCTCCCTCTCCAGACACTGTATCTGTGAATTCTCTTCCAGCTGGTTACCTTCTGTTTGGCTGCCTGTAGAAGTTTGGCCACTAGGGCCCTTGAGCTGGCTTTTCAGAAAAGTTATTTCTTCTTGGGCTTCTTTCAGTTCCAGCAGCAAAACAGACAGCTCTTTCTGTTTCTCTGCAGCAATATAGTCTAGAATTCCAGGTGGACAACTTTCCTCAGTAAATTGCTTGCTTCTATTGGTAAAGCCATCTGTTCTTGCCTAAAAGAAAATAGTAGGCATCATTTTTCCTTTGAGTCTTGTGAAAGGGCCATTTCTGGAAGTATCTGCTTTCCACATTTTGTAGCATTTGTAGCTGTCTCAAGCTGGCTTCTGCAATAAACAAGAAGCCTTGCTAATAACAGGGGGACTCTGTCTTGGCAGTGGGGGGTGGACTAGGTGACCTCCAGATGTCCTTGCCATGCCCAACTATTTTGTGATTCTGTGACTTCCCAGGTCACTTTTGCTAAGTTTCATTTTCTGAAGTTGTAGCATGAGAGATTCTGGCTTCAGAATTGTAACAACAACTTCATATTCCCTTTTTTCCCTTTCTCTCCTGATTGCAAGATAGTATGACTCGGAACTGTTTAAGTTCTCCTGTGATTCTAAGCCCTCTAGTGTACTTAACCAGTCACAATTTCATGGCATCCTATTCATAGCCTCAGAATAAGGAGGTTTTGTCCCCTATTCAATCTCTCCATTTAACATGGCAAAGAAGCAAGATAGAACCCATTCTTTCAATCTGTGTCCATGCCCAAAGTGAAAGCACTAGACAAAGCACCTGGAACAAAGTGCTTTCTCCAAATAACTATCTTTAGGTTTCTTCCCATCCCCTAAAACAGATTACAAAAGAAAAGCACTCGCAAATCCTCCCCAGACAGCTTGGATCAACAGCCCACCAATAAGTTGCTGCACTGTAAAGACTTGGAGGGCAGAAACAGTTTATGGGGAACCATTAAAGGAGAGCCGCTCTTAAAAAGTCTGGTTTAATAATGAAACAACCACTTTAAGTCCCAGAAGGTTAAAAACAGCCAACTCTTTGAGGCAGCTGGACACGCTGGAGCAGCACAAGGACAGTGGCCACCTGTCCCCCTTCATGGAGCACACAGCTCCCCCAGTCAGTCAGCCAGGTGCCCATCAGGGCAGTGGTAATGGTTTGAAAGGAATCTTATATAATGACAGCTGTGCCTTTGGAATTTCATTTCCAGAGACCTGTCTCAGATTAGCCCATGGTTCTGCTGAAAAACTAACTCAAAACAGGTAGAAAATAGCACAAATGTGGACTGGATGGATGAAGGACACAAGAAATGCACATGGACAGCAAAGGGAAACACAGTCTGTTACTAACACAGTGAAAGCTGTATTTGGAAGCTATTTCTGTCTTTCAACATTAATCCAGTTAATAATAACCTTCAAAGAGGATTGGTTAAAAAGACCATGACAGCTTAGCTGTTTTAAGGCCAGTCCTTGACCTATTTTAGTTTTAGCTTATTTCAGCTGCTTAATCATTACCTGTTCTGCATCTTCTGCAACCATCACAGCTTCCTGCTGAGACTTCTGGAGAACAACTTGCAAATGTGGTATTTCTGAAACATTCAAACACAAAAAAAAAATCTTTAAAACTTAAGACTTTGCTTTAGATAGCAACAGGATATTCTCCCAGAAGCTTTTGAGAAAGGACACATGGCTGTTAATAACACTTATGTAGTGGAGATATGTACTGTCATGGGATAATGTGGGTTTGGTTTTATTTAGAGGTCACCACACAACCAACATGCTCTTTTAAGCAGCTTTTAGAAAAAAACAATCGTTGTCATACAGACAAGACATACTGAAAGACAGGTAATAGAAATTCAAGTTTTAAGAAACATTTTTATAAAGGAGAGGAAAGAAAGAACTATTGTAGCAAAATGTTTCAAATTTCATTTGGAAAAAATAAAATTACAAATTGTTATAGATGTACAAGAAAAATACATTCTAATTCATCTCAATTCTAATTAATGTACTAAGTGATACCTCAGCTTTTTAGCATAGCAGCCAGTAACTGTGTCTTCCCCAGAAACACCAACTTAGAAGCATTAAAAAACAGACCCCATTTTTGTGAACATCAAAAAAAACAGTAATCAAGGGTTCAACACACCCACTGGAAACAGAATTACAACAACAACACAAGCTTCTTTTGAAGTAAATATGTAGCTAAACATGCATTGGGAAAGATGCTTTAAGTAACAAGACAATAAAGCTCTGAGTCACCACATTTTTCAGGTGGAATTCCTTTCACTAGAGGGAGGGAGGAGCTGCTTTTTAAGAAAGCCAATTGAAGTTTTGCAGGTGCATTTTGGATGTACTCAATTGTAGCCTGGGGCATGATACCAGATTGAAAGCTGGATTTCTGTGAGGCCTTTGATATGGTCTCCCCAGCACCCTTGCTACTAAATTGCTGATATCGGTTTGAGGTGGGCTGTTAGGTGGGGCAAGGAACTGGCTGTGTGCAAGGAACTGCAGTCAATGGCTCGCCAGCCAAGTGGGAACCAGGACGCACAGAAGTCCATCCTGGGACTGGCAGTGTTTGGTGTCCTGACTGCTGCCACAGACAGCTGGGTGGAGTACACCCATGGCACACCTGCGGGTGGCCCAGGCTGAGCAGCTGTTTCTGCTGGGGGGATGTGATGCCATCCCAGAGAGTCCCGGACAAGCTTGAGGAATGCAGCCATGCAGCCCTTGTGCACAGCAAGGTTTTTAGTAAGGCCAAGTGCAAGGCCCTACACCTGGGCTGGGGCAATCCCCAGTACCAGCATAGTATTGAATGGATTGAAAACAGGCTACAGAGGACTCTGGGATTCTGGTAAACTAAAAATTGGACAAGAGCTGGCAATGCGTGCCTGCAGCCCAAAAAGCCAATATACCCTGGGCTGCACCAAAAGAGGTGTGGGCAGCAGGTTGAAGAAGATAATTCTCCCCCTCTTCCCTGCTTTTGTGAGACCCCACTCAGAGCACTGTGTCCAGTTCTGGGGCTCCCCTGTACATGACAGATGTGGATCTGCTGGAGTGAGTCCAGAAGAAGCCACAAAAATTTAATCAGAGGGCTGGAACATATCTCCCATGAAGCAAGGCTGAGAGACTTGTGGCTGTTCAGCCTGGAGAAGAAAGGCTTCAGAGATGCATTATTGCAGCCTTTCAAGAGGGCTGCTTCTCTCTGGATTGCCCAGAGAAGCTGTCAGCTGCCCCACCACTGGACATGTTCAAGGTCAAGTTGGATGGGGCTCTGAACAACCTGACCTGGTGAAGGATGTCCCTGCTCAGGGCACTGGGGTGATGTACCAGATGATCTTTATGAGTTCCTTCCAACCCAAACCATGCCATGATTCTAAACAATGTCTTGAAGTTCATTAAAGACCTGTATCTCTGAGATCTTGGAACAAAAAAAGAGAAAGATGATGTTCTAGGACTGTAGGAATCTGGTTTATTGGTGATTATCTTTGAATGACAGGAAGCAAAATGAATCTATTTCTCAAAAATCAAGACAGTGTACTGTCACAGTGCCAATCATACCAGACCCTGAAGTAAATATGTGAGGGAATCCACTGTTTTAGAGTAAAATTCCAACAGAACTGTGCTATGACCAGACACTCAAAACCAACGCAATTGCCTGGGTTTTTTTATATGTGGCATATATATGGGTCCCTTACTGTTTCAGCAAAAGCTATCAAAAATACCCCTCCCAGAAGTACCACTTGCAGATTGTCAGCGTTTTGTAGTGGGGAAAGCTACCACTTCAGCTCTATCTTATTTCGTAGAAACTACTTCTAGAATGATTCTTAAGAATATTAAAATAGGTAAGGTAATTATACAACCTTCTGTCTTCTGTCTTTCCAAGTTTTCTGTGGGTAGGAATGAATTCTCATTCTGGTCTTCCTGATCTACTATTTTTTCCTGTGAAGTTGATTCATCCTGTTTAAACAGGATGGAGGAGAGAAAGACAAATTTTACTACCATTTATAAATACATATTAGTCTTTGATTGTTTGGTTAACTTTTTTTTTTAAAAAATCAATTGGCAACTTTTAATTTACTCAAATTGACTTCTGCTTCTTTCCAGGCTTCTGTAGTCATAATATGCCTGCCCATCAACTGAGAGAACTAACAAAAGCCATTCTCGAGCAATGCATGATAAAAAAGGAATTCTAGACATTTAATTTGGCTTCAGTACCTTAACGGACCAGAAAAATTAATGAGAATAATTTGAAAATATCAAACCTGCTGCTCCAGTTCAGAGAGCTGCACTTGTGGCTGAGATTTCAGCTCATCCTGACAGCAGGCAAATTCTTCATATCTCTGTAGAAGTTCATCTGACAGAGGGGAAAAAGGAGAGTTAAGGTTTGTTCTTGTCCTTTTTACCACACTTTGTCCATTTTACACACATGCACAATAGTTTATGACATCTCTTATCTCTTAGTCACTGCTTCAGCTTTGGGCCATAAAGAAGCTGAAAGAAAATCAGTTTGAAATAAGAGCTTGAGGCAAGATCAATGTCATTATTTTTAACACAGGTCTATTGGGAAAATGGTACAGTTTACTTTTCTTGGTTGTTTTACTTATAATTTCAGTAGAAATTTGGACTATGAAGAACAAGGCACATCTAAAAAGGACTTACATAAGCTGATGGAAAAAAAAAATCAAACAAATCAGTAAAATCAATTAAAAAAAATACATCCAGCTCAAGAAATCCATAAGCCCCAAAAGACAGGAGGCTAGGAGAGTACACAAGCAAAGCACCATATATGCTGCCGCACACTTTTACTTCTCTTGCAGCTGCCAAAGGCAGAATGGTGGTATCGAACTAGCTGCCCTTAGGTTGAGACAGAGCCACCACTTCTGTATCCTGTGCAATTAGGAATTGTTACATCAAGCCATTCTTATGAACTGTTATAAAAGCAAAGCCAAAAAGAAGGCAATCCAGCGATAGTCAGGCTCCTGAGGATGTGCTGCATCTAACTCCCCGCCTGCTCACCCCGTGCTCCATGTGCTGCAGCTCCGTGCCCCAGGGATGGCACTGAGAGCTGGCCAGCGCCTTGTTCCAGCCGCTCCTGCTCAGCTCCACAGACAGCATGGCCACAGCGCAGCTCTTCTTCAGCCACTGCGAGACGACTGAGCAGCCGGTTCTTCTCATCCACCTCCAGCTGGTGTTCCTCTTCCAGGTCTTTATACTTCACCTCTAGCTCAGTTTGTGCTCTTCTTGCCTCCTCCAGCTGTTCTGAGAGACACTGCACCTCCTCCTGCAAGCGATGGGAAGACAGCTTCCTCTCAGCTAGCTCCAGCTCCATCTTCTCCCTGAGATCCTGAGACCCTTGTCTCTCTGCATCTAGCACATCACTCATGGAGCTTAGTTCCACTTCCATCTTCTGGCACTGATCTAGGAGTGTCTGTAAAATGATACAAAAATTAATTTCTCTCTCAACTAGTTAAATACCTTGACAAAGCAAAGTAGTTGAATAATATTTTAAGGTTTTCGTTAAATCCTTTTAAAATATCTGAGTAGCAGAAGGGAGGAAACAAACATGTCAGAAATTTCAATTTGTTAGAAAGAAACTGCCCCACAATTTGGAAATTGCAAGAAAGCAATGCTGGGAGAAACAACTCCTTGTCGTTGTGGTAAAGAAAAGGTAAGTCTTCATTCAGAGGAAGGGAATTTAGAGAAATGAAGCAATAGAACAGTGGCCAGGAGCTCTCTTTTAGAAGAAAACAAATTCCCAAAAAGGGGAGGATGAGTTACAACAAATGAGGGAGTACTCAACAATTACTGAGTAGAATTAAAACAAAAAAGCCAGAGCAAAAGTGTGTATGTGAAAGGGGAATGCTGAAATATGAGTCTGGAGATAACAGAGGGTTCCATACAGTACCTACTGCTTTAAGAAAGATCTCAGAAGCCTCTGGTAAACACTGACCAGAGATTTAAGGTGACCAAAAGACAGAAACAGACCTTACACTTGCCCAGACTCCTGTTGTCAAACTTTCTCCTCCTGGAGCTGTGGATGGTCAGCACAGCTAATTTCAGGAAGAATTTGATGAGAAGCTCCTTTTACTTTATGGGTAAGCTTCAGCCACATGGCCTCAAGTTTGTACCTACACTAGATCTCCTTCAGACCACAGAATGTATGAGATAAGCCAAAGATGCCTAGGAGAAGCCAAGGGAGCTTCTCCAACCAGCCAAGCCAACAGCCATGTCACGAAGATATCCATGCCAGCACCCTGTGATACACCCTGCTGAGCAATGCAGCCAGTAGCAAGTACAAGTCAGCTCACTGAGGTTCTTTACCTCTTCTCAGTAGGAAGAGAACCCACCAATGTGGGCCTGGCTGAGACACAGAGCAAAAGAAAATATGCTCGGCACAAGTGTGTAAAAATTACCAAAATGAAGTTCAGCATTAGACTGGCTGGAGATCATGCACCCGATGAATATGAGACTGATTCAGTGTAAGTCTCTTCTAAAGGGATGGAGAATTTTCAAAAGTTTAGGTATTGGAAAAATGAGAAATACACTCATCCTCTATCTGCAAACCAACATTTTAAGAGGCTGCGTTCCTAATCCTGTCTCAAGGAGCCCGTGTCTATATAGTCATATATACACAGACTTGATCTCTCTTCACATTCCAAATTGATGAAGTGAGAGCCAATCCCACTCCACAAGTTATGTCACCATATAAGCAAGTTCTCAGCAAGACATACCAAAGAATAGCTGTTTCTGCTCTGATCTGGCCTTGACACTACAGTCCAGAAACACTGAGGCTTCGGCAGCACTGCGTTAAGCATTTCTGCTTTTGGCAAAGGTTTGTGTATTTGGCTTTGAAAGTACAGTCAGCAGCATGGGTATGGATAGATGTAGACCCTGTCCACCTGCCCTAGATCATTAGAGCTGGCAGCTGCAGCACTCACTGTCTGCCTGTACCTGCTGTGAGCTGTGCACACAGACCTGCAGCTCTAATGCCTGACCCAGGGATGGCAACCCCAGCTGACTTCATGATGGAAAGCTGGTACCAAAATAAACCTAATCTGGTAACTTCTGAGCCACTGACAAAGGTCCCATCCACCGCACACACAGACAGAGTAAAGCAATAAAAAGTATGTCCAAGTACCTGGTTTTGTTTTTCAGCAGTGTGTAACTCCTGCTGCAGCAGTTCTACCACCTGAGTTTGTCCTAACAGAGCTGCTTCCTGCTCCTCAAGCTTTCTCTGAAGCGTGCGCAGATTCTGTGAGAGAGACAAGGCCATTCCAGCACTGGGGAGACCAGTGTAAATTTAGATTCCCACATTTCATCCATACACCTCGTTTTTGTAACACAGTTACTCTGATAGCCTGAATTAACTAATTGTTCTTGACACCTATTCTGGAACCCTGGTGCAGTAGGAGGAGGTTACTTTGCTTCATGAATAGGGAACTGGAGCACAATAATGTAACACTTTTTTCAACTGTTCTTTCTCTTTGACTGATAGCAAACCAGCAGATTGAAGCTAGGACTCAAAGCCCCAGCTAGCATTTCAAACAACCAAAGCATATTTTTTCTATCCTGAGTTACTTTAACGAGAACTATTCTTTCAGAGTGTCTTCTATTTTCATTCCTCCTCCCATGATATGATTATTATATCAAATATACCTGTTGCATCTCTACTTCCATATCTGGCTGGACCACCATCTTGAGCAATTCAGCTTGATGCTGGTGCACACGCTCTTCCAGGAGAGCTTCCTTCTCCTGAATCACTTCCTGCAGGGAATTCAGCTGAAAACATAAACCACAAAATAAAAACAAACCAATAAGGTTATGAACCTGACAGACACACATGCTTGCTTTCAACATGCACCAGCATATTGTGTGTGTGATGGAGTTTTCAGCTGGACAATCCTATACATCATCTTGATCAAACAGTATTTTTACTTGGTGTTTTTATCCTACAATTATGTGTATAACAACTGATAAGATTTCAGATCAAGAAAGCAAAAAGCATAGAATTTAACCTACAAATACACAGAATAATAAATTATTACGATATAATTAGCAGTTCATAAAACTTCTGGGCTTTTAATTGTATAGGATGCAGCCCAATTCACAGTTCAAAAGCTAAACCTGCAATTTAGAGTATTAAAAAAATCCTTCCACAACTAACTACAACATACCATTAATGCTGTTACATCCTGTGATATGCAGCTGCCCTGCACACAGAGCAGAACACAGAAGAACACAGAGAGGTGATGGCAGGCCTGGCAGCTGGAAGAACACTGCCCCACGTACTGCAAGTACGTGCAGTGAGGGTAGACAGGGAAGAACCCAAATTCTGACTCAGAGGAAGGAACACCCCATTCAGGCCTTTCCAGGGACCCTTTTCCCCCTCCTCAGAGAGCCATCAGTCCCACTGTCCAAGGGTGAAACCCATCGCTTACCCGCAGAGCACCTTCTGCACCAAGGGTGGTTCTGGCCCGGGGCAGAGGATGGGGGGCAGGACAAGATCATTTGGGGATTGTGAAAGACTTAGGTAATGTTTAGAGAAGCCAAAGGCAGAAATGGATGGACCTAGGTGATTAGAGGAAGCTCAAGACTGACAAAATTGAGGTAAGGGAATTGAAGACCAGTATATTAGTCTAAACAGTGAGGTGGGCAACACAGACTGATGAACAGAAAAAAATTTCTGTACCTGTGTTGCATACTTGATTTCAGCATCTTTCAGATTCACTTGGGCTACAGCCAGCTCTTTCTTCAGGTCTTGAACAGTCTCCTCTTGCTCCCTGAGCTGCTTTTTCAGTACTTCCATTTCCTCTCTGTGGCCTTCACTTGTATTTTCATTTTTCTGACATTGCAAGAGGAAAAAAAGTGGGAAGAAGAGAAACAGAAGAAATTAAACTTATCACTATTACTGGTTAATAAATTTAATTCATTGATTAATTTTTAAAAATACACTATAATGCTACTTTACTCTTGACTCCTAATCAGATTATTATTTTTACTACATTGTTTCATTTCTTAACTTTACATTTATTTCTTTAAATGAAGTTGTCCTATTAAGTAACTATATTCCCTGTTTCTGTGTCGGGATGCACAAGATGCTTTTAATTGGGAAGCGTCAAAGCACTTGGCAGGGCTAACAGTCCATGACTGCTCACCATATAAACTAAGGCAAATTAGATTATTAAATACAATATTTATTATATGACTACTCTGATTTTTGAGGCTTTTTAACATCACAAATTTCTCTAATACCAGAAATAAAAACATTTTGAAATTAATTATAGAAGAATATTCTATATGTGATAAAGGGGTAGACGTTCTAAATACAGAAAATGCCCACAGAAATCTTTTTAGACTACAGGATTATTAGCAATGAACTTATTAGATACAAACAAAGGGAAAAGGCAAACAATTATCAGTTCTACTCCACTCTGAAGCACTTAAATCCTCTGCTTATGACCAAGAAATGTAAACAACATTTCACAAAAAAGGTGCTTAGGCTGTGTCTACTCAGACAACCCAGCACACTACACCTGCACTCCTCTCTGTCTCTCCACCTGGGTGAGGTCAGGTCCCTCACCACCTGTCCCTGAGCAGAGAAAACCTGCTCTGCATTCTTATCTCAGCACTTCCAGCTGCTGTCAGCACACAGTGCTGGGTATTTCACACTGAACATTTATAAAATACATAGCTTCCATTCCATTTGTGGCAGGTATTGGGTCAAACACCTTCAATAATACAGGAATTCTACAGAGTATTTACGTCTTTAAACCAAAACTGAAAAGACTGTGAAGGCTTTTAGAAGTACTTAAAGATCAGTGCAGTAAGAGTAAGAGGCTCCTGTTCCTCAAAAGCTGTTTCACCTACAGAGAAGGTCATTGGCAGGAGGCAGAACAGACAGACAAAGGAGCTTCAGCTGCACTTAAATTTAGAAATAGAACAAGACAGAAGAATAAATAATAGAAATGCAGGAAACTCTAAGAAGCCAGGATATACATAACTCATAAGACTGGGGCAGAGGAGCTGCTGGGGGGAAGATAGGTGGATTAGTTTGCTTACTTGTAATTAGCTTTCAGGATTGATACTCACAGTTGGATTTTAAAAAGCCTCTTACACTGACCACTACATGAGATTGCCACAAGTAAGGACAGTAGCACAGCCACAAAGAGCTCAAGGTTTTAAATGCTATGTTTTCACAAGATGTATAAGCTCCTATATCTGAACATAATTTATCTTTACCCACTTCAAAAGTTTGAGAGGAGCCTCAATTGTTCTGTACGCAAATACTATCTGAGAGAACAACATAAGCTGATATTTCCATTCTCCCCAAAATAAGGCACTCTGCTAAAAGCCCAGGAAGTAACAGTACTAGTTAGATATTTAAAATACAGCCTTCCCACAGGGCCCACATCACTGATAAAAAAAACTAAAAAAACAAAAAAACCAGCCCTGTGCTAATATTCAATACTTCAGCATAACATGCAACTCTATGGCAGGGTAACTGTCTAGGAAATACCCCCATTACTCAAGATAGCATCTACTTGGAGAAAACAGTGTAAATAAAGGACTCTGTATCTACTCAGGTCTAACCTTGCAAGAAAGAAGGTAGTGCTTTCTGGGTCAAATACAAAATATTGCAGGTAACTGCCCTAACATAATTTCACTCAAACTATGTTCTAACCAAAACCAAATAAGGCTGTGGTCCATACCATGTCTACTGGAGACAGTCTCAAGCCTTCATTCCTCTAATTAGAAGGCCATTTTTCTTAATGGCTAATTTACATTCATCCATTCACCAGCATTATCCCTTAACCGTTTGCCCACTTTATTGAAGCTCATCTTCCTCATACAACTGTAGAGAGAAAAGACATTTCCTCTCAGACTTTGGCTGACTAAATAACCAAGCTCTTTGAGTGTCTCCCAAGTGCAGCTACTAACATGATGGGAGAACAGAAAGTCTCTTGCTGGTCTCAGAATTTATCTTTCTGATTCCAAGTGAGCAGAACATGCCAACACTGCACACAAGGCCTTGCCACTCTCAGTAGAATACCTAGAATGGTAAGTAAAAAAGATAAAGTCTCTTTTTAAAATCTATATTGCACCAATTAACTGATGATCAGCTTTCTCTCATTTTGCCTTCTTCAACTGATAAATTTGATTTTTGAAGCAGGAACACTCACCAGTCCTCAACTCCAAGTCTACACAAAGTCATGTAACAGCACATGGATGTTAACACACCCATGCTGCAGATAGGTAGGCTGAAAAAGAGCTTCAGCACCAGGACAGCAATGTCAAGTGACATGGCTAAACAGCTCCAGTGGCCTTCACTGGCCTCTACAGCCACGGAATGCTGTTCATGTTTGATCGTGCACTGGTTAAATTTTGCTTTTTCTATTGTGTCAGACCTTGAGATCATTCAATTCTTCATGTATGAAACCAGATGGTGCTTTGCAATGAGAAAGACTCTCAAGTTGGTATTGGGAATTACAGAAGCACATTTCTATGATTTTATGATGCTCTCAATCAAAAATAGTCAGTACAAGTCATAGAACTGATCTTCGCTTCATTAGTAGTCACCTCTCATCTGACGGCTCTCACAGGCACCTCTTATTGTTTCCTATAATATTTTAATGTCTTTTTCAATGCCTAAAATAACCTTTATGTTCCCTGGTTTAATGAATCATCTGATGTCTGGAAACCATTTTGGACTTCTATCCCATTTATCTTCCATAATATTATCAACTTTTCTTCAAAAACATTGTTCTGGTGATCACATAGCCAAGTTTTCAAAAATTACCAGCCCCAGTGGGAGCTTCTAGTTATCAGCCAATAGCCTCTTTAATGTCTTTGTAGAGGACACTTTCCCCTCAGTTTTTACCTAGTGTTAACACAATTATGGTTTGTCAACCATAAAACTTTATGATGGCTCAGGAAGCCACACGACTGGAAAAAATAAATATTTATGTTTTTATATTTAAGTTACTGCCTTCCAGTTTCAATAACCTCCTTACCTCTTTGTCCTTGTACTCCAGCCAACCTTTGCTGTACTGTCATGACAGGCAACATTTTGAAACTCATAGCTCAGATAGACACAGTTTCTGCAGGAAAGATTTCAGCTACAATGGATTACCAGAGTTATGCAGAGGGAAACAAGCCCATGACCTTAAGGAGATCAAGCTGAGCGCTCCAAGGGCATCCACAGTACAAAGAAGCTGGACAGACAGGCTTCCTACAGCACAGGCATTCTTACTGGAATTATGAATATCCTGCTAATAAGACAAATAGACCCTGCTGGGTCACTGTGACCTGAAACATCAGGCAGTACCAGGTTATCAGTAGAAGCTATGTCTTTTAAATAGCCCCCTTCTCCCAACCTTGGGATACTCCAGCTCTTCTGCTAAGGCCTGTGTAGGTAGTGGTGATCCTTTCTCTGTCAGCTCCTCAATGCGTTTGTTCAGAGAGGCCAGTTTGGCTTTGGCTTGAAGTTTAAGTTTCATCAGCTTGGCATCCGCGGCCGCTCGCTCTCTCTGTAAGAGAAGGACACAAACTGACTGCCCTGACTTCAGTGCTGCTACTCAAGAAGCACCACTTTGAAAAAGCTACAGTTTGTCAGCCTGCCATATTCTGTTTAACCCTGCCTCCCCAGTAACAGCACTATCTAAAACACATCTGCAAACCAAATTTGTTCTGAAACAGCACACATACCAACACTGTAGCTTCTATCCCAGCACTTCCTTTCAAGGGACAGAGCACTCAGGGACTTCACTCAGCAGTGAATACAAACTCGGTTTGACTTTCTCTGCTACATGCAGTCCCTCAGGACTATCTCAAGTAACCACACTCCCACCATACCTCAGGGTAGGCAACATGTACCTTTGGGAATGTGTCATGAAACCACTGGACTAGTGGATGAGTGCAGCATAGGCTTCTCTGTGTAAAACACTCTGAAACAGGGAAAACAATCCCACACAAGATATTAGTATTTAATAGAGCCACTGGGAACCTGCATGAGCCTCAAATGGCTCTGAGACAAAATGCTGTGTAACTTGGATGTAACATCTACTCTAGCCTAAATTAACCCAATCAAACTAACAGAAGGTATCCTACATCTCATAGGGTCCATTATTCAAATTCCAGTATTTCTCTGGAACTGATGCCATTCATCATGCAGGTACCTCATGTTCAAAAGAAACCAGAGACTGGCTTCCACAGAAGACTGAAGCAGCATTTTACTCTTGGTTCCCAGAAAAAGAAATAGTACCTGGAGCACAGTTTCTTTTTCCTGGAGCAGGGCATCCTTTTCTCGAACCAAATCCTTCAGCTGAACAACTAGCTTTTCTGTTTGGGCTAGGCGCTCCAAGAGCTCTTCAGGGACCTCCTCCATGCTTTCTGCTTCTGACTGCAAAGCTTCTACCTGAAACAACAAAATGAATGTTCTGAAGGAAAAAAACTATTAACAGCCTGCAGCAGAGCATCCACATGATAGCTTCAGCTCCAGTCCTCAGTGCTGCACTCTGCTCCCTGCAGATGAAATGTGGGCATTTCATGAAGCCCGTAGAAACAGTTAGATGAAACCGGGAGGAAACTCAGAGAGCTTGTAAGCCAACACACAAAAACAAAGAGTACCTTGCTGAACATGAACATGAACAAATCTGAAACGAGAGGCACCCTCACACACTATCCACTGTCTCAATACTAAAGGGCAGCACAAAGATGAAGCCTCCCACTGTGACCCAAACATGCAGAGCTTCCCCTTCTCCTACACAAAACCACTAGTACACTTAAAAGTCTTTCTTCACCCTAACTCTAGTTTGTTTCCTGGGATCACCTTGAGATGTGGCAACTGAGGAGATTATGGTCTGCCCAACAGAAATGCTGACTTCAGAGGTGAGGAGTAGAAGAAAAGCAAAGTGGAATGACAGCTCAGTCTAGTGCTCAGCAAGGAAGAAGCAGGAGACAGTTTTCACTGCAGTCTAATATTCCCCAAACTAATTGTCAATAATACCTGAAAGTCTATAGAAAACACTGTACTTACAGCAATAGATGGTTCAGTAACTGCATCTCCATCCTCTCCCGACAGCTCTTGTAAAACAGTACTTGCTAAACCTGATAAACGGCTCAGCATCTTGAGCCTAAAACAAAACCAAGAGTCAGAATACAGTTCCAGAGTCAAAACTGCTTCTACTGATCTCTAATGTTACAGCAGCTGGTGACCAGGTTTGTAGGAATTTGTCTCTTTTGCCAAGAGAGAAAAGCCAAAGTAAAACCTCAGGAAAAAAGAAATGGCCACGTTAACAGGAGCACTGTTAACATGCTCTGAATATTAAAGCAGAGGATGTGCTGGTGCCAAGATACATGAAGATTCCTTCACTGCACCACACGTATGACTGCAAAATATTTTTATACTAGATGCCAAGTCATCCTCATAGTTCATCCTTGATCTTTCTTAACAATGACATTACAGAACCATGATCTGTTCAGTTTACTGAAAAGAAAGGTGATTGTTAAATGAAGTCATTTCTCCACAGGCCAAACGTGGCCTGTAACAAAATCAGCTTTCTGCTAATAAGTAGTGGAAATAATGGACTGAGCCTTGATGTTTGCTAAAAAGATACAAGTGTGTCACACTGGAGAGATTATGAGACCTCTGCATGTCACATACAGGACCCTCAACACAGGGGAATAGTCTGGAGAGGACATAAGATTCCCTGGGTGCTGCTTAGCATATCTTCTTTCCTTTCCTTGAAATTCAGGAGCCAAACTAATCCAGCAAGTGGAAGTGAAGAACCAAAAACATACAGCAGTACCAGCCAGCAACATATAACTTGTCATTTTGGGGAGAGCAGTAAATTAAATTTTCCATTATTAACTGAGATGATGGGGTGCACTCCACCTCACTAAATTCACCTAATTCAAATGAGCCTCTGTGAAAAGTTTCCAACAAGGAGGATAACAATAGGCTGGAGAAACAGATGGATAGAAACATCATAAGTTCAGTAGAAACCTATGCCTGGAATGGGAAAAGCATGAGTGCCACAGGCTGAGGAGCAACTGGCTGTACAGCTGTGTTGCAGAAGACAAGCTCCAAGTGCTGATGGCCAAGCCTGGCACAAGCCACCAGTGTGTTCATGGCCAAGGTCACATGTACAGTGAGCTGTACTGGCAGGACTGCAGGCAGCAGGTTGAGAAAAGCAATTATTCTTCTCTATTCACACCTGTAAGACATTTGAAGTAGAATGCCCACTTTCAAAACAGTGAATCAAGTACAGCAGTGAGCCCCCAGGATGACTGGGGTTTGCTTTACAAGGCATATGTGGAGAGTTTAAGAGTGTTGGGCCTGCTCAGCCCTGAGAACAGCAGGTGAGGAGTAGGATACAACTGCTGTCCTCCCTACAACCACCCATAAGGTAGCTAAAGACAAAGTCACACACCTCTTACAAGGTCCACATAGGATGGACATGAGGCAGAGGACACAAGTCACAGCATAAGCAATTTCAATCAGAAAAAAATGCACAGGGAAGAAGTTAAAATACTGTATTAAGCTCATAGCAATCTGATCTGATTTTTGATGTTAGACATACTAAGAGCAAAGGATTTGACCAACTGAAGTCCCAAAGTCCCTTGATCACAGAATCATCATTCTAGTGTCCTATAAAAAGAGGTCACATGTGACACTTGACATCTCTGAACACAAAGGCCACAGAACTGTCCATGCCTGTAAGTGGCAAAATAATTTGTACAATTACAGAAGCTCCAGTACTGCAAGCTGAAACTAGGCAAACTCACATTAGCTATAAGATCATGTTTACATTATTAAAATTATCTCCATCAAATTGAATCTTTTAATATGATGTCTCTGCCTCACTAGAAGCAGGCTCCTGAAGCTGGCTACACAGATCCACTTGTTCCTGACCTCCCTTGTCTTACTAAGCAAACCTCTGGTCTTAGATTGCCACTTAAATGTGTGAAAATACTGACACTGGAAAGAGCAGCGCATTACTCTTCTGTAGCAGTCACCTGATTTTGCAGAAGTAGAAAACATGACAATGCACACTCTTGCATCAATAGCAGAAAAGAGCATATGAATACTAACCTGCTTTGTACTCCAAGCAGCTCATGGGTCTGCTGATTCAGTAGTAATGTTTCCAAGGTAGAGCAGTCACACACAGATGTTTATTGACATTCCTTATTATCTCCTGAGTACCGACAGGTTGCATGAACCAAAACTTTTGATAGAGAAAGAAGCAAAAAAGAACAAAAAAAGAATAAAATAAATTATCCAGTAATAAAGAAATAAGCCCATCCTTCATCCTGCACAGTACACTCCAGGATTGTTAATCAGTCACTTGCAATACACATGAAAAGTAATAAGTCTTCTCTGTTTGGGAACATGGATTTGCAGACATGCCCTGGTTTCTTTCAGTGCATAGCATGAGCTTAGTGATGGAATAAAACACTCCAGCAGCAGTTAGCGTAGCAAATAGACATGCAGCAAGAGGCCAGGCCTCAGACAGGCTCCTGCAAAGAGCTCAAGGGGATGCAACTCCTCCAGAAGCACAGTCAGAATGCCAGGATTGTTCATGTTCTGCAACACAGCAGTCACTGAACAAGTCCTGGTGCTTTGCTCGTTTCTCAGCTGGCCCTGGGCAAGACGTGAGGCATGGAACTCCACAACAGTACAGCTTTACAGTTCCTGCTAGGGAGATTTCTTCTGACAACAGCAATGCTCACCAAAGCAGTAATATGAGATACTCACGTGGAGACCTGGAATGTCTGGAATCCATCATAAGACTAATAAAGTATTTACAGTTTTGTCAACCATCACTCCCACGATGCCCCAGTGAGGAAATGAACCTGCTGTCTTGGCAATGGTGCATTTTAGAAAAGAGACGTCCAAATGCAAGAACGTCTCTTTCTAACTATTCCCAACTCTTTAAGAAGATGGATCTGATCTTCTAACTGAGAGTTAGACCACAGCCTCTTAAAGTCAGAAATGCAAAATATGTGGCTGGGACATTCATTCATATGAATATGAATTATTAGAAAAATGAAAAAGCAGCAGAATCTAGGCATCTGCATGGGCCTCAGCACATATCTGCATGCTACAGGCACAACAATTTCAGGCATGTATACCTGGATTGAGAAAATATTCCTTGGCTTTATCCAGGTTGGCCACATTAACCTGATACTGCACTCAAGGTAGTAAGCCTTGCTGGGTTTGGCCTCCTTAAAAATGCAAACAGTGGAACCATCTGCACCTATTTGCACAGATGTGGACATTAATAACCTGAACTCCAGCCTTAGAGATTCATGTCTTTTGAATAAATTTTTCTTTATATTCTCAGGTCAGCCAAATCTAGCAAGGGATGTGAAAGGCAAACAAAAAGTAATTCTACAACACTGTAAACAGCTATAAGTTTGCTGTCTGTGTAGAGAAAATGAGGAAAACATGGGCCTAGGTGGGCTGCTGATCTGAATAGCATCCCTCAGATCACATCCCTGAAAGCAGCACTGCAAAGAGAGGCTGGGGATTGCGGTGGACAACTGACCTAGGCCATCAATGCACCCTTCATGACAGAGTCCAGCAGCAGAATCCTGGGCTGCATCAGAAGGAAGGTGACCCTTCCTCTCTACCAGGCACTGGGGAGGCCACCTCTGGAGTTATGTGTCCTGTTCTGGGCTCCCCAGAACAAGAGGTGGGAACTTGTTGGAAAAAATTCAGTGGAGGACAGCATAAATAATAAATAAAGATAAATTAATAAATAAAAGGCACAAGGATAATCTTATCAAAGAACCACAGACTGGCTGAAGTTAGGAAGTCATCTGGTCTAAGCTCCCTGCTCAAACAGAAGCTGTGCAGGCAGCTTCTGAATATTTCCAAGCACACAAGGCTTCACAACCTCCCTGACAACCTGTACCTGTGCTCAGTAAGCCACAGAGTGAAGAATATTTCCTGATGATCAAGGTAATCACCTGTGTCTCAGTTCATACTCACAACTTCTCATCCTTTCACCCGGCAACACTGTAAAGAGCCTGGCTCTGCCTTCTTTGAGCCCTCCCTGAGAACAAAACCAGGAACAGGTGTAACATCACTTTAAATTGTCCCAAAGCCAACAGCCTGCACAAAGGGTGGTGGCTGTCTTCAATTGTGCATTAGCCTCAAGGGCTTGTGGCAAGAATATCCTGGTGTTATACGCTGCCAAACATGAAAGGACAGAGGTTAATCTGTGTTCCACTGCCTCACCCCAATAAAGTCAACAGTGCTCTCAGAGACAAGACTCGTGCTCTCCCAGGCTCACACTGGCATATGGATTCCCACCTCTGTAATGAACAGCAGAACACAAGGACCCTCACAGAGCGCAGGATGTGAGCCAGGATCCTTTACATCCTCCACCTTTGCTCAGCATTCCTGTGACTAACAAACTTTTGCTGGGGAGACTTTACTTTGAACACTGGAACTACAGATCAGCAGTGATCTGGAGGAGGCTCCTTTCCTCTGAAATACACATCCCTGACCCAAAGAGTTGAAGCCCACTGCTAGTCTGCACAGTCTGCAGTAAGCAACACATTTCTATCCTTAGGTATCAGCCACAGCAAATAAAGATTCTACAATGTTCCTCCCTAATCTATTCTACTATAAGCTTATTATACATAAATGAAGCTAATTCCTTGCATTTCCCTTCACTTAAAGTCAAACACTCATTAAAAGCGCTGCTGCTGTGGACAAGCCCTGGGCCAAACTTCTCACACTGTGCGGAGGGGCTCCAAGAGAAGCTGGGCGGGACGGGGAGCACCGGAGCGGCGGCGGGCAGCGCCAAGGGGCCTCAGCAGCCCTGCAGATTTACCGGACCGCACGCCTCCGGCGGGCCCCGCGGAATGCCAACCTCCCCCCGTTGGGCGGCGCTCCCAGGACCGGGGGCACCGCCGGCAGAGTCCCACTGGCGTGGGGGGACCGAGCCGGGACGCGAAGCCCAGAGCGAGAGCAGAGGCCTGCCCCGGCCCGCTGCCCCTTACGGCCCGGGCCCCGGGAGCTGCGAGCCCGTCCCGGCCCCGCATGGCCACGAAAGGAGCCCGACCAGCGGCTGCTGCCGAGAGCCGGGCGGCGGAGCCCGTACGGTGCGGGAGGAGAGCACCCAGGGCGAGGGGAGGCACTGACCTGCAGCACGGTCGGGGCGGGGGGGTCAGCGTCGAGGAGCGGCTCTGACCCGCCGAGGAACCCGGGCCCGAACCCAGACCCGGACCGCCGCCACACCGCTCCGCCGCGCCACCTCAGCACCGGAACGCACCGCCTCCACTTCCGCCTCCGGCGGGGCCCCGCCCCCTGCGCAGAGGAACCAATCAGCTGCGGAGGTTGAAAGATAAACGTGAAGGCCAGGCAATAGCTGCCTCGGCGCCATGGTTGTCCTGCAACATGGCACAAAGTGGCCAATCCTGAGCAGGCTGTGCGTTCCCGCCCATAAACAAGGCAGTGACCAATCAGTTGCGGCGTTTCGGGCCGGACCGAAACATTGGTGAGACGGAGGCTCACATTGGTCGGTGGGCGACGGGGCCGGGGGCGGGCCGGGGGCGGGCCGGGGGCGGGTCGGGGGCGGGCCGGGGGCGGGCCGGGGGCGGGCCGGGGGCGGGCCGGGGGCGGGCCGGGGGCGGGCCGGGGGCGGGCCGGGGGCGGGCCGGGGGCGGGCCGGGGGCGGGGCCTGGCGCTGCCACCCGTTCCTGGTGCTTTGGCCCCTGTAAGGATGACCCGCTTCCACCAGCCCGAGTTGCTCCAAGCATCGTTCAAGCCGGCCTTGAGAGCTTCCGGAGGTGTCCGATCCAACCCTGCTCTCGTGCAAATGGGCACTGTTGTCCCCTGCTCTGGTATTACAGCTCTTGACGTAAAAATGGCTTTACATGCTGATAGACCGCAATGAGGTCTGTCCGGAGCCTTCTGTTCTCCAGGCTGAGCGCCTGGGGCTGTAATTAGATGATTTCTAAGGACTCTTCAACCAAAACTATTCTGTGATTCTATGAAGGTCCATCAGTAGGAAGCACAGAGAGTGTGTGGGCTTAGACATCCAGCCTACCCAGCAGCTGCCTCTCAATGCCTGGTCTCCCCAGCTGCTGGCACCTGGACATGCCAGACCCTGCACACAGCCACCAGTACAGATTCTATTGCACACAACAGCATGCAAACCAACATGTACACTGGGTGCCCCTCGAGTACATGTGATGAAGTGCTTAGGATGCAGAGAAACACAGATATGTGGGTCACCCTCAACCCTACACCCTCAGTCCAATAGTCAGCTACTCCAGTGGTCTCACTAACAGAGACACACACACTTGTTTCACAGACTACTTGGCCTATTTGCTGACTAGTCTGGCTTGATATTTACTAGTGATCATAGACTGACATGGTCCCACTCAATCCAGTTGTGGGCACTTAAATCCCCATGCATACATATGCCCAGAGCACAGATCTGTGTAGCCAGAAAAAAGAAAAAAGGAGGTAGAAGTGTTAGAAGACAAGAAAGACTGTGATGACCAGGCCCAAGGCATGGATACACATTCATACTGATTAGCACCATTCTACATGCAACCAGCCCCTTCTGCTCCCCTTGCCTCCATTTGCTCATGTTTGTTCATTCCCATACAACCTAGACCCATCCCTTTCCGCACCTTCTTTTCCCCTGCTAAACATCCGGTTGTGAGTCTTGTTCCCAAATGCTCTTTCCTTGGACCCCACAGTGTTTTCCATGTCCCTAGGCAGTACACAGTTTGTGGAGTCCTCTGCAACCTCTCCTACTGACTCATCATGATGGGTGCCACCTCTAGGCCCAAGGCTCTGGGGGCTCCCCTGCAACAGATTTAGAAGGAGCTGGGACAGGGCCTTTATTTCTCTTACTGGGTAATTTGTGTTCCCCAGCCTGTGGTTGTCTCTCTGCTCCTTCCTCTTTGTGCAGTTGAGCCTTTCATGGGTTGACTGCACTTCTGGGATGGTTCTTGGATTTGCCAAGCCAGGGGATTATTTGGGTCCCCCCGCATTGTTCTTCTGCGCTCCTTTGTGTGCATGGAGGTGAGCTTTTTCCCACATAACCTCCCTCCTGTACTGGGCCACTTCTGTAATACTTTCTGGTCCTACACACTCCGTTATTCAACATGTCTATTTGAGAAAACAGACTCTCAAATCTGCTTAGAAGAGCAGATCTTTACTTAACCTCACAGCCCACATCTTGTGGACATTTCCTCTTATCTTCACATATAATTATATCAAGGTTAAAAATAGTGTAGTCTACCAAACCAATATAGCTCCCAATGCCAGTGTCTGATTAACCTTCTCACCCTTTCCGCTTTAGCTCCTAAAATAGCAGTGATTTGCTAGATTATCTTGCACCGCCTTTCCATTCTAAGAAGACTGTTTGTATCACTGAAACTTTCTGGTTTGTAGATCAGCCTCTAAGAAGATTAACATTTATAATTGGCTTGTGGAAAGTTAGATCCCTCACATAACTGACATTGGTATTGAGCATGGACAGGAACAAACGGGCAGTGCTGTGAGAGCCACAGGAGGAAGAGGATCATTCCTGTAGCATCATCCTTCTGACCACAGACACATATGGGAAACAACAGCAGCTCCACAGTGGATGATCTACAGGCTGTTGAGATCCACCACTGGTACAAGAAATTCATGACAGAATGTCCTTCTGGACAGCTGACAGAGCATGAATTTAAGCAATTCTTTGGGCTTCGAGGGCTGGATCCAGAGGCCAATAAATACATTGAGCAGATGTTCCGCACGTTTGATATGAACAAGGTGAGTTCTCTGTCAAGGAATTAACTGTCTTGTGCTGCTTAGAAGTGATCCAACTCCTGCACTTTCAGAGTCTTTGTCCTTCTCTTGCAAACATAAAGAACATAAATATTTTCTTGCAAACACTGGTGGGGAAAGCTGCCAAAGGGTGCTTGTGTAAAGTAGCTAAATGTAAGGATCAAATGACTGTGTATAGGTAATAACATAGATGACATAAACATAGGTACACCTGATTATCTAATTACCTCATGCAAGTTCATATTTGAATTTTGAAAATTCCTGTTGCTGATTATTTGACTTGGCCTTATTTAACTAGCAAAATGCTAATTTCATTATTCTTCTTACATGTTCTTATTATGCCAAAATATAGCTGTATGAGATTGTGGAGACCACAGGAATCAGACACAATAGAAATCATTATAGCATTCACAGAGAAGTAATTTCCAGGTATTTGGCAGCTGAAATTAACACTGCATGGGTAGACAATGTCTGTGGCTGTCCTTGGTGCTGGTAGGTGCAGCATGAAGCTGGAGTGAGGGCGTGGGCAGTGTTTCTCCCTGTGACGGGTGAGAAACACTGTGCTGGCAGAAAAGAGTAGCCCCCATAATTCCTTTAAGCGTGCAATGGCCCTCACTTTTGCCTGCGTTTTATCCATATGTATTTCAGCCTATGCCTGTAGACCTGTATTCTTAATGACAAAGAAATCTGGGTTTATAGCATTCTGAGAAAATTCAGCTTTACTCTCTGCTTCAAGGTTCTGAAATGCAGTCAAGAAGGATCCAGTCACAGAGGCATGACAACCAGGTGGGAAATCACAGAGTTAGTCTTGAAGAAGGAAAGCTTTGGGACCAACAAAGAACTATTACTTTGGACATGTGTGGCAGCATAAGGAGTTAAGGAATGCTTAGGAATATTTAAAAATTCTTAAGCAGAGCAGCAGACAGGCTTCATTAGGGTAGCTGAAGTCTTGTGGTGGATGTAATGTCTGGAAATAACTGCAGACCTCAAAGAACATCTTTTCTCACCCCAAAGTCCTCTGTGCCCAGGATGATAACAGTGACGAGAAGCAGTTTCATAAGGTAAAGCAAAATCTTTACAGCTTTTGCACAAGTCTTTCTTTCACTTCACCTCTCTCCCTTTTTGGGATGTTCAAGGAATTTAAAATGTATTCAAGGATGTTGTGCATTCCAGAGTTCACCTGTGAGACCTGTGTTATGCAGTAAACAATTTTGTAAGAAGGTTGTCAAATTCAAATTTAGTCAGAAAAGCTATCATCTAAATAAAGTGATAGTGATCTCAGGAGGAATGAAGTGTGGCAACTCATGGTGATGGACCTACATCATTTAATCTTAGTCTGTTAACAGTTAGTCACTTAATCTAAGATCCTTTCATGAACAAGGGCAAGGAACGAGCACCCAGAGGAAAATCCACCCTGTCATAATACAGACATGATGGATGGAATCGTCTACTCTCTGGATCTTCTGATTTTGAAAACTTTGATAATGAGAAAGAGGATAAATTTTCAATATTCTTCTTTTATAAATTGCAATCATAGCATTATAGAAAGGTTTGAGTTGGAAGGGACCTTAAAGGTCACCTCATTCTACCACCTCCCATGGGCAGGAACACCACCTCCCAGATTGCTCCAAGTCCTGTCCAGCCTGGCCTTGGGCACTTCCAGGGATCCAGGGGCAGCCACATCTTCTCTAGGTACCCTGTGCCAGGGCCTTGTTGCCCCCTGAGTAAAAATCCTTCCCAGCACCTCACCCCAGTCTCCCCTCCTCTAGATGTAATCCATTCCTCCTTGTCCTATCATGCCCTGCCCATGCAAAAAGCTGCTCTCCCCCACTACTATAACCTGCTTCAGGCACTGCAAGGGATACTGAGGTTTCCCTGGAGCCCTTTCCAGGCTGAAGAATGAATGTGGACAGCACAGCAGATGGACAGATAGAGCAGGGACTCTGAGAGCCTGCAGGTGCACTGAGCAGGGCTGAAAAGACGGTTAATGGTGAGCACAGAAACTTTACTTCAACACCTCAGTCACATCAGCATTGCTGTGGCCACAGCACAGCAGCGTGGGCAGGACAGAGAAGCCTCTGGCCCCAAGGCTACCTTTGGCCCAGCAGGATCTGCTGTGATCCACTGTAGCCCTGGATCCTGCTCATCCCACTGCACTGCTGCTCAGGCTTTTTTGCCCTTCCAAAACTGCAGGAACTCCTGCAGCAGATTCCAGAATTGCACCAGGATCTGGTGGGGGAATGCCATGGGCAGTGACGTGCCCGAGGATGTCACTGCTAGTCTCTGGCTGTACTCGGGGGTCAAGCTGATATGTTCCTCTGGTTCCTCAGGCTCCTCCTCAGGGGCCGAGGTGACGACTGGCTTTGGTGCTGGACCAGCTCTTTCTGCTGGGCTCAGGGCCGTCTGGAGCAGGATCCAGTTGTAGAAGTGCTGAGTGGAGGTGTAGATCCCAGGGTGCCTGGCTCTGTCACAGCCTCTTCCCCAGCTGTTCAACCCCACCAGCCAGTAGTAGTCAGCTCTGTTGTCCTTGCAGACGAGGGGACCCCCGCTGTCCCCCTGTGCCAGGAGAGATGGCTCAGGGACTGTGGGGGGCTGCCGACAGCCCCGGGCTGGCTCCTCTCCCCACTCTATGTATTTCAAATCACACTCTATGTATTTCACAACATATTCCCACTCACATTATTTTCCACAGAATGGAGATCTATGGCTTAGTGGAATAGCAGAGTTTCCCACAAAGGCAGAGCAGACTAGTACAGAAAACCTACAGCCCATGGGATGGGCTCAGTGTTCCCTCCCAGCAGGCCAAAGGCAGTCATCTTTGGTGCATAGAGGTGGCTTTGTTCATGCTGACAATGAGGAGCGACAGATTCTCTCACTGCAGGTGGTGAGCAGAGGGGAGCCTCTCTCTACTAGATCATAACTTTAGGAACCCAGGTATTTAGCGGCTACAGAAATGTGTCTGTGCACTGAAGATTTTTCCCAAGTCAAAATCCCTGTGCCACTTGTTGGCCTTTCTCTTTCAGCTGTGAATCTAAAGAGCAATAAGGTGAAACAACTCCAGTGCATTAACTCCCTCAGTTTACTCCTGTCACAATTTTGGGTTTTTTTCTTACAGGATGGATATATTGATTTCATGGAATACGTGGCTGCCCTCAGCCTCGTTCTCCGAGGGAAGATGGAACAGAAATTGCGGTGGTATTTCAAGCTCTATGATGTAGATGGCAATGGCTGCATTGATCGACATGAACTGCTCAACATCATCAAGGTGAATCTACAGGGGTTGTGTTCTTGCCTCTTTCCTTAAAGACAAATCTTACAAGTAAGACCTTTGCTGTTTCCCATATGGATGATCATGGTTGAGACCTTTAAAAGCATTCCTTCTCTAAGGAGAATTCCCTACCACCGTATAATGCAATAAGCAGACTTCACAGACTCTTTATTAGCACAGTTTATGTTACAGCATAGCTAACCATAAAATTGTTTTAGCTGCCCGCGACCTAAATTGCACTTTCCAAGGTTTCAGACCTAAATTGCACTTTCCAAGGTTTCAGACCCTGTGACTGTCAGTTGCTATTTCAGCAATGTATCCTTCGTATGTCCTTTTCCCCATGAGAAGTTGGAGAGCTACTCCTGGTTTGCTTCTTAGAATCAGCTCCTAAATATCGATATAATAAAACATTTCTGATTCTGGCGAATAGCCTGAAGAAAAAGGACTGAGAATTAAAGGGATTGTATGCAAATAGCTGTTGTGGATGGGGTTGGGATTATGGGCATAAAGATCACTATGAATATCTCAGAATAAATTGTGCTGCAAATTCGGATTATTTTGCAGATAATGGGTAATGACCAAGATGCAGAAAAGATTCAATGAACCTAAATAAATAACATTTCTGAATATGAGATGTCATAACATTTATTTGATAAAGCACTAATAAGATGTTAATATTGCATTTTTATCTGGATAAGAATTTTAGAGCTGGGTATCAAAGAGACCTGACCAATACCTGTAGTAACGTACAGCCTCCTACTAGTAGCTTTAAATAGAAATACTCAGATATCACAGCAAAGCAACAATAGTTAACAGAGAGCTCTTGAGAAACAAATCCTGTGGGCAACAACTGGTGGCAAGATCTTTATTGTCCTTTGTCTTTTTTGGTAATGTCACAAAATTGCTAAGATATAAGATTCAGTAAAATAGCATTTGGAAAAAAATGAATAAAATTACCAAATATCAAAGGGCAAAAATGAAAAAAAAAAAAAGAATAAAATGACCAAATATCAAAGGGTAATAACTAGAAAATGAATAGTCTTAGAATCAGTATAAAGGCTCTGAAATCACATATTTCATGGACATCCTTAAACAAAGGAAATGATTAGCATTGAAAGAAAAGAGGACCCTGCACTACGTAGTTATGAATAAGAAGAATTGTAGCAAACAGAAGTGGATAAGGCTTAAAGTTTCTCAAGATGAAAATGCATTTCCAGTGAGCTTTAGGAGAAGTCAGACACACAGGGAGGAGTATATAAATGGAAATTGTGAAAGTAAGGCTAGAAATAAATTACCACAGCAAAGAACAAAGGAATTTCATAACATCTAGTGCAGAAGATGTTTGACAGAGTTTCTGTGGCTTGGTGTACCACAGGGTCACAAAGTGAGACGAAGTGGATCAATTAGGTGGATTTGGATTCTGCCATTTCTGCAGCACCTAAACTGTAGCTAAGCAGAATTAGGCAAATCCTTTGGGTTTTGCTGCTCATTCCATGCTTCAGAGCCATGCTCCCTTTGCACTTGTCAGTGCCATCTATAAAGCCTGATGATTTGTACTTTGTTTTCCCTGTGGTACTGGTTCATTTGTATGGGGAAGGTACCAGGCATGACTGTCTTATTCTGAATCAATTCTGACACATGGAATCAGTCTGGGAGTACTCAGGCAGCTGCTTACTCTTGCTCTTTTATTTTAGGCTATTCGAGCTATTAATGGTGGTGACCATGAAACTAGTGCAGAAGAGTTCACCAACCGAGTCTTTGACAGGATTGATGTGAATGGCGATGGTAAGGTTCCTGCTTTGTCATCCAGCTCAAACAGTCACTTCTACATCCAATTTTTCCTTTCTTGGTTGAACTTTAGGCCTCTTCATATTTTATTTCTATTTGCATTCTCAGCCAGTAATGCGTTCTCCATGGACCAAAAAGGATTTTTCTCCTGGCATTAGACATAATCAGTGTGACAGGATTTGTTCCCTGTACTGGTCTCAGCTTTGTTCTGTCCACATGACTTCGGTAGTGGGGTTTTGGAGTGGTGTTTCATTTTCTTTTTTGTATGTTGCTGTGTAGCTCATGCCAGTTAGAAGTGGGAAATACTATCAAATGGCCCCAGCTTCTCCTAAGTACTTCAGTATGGAAAGGAAAAACTGCCATTTAATGTTGAAGTTCAGACTATCTTCACTGGGTCTACTATAGACAGTACAGCAAGAATATGAAGTGCTCAGTCAAAAGTTGGTCAAGTGTCACTGTGGTCCCTGTATGTCCCTGAGAGGTATCTATTTTCTTGCTACTTCAGGTGCTCATTACTTTCTGACAGGCTCTTTTGTTATTCCAGAATAACTCTGCTTAGCTGCTTCCCTGTACAAGGGCTTTTTGGCCCAGGACATAAAAATTTGTTTCTGTCTGTCACAGCCTCCTTCTGTCAGTTCCTTTATCCTTGAAAACCAGCAAGTATAGGGCAGGTTAGTATTATGACAGGTTGAGCCAAAAAGGATGCTATGATGCCACTCCTTTGCTGCCCACTTCTATTGTTCTTTCTTATGTACCTCTTCCCTTGTATGGGGAAAAAAAGGAAGCAGCTGTTGTCTTGATACTGGTGATGTTTCATAAAAGCTTAAGAAGATTTTCTGAGGTCTTTAGAACAGTGCCTATATAGTAAGTGGTCTCTAAAGTTAGATTACTGTACTCCTTTTCCTGTCAGATGTGGATTCTGATGCCCTTTGTTTGTGTCTGACACAGGTGAACTTTCTCTGGATGAATTTGTGGAGGGAGCAAGGAAAGATGAGGAGTTCATGGAGGTTATGATGAAAACTTTGGACCTGTCACACATTGTGGCCATGATAAACAACCGTCGGCATAGTGTATAAATCGACCTGGGAGAAAATGCTGTGCCAATAGACAGAAGGGTGTCACAAGGAAGGAGAGACAGCATTTTTCCAAACAAAATTTCCACAAACATGAATATGGAAGTAGGAACAGAAACACTCTATTATATTTGTGTATCTGAGTGTATGTTCCTGTACAAATACTGAAGTTTAGCCACCTAAATGCAAGGCAGGTTCAGAAAAACTGAATCTGGGTGGCAGTATTTGACTTGTTTTTGTAAAAATTAAAGGCCAAATTTCAGGACACAAATTTATTTTTTATTCTGTGTCCCAGATTATCCATTTGAAATGGACTACATTTGAAATGGACTAAAAGTAACGCCAAGTTTGTGAAGAGCGCTAGCAGAACTGGGTGGTGGAGTGTGGAAGAAATATTCCGACACAGAAAAGAAGAGTTTCAAGCCATTATTAGTGTAGGAACTAACAAAAGAATGTAACTTGCACTGTTCTTGTTATGGTATTGGTTCATAAACAGCATCATGGTTGTCCATACCACATGTTCTTGGATTTGGTAGTCTCTACAGATGCAGCTTTAGTCATAAGATCACAATAACTGAAAGAAAAACCAGTCTGGCAGTGACAGATCTGTCCTCAGATGCAGCTGTTTGAGCTTTCTGTGATCAGAGAACCCTAGCAAACAAGTCAACACTTTGGAGCAGCTTCTGTAACCAGTGAAAATATGCTACTCAGTTTCCCAAAGCAGAAGAATTACTTGAGAGATCAAATCTTTTATATACTCATGGTCCTACTTATTCTCCTCTCATACAACTGAGTCACTGGGAATGTTCAAGGCCACACTGAACAAGTCTTGGAGTAACCTGATCTAGCCCCATGGCACGGGGCTGAAGCAAGATAATCTTTGAAGTCCCTTCCTACCCAAACCATTCTGTGAGTTTATAAATGAAGTGTTTGAAGATGATCCTAATGTTATTGCCTCACACATCCTTTATTGGTCTTTCTTCTTGTCCTTGAGGAGTAATCGAATAGAAAGAAACAACTCACCAAGGTGACTTGTGAATCATGCTGCTCATGTGAATGCTGGAGTGAAGCTGATACTCTGGATCAGTGCAGCCATAAATGACTGATTTTATACATGATGGGAAGAGTGATGCACTGTTCATTAGATAAGGTCATGATCAGAAGTTCCTTTGAATCTGGGAAGAGAACCAGAAGGAAAGAAGAATGCAGGAAATGTTCAACAGAGTGCCTATGCCATAGCTGGCATGTTTTTCCTGTGCAGGAGGAAGAATGTGCAGATCTGTAACAAAACTTTAGACTGGAATTATTCTAGCTTATATTTAGGCTTCTGTGATGTACATATGTGTATTGGTTTGCATGGCAAGGTTTTGGTAGCAGGGAGGCTACAGGAATGGCTTTGAGAAGCTGCTGGAAGCTTTCCCCATGTTTGGCAGAGACAATGCCAGCCAGCCCCAGGATGCCACTGGCCAAGTCTGAGACCTTCAGCCATGGTAGTAACATGTCTGGGATAACATATTTAAGAAGGAAAAGTTATTGGGCAGAAGCAATTGCAGCCAGAGAAGTGAGGACTGAGAGTATGTGAGAGAAACAGCTCTGCAGACACACAAGTCAGCAAAGAAGGAGATGGAGGAGGTGTTCCAGGTACTGGAGCTGAGATTTTCCTGCAGCCCATGATGCAGGCAATAGTGAAGCAGATTGTCCTCCTGGAGTACATGGTGGTCTGCAGGAGGGAAGCACAAATCTGCTTGCAGCCTGTGGACAGCCCCATGTTGGAGCAGGTCCTGGAAGGACCTGTGGGCCGGTGGAGAGAAGAGCAGGTTTCCTGGTAGGACTTGTGACCTCTCAGGGGACCCTCTGCAGAGCAGTTCCCAAAGGACTGACCCCAGGGAAGGTACCTCACACTGGAGCAGCTCTTGAAGAACCACAGCCCATGAGAAGGACCCATATTGGATAAATTAACAGAGAACTGTCTCCTGTAGAAGGGATCTCATGCTGCAGCAGCACAAGGACTCCTCTTCCTGAGGGGGAAGCAGTGGCATGAACTGACTGAAACTTCCATTCTCATCTTCTTGCAGTACTGGTAGGGAGGAGGGAGAGAATGGGGAGTAAAGTTAGTCCTGGGAAAGAGAAAGGGAAGGGGGAAAGGTGTTTTAAAGACTTGTTTTACTTCTCATTACCCTACTCTGTTTTGATTTGTAATAAATTCAGTTTATTTCTCCCTTTTTTCCCTCTGATGTCTGTCACCCTGATTCTTAAGACTTCCTAAAGCCTTCTGAGTTTACATTCCTTTGGAGAACTTTCCCACACAATTTCTGTAAACAACGTATTGTTTACATTCTTTTATGGGGGTGGAGAACACTTGATATACTAGTAGTTTGTCCAATGTCTTTGGAGAGGTGGCCCATTCACTCTCCAATCCAATGTCACCCTTGGGAAGGTATAAAAGACAGAGTCAGATAATAAACGTCCCTTTTTTACCTTGCAAGCAGCAGGTGGTCTGCGTTGTGCTTTCACGTGTCCCACAGCGACAGATGTCTCCCTGTCCTCATCTCAGCTCATGAGCTTTTTTATATTTTATTCAGCTGAGGAGGGAAGTGATTGATAGAGAGGTTCTGGTGGGCACCTGGCATCCCCACCCTCCACAGTAGTATTCTGAACAAAGTGTCTGGGCTTTCACTGAAGGGAAGATTTAGTAAGGGAGATTTAGTAAGTACTGTCATCAGAGTGTGAAAGAGTGAGTGATCATGTTTGGAGTTTTCCAACAGTTTTCTAGGCAGGCTCAGGCCCTACTGGCATGTGCATGTCTGCAGTCTTAGAGCATCTGCAAGGAATCACAGCCTCGTGGTTGGTGAACTGTCACATGAAAAGGGAAGATTTCTTTGACCTTCACTATTTAGTTTTACTGTCAATACCCTGGGAAAGCTGAGACCCTTGTGCCTGACCAGTCTGTCAGCGTCCTGTTACTGGGACCCTTCATTGAGCAGTCCTGCTGGATCTGGAGGGAAGTTTGACAGACATTCAGGGAAATAGGCTGAGAGCATAAGGGAGACCCCTCAGCAGGTCTTCCTACTCTATGACTCCTCAGTAGAACTTCCTACTTGAGTATGTTACCTGCTGCTGGCAACCTCTAGCATCTATGAAGGAGTCACATTTTGGAATTTTATGGAACAGTCATCTTTCTATACAAACATTGCTTCACTCTCCACAGGATTATTGTGAGCAGATGTGAGCGCTGCTGTCCCTTTGGACTGAGAAAGACAGAGGTTTTTCGCCAAGTTCCTTCTGAACCTGTCCTGCACCTGTTACAAGTCCTCAGTCTCCTGCAGTTTTGTGGGTCAGGCACATGTAGAACAGCACAACTGGCTGGCATGCTCGGCTTATGAGGGGAGACAAGAGAAGAATCCCTCTGCTCACACCAGACCTGCAGCTGCCAAACCCCACCAAAGCACCTGAGAAGAGCCCAGGGCTTGATGTCACAGAAGGGAGCTGATGGAGGACAGCACAGTAGGCAGCCTGTCCTCCATCTGGGTGTGAAGAAGGTAGGGCTGGGAACTCCCAGCAACATCCCACCAGGTCTGGCTCATGGTGCCACCCTGAGGGTTTCCCCTACCTTTGCGCAGTCCCAGCTGCTGCAGCTCACTTTGACAGAGACTCGCTGTCTATACTTGTGCTTGGTTGCACTGGAGAGGATGAAGCTGAGGACAGCAATGGTTGCCTTCACATCCCGTGACTGCAGATGGGAGGGAGGGAGGGTGAGCTCTGTCACCTTGGGAAGGCATTTGCAGACTCATTGCTGCCATCTCTGGAGCATGGATCCATCGGGGGATCATGGTAAAGACAGCAGTGCTCACCTAACTTTGCGTGTGAGGTTAGCTTCAGGATCTTGTCATACTGTGGGAGAGCAGAGCTTCATAGTAAACACCAGCTAACACACTCACTACCAGTGTTAACACTAACAATTAAAATATTAATACTAATAACACTTAGTATGCATATCATTAATACTAGCAGAGGTCGGTAGCGTTCTTAGCTGAGGCTTGCACGAAAAACACAAAATAAATTAATGTTGTTGATTATGCTTTTGTAGTGTTAAATTATTGGCCTTCACTACAATAGCCCCACACTTAACCTTGATCACCTCCCCCAGCAGGTCCTGCAGCACCTGGATGCAGGTCAGCTTCAGCTTCCACTTCACTGATGTGATAAAGAGAGTTTATGCTTTAAAATTGTTAAAGGTTTAATAAAGGATAAAGGACAAAATAATCGAGAATTGGGGCGTTTTTGGCACCCCATGGCCAAAGAGCACAGAGGTAGCTTAAAATCATGTTCACTAGATACAGTTACATTGCTGGGGCTACATGCATATTCATTAGCTTATACATTATTCAAATATTCCTTTGAATTTTTGATGTTCCAGGAACTCTTTTGTTTGCTTTTAACTTATTTGTCTGCAGACCATTCTGTAAATTAGGTCTACATATTTTATTTCTTCCTGTAGTTTTATCCTGTAGTTTCACACTCCCTGATAGCGCCGACAAAATCGACAAGTTCTTCCTGGATGCTTATGCTGTTTTTGTCACCGTTATCATACGATTTGGAAAGACCAGTCCACAGTTATAATAAACAGAATAATTGCTTTACACCATCCTCTGAGTTAGTAACATAGAAATATTTTAGTCTCTATTTTAACATTTTGCTAAAGCCTATGAAATAATAGATTTATCACACTATTATGCATATCAAATATACAGGGCATACATAAACTGGCATATCATACTATGAAAAGCAGTTAAAAGTAAGTTGTACCATATCGAAATACTTGTGATGCAAAAAGCTGATCTATGAATGTGAACGTCAATATTATTGTCTCCTCTATAGCATCCGACGACTGTGTGGGGAGAAAGAGGGTGAGCAGCGGGCCCGCAACAGGCGGAGGGCGGGCAGGGGGACGCGGGCACTTCACATTTTGGCCGGGGTGCTGATCTCGGCCAGTCGGGGCAGGCCAAGTCCCCGCAGAAGCGGAAACACCGCGGGGGAAGAGGCGTCGAGAGCCCGCAGCGGGCTCTGCGCGCCCTCCCCACTCCCCGCCACCGAGGCGCCACCCCGCGGCGTCGCCGCCGCTCCCCGGTCCGAGCTGCTAGCGCGGAGTCCGCCTTTGCCGCCCGGAACCAGTGCCGGGCTGCGCCTCTCCCCTGCCCCGAGTGCCGACGGGCGGCTGCAGTTCGGGCTCTGCGGGGCCCTTTTCGCCGGGAGCCGGGCACGAGCACGGGCCGAGAAGGGGACAGGGGGTCTCCGAGCGGGACCCGGGGCGCCCGCGGGCCCTTCGAGCAGCGCGGGCTCCGCCCCATGCTGCCACGGGCCCGGCCACGCAGCTCCCGAGCCCCGCCAATCCCGGCCCGCCTTTCTCCGCCCTGTCCAATCCCAGCCGCCCTTCCAATCCGGGCGCGGTTCCTGCGATTTTGGCCCGTTCAGTCGCGGCCCGACTCCTCAGCCTGGCCCCGCTCCCCCGTGCGCCGCTCGCGGCGCCGCTTTGGGAGCCGGCGGAGCGCTATCCCTGCTGCCGCAACCTCGGCAGGCGCTGGGGCAGGGAAGGGCGGGCGGGAGCTCCCCGTCAGGCGCCGGCCGGGATTTCTCCCAGGGAAACGGGCTGACGGCGGGGAGCGGGCGGACCCGGCCGCTGCAATGGCGGCGGCGGGAGCGGCGCGTGAGGGGAGCGCGGGGTGGTCGCGAGCCGAGCGCGGCGGGAATGGGCGGGCTCGGATTGGTGGGGCCGGCGCTGCCTCGGGTTGTGATTGGCTGGCTGGCCCGGCTCTGAGGCATAAGTAGCGTGCGTGGGGGAGGCGGGGGCGTCAGTTCGGCGGCGGGGCTGGAGGCGACGGGAACTGCGGAAGCGCGTTCCGAGGAGGAGCGCCGCTGCGCCGGGACGGGTCCCCCGCGGCTGCCGATCCGAGGAGCGCTGGTGAGCACGCACGCGACTCCCGCGTCTGCCTGCGGCGGCGTCCGGGGGCCGGCGGTGTCCAGTTGTTTGCGCCGCGCCCTGCCCGGCTCGGGCGGCCAGAGGCTGGTGCGGGGCCTGGCGTGGCGCAGGGGGGACCGGCTGCTGTCACTGGGGAGTAGCCCTTTCGCGCTTTCTGGATTTAAAGTAACATTGAGAATACTGGGAATAAAGCTGGTTGTTTGCTTTCTTACTATTTGATTTTGATTTTACTTAATAATTTTATCTATATTGCATTACTTCATTGTTTTGTTCGTTTTATTAAGTTTAATTTGTTTCTGTTTGTTTTCTTTTTCCGATTTTGATTTAGTAAGGGTTGTGCGGCTGGGGCTGAATCACGGGTTGTGAGGTCACCGGAGACATAAAGGCTCAGGGTGTGGAATAAGGACTTTGGCACGAGTCAAGGCCAAAACAATGTGGAGCAGTGGAAATGCTGGGGCTGGAGTTGGATAAATGCCCTGGGAGAGGGGCATGGAGCTGCAGTGCAGGGCCTGCAGGAGATGCCTGGGGGTTCCCCGCCCCTGCCCCGTGGAACCAAGCAGAGGCTGAGGATGTGGGGGCTCGGAGGGTTCCAGGGCCCACGCAGCAGCACAAGGGCACCTATTGGGATGTGGGAGCAGGGGCCCGGTGGCTATTCCCAGCCCCTGGGGCTGCCTGGGGGAGGTGAGGGGGCCTTTGGGGAGGTGCTCGGCTGAAACCCAGGCTGTGGGGGAAGGTAGATGTTTGGCTTCAGGGCTCAAGGGTCCCTAAAGTTGGGATCCCATTAGGGTGGGTGGGATAGCTGCAAGAGGCATTGACATTATGACAGTAACTGATTTCTGCCCTTATCAACAGCTCCAAGCAGCAGTGAGAAGCAGGAGCAGCTTTTAGATGCAGGCAGTAGGAAGCTGAGGAGCTGGAGCTGAGGCAGCAGAGCCGGAGGACACAGAAATGTGGTAGGGTTCGGGGTAAAACCCCTGTGCAGCTGGGATAGGGAATATGGAGCTGGGATGGGAATTGCATGGCTGGAGCTGAAATTGCTTCAAGGGCTCTGATAGAGAGTGTAGAGCAGTTACTGGGGGAGGGATGGTTAGGATGGGGCAGGAATATGGGCTCAAGAGATGAACTGAAACCATACAGAGCTAAAGCAAAAGCAAAGATCCTGCCCTGAGAGCCAGAAGCAGTGTTACGTAGCACTGCTGGGAAGGTGTTGAGGAGGAAGTGAAACGGAAGAGATGGCAGTGAAATAAAGCTTGTGGGTGAAGAGCTGAAATCACTGGGGCTGGGAAAGGGGATTTGTAGGGCGGCTGCTGTAATCACTGCAGGGCTGGGAAAGGGGGCTGCACACTCCATAGGATCCGAAGGGCTGGCACAGGGACTGTGGGGTTCTTGCCGCCACATCCCTTTTATGCCTCTGACATGGCTGCTGGGGCTGGGCTTGTGACTGAAACTAGAACAGGATGTGTAGTGCGCACGTGGGGGCTCTAAGATTGCGCCTGAAAATCCCGGCAATGCAGTGATATGTTCTCGGTCTGCGACGGCACCTGTGGGGCTGGGGGCAAAGTCACTGTGGGGCTGGGATTGTGTCTGAAAATGGAAAAAGAATTCTATTGCTGAGAGCGGGGTTCTGGGCTTTGAATTGAAATAATACAGCGTAGGCACAGTGGGTGGGCATTGGTGGGTGGCAGCTGAAATCACTTCAGAACTGGGATATTGATTCTGGGGTGGGCTTAGACACCCTGGGGCACGAGCTGAAGTGTTGCAGAGCTGCAGCCAAGGCCAAGATCCTGCACGCTGAAGATGGAGAAAGGCACAGCTGGAGCTAACGAAGAGAGCTGGCAGTTAAATAAAGCTTGTGGGTGAAGAGCTGAAATCACTGGGGCTGGGAAAGGGGATTTGTAGGGCGGGTGCTCTAATCACTGCTGGGCTGCGAAAGGGGGCTGCACACTCCATAGGATCCGAAGGGCTGGCACAGGGACTGTGGGGTTCTTGCCGCCACATCCCTTTTATGCCTCTGACATGGATGCTGGGGCTGGGCTTGTGACTGAAACTAGAACAGGATGTGTAGTGCGCACGTGGGGGCTCTAAGATTGCGCCTGAAAATCCCGGCAATGCAGTGATATGTTCTCGGTCTGCGACGGCACCTGTGGGGCTGGGGGCAAAGTCACTGTGGGGCTGGCAAATGGACTGTGGGGCTGGGATTGTGTCTGAAAATTGTAAAAGAACTCTATTGCTGAGAGCGGGGTTCTGGGCTTTGAATTGAAATAATACAGGCTAGGCACAGTGGCTGGGCACTTTTGGGTAGGAGCTGAAATCACTGCAGGACTGGGATATTGATTCTGGGGTGGGCTTAGACACCCTGGGGCACGAGCTGAAGTGTTGCAGAGCTGCAGCCAAGGCCAAGATCCTGCACGCTGAAGATGGAGAAAGGCACAGCTGGAGCTAACGAAGAGAGCTGGCAGTTAAATAAAGCTTGTGGGTGAAGAGCTGAAATCACTGGGGCTGGGAAAGGGGATTTGTAGGGCGGGTGCTCTAATCACTGCTGGGCTGCGAAAGGGGGCTGCACACTCCATAGGATCCGAAGGGCTGGCACAGGGACTGTGGGGTTCTTGCCGCCACATCCCTTTTATGCCTGTGACATGGATGCTGGGGCTGGGCTTGTGACTGAAACTAGAACAGGATGTGTAGTGCGCACGTGGGGGCTCTAAGATTGCGCCTGAAAATCCCGGCAATGCAGTGATATGTTCTCGGTCTGCGACGGCACCTGTGGGGCTGGGGGCAAAGTCACTGTGGGGCTGGGATTGTGTCTGAAAATGGAAAAAGAATTCTATTGCTGAGAGCGGGGTTCTGGGCTTTGAATTGAAATAATACAGCGTAGGCACAGTGGGTGGGCATTGGTGGGTGGCAGCTGAAATCACTTCAGAACTGGGATATTGATTCTGGGGTGGGCTTAGACACCCTGGGGCACGAGCTGAAGTGTTGCAGAGCTGCAGCCAAGGCCAAGATCCTGCACGCTGAAGATGGAGAAAGGCACAGCTGGAGCTAACGAAGAGAGCTGGCAGTTAAATAAAGCTTGTGGGTGAAGAGCTGAAATCACTGGGGCTGGGAAAGGGGATTTGTAGGGTGGCTGCTGTAATCACTGCAGGGCTGGGAAAGGGGGCTGCACACTCCATAGGATCCGAAGGGCTGGCACAGGGACTGTGGGGTTCTTGCTGCCACATCCCTTTTATGCCTCTGACATGGATGCTGGGGCTGGGCTTGTGACTGAAACTAGAACAGGATGTGTAGTGCGCACGTGGGGGCTCTAAGATTGCGCCTGAAAATCCTGGCAATGCAGTGATATGTTCTCGGTCTGCGACGGCACCTGAGGGGCTGGCAAATGGACTGTGGGGCTGGGATTGTGTCTGAAAATTGTAAAAGAACTCTATTGCTGAGAGTGGGGTTCTGGGCTTTGAATTGAAATAATACAGGCTAGGCACAGTGGCTGGGCATTTTTGGGTAGGAGCTGAAATTACTGCAGGACTGGGATATTGATTCTGGGGTGGGCTTAGACACCCTGGGGCACGAGCTGAAGTGTTGCAGAGCTGCAGCCAAGGCCAAGGTCCTGCACGCTGAAGATGGAGAAAGGCACAGCTGGAGCTAACGAAGAGAGCTGGCAGTTAAATAAAGCTTGTGGGTGAAGAGCTGAAATCACTGGGGCTGGGAAAGGGGATTTGTAGGGCGGGTGCTCTAATCACTGCTGGGCTGCGAAAGGGGGCTGCACACTCCATAGGATCCGAAGGGCTGGCACAGGGACTGTGGGGTTCTTGCTGCCACATCCCTTTTATGCCTGTGACATGGATGCTGGGGCTGGGCTTGTGACTGAAACTAGAACAGGATGTGTAGTGCGCACGTGGGGGCTCTAAGATTGCGCCTGAAAATCCTGGCAATGCAGTGATATGTTCTCGGTCTGCGACGGCACCTATGGGGCTGGGGGCAAAGTCACTGTGGGGCTGGGATTGTGTCTGAAAATGGAAAAAGAATTCTATTGCTGAGAGCGGGGTTCTGGGCTTTGAATTGAAATAATACAGCGTAGGCACAGTGGGTGGGCATTGGTGGGTGGCAGCTGAAATCACTTCAGAACTGGGATATTGATTCTGGGGTGGGCTTAGACACCCTGGGGCACGAGCTGAAGTGTTGCAGAGCTGCAGCCAAGGCCAAGATCCTGCACGCTGAAGATGGAGAAAGGCACAGCTGGAGCTAACGAAGAGAGCTGGCAGTTAAATAAAGCTTGTGGGTGAAGAGCTGAAATCACTGGGGCTGGGAAAGGGGATTTGTAGGGCGGCTGCTGTAATCACTGCAGGGCTGGGAAAGGGGGCTGCACACTCCATAGGATCCGAAGGGCTGGCACAGGGACTGTGGGGTTCTTGCTGCCACATCCTTTTATGCCTGTGACATGGATGCTGGGGCTGGGCTTGTGACTGAAACTAGAACAGGATGTGTAGTGTGCACGTGGGGGCTCTAATATTGCGCCTGAAAATCCCGGCAATGCAGTGATATGTTCTCGGTCTGCGACGGCACCTGTGGGGCTGGGGGCAAAGTCACTGTGGGGCTGGCAAATGGACTGTGGGGCTGGGATTGTGTCTGAAAATTGTAAAAGAACTCTATTGCTGAGAGCGGGGTTCTGGGCTTTGAATTGAAATAATACAGGCTAGGCACAGTGGCTGGGCACTTTTGGGTAGGAGCTGAAATCACTGCAGGACTGGGATATTGATTCTGGGGTGGGCTTAGACACCCTGGGGCACGAGCTGAAGTGTTGCAGAGCTGCAGCCAAGGCCAAGATCCTGCACGCTGAAGATGGAGAAAGGCACAGCTGGAGCTAACGAAGAGAGCTGGCAGTTAAATAAAGCTTGTGGGTGAAGAGCTGAAATCACTGGGGCTGGGAAAGGGGATTTGTAGGGCGGGTGCTCTAATCACTGCTGGGCTGCGAAAGGGGGCTGCACACTCCATAGGATCCGAAGGGCTGGCACAGGGACTGTGGGGTTCTTGCTGCCACATCCCTTTTATGCCTCTGACATGGATGCTGGGGCTGGGCTTGTGACTGAAACTAGAACAGGATGTGTAGTGCGCACGTGGGGGCTCTAAGATTGCGCCTGAAAATCCTGGCAATGCAGTGATATGTTCTCGGTCTGCGACGGCACCTATGGGGCTGGGGGCAAAGTCACTGTGGGGCTGGGATTGTGTCTGAAAATGGAAAAAGAATTCTATTGCTGAGAGCGGGGTTCTGGGCTTTGAATTGAAATAATACAGCGTAGGCACAGTGGGTGGGCATTGGTGGGTGGCAGCTGAAATCACTTCAGAACTGGGATATTGATTCTGGGGTGGGCTTAGACACCCCGGGGCACGAGCTGAAGTGTTGCAGAGCTGCAGCCAAGGCCAAGATCCTGCACGCTGAAGATGGAGAAAGGCACAGCTGGAGCTAACGAAGAGAGCTGGCAGTTAAATAAAGCTTGTGGGTGAAGAGCTGAAATCACTGGGGCTGGGAAAGGGGATTTGTAGGGCGGCTGCTGTAATCACTGCAGGGCTGGGAAAGGGGGCTGCACACTCCATAGGATCCGAAGGGCTGGCACAGGGACTGTGGGGTTCTTGCTGCCACATCCTTTTATGCCTGTGACATGGATGCTGGGGCTGGGCTTGTGACTGAAACTAGAACAGGATGTGTAGTGTGCACGTGGGGGCTCTAATATTGCGCCTGAAAATCCCGGCAATGCAGTGATATGTTCTCGGTCTGCGACGGCACCTGTGGGGCTGGGGGCAAAGTCACTGTGGGGCTGGCAAATGGACTGTGGGGCTGGGATTGTGTCTGAAAATTGTAAAAGAACTCTATTGCTGAGAGCGGGGTTCTGGGCTTTGAATTGAAATAATACAGGCTAGGCACAGTGGCTGGGCACTTTTGGGTAGGAGCTGAAATCACTGCAGGACTGGGATATTGATTCTGGGGTGGGCTTAGACACCCTGGGGCACGAGCTGAAGTGTTGCAGAGCTGCAGCCAAGGCCAAGATCCTGCACGCTGAAGATGGAGAAAGGCACAGCTGGAGCTAACGAAGAGAGCTGGCAGTTAAATAAAGCTTGTGGGTGAAGAGCTGAAATCACTGGGGCTGGGAAAGGGGATTTGTAGGGTGGCTGCTGTAATCACTGCAGGGCTGGGAAAGGGGGCTGCACACTCCATAGGATCCGAAGGGCTGGCACAGGGACTGTGGGGTTCTTGCTGCCACATCCCTTTTATGCCTCTGACATGGATGCTGGGGCTGGGCTTGTGACTGAAACTAGAACAGGATGTGTAGTGCGCACGTGGGGGCTCTAAGATTGCGCCTGAAAATCCTGGCAATGCAGTGATATGTTCTCGGTCTGCGACGGCACCTGAGGGGCTGGCAAATGGACTGTGGGGCTGGGATTGTGTCTGAAAATTGTAAAAGAACTCTATTGCTGAGAGTGGGGTTCTGGGCTTTGAATTGAAATAATACAGGCTAGGCACAGTGGCTGGGCATTTTTGGGTAGGAGCTGAAATCACTGCAGGACTGGGATATTGATGGTGGGGTGGGCTTAGACACCCTGGGGCACGAGCTGAAGTGTTGCAGAGCTGCAGCCAAGGCCAAGATCCTGCACGCTGAAGATGGAGAAAGGCACAGCTGGAGCTAACGAAGAGAGCTGGCAGTTAAATAAAGCTTGTGGGTGAAGAGCTGAAATCACTGGGGCTGGGAAAGGGGATTTGTAGGGTGGCTGCTGTAATCACTGCAGGGCTGGGAAAGGGGGCTGCACACTCCATAGGATCCGAAGGGCTGGCACAGGGACTGTGGGGTTCTTGCTGCCACATCCCTTTATGCCTGTGACATGGATGCTGGGGCTGGGCTTGTGACTGAAACTAGAACAGGATGTGTAGTGCGCACGTGGGGGCTCTAAGATTGCGCCTGAAAATCCCGGCAATGCAGTGATATGTTCTCGGTCTGCGACGGCACCTGTGGGGCTGGGGGCAAAGTCACTGTGGGGCTGGGATTGTGTCTGAAAATGGAAAAAGAATTCTATTGCTGAGAGCGGGGTTCTGGGCTTTGAATTGAAATAATACAGCGTAGGCACAGTGGGTGGGCATTGGTGGGTGGCAGCTGAAATCACTTCAGAACTGGGATATTGATTCTGGGGTGGGCTTAGACACCCTGGGGCACGAGCTGAAGTGTTGCAGAGCTGCAGCCAAGGCCAAGATCCTGCACGCTGAAGATGGAGAAAGGCACAGCTGGAGCTAACGAAGAGAGCTGGCAGTTAAATAAAGCTTGTGGGTGAAGAGCTGAAATCACTGGGGCTGGGAAAGGGGATTTGTAGGGTGGCTGCTGTAATCACTGCAGGGCTGGGAAAGGGGGCTGCACACTCCATAGGATCCGAAGGGCTGGCACAGGGACTGTGGGGTTCTTGCTGCCACATCCCTTTTATGCCTCTGACATGGATGCTGGGGCTGGGCTTGTGACTGAAACTAGAACAGGATGTGTAGTGCGCACGTGGGGGCTCTAAGATTGCGCCTGAAAATCCTGGCAATGCAGTGATATGTTCTCGGTCTGCGACGGCACCTGAGGGGCTGGCAAATGGACTGTGGGGCTGGGATTGTGTCTGAAAATTGTAAAAGAACTCTATTGCTGAGAGTGGGGTTCTGGGCTTTGAATTGAAATAATACAGGCTAGGCACAGTGGCTGGGCACTTTTGGGTAGGAGCTGAAATCACTGCAGGACTGGGATATTGATGGTGGGGTGGGCTTAGACACCCTGGGGCACGAGCTGAAGTGTTGCAGAGCTGCAGCCAAGGCCAAGATCCTGCACGCTGAAGATGGAGAAAGGCACAGCTGGAGCTAACGAAGAGAGCTGGCAGTTAAATAAAGCTTGTGGGTGAAGAGCTGAAATCACTGGGGCTGGGAAAGGGGATTTGTAGGGCGGCTGCTGTAATCACTGCAGGGCTGGGAAAGGGGGCTGCACACTCCATAGGATCCGAAGGGCTGGCACAGGGACTGTGGGGTTCTTGCTGCCACATCCCTTTTATGCCTCTGACATGGATGCTGGGGCTGGGCTTGTGACTGAAACTAGAACAGGATGTGTAGTGCGCACGTGGGGGCTCTAAGATTGCGCCTGAAAATCCTGGCAATGCAGTGATATGTTCTCGGTCTGCGACGGCACCTATGGGGCTGGGGGCAAAGTCACTGTGGGGCTGGGATTGTGTCTGAAAATGGAAAAAGAATTCTATTGCTGAGAGCGGGATTCTGGGCTTTGAATTGAAATAATACAGCGTAGGCACAGTGGCTGGGCATTTTTGGGTAGGAGCTGAAATCACTGCAGGACTGGGATATTGATTCTGGGGTGGGCTTAGACACCCTGGGGCACGAGCTGAAGTGTTGCAGAGCTGCAGCCAAGGCCAAGATCCTGCACGCTGAAGATGGAGAAAGGCACAGCTGGAGCTAACGAAGAGAGCTGGCAGTTAAATAAAGCTTGTGGGTGAAGAGCTGAAATCACTGGGGCTGGGAAAGGGGATTTGTAGGGTGGCTGCTGTAATCACTGCAGGGCTGGGAAAGGGGGCTGCACACTCCATAGGATCCGAAGGGCTGGCACAGGGACTGTGGGGTTCTTGCTGCCACATCCCTTTTATGCCTCTGACATGGATGCTGGGGCTGGGCTTGTGACTGAAACTAGAACAGGATGTGTAGTGCGCACGTGGGGGCTCTAAGATTGCGCCTGAAAATCCTGGCAATGCAGTGATATGTTCTCGGTCTGCGACGGCACCTGTGGGGCTGGGGGCAAAGTCACTGTGGGGCTGGCAAATGGACTGTGGGGCTGGGATTGTGTCTGAAAATTGTAAAAGAACTCTATTGCTGAGAGCGGGGTTCTGGGCTTTGAATTGAAATAATACAGGCTAGGCACAGTGGCTGGGCATTTTTGGGTAGGAGCTGAAATCACTGCAGGACTGGGATATTGATTCTGGGGTGGGCTTAGACACCCTGGGGCACGAGCTGAAGTGTTGCAGAGCTGCAGCCAAGGCCAAGATCCTGCACGCTGAAGATGGAGAAAGGCACAGCTGGAGCTAACGAAGAGAGCTGGCAGTTAAATAAAGCTTGTGGGTGAAGAGCTGAAATCACTGGGGCTGGGAAAGGGGATTTGTAGGGTGGCTGCTGTAATCACTGCAGGGCTGGGAAAGGGGGCTGCACACTCCATAGGATCCGAAGGGCTGGCACAGGGACTGTGGGGTTCTTGCTGCCACATCCCTTTTATGCCTCTGACATGGATGCTGGGGCTGGGCTTGTGACTGAAACTAGAACAGGATGTGTAGTGCGCACGTGGGGGCTCTAAGATTGCGCCTGAAAATCCTGGCAATGCAGTGATATGTTCTCGGTCTGCGACGGCACCTGAGGGGCTGGCAAATGGACTGTGGGGCTGGGATTGTGTCTGAAAATTGTAAAAGAACTCTATTGCTGAGAGCGGGGTTCTGGGCTTTGAATTGAAATAATACAGCGTAGGCACAGTGGCTGGGCACTTTTGGGTAGGAGCTGAAATCACTGCAGGACTGGGATATTGATGGTGGGGTGGGCTTAGACACCCTGGGGCACGAGCTGAAGTGTTGCAGAGCTGCAGCCAAGGCCAAGATCCTGCACGCTGAAGATGGAGAAAGGCACAGCTGGAGCTAACGAAGAGAGCTGGCAGTTAAATAAAGCTTGTGGGTGAAGAGCTGAAATCACTGGGGCTGGGAAAGGGGATTTGTAGGGCGGGTGCTCTAATCACTGCTGGGCTGCGAAAGGGGGCTGCACACTCCATAGGATCCGAAGGGCTGGCACAGGGACTGTGGGGTTCTTGCCGCCACATCCCTTTTATGCCTGTGACATGGATGCTGGGGCTGGGCTTGTGACTGAAACTAGAACAGGATGTGTAGTGCGCACGTGGGGGCTCTAAGATTGCGCCTGAAAATCCCGGCAATGCAGTGATATGTTCTCGGTCTGCGACGGCACCTGTGGGGCTGGGGGCAAAGTCACTGTGGGGCTGGGATTGTGTCTGAAAATGGAAAAAGAATTCTATTGCTGAGAGCGGGGTTCTGGGCTTTGAATTGAAATAATACAGCGTAGGCACAGTGGGTGGGCATTGGTGGGTGGCAGCTGAAATCACTTCAGAACTGGGATATTGATTCTGGGGTGGGCTTAGACACCCTGGGGCACGAGCTGAAGTGTTGCAGAGCTGCAGCCAAGGCCAAGATCCTGCACGCTGAAGATGGAGAAAGGCACAGCTGGAGCTAACGAAGAGAGCTGGCAGTTAAATAAAGCTTGTGGGTGAAGAGCTGAAATCACTGGGGCTGGGAAAGGGGATTTGTAGGGTGGCTGCTGTAATCACTGCAGGGCTGGGAAAGGGGGCTGCACACTCCATAGGATCCGAAGGGCTGGCACAGGGACTGTGGGGTTCTTGCTGCCACATCCCTTTTATGCCTCTGACATGGATGCTGGGGCTGGGCTTGTGACTGAAACTAGAACAGGATGTGTAGTGCGCACGTGGGGGCTCTAAGATTGCGCCTGAAAATCCTGGCAATGCAGTGATATGTTCTCGGTCTGCGACGGCACCTGAGGGGCTGGCAAATGGACTGTGGGGCTGGGATTGTGTCTGAAAATTGTAAAAGAACTCTATTGCTGAGAGTGGGGTTCTGGGCTTTGAATTGAAATAATACAGGCTAGGCACAGTGGCTGGGCATTTTTGGGTAGGAGCTGAAATTACTGCAGGACTGGGATATTGATTCTGGGGTGGGCTTAGACACCCTGGGGCACGAGCTGAAGTGTTGCAGAGCTGCAGCCAAGGCCAAGATCCTGCACGCTGAAGATGGAGAAAGGCACAGCTGGAGCTAACGAAGAGAGCTGGCAGTTAAATAAAGCTTGTGGGTGAAGAGCTGAAATCACTGGGGCTGGGAAAGGGGATTTGTAGGGCGGGTGCTCTAATCACTGCTGGGCTGCGAAAGGGGGCTGCACACTCCATAGGATCCGAAGGGCTGGCACAGGGACTGTGGGGTTCTTGCTGCCACATCCCTTTTATGCCTCTGACATGGATGCTGGGGCTGGGCTTGTGACTGAAACTAGAACAGGATGTGTAGTGCGCACGTGGGGGCTCTAAGATTGCGCCTGAAAATCCTGGCAATGCAGTGATATGTTCTCGGTCTGCGACGGCACCTATGGGGCTGGGGGCAAAGTCACTGTGGGGCTGGGATTGTGTCTGAAAATGGAAAAAGAATTCTATTGCTGAGAGCGGGGTTCTGGGCTTTGAATTGAAATAATACAGCGTAGGCACAGTGGGTGGGCATTGGTGGGTGGCAGCTGAAATCACTTCAGAACTGGGATATTGATTCTGGGGTGGGCTTAGACACCCTGGGGCACGAGCTGAAGTGTTGCAGAGCTGCAGCCAAGGCCAAGATCCTGCACGCTGAAGATGGAGAAAGGCACAGCTGGAGCTAACGAAGAGAGCTGGCAGTTAAATAAAGCTTGTGGGTGAAGAGCTGAAATCACTGGGGCTGGGAAAGGGGATTTGTAGGGCGGCTGCTGTAATCACTGCAGGGCTGGGAAAGGGGGCTGCACACTCCATAGGATCCGAAGGGCTGGCACAGGGACTGTGGGGTTCTTGCTGCCACATCCTTTTATGCCTGTGACATGGATGCTGGGGCTGGGCTTGTGACTGAAACTAGAACAGGATGTGTAGTGTGCACGTGGGGGCTCTAATATTGCGCCTGAAAATCCCGGCAATGCAGTGATATGTTCTCGGTCTGCGACGGCACCTGTGGGGCTGGGGGCAAAGTCACTGTGGGGCTGGCAAATGGACTGTGGGGCTGGGATTGTGTCTGAAAATTGTAAAAGAACTCTATTGCTGAGAGCGGGGTTCTGGGCTTTGAATTGAAATAATACAGGCTAGGCACAGTGGCTGGGCACTTTTGGGTAGGAGCTGAAATCACTGCAGGACTGGGATATTGATTCTGGGGTGGGCTTAGACACCCTGGGGCACGAGCTGAAGTGTTGCAGAGCTGCAGCCAAGGCCAAGATCCTGCACGCTGAAGATGGAGAAAGGCACAGCTGGAGCTAACGAAGAGAGCTGGCAGTTAAATAAAGCTTGTGGGTGAAGAGCTGAAATCACTGGGGCTGGGAAAGGGGATTTGTAGGGCGGGTGCTCTAATCACTGCTGGGCTGCGAAAGGGGGCTGCACACTCCATAGGATCCGAAGGGCTGGCACAGGGACTGTGGGGTTCTTGCTGCCACATCCCTTTTATGCCTCTGACATGGATGCTGGGGCTGGGCTTGTGACTGAAACTAGAACAGGATGTGTAGTGCGCACGTGGGGGCTCTAAGATTGCGCCTGAAAATCCTGGCAATGCAGTGATATGTTCTCGGTCTGTGACGGCACCTATGGGGCTGGGGGCAAAGTCACTGTGGGGCTGGGATTGTGTCTGAAAATGGAAAAAGAATTCTATTGCTGAGAGCGGGGTTCTGGGCTTTGAATTGAAATAATACAGCGTAGGCACAGTGGGTGGGCATTGGTGGGTGGCAGCTGAAATCACTTCAGAACTGGGATATTGATTCTGGGGTGGGCTTAGACACCCCGGGGCACGAGCTGAAGTGTTGCAGAGCTGCAGCCAAGGCCAAGATCCTGCACGCTGAAGATGGAGAAAGGCACAGCTGGAGCTAACGAAGAGAGCTGGCAGTTAAATAAAGCTTGTGGGTGAAGAGCTGAAATCACTGGGGCTGGGAAAGGGGATTTGTAGGGCGGCTGCTGTAATCACTGCAGGGCTGGGAAAGGGGGCTGCACACTCCATAGGATCCGAAGGGCTGGCACAGGGACTGTGGGGTTCTTGCTGCCACATCCTTTTATGCCTGTGACATGGATGCTGGGGCTGGGCTTGTGACTGAAACTAGAACAGGATGTGTAGTGTGCACGTGGGGGCTCTAATATTGCGCCTGAAAATCCCGGCAATGCAGTGATATGTTCTCGGTCTGCGACGGCACCTGTGGGGCTGGGGGCAAAGTCACTGTGGGGCTGGCAAATGGACTGTGGGGCTGGGATTGTGTCTGAAAATTGTAAAAGAACTCTATTGCTGAGAGCGGGGTTCTGGGCTTTGAATTGAAATAATACAGGCTAGGCACAGTGGCTGGGCACTTTTGGGTAGGAGCTGAAATCACTGCAGGACTGGGATATTGATTCTGGGGTGGGCTTAGACACCCTGGGGCACGAGCTGAAGTGTTGCAGAGCTGCAGCCAAGGCCAAGATCCTGCACGCTGAAGATGGAGAAAGGCACAGCTGGAGCTAACGAAGAGAGCTGGCAGTTAAATAAAGCTTGTGGGTGAAGAGCTGAAATCACTGGGGCTGGGAAAGGGGATTTGTAGGGTGGCTGCTGTAATCACTGCAGGGCTGGGAAAGGGGGCTGCACACTCCATAGGATCCGAAGGGCTGGCACAGGGACTGTGGGGTTCTTGCTGCCACATCCCTTTTATGCCTCTGACATGGATGCTGGGGCTGGGCTTGTGACTGAAACTAGAACAGGATGTGTAGTGCGCACGTGGGGGCTCTAAGATTGCGCCTGAAAATCCTGGCAATGCAGTGATATGTTCTCGGTCTGCGACGGCACCTGAGGGGCTGGCAAATGGACTGTGGGGCTGGGATTGTGTCTGAAAATTGTAAAAGAACTCTATTGCTGAGAGTGGGGTTCTGGGCTTTGAATTGAAATAATACAGGCTAGGCACAGTGGCTGGGCATTTTTGGGTAGGAGCTGAAATCACTGCAGGACTGGGATATTGATGGTGGGGTGGGCTTAGACACCCTGGGGCACGAGCTGAAGTGTTGCAGAGCTGCAGCCAAGGCCAAGATCCTGCACGCTGAAGATGGAGAAAGGCACAGCTGGAGCTAACGAAGAGAGCTGGCAGTTAAATAAAGCTTGTGGGTGAAGAGCTGAAATCACTGGGGCTGGGAAAGGGGATTTGTAGGGTGGCTGCTGTAATCACTGCAGGGCTGGGAAAGGGGGCTGCACACTCCATAGGATCCGAAGGGCTGGCACAGGGACTGTGGGGTTCTTGCTGCCACATCCCTTTATGCCTGTGACATGGATGCTGGGGCTGGGCTTGTGACTGAAACTAGAACAGGATGTGTAGTGCGCACGTGGGGGCTCTAAGATTGCGCCTGAAAATCCTGGCAATGCAGTGATATGTTCTCGGTCTGCGACGGCACCTGAGGGGCTGGCAAATGGACTGTGGGGCTGGGATTGTGTCTGAAAATTGTAAAAGAACTCTATTGCTGAGAGTGGGGTTCTGGGCTTTGAATTGAAATAATACAGGCTAGGCACAGTGGCTGGGCACTTTTGGGTAGGAGCTGAAATCACTGCAGGACTGGGATATTGATGGTGGGGTGGGCTTAGACACCCTGGGGCACGAGCTGAAGTGTTGCAGAGCTGCAGCCAAGGCCAAGATCCTGCACGCTGAAGATGGAGAAAGGCACAGCTGGAGCTAACGAAGAGAGCTGGCAGTTAAATAAAGCTTGTGGGTGAAGAGCTGAAATCACTGGGGCTGGGAAAGGGGATTTGTAGGGCGGCTGCTGTAATCACTGCAGGGCTGGGAAAGGGGGCTGCACACTCCATAGGATCCGAAGGGCTGGCACAGGGACTGTGGGGTTCTTGCTGCCACATCCCTTTTATGCCTCTGACATGGATGCTGGGGCTGGGCTTGTGACTGAAACTAGAACAGGATGTGTAGTGCGCACGTGGGGGCTCTAAGATTGTGCCTGAAAATCCTGGCAATGCAGTGATATGTTCTCGGTCTGCGACGGCACCTATGGGGCTGGGGGCAAAGTCACTGTGGGGCTGGGATTGTGTCTGAAAATGGAAAAAGAATTCTATTGCTGAGAGCGGGATTCTGGGCTTTGAATTGAAATAATACAGCGTAGGCACAGTGGCTGGGCATTTTTGGGTAGGAGCTGAAATCACTGCAGGACTGGGATATTGATTCTGGGGTGGGCTTAGACACCCTGGGGCACGAGCTGAAGTGTTGCAGAGCTGCAGCCAAGGCCAAGATCCTGCACGCTGAAGATGGAGAAAGGCACAGCTGGAGCTAACGAAGAGAGCTGGCAGTTAAATAAAGCTTGTGGGTGAAGAGCTGAAATCACTGGGGCTGGGAAAGGGGATTTGTAGGGTGGCTGCTGTAATCACTGCAGGGCTGGGAAAGGGGGCTGCACACTCCATAGGATCCGAAGGGCTGGCACAGGGACTGTGGGGTTCTTGCTGCCACATCCCTTTTATGCCTCTGACATGGATGCTGGGGCTGGGCTTGTGACTGAAACTAGAACAGGATGTGTAGTGCGCACGTGGGGGCTCTAAGATTGCGCCTGAAAATCCTGGCAATGCAGTGATATGTTCTCGGTCTGCGACGGCACCTGAGGGGCTGGCAAATGGACTGTGGGGCTGGGATTGTGTCTGAAAATTGTAAAAGAACTCTATTGCTGAGAGTGGGGTTCTGGGCTTTGAATTGAAATAATACAGGCTAGGCACAGTGGCTGGGCACTTTTGGGTAGGAGCTGAAATCACTGCAGGACTGGGATATTGATGGTGGGGTGGGCTTAGACACCCTGGGGCACGAGCTGAAGTGTTGCAGAGCTGCAGCCAAGGCCAAGATCCTGCACGCTGAAGATGGAGAAAGGCACAGCTGGAGCTAACGAAGAGAGCTGGCAGTTAAATAAAGCTTGTGGGTGAAGAGCTGAAATCACTGGGGCTGGGAAAGGGGATTTGTAGGGCGGGTGCTCTAATCACTGCTGGGCTGCGAAAGGGGGCTGCACACTCCATAGGATCCGAAGGGCTGGCACAGGGACTGTGGGGTTCTTGCTGCCACATCCCTTTTATGCCTCTGACATGGATGCTGGGGCTGGGCTTGTGACTGAAACTAGAACAGGATGTGTAGTGCGCACGTGGGGGCTCTAAGATTGCGCCTGAAAATCCTGGCAATGCAGTGATATGTTCTCGGTCTGCGACGGCACCTATGGGGCTGGGGGCAAAGTCACTGTGGGGCTGGGATTGTGTCTGAAAATGGAAAAAGAATTCTATTGCTGAGAGCGGGGTTCTGGGCTTTGAATTGAAATAATACAGCGTAGGCACAGTGGGTGGGCATTGGTGGGTGGCAGCTGAAATCACTTCAGAACTGGGATATTGATTCTGGGGTGGGCTTAGACACCCTGGGGCACGAGCTGAAGTGTTGCAGAGCTGCAGCCAAGGCCAAGATCCTGCACGCTGAAGATGGAGAAAGGCACAGCTGGAGCTAACGAAGAGAGCTGGCAGTTAAATAAAGCTTGTGGGTGAAGAGCTGAAATCACTGGGGCTGGGAAAGGGGATTTGTAGGGCGGCTGCTGTAATCACTGCAGGGCTGGGAAAGGGGGCTGCACACTCCATAGGATCCGAAGGGCTGGCACAGGGACTGTGGGGTTCTTGCTGCCACATCCTTTTATGCCTGTGACATGGATGCTGGGGCTGGGCTTGTGACTGAAACTAGAACAGGATGTGTAGTGTGCACGTGGGGGCTCTAATATTGCGCCTGAAAATCCCGGCAATGCAGTGATATGTTCTCGGTCTGCGACGGCACCTGTGGGGCTGGGGGCAAAGTCACTGTGGGGCTGGCAAATGGACTGTGGGGCTGGGATTGTGTCTGAAAATTGTAAAAGAACTCTATTGCTGAGAGCGGGGTTCTGGGCTTTGAATTGAAATAATACAGGCTAGGCACAGTGGCTGGGCACTTTTGGGTAGGAGCTGAAATCACTGCAGGACTGGGATATTGATTCTGGGGTGGGCTTAGACACCCTGGGGCACGAGCTGAAGTGTTGCAGAGCTGCAGCCAAGGCCAAGATCCTGCACGCTGAAGATGGAGAAAGGCACAGCTGGAGCTAACGAAGAGAGCTGGCAGTTAAATAAAGCTTGTGGGTGAAGAGCTGAAATCACTGGGGCTGGGAAAGGGGATTTGTAGGGCGGGTGCTCTAATCACTGCTGGGCTGCGAAAGGGGGCTGCACACTCCATAGGATCCGAAGGGCTGGCACAGGGACTGTGGGGTTCTTGCTGCCACATCCCTTTTATGCCTCTGACATGGATGCTGGGGCTGGGCTTGTGACTGAAACTAGAACAGGATGTGTAGTGCGCACGTGGGGGCTCTAAGATTGCGCCTGAAAATCCTGGCAATGCAGTGATATGTTCTCGGTCTGCGACGGCACCTATGGGGCTGGGGGCAAAGTCACTGTGGGGCTGGGATTGTGTCTGAAAATGGAAAAAGAATTCTATTGCTGAGAGCGGGGTTCTGGGCTTTGAATTGAAATAATACAGCGTAGGCACAGTGGGTGGGCATTGGTGGGTGGCAGCTGAAATCACTTCAGAACTGGGATATTGATTCTGGGGTGGGCTTAGACACCCCGGGGCACGAGCTGAAGTGTTGCAGAGCTGCAGCCAAGGCCAAGATCCTGCACGCTGAAGATGGAGAAAGGCACAGCTGGAGCTAACGAAGAGAGCTGGCAGTTAAATAAAGCTTGTGGGTGAAGAGCTGAAATCACTGGGGCTGGGAAAGGGGATTTGTAGGGCGGCTGCTGTAATCACTGCAGGGCTGGGAAAGGGGGCTGCACACTCCATAGGATCCGAAGGGCTGGCACAGGGACTGTGGGGTTCTTGCTGCCACATCCCTTTTATGCCTGTGACATGGATGCTGGGGCTGGGCTTGTGACTGAAACTAGAACAGGATGTGTAGTGTGCACGTGGGGGCTCTAATATTGCGCCTGAAAATCCCGGCAATGCAGTGATATGTTCTCGGTCTGCGACGGCACCTGTGGGGCTGGGGGCAAAGTCACTGTGGGGCTGGCAAATGGACTGTGGGGCTGGGATTGTGTCTGAAAATTGTAAAAGAACTCTATTGCTGAGAGCGGGGTTCTGGGCTTTGAATTGAAATAATACAGGCTAGGCACAGTGGCTGGGCACTTTTGGGTAGGAGCTGAAATCACTGCAGGACTGGGATATTGATTCTGGGGTGGGCTTAGACACCCTGGGGCACGAGCTGAAGTGTTGCAGAGCTGCAGCCAAGGCCAAGATCCTGCACGCTGAAGATGGAGAAAGGCACAGCTGGAGCTAACGAAGAGAGCTGGCAGTTAAATAAAGCTTGTGGGTGAAGAGCTGAAATCACTGGGGCTGGGAAAGGGGATTTGTAGGGTGGCTGCTGTAATCACTGCAGGGCTGGGAAAGGGGGCTGCACACTCCATAGGATCCGAAGGGCTGGCACAGGGACTGTGGGGTTCTTGCTGCCACATCCCTTTTATGCCTCTGACATGGATGCTGGGGCTGGGCTTGTGACTGAAACTAGAACAGGATGTGTAGTGCGCACGTGGGGGCTCTAAGATTGCGCCTGAAAATCCTGGCAATGCAGTGATATGTTCTCGGTCTGCGACGGCACCTATGGGGCTGGGGGCAAAGTCACTGTGGGGCTGGGATTGTGTCTGAAAATGGAAAAAGAATTCTATTGCTGAGAGCGGGGTTCTGGGCTTTGAATTGAAATAATACAGCGTAGGCACAGTGGGTGGGCATTGGTGGGTGGCAGCTGAAATCACTTCAGAACTGGGATATTGATTCTGGGGTGGGCTTAGACACCCTGGGGCACGAGCTGAAGTGTTGCAGAGCTGCAGCCAAGGCCAAGATCCTGCATGCTGAAGATGGAGAAAGGCACAGCTGGAGCTAACGAAGAGAGCTGGCAGTTAAATAAAGCTTGTGGGTGAAGAGCTGAAATCACTGGGGCTGGGAAAGGGGATTTGTAGGGCAGCTGCTGTAATCACTGCAGGGCTGGGAAAGGGGGCTGCACACTCCATAGGATCCGAAGGGCTGGCACAGGGACTGTGGGGTTCTTGCTGCCACATCCTTTTATGCCTGTGACATGGATGCTGGGGCTGGGCTTGTGACTGAAACTAGAACAGGATGTGTAGTGTGCACGTGGGGGCTCTAATATTGCGCCTGAAAATCCCGGCAATGCAGTGATATGTTCTCGGTCTGCGACGGCACCTGTGGGGCTGGGGGCAAAGTCACTGTGGGGCTGGCAAATGGACTGTGGGGCTGGGATTGTGTCTGAAAATTGTAAAAGAACTCTATTGCTGAGAGCGGGGTTCTGGGCTTTGAATTGAAATAATACAGGCTAGGCACAGTGGCTGGGCACTTTTGGGTAGGAGCTGAAATCACTGCAGGACTGGGATATTGATTCTGGGGTGGGCTTAGACACCCTGGGGCACGAGCTGAAGTGTTGCAGAGCTGCAGCCAAGGCCAAGATCCTGCACGCTGAAGATGGAGAAAGGCACAGCTGGAGCTAACGAAGAGAGCTGGCAGTTAAATAAAGCTTGTGGGTGAAGAGCTGAAATCACTGGGGCTGGGAAAGGGGATTTGTAGGGTGGCTGCTGTAATCACTGCAGGGCTGGGAAAGGGGGCTGCACACTCCATAGGATCCGAAGGGCTGGCACAGGGACTGTGGGGTTCTTGCTGCCACATCCCTTTTATGCCTCTGACATGGATGCTGGGGCTGGGCTTGTGACTGAAACTAGAACAGGATGTGTAGTGCGCACGTGGGGGCTCTAAGATTGCGCCTGAAAATCCTGGCAATGCAGTGATATGTTCTCGGTCTGCGACGGCACCTGAGGGGCTGGCAAATGGACTGTGGGGCTGGGATTGTGTCTGAAAATTGTAAAAGAACTCTATTGCTGAGAGTGGGGTTCTGGGCTTTGAATTGAAATAATACAGGCTAGGCACAGTGGCTGGGCATTTTTGGGTAGGAGCTGAAATCACTGCAGGACTGGGATATTGATGGTGGGGTGGGCTTAGACACCCTGGGGCACGAGCTGAAGTGTTGCAGAGCTGCAGCCAAGGCCAAGATCCTGCACGCTGAAGATGGAGAAAGGCACAGCTGGAGCTAACGAAGAGAGCTGGCAGTTAAATAAAGCTTGTGGGTGAAGAGCTGAAATCACTGGGGCTGGGAAAGGGGATTTGTAGGGTGGCTGCTGTAATCACTGCAGGGCTGGGAAAGGGGGCTGCACACTCCATAGGATCCGAAGGGCTGGCACAGGGACTGTGGGGTTCTTGCTGCCACATCCCTTTATGCCTGTGACATGGATGCTGGGGCTGGGCTTGTGACTGAAACTAGAACAGGATGTGTAGTGCGCACGTGGGGGCTCTAAGATTGCGCCTGAAAATCCCGGCAATGCAGTGATATGTTCTCGGTCTGCGACGGCACCTGTGGGGCTGGGGGCAAAGTCACTGTGGGGCTGGGATTGTGTCTGAAAATGGAAAAAGAATTCTATTGCTGAGAGCGGGATTCTGGGCTTTGAATTGAAATAATACAGGCTAGGCACAGTGGCTGGGCATTTTTGGGTAGGAGCTGAAATCACTGCAGGACTGGGATATTGATTCTGGGGTGGGCTTAGACACCCTGGGGCACGAGCTGAAGTGTTGCAGAGCTGCAGCCAAGGCCAAGATCCTGCACGCTGAAGATGGAGAAAGGCACAGCTGGAGCTAACGAAGAGAGCTGGCAGTTAAATAAAGCTTGTGGGTGAAGAGCTGAAATCACTGGGGCTGGGAAAGGGGATTTGTAGGGTGGCTGCTGTAATCACTGCAGGGCTGGGAAAGGGGGCTGCACACTCCATAGGATCCGAAGGGCTGGCACAGGGACTGTGGGGTTCTTGCTGCCACATCCCTTTTATGCCTCTGACATGGATGCTGGGGCTGGGCTTGTGACTGAAACTAGAACAGGATGTGTAGTGCGCACGTGGGGGCTCTAAGATTGCGCCTGAAAATCCTGGCAATGCAGTGATATGTTCTCGGTCTGCGACGGCACCTGAGGGGCTGGCAAATGGACTGTGGGGCTGGGATTGTGTCTGAAAATTGTAAAAGAACTCTATTGCTGAGAGCGGGGTTCTGGGCTTTGAATTGAAATAATACAGGCTAGGCACAGTGGCTGGGCATTTTTGGGTAGGAGCTGAAATCACTGCAGGACTGGGATATTGATGGTGGGGTGGGCTTAGACACCCTGGGGCACGAGCTGAAGTGTTGCAGAGCTGCAGCCAAGGCCAAGATCCTGCACGCTGAAGATGGAGAAAGGCACAGCTGGAGCTAACGAAGAGAGCTGGCAGTTAAATAAAGCTTGTGGGTGAAGAGCTGAAATCACTGGGGCTGGGAAAGGGGATTTGTAGGGCGGCTGCTGTAATCACTGCAGGGCTGGGAAAGGGGGCTGCACACTCCATAGGATCCGAAGGGCTGGCACAGGGACTGTGGGGTTCTTGCTGCCACATCCCTTTATGCCTGTGACATGGATGCTGGGGCTGGGCTTGTGACTGAAACTAGAACAGGATGTGTAGTGCGCACGTGGGGGCTCTAAGATTGCGCCTGAAAATCCCGGCAATGCAGTGATATGTTCTCGGTCTGCGACGGCACCTGTGGGGCTGGGGGCAAAGTCACTGTGGGGCTGGCAAATGGACTGTGGGGCTGGGATTGTGTCTGAAAATTGTAAAAGAACTCTATTGCTGAGAGCGGGATTCTGGGCTTTGAATTGAAATAATACAGGCTAGGCACAGTGGCTGGGCACTTTTGGGTAGGAGCTGAAATCACTGCAGGACTGGGATATTGATGGTGGGGTGGGCTTAGACACCCTGGGGCACGAGCTGAAGTGTTGCAGAGCTGCAGCCAAGGCCAAGATCCTGCACGCTGAAGATGGAGAAAGGCACAGCTGGAGCTAACGAAGAGAGCTGGCAGTTAAATAAAGCTTGTGGGTGAAGAGCTGAAATCACTGGGGCTGGGAAAGGGGATTTGTAGGGTGGCTGCTGTAATCACTGCAGGGCTGGGAAAGGGGGCTGCACACTCCATAGGATCCGAAGGGCTGGCACAGGGACTGTGGGGTTCTTGCTGCCACATCCCTTTTATGCCTCTGACATGGATGCTGGGGCTGGGCTTGTGACTGAAACTAGAACAGGATGTGTAGTGCGCACGTGGGGGCTCTAAGATTGCGCCTGAAAATCCTGGCAATGCAGTGATATGTTCTCGGTCTGCGACGGCACCTGAGGGGCTGGCAAATGGACTGTGGGGCTGGGATTGTGTCTGAAAATTGTAAAAGAACTCTATTGCTGAGAGTGGGGTTCTGGGCTTTGAATTGAAATAATACAGGCTAGGCACAGTGGCTGGGCACTTTTGGGTAGGAGCTGAAATCACTGCAGGACTGGGATATTGATGGTGGGGTGGGCTTAGACACCCTGGGGCACGAGCTGAAGTGTTGCAGAGCTGCAGCCAAGGCCAAGATCCTGCACGCTGAAGATGGAGAAAGGCACAGCTGGAGCTAACGAAGAGAGCTGGCAGTTAAATAAAGCTTGTGGGTGAAGAGCTGAAATCACTGGGGCTGGGAAAGGGGATTTGTAGGGTGGCTGCTGTAATCACTGCAGGGCTGGGAAAGGGGGCTGCACACTCCATAGGATCCGAAGGGCTGGCACAGGGACTGTGGGGTTCTTGCTGCCACATCCCTTTTATGCCTCTGACATGGATGCTGGGGCTGGGCTTGTGACTGAAACTAGAACAGGATGTGTAGTGCGCACGTGGGGGCTCTAAGATTGCGCCTGAAAATCCCGGCAATGCAGTGATATGTTCTCGGTCTGCGACGGCACCTGTGGGGCTGGGGGCAAAGTCACTGTGGGGCTGGGATTGTGTCTGAAAATGGAAAAAGAATTCTATTGCTGAGAGCGGGATTCTGGGCTTTGAATTGAAATAATACAGGCTAGGCACAGTGGCTGGGCATTTTTGGGTAGGAGCTGAAATCACTGCAGGACTGGGATATTGATTCTGGGGTGGGCTTAGACACCCTGGGGCACGAGCTGAAGTGTTGCAGAGCTGCAGCCAAGGCCAAGATCCTGCACGCTGAAGATGGAGAAAGGCACAGCTGGAGCTAACGAAGAGAGCTGGCAGTTAAATAAAGCTTGTGGGTGAAGAGCTGAAATCACTGGGGCTGGGAAAGGGGATTTGTAGGGTGGCTGCTGTAATCACTGCAGGGCTGGGAAAGGGGGCTGCACACTCCATAGGATCCGAAGGGCTGGCACAGGGACTGTGGGGTTCTTGCTGCCACATCCCTTTTATGCCTCTGACATGGATGCTGGGGCTGGGCTTGTGACTGAAACTAGAACAGGATGTGTAGTGCGCACGTGGGGGCTCTAAGATTGCGCCTGAAAATCCTGGCAATGCAGTGATATGTTCTCGGTCTGCGACGGCACCTGAGGGGCTGGCAAATGGACTGTGGGGCTGGGATTGTGTCTGAAAATTGTAAAAGAACTCTATTGCTGAGAGCGGGGTTCTGGGCTTTGAATTGAAATAATACAGGCTAGGCACAGTGGCTGGGCATTTTTGGGTAGGAGCTGAAATCACTGCAGGACTGGGATATTGATGGTGGGGTGGGCTTAGACACCCTGGGGCACGAGCTGAAGTGTTGCAGAGCTGCAGCCAAGGCCAAGATCCTGCACGCTGAAGATGGAGAAAGGCACAGCTGGAGCTAACGAAGAGAGCTGGCAGTTAAATAAAGCTTGTGGGTGAAGAGCTGAAATCACTGGGGCTGGGAAAGGGGATTTGTAGGGTGGCTGCTGTAATCACTGCAGGGCTGGGAAAGGGGGCTGCACACTCCATAGGATCCGAAGGGCTGGCACAGGGACTGTGGGGTTCTTGCTGCCACATCCCTTTATGCCTGTGACATGGATGCTGGGGCTGGGCTTGTGACTGAAACTAGAACAGGATGTGTAGTGCGCACGTGGGGGCTCTAAGATTGCGCCTGAAAATCCTGGCAATGCAGTGATATGTTCTCGGTCTGCGACGGCACCTGTGGGGCTGGGGGCAAAGTCACTGTGGGGCTGGGATTGTGTCTGAAAATGGAAAAAGAATTCTATTGCTGAGAGCGGGGTTCTGGGCTTTGAATTGAAATAATACAGCGTAGGCACAGTGGGTGGGCATTGGTGGGTGGCAGCTGAAATCACTTCAGAACTGGGATATTGATTCTGGGGTGGGCTTAGACACCCTGGGGCACGAGCTGAAGTGTTGCAGAGCTGCAGCCAAGGCCAAGATCCTGCACGCTGAAGATGGAGAAAGGCACAGCTGGAGCTAACGAAGAGAGCTGGCAGTTAAATAAAGCTTGTGGGTGAAGAGCTGAAATCACTGGGGCTGGGAAAGGGGATTTGTAGGGTGGCTGCTGTAATCACTGCAGGGCTGGGAAAGGGGGCTGCACACTCCATAGGATCCGAAGGGCTGGCACAGGGACTGTGGGGTTCTTGCTGCCACATCCCTTTTATGCCTGTGACATGGATGCTGGGGCTGGGCTTGTGACTGAAACTAGAACAGGATGTGTAGTGCGCACGTGGGGGCTCTAAGATTGCGCCTGAAAATCCCGGCAATGCAGTGATATGTTCTCGGTCTGCGACGGCACCTGTGGGGCTGGGGGCAAAGTCACTGTGGGGCTGGCAAATGGACTGTGGGGCTGGGATTGTGTCTGAAAATTGTAAAAGAACTCTATTGCTGAGAGCGGGGTTCTGGGCTTTGAATTGAAATAATACAGGCTAGGCACAGTGGCTGGGCACTTTTGGGTAGGAGCTGAAATCACTGCAGGACTGGGATATTGATGGTGGGGTGGGCTTAGACACCCTGGGGCACGAGCTGAAGTGTTGCAGAGCTGCAGCCAAGGCCAAGATCCTGCACGCTGAAGATGGAGAAAGGCACAGCTGGAGCTAACGAAGAGAGCTGGCAGTTAAATAAAGCTTGTGGGTGAAGAGCTGAAATCACTGGGGCTGGGAAAGGGGATTTGTAGGGTGGCTGCTGTAATCACTGCAGGGCTGGGAAAGGGGGCTGCACACTCCATAGGATCCGAAGGGCTGGCACAGGGACTGTGGGGTTCTTGCTGCCACATCCCTTTTATGCCTCTGACATGGATGCTGGGGCTGGGCTTGTGACTGAAACTAGAACAGGATGTGTAGTGCGCACGTGGGGGCTCTAAGATTGCGCCTGAAAATCCTGGCAATGCAGTGATATGTTCTCGGTCTGCGACGGCACCTGAGGGGCTGGCAAATGGACTGTGGGGCTGGGATTGTGTCTGAAAATTGTAAAAGAACTCTATTGCTGAGAGTGGGGTTCTGGGCTTTGAATTGAAATAATACAGGCTAGGCACAGTGGCTGGGCACTTTTGGGTAGGAGCTGAAATCACTGCAGGACTGGGATATTGATGGTGGGGTGGGCTTAGACACCCTGGGGCACGAGCTGAAGTGTTGCAGAGCTGCAGCCAAGGCCAAGATCCTGCACGCTGAAGATGGAGAAAGGCACAGCTGGAGCTAACGAAGAGAGCTGGCAGTTAAATAAAGCTTGTGGGTGAAGAGCTGAAATCACTGGGGCTGGGAAAGGGGATTTGTAGGGTGGCTGCTGTAATCACTGCAGGGCTGGGAAAGGGGGCTGCACACTCCATAGGATCCGAAGGGCTGGCACAGGGACTGTGGGGTTCTTGCTGCCACATCCCTTTTATGCCTCTGACATGGATGCTGGGGCTGGGCTTGTGACTGAAACTAGAACAGGATGTGTAGTGCGCACGTGGGGGCTCTAAGATTGCGCCTGAAAATCCCGGCAATGCAGTGATATGTTCTCGGTCTGCGACGGCACCTGTGGGGCTGGGGGCAAAGTCACTGTGAGGCTGGGATTGTGTCTGAAAATGGAAAAAGAATTCTATTGCTGAGAGCGGGATTCTGGGCTTTGAATTGAAATAATACAGGCTAGGCACAGTGGCTGGGCATTTTTGGGTAGGAGCTGAAATCACTGCAGGACTGGGATATTGATTCTGGGGTGGGCTTAGACACCCTGGGGCACGAGCTGAAGTGTTGCAGAGCTGCAGCCAAGGCCAAGATCCTGCACGCTGAAGATGGAGAAAGGCACAGCTGGAGCTAACGAAGAGAGCTGGCAGTTAAATAAAGCTTGTGGGTGAAGAGCTGAAATCACTGGGGCTGGGAAAGGGGATTTGTAGGGTGGCTGCTGTAATCACTGCAGGGCTGGGAAAGGGGGCTGCACACTCCATAGGATCCGAAGGGCTGGCACAGGGACTGTGGGGTTCTTGCTGCCACATCCCTTTTATGCCTCTGACATGGATGCTGGGGCTGGGCTTGTGACTGAAACTAGAACAGGATGTGTAGTGCGCACGTGGGGGCTCTAAGATTGCGCCTGAAAATCCTGGCAATGCAGTGATATGTTCTCGGTCTGCGACGGCACCTGAGGGGCTGGCAAATGGACTGTGGGGCTGGGATTGTGTCTGAAAATTGTAAAAGAACTCTATTGCTGAGAGCGGGGTTCTGGGCTTTGAATTGAAATAATACAGGCTAGGCACAGTGGCTGGGCATTTTTGGGTAGGAGCTGAAATCACTGCAGGACTGGGATATTGATTCTGGGGTGGGCTTAGACACCCTGGGGCACGAGCTGAAGTGTTGCAGAGCTGCAGCCAAGGCCAAGATCCTGCACGCTGAAGATGGAGAAAGGCACAGCTGGAGCTAACGAAGAGAGCTGGCAGTTAAATAAAGCTTGTGGGTGAAGAGCTGAAATCACTGGGGCTGGGAAAGGGGATTTGTAGGGTGGCTGCTGTAATCACTGCAGGGCTGGGAAAGGGGGCTGCACACTCCATAGGATCCGAAGGGCTGGCACAGGGACTGTGGGGTTCTTGCTGCCACATCCCTTTATGCCTGTGACATGGATGCTGGGGCTGGGCTTGTGACTGAAACTAGAACAGGATGTGTAGTGCGCACGTGGGGGCTCTAAGATTGCGCCTGAAAATCCCGGCAATGCAGTGATATGTTCTCGGTCTGCGACGGCACCTGTGGGGCTGGGGGCAAAGTCACTGTGGGGCTGGGATTGTGTCTGAAAATGGAAAAAGAATTCTATTGCTGAGAGCGGGGTTCTGGGCTTTGAATTGAAATAATACAGCGTAGGCACAGTGGGTGGGCATTGGTGGGTGGCAGCTGAAATCACTTCAGAACTGGGATATTGATTCTGGGGTGGGCTTAGACACCCTGGGGCACGAGCTGAAGTGTTGCAGAGCTGCAGCCAAGGCCAAGATCCTGCACGCTGAAGATGGAGAAAGGCACAGCTGGAGCTAACGAAGAGAGCTGGCAGTTAAATAAAGCTTGTGGGTGAAGAGCTGAAATCACTGGGGCTGGGAAAGGGGATTTGTAGGGTGGCTGCTGTAATCACTGCAGGGCTGGGAAAGGGGGCTGCACACTCCATAGGATCCGAAGGGCTGGCACAGGGACTGTGGGGTTCTTGCTGCCACATCCCTTTTATGCCTGTGACATGGATGCTGGGGCTGGGCTTGTGACTGAAACTAGAACAGGATGTGTAGTGCGCACGTGGGGGCTCTAAGATTGCGCCTGAAAATCCCGGCAATGCAGTGATATGTTCTCGGTCTGCGACGGCACCTGTGGGGCTGGGGGCAAAGTCACTGTGGGGCTGGGATTGTGTCTGAAAATGGAAAAAGAATTCTATTGCTGAGAGCGGGATTCTGGGCTTTGAATTGAAATAATACAGGCTAGGCACAGTGGCTGGGCATTTTTGGGTAGGAGCTGAAATCACTGCAGGACTGGGATATTGATTCTGGGGTGGGCTTAGACACCCTGGGGCACGAGCTGAAGTGTTGCAGAGCTGCAGCCAAGGCCAAGATCCTGCACGCTGAAGATGGAGAAAGGCACAGCTGGAGCTAACGAAGAGAGCTGGCAGTTAAATAAAGCTTGTGGGTGAAGAGCTGAAATCACTGGGGCTGGGAAAGGGGATTTGTAGGGTGGCTGCTGTAATCACTGCAGGGCTGGGAAAGGGGGCTGCACACTCCATAGGATCCGAAGGGCTGGCACAGGGACTGTGGGGTTCTTGCTGCCACATCCCTTTTATGCCTCTGACATGGATGCTGGGGCTGGGCTTGTGACTGAAACTAGAACAGGATGTGTAGTGCGCACGTGGGGGCTCTAAGATTGCGCCTGAAAATCCTGGCAATGCAGTGATATGTTCTCGGTCTGCGACGGCACCTGAGGGGCTGGCAAATGGACTGTGGGGCTGGGATTGTGTCTGAAAATTGTAAAAGAACTCTATTGCTGAGAGCGGGGTTCTGGGCTTTGAATTGAAATAATACAGGCTAGGCACAGTGGCTGGGCATTTTTGGGTAGGAGCTGAAATCACTGCAGGACTGGGATATTGATGGTGGGGTGGGCTTAGACACCCTGGGGCACGAGCTGAAGTGTTGCAGAGCTGCAGCCAAGGCCAAGATCCTGCACGCTGAAGATGGAGAAAGGCACAGCTGGAGCTAACGAAGAGAGCTGGCAGTTAAATAAAGCTTGTGGGTGAAGAGCTGAAATCACTGGGGCTGGGAAAGGGGATTTGTAGGGTGGCTGCTGTAATCACTGCAGGGCTGGGAAAGGGGGCTGCACACTCCATAGGATCCGAAGGGCTGGCACAGGGACTGTGGGGTTCTTGCTGCCACATCCCTTTATGCCTGTGACATGGATGCTGGGGCTGGGCTTGTGACTGAAACTAGAACAGGATGTGTAGTGCGCACGTGGGGGCTCTAAGATTGCGCCTGAAAATCCCGGCAATGCAGTGATATGTTCTCGGTCTGCGACGGCACCTGTGGGGCTGGGGGCAAAGTCACTGTGGGGCTGGGATTGTGTCTGAAAATGGAAAAAGAATTCTATTGCTGAGAGCGGGGTTCTGGGCTTTGAATTGAAATAATACAGCGTAGGCACAGTGGGTGGGCATTGGTGGGTGGCAGCTGAAATCACTTCAGAACTGGGATATTGATTCTGGGGTGGGCTTAGACACCCTGGGGCACGAGCTGAAGTGTTGCAGAGCTGCAGCCAAGGCCAAGATCCTGCACGCTGAAGATGGAGAAAGGCACAGCTGGAGCTAACGAAGAGAGCTGGCAGTTAAATAAAGCTTGTGGGTGAAGAGCTGAAATCACTGGGGCTGGGAAAGGGGATTTGTAGGGTGGCTGCTGTAATCACTGCAGGGCTGGGAAAGGGGGCTGCACACTCCATAGGATCCGAAGGGCTGGCACAGGGACTGTGGGGTTCTTGCTGCCACATCCCTTTTATGCCTGTGACATGGATGCTGGGGCTGGGCTTGTGACTGAAACTAGAACAGGATGTGTAGTGCGCACGTGGGGGCTCTAAGATTGCGCCTGAAAATCCCGGCAATGCAGTGATATGTTCTCGGTCTGCGACGGCACCTGTGGGGCTGGGGGCAAAGTCACTGTGGGGCTGGCAAATGGACTGTGGGGCTGGGATTGTGTCTGAAAATTGTAAAAGAACTCTATTGCTGAGAGCGGGGTTCTGGGCTTTGAATTGAAATAATACAGGCTAGGCACAGTGGCTGGGCATTTTTGGGTAGGAGCTGAAATCACTGCAGGACTGGGATATTGATGGTGGGGTGGGCTTAGACACCCTGGGGCACGAGCTGAAGTGTTGCAGAGCTGCAGCCAAGGCCAAGATCCTGCACGCTGAAGATGGAGAAAGGCACAGCTGGAGCTAACGAAGAGAGCTGGCAGTTAAATAAAGCTTGTGGGTGAAGAGCTGAAATCACTGGGGCTGGGAAAGGGGATTTGTAGGGTGGCTGCTGTAATCACTGCAGGGCTGGGAAAGGGGGCTGCACACTCCATAGGATCCGAAGGGCTGGCACAGGGACTGTGGGGTTCTTGCTGCCACATCCCTTTTATGCCTCTGACATGGATGCTGGGGCTGGGCTTGTGACTGAAACTAGAACAGGATGTGTAGTGCGCACGTGGGGGCTCTAAGATTGCGCCTGAAAATCCTGGCAATGCAGTGATATGTTCTCGGTCTGCGACGGCACCTGAGGGGCTGGCAAATGGACTGTGGGGCTGGGATTGTGTCTGAAAATTGTAAAAGAACTCTATTGCTGAGAGTGGGGTTCTGGGCTTTGAATTGAAATAATACAGGCTAGGCACAGTGGCTGGGCACTTTTGGGTAGGAGCTGAAATCACTGCAGGACTGGGATATTGATGGTGGGGTGGGCTTAGACACCCTGGGGCACGAGCTGAAGTGTTGCAGAGCTGCAGCCAAGGCCAAGATCCTGCACGCTGAAGATGGAGAAAGGCACAGCTGGAGCTAACGAAGAGAGCTGGCAGTTAAATAAAGCTTGTGGGTGAAGAGCTGAAATCACTGGGGCTGGGAAAGGGGATTTGTAGGGTGGCTGCTGTAATCACTGCAGGGCTGGGAAAGGGGGCTGCACACTCCATAGGATCCGAAGGGCTGGCACAGGGACTGTGGGGTTCTTGCTGCCACATCCCTTTTATGCCTCTGACATGGATGCTGGGGCTGGGCTTGTGACTGAAACTAGAACAGGATGTGTAGTGCGCACGTGGGGGCTCTAAGATTGCGCCTGAAAATCCCGGCAATGCAGTGATATGTTCTCGGTCTGCGACGGCACCTGTGGGGCTGGGGGCAAAGTCACTGTGAGGCTGGGATTGTGTCTGAAAATGGAAAAAGAATTCTATTGCTGAGAGCGGGATTCTGGGCTTTGAATTGAAATAATACAGGCTAGGCACAGTGGCTGGGCATTTTTGGGTAGGAGCTGAAATCACTGCAGGACTGGGATATTGATTCTGGGGTGGGCTTAGACACCCTGGGGCACGAGCTGAAGTGTTGCAGAGCTGCAGCCAAGGCCAAGATCCTGCACGCTGAAGATGGAGAAAGGCACAGCTGGAGCTAACGAAGAGAGCTGGCAGTTAAATAAAGCTTGTGGGTGAAGAGCTGAAATCACTGGGGCTGGGAAAGGGGATTTGTAGGGTGGCTGCTGTAATCACTGCAGGGCTGGGAAAGGGGGCTGCACACTCCATAGGATCCGAAGGGCTGGCACAGGGACTGTGGGGTTCTTGCTGCCACATCCCTTTTATGCCTCTGACATGGATGCTGGGGCTGGGCTTGTGACTGAAACTAGAACAGGATGTGTAGTGCGCACGTGGGGGCTCTAAGATTGCGCCTGAAAATCCTGGCAATGCAGTGATATGTTCTCGGTCTGCGACGGCACCTGAGGGGCTGGCAAATGGACTGTGGGGCTGGGATTGTGTCTGAAAATTGTAAAAGAACTCTATTGCTGAGAGCGGGGTTCTGGGCTTTGAATTGAAATAATACAGGCTAGGCACAGTGGCTGGGCATTTTTGGGTAGGAGCTGAAATCACTGCAGGACTGGGATATTGATGGTGGGGTGGGCTTAGACACCCTGGGGCACGAGCTGAAGTGTTGCAGAGCTGCAGCCAAGGCCAAGATCCTGCACGCTGAAGATGGAGAAAGGCACAGCTGGAGCTAACGAAGAGAGCTGGCAGTTAAATAAAGCTTGTGGGTGAAGAGCTGAAATCACTGGGGCTGGGAAAGGGGATTTGTAGGGTGGCTGCTGTAATCACTGCAGGGCTGGGAAAGGGGGCTGCACACTCCATAGGATCCGAAGGGCTGGCACAGGGACTGTGGGGTTCTTGCTGCCACATCCCTTTATGCCTGTGACATGGATGCTGGGGCTGGGCTTGTGACTGAAACTAGAACAGGATGTGTAGTGCGCACGTGGGGGCTCTAAGATTGCGCCTGAAAATCCCGGCAATGCAGTGATATGTTCTCGGTCTGCGACGGCACCTGTGGGGCTGGGGGCAAAGTCACTGTGGGGCTGGGATTGTGTCTGAAAATGGAAAAAGAATTCTATTGCTGAGAGCGGGGTTCTGGGCTTTGAATTGAAATAATACAGCGTAGGCACAGTGGGTGGGCATTGGTGGGTGGCAGCTGAAATCACTTCAGAACTGGGATATTGATTCTGGGGTGGGCTTAGACACCCTGGGGCACGAGCTGAAGTGTTGCAGAGCTGCAGCCAAGGCCAAGATCCTGCACGCTGAAGATGGAGAAAGGCACAGCTGGAGCTAACGAAGAGAGCTGGCAGTTAAATAAAGCTTGTGGGTGAAGAGCTGAAATCACTGGGGCTGGGAAAGGGGATTTGTAGGGTGGCTGCTGTAATCACTGCAGGGCTGGGAAAGGGGGCTGCACACTCCATAGGATCCGAAGGGCTGGCACAGGGACTGTGGGGTTCTTGCTGCCACATCCCTTTTATGCCTGTGACATGGATGCTGGGGCTGGGCTTGTGACTGAAACTAGAACAGGATGTGTAGTGCGCACGTGGGGGCTCTAAGATTGCGCCTGAAAATCCCGGCAATGCAGTGATATGTTCTCGGTCTGCGACGGCACCTGTGGGGCTGGGGGCAAAGTCACTGTGGGGCTGGCAAATGGACTGTGGGGCTGGGATTGTGTCTGAAAATTGTAAAAGAACTCTATTGCTGAGAGCGGGGTTCTGGGCTTTGAATTGAAATAATACAGGCTAGGCACAGTGGCTGGGCATTTTTGGGTAGGAGCTGAAATCACTGCAGGACTGGGATATTGATGGTGGGGTGGGCTTAGACACCCTGGGGCACGAGCTGAAGTGTTGCAGAGCTGCAGCCAAGGCCAAGATCCTGCACGCTGAAGATGGAGAAAGGCACAGCTGGAGCTAACGAAGAGAGCTGGCAGTTAAATAAAGCTTGTGGGTGAAGAGCTGAAATCACTGGGGCTGGGAAAGGGGATTTGTAGGGTGGCTGCTGTAATCACTGCAGGGCTGGGAAAGGGGGCTGCACACTCCATAGGATCCGAAGGGCTGGCACAGGGACTGTGGGGTTCTTGCTGCCACATCCCTTTTATGCCTCTGACATGGATGCTGGGGCTGGGCTTGTGACTGAAACTAGAACAGGATGTGTAGTGCGCACGTGGGGGCTCTAAGATTGCGCCTGAAAATCCTGGCAATGCAGTGATATGTTCTCGGTCTGCGACGGCACCTGAGGGGCTGGCAAATGGACTGTGGGGCTGGGATTGTGTCTGAAAATTGTAAAAGAACTCTATTGCTGAGAGCGGGGTTCTGGGCTTTGAATTGAAATAATACAGGCTAGGCACAGTGGCTGGGCACTTTTGGGTAGGAGCTGAAATCACTGCAGGACTGGGATATTGATGGTGGGGTGGGCTTAGACACCCTGGGGCACGAGCTGGTGTTGCAGAGCTGCAGCCAAGGCCAAGATCCTGCACGCTGAAGATGGAGAAAGGCACAGCTGGAGCTAACGAAGAGAGCTGGCAGTTAAATAAAGCTTGTGGGTGAAGAGCTGAAATCACTGGGGCTGGGAAAGGGGATTTGTAGGGTGGCTGCTGTAATCACTGCAGGGCTGGGAAAGGGGGCTGCACACTCCATAGGATCCGAAGGGCTGGCACAGGGACTGTGGGGTTCTTGCTGCCACATCCCTTTTATGCCTGTGACATGGATGCTGGGGCTGGGCTTGTGACTGAAACTAGAACAGGATGTGTAGTGCGCACGTGGGGGCTCTAAGATTGCGCCTGAAAATCCCGGCAATGCAGTGATATGTTCTCGGTCTGCGACGGCACCTGTGGGGCTGGGGGCAAAGTCACTGTGAGGCTGGGATTGTGTCTGAAAATGGAAAAAGAATTCTATTGCTGAGAGCGGGATTCTGGGCTTTGAATTGAAATAATACAGGCTAGGCACAGTGGCTGGGCATTTTTGGGTAGGAGCTGAAATCACTGCAGGACTGGGATATTGATGGTGGGGTGGGCTTAGACACCCTGGGGCACGAGCTGAAGTGTTGCAGAGCTGCAGCCAAGGCCAAGATCCTGCACGCTGAAGATGGAGAAAGGCACAGCTGGAGCTAACGAAGAGAGCTGGCAGTTAAATAAAGCTTGTGGGTGAAGAGCTGAAATCACTGGGGCTGGGAAAGGGGATTTGTAGGGTGGCTGCTGTAATCACTGCAGGGCTGGGAAAGGGGGCTGCACACTCCATAGGATCCGAAGGGCTGGCACAGGGACTGTGGGGTTCTTGCTGCCACATCCCTTTTATGCCTCTGACATGGATGCTGGGGCTGGGCTTGTGACTGAAACTAGAACAGGATGTGTAGTGCGCACGTGGGGGCTCTAAGATTGCGCCTGAAAATCCTGGCAATGCAGTGATATGTTCTCGGTCTGCGACGGCACCTGAGGGGCTGGCAAATGGACTGTGGGGCTGGGATTGTGTCTGAAAATTGTAAAAGAACTCTATTGCTGAGAGCGGGGTTCTGGGCTTTGAATTGAAATAATACAGGCTAGGCACAGTGGCTGGGCATTTTTGGGTAGGAGCTGAAATCACTGCAGGACTGGGATATTGATGGTGGGGTGGGCTTAGACACCCTGGGGCACGAGCTGAAGTGTTGCAGAGCTGCAGCCAAGGCCAAGATCCTGCACGCTGAAGATGGAGAAAGGCACAGCTGGAGCTAACGAAGAGAGCTGGCAGTTAAATAAAGCTTGTGGGTGAAGAGCTGAAATCACTGGGGCTGGGAAAGGGGATTTGTAGGGTGGCTGCTGTAATCACTGCAGGGCTGGGAAAGGGGGCTGCACACTCCATAGGATCCGAAGGGCTGGCACAGGGACTGTGGGGTTCTTGCTGCCACATCCCTTTATGCCTGTGACATGGATGCTGGGGCTGGGCTTGTGACTGAAACTAGAACAGGATGTGTAGTGCGCACGTGGGGGCTCTAAGATTGCGCCTGAAAATCCTGGCAATGCAGTGATATGTTCTCGGTCTGCGACGGCACCTGTGGGGCTGGGGGCAAAGTCACTGTGGGGCTGGGATTGTGTCTGAAAATGGAAAAAGAATTCTATTGCTGAGAGCGGGGTTCTGGGCTTTGAATTGAAATAATACAGCGTAGGCACAGTGGGTGGGCATTGGTGGGTGGCAGCTGAAATCACTTCAGAACTGGGATATTGATTCTGGGGTGGGCTTAGACACCCTGGGGCACGAGCTGAAGTGTTGCAGAGCTGCAGCCAAGGCCAAGATCCTGCACGCTGAAGATGGAGAAAGGCACAGCTGGAGCTAACGAAGAGAGCTGGCAGTTAAATAAAGCTTGTGGGTGAAGAGCTGAAATCACTGGGGCTGGGAAAGGGGATTTGTAGGGTGGCTGCTGTAATCACTGCAGGGCTGGGAAAGGGGGCTGCACACTCCATAGGATCCGAAGGGCTGGCACAGGGACTGTGGGGTTCTTGCTGCCACATCCCTTTTATGCCTCTGACATGGATGCTGGGGCTGGGCTTGTGACTGAAACTAGAACAGGATGTGTAGTGCGCACGTGGGGGCTCTAAGATTGCGCCTGAAAATCCCGGCAATGCAGTGATATGTTCTCGGTCTGCGACGGCACCTGTGGGGCTGGGGGCAAAGTCACTGTGGGGCTGGCAAATGGACTGTGGGGCTGGGATTGTGTCTGAAAATTGTAAAAGAACTCTATTGCTGAGAGTGGGGTTCTGGGCTTTGAATTGAAATAATACAGGCTAGGCACAGTGGCTGGGCATTTTTGGGTAGGAGCTGAAATCACTGCAGGACTGGGATATTGATGGTGGGGTGGGCTTAGACACCCTGGGGCACGAGCTGGTGTTGCAGAGCTGCAGCCAAGGCCAAGATCCTGCACGCTGAAGATGGAGAAAGGCACAGCTGGAGCTAACGAAGAGAGCTGGCAGTTAAATAAAGCTTGTGGGTGAAGAGCTGAAATCACTGGGGCTGGGAAAGGGGATTTGTAGGGTGGCTGCTGTAATCACTGCAGGGCTGGGAAAGGGGGCTGCACACTCCATAGGATCCGAAGGGCTGGCACAGGGACTGTGGGGTTCTTGCTGCCACATCCCTTTTATGCCTCTGACATGGATGCTGGGGCTGGGCTTGTGACTGAAACTAGAACAGGATGTGTAGTGCGCACGTGGGGGCTCTAAGATTGCGCCTGAAAATCCCGGCAATGCAGTGATATGTTCTCGGTCTGCGACGGCACCTGTGGGGCTGGGGGCAAAGTCACTGTGAGGCTGGGATTGTGTCTGAAAATGGAAAAAGAATTCTATTGCTGAGAGCGGGATTCTGGGCTTTGAATTGAAATAATACAGGCTAGGCACAGTGGCTGGGCATTTTTGGGTAGGAGCTGAAATCACTGCAGGACTGGGATATTGATTCTGGGGTGGGCTTAGACACCCTGGGGCACGAGCTGAAGTGTTGCAGAGCTGCAGCCAAGGCCAAGATCCTGCACGCTGAAGATGGAGAAAGGCACAGCTGGAGCTAACGAAGAGAGCTGGCAGTTAAATAAAGCTTGTGGGTGAAGAGCTGAAATCACTGGGGCTGGGAAAGGGGATTTGTAGGGTGGCTGCTGTAATCACTGCAGGGCTGGGAAAGGGGGCTGCACACTCCATAGGATCCGAAGGGCTGGCACAGGGACTGTGGGGTTCTTGCTGCCACATCCCTTTTATGCCTCTGACATGGATGCTGGGGCTGGGCTTGTGACTGAAACTAGAACAGGATGTGTAGTGCGCACGTGGGGGCTCTAAGATTGCGCCTGAAAATCCTGGCAATGCAGTGATATGTTCTCGGTCTGCGACGGCACCTGAGGGGCTGGCAAATGGACTGTGGGGCTGGGATTGTGTCTGAAAATTGTAAAAGAACTCTATTGCTGAGAGCGGGGTTCTGGGCTTTGAATTGAAATAATACAGGCTAGGCACAGTGGCTGGGCATTTTTGGGTAGGAGCTGAAATCACTGCAGGACTGGGATATTGATGGTGGGGTGGGCTTAGACACCCTGGGGCACGAGCTGAAGTGTTGCAGAGCTGCAGCCAAGGCCAAGATCCTGCACGCTGAAGATGGAGAAAGGCACAGCTGGAGCTAACGAAGAGAGCTGGCAGTTAAATAAAGCTTGTGGGTGAAGAGCTGAAATCACTGGGGCTGGGAAAGGGGATTTGTAGGGTGGCTGCTGTAATCACTGCAGGGCTGGGAAAGGGGGCTGCACACTCCATAGGATCCGAAGGGCTGGCACAGGGACTGTGGGGTTCTTGCTGCCACATCCCTTTATGCCTGTGACATGGATGCTGGGGCTGGGCTTGTGACTGAAACTAGAACAGGATGTGTAGTGCGCACGTGGGGGCTCTAACATTGCGCCTGAAAATCCCGGCAATGCAGTGATATGTTCTCGGTCTGCGACGGCACCTGAGGGGCTGGGGGCAAAGTCACTGTGGGGCTGGGATTGTGTCTGAAAATGGAAAAAGAATTCTATTGCTGAGAGCGGGGTTCTGGGCTTTGAATTGAAATAATACAGCGTAGGCACAGTGGGTGGGCATTGGTGGGTGGCAGCTGAAATCACTTCAGAACTGGGATATTGATGGTGGGGTGGGCTTAGACACCCTGGGGCACGAGCTGAAGTGTTGCAGAGCTGCAGCCAAGGCCAAGATCCTGCACGCTGAAGATGGAGAAAGGCACAGCTGGAGCTAACGAAGAGAGCTGGCAGTTAAATAAAGCTTGTGGGTGAAGAGCTGAAATCACTGGGGCTGGGAAAGGGGATTTGTAGGGTGGCTGCTGTAATCACTGCAGGGCTGGGAAAGGGGGCTGCACACTCCATAGGATCCGAAGGGCTGGCACAGGGACTGTGGGGTTCTTGCTGCCACATCCCTTTATGCCTGTGACATGGATGCTGGGGCTGGGCTTGTGACTGAAACTAGAAAAGGATGTGTAGTGCGCACGTGGGGGCTCTAACATTGCGCCTGAAAATCCCGGCAATGCAGTGATATGTTCTCGGTCTGCGACGGCACCTGTGGGGCTGGGGGCAAAGTCACTGTGGGGCTGGGATTGTGTCTGAAAATGGAAAAAGAACTCTATTGCTGAGAGCGGGGTTCTGGGCTTTGAATTGAAATAATACAGGCTAGGCACAGTGGCTGGGCATTTTTGGGTAGGAGCTGAAATCACTGCAGGACTGGGATATTGATGGTGGGGTGGGCTTAGACACCCTGGGGCACGAGCTGAAGTGTTGCAGAGCTGCAGCCAAGGCCAAGATCCTGCACGCTGAAGATGGAGAAAGGCACAGCTGGAGCTAACGAAGAGAGCTGGCAGTTAAATAAAGCTTGTGGGTGAAGAGCTGAAATCACTGGGGCTGGGAAAGGGGATTTGTAGGGTGGCTGCTGTAATCACTGCAGGGCTGGGAAAGGGGGCTGCACACTCCATAGGATCCGAAGGGCTGGCACAGGGACTGTGGGGTTCTTGCTGCCACATCCCTTTTATGCCTGTGACATGGATGCTGGGGCTGGGCTTGTGACTGAAACTAGAACAGGATGTGTAGTGCGCACGTGGGGGCTCTAAGATTGCGCCTGAAAATCCTGGCAATGCAGTGATATGTTCTCGGTCTGCGACGGCACCTGTGGGGCTGGGGGCAAAGTCACTGTGGGGCTGGCAAATGGACTGTGGGGCTGGGATTGTGTCTGAAAATTGTAAAAGAACTCTATTGCTGAGAGCGGGGTTCTGGGCTTTGAATTGAAATAATACAGGCTAGGCACAGTGGCTGGGCATTTTTGGGTAGGAGCTGAAATCACTGCAGGACTGGGATATTGATGGTGGGGTGGGCTTAGACACCCTGGGGCACGAGCTGAAGTGTTGCAGAGCTGCAGCCAAGGCCAAGATCCTGCACGCTGAAGATGGAGAAAGGCACAGCTGGAGCTAACGAAGAGAGCTGGCAGTTAAATAAAGCTTGTGGGTGAAGAGCTGAAATCACTGGGGCTGGGAAAGGGGATTTGTAGGGTGGCTGCTGTAATCACTGCAGGGCTGGGAAAGGGGGCTGCACACTCCATAGGATCCGAAGGGCTGGCACAGGGACTGTGGGGTTCTTGCTGCCACATCCCTTTATGCCTGTGACATGGATGCTGGGGCTGGGCTTGTGACTGAAACTAGAACAGGATGTGTAGTGCGCACGTGGGGGCTCTAACATTGCGCCTGAAAATCCCGGCAATGCAGTGATATGTTCTCGGTCTGCGACGGCACCTGTGGGGCTGGGGGCAAAGTCACTGTGGGGCTGGGATTGTGTCTGAAAATGGAAAAAGAATTCTATTGCTGAGAGCGGGGTTCTGGGCTTTGAATTGAAATAATACAGCGTAGGCACAGTGGGTGGGCATTGGTGGGTGGCAGCTGAAATCACTTCAGAACTGGGATATTGATTCTGGGGTGGGCTTAGACACCCTGGGGCACGAGCTGAAGTGTTGCAGAGCTGCAGCCAAGGCCAAGATCCTGCACGCTGAAGATGGAGAAAGGCACAGCTGGAGCTAACGAAGAGAGCTGGCAGTTAAGTAAAGCTTGTGGGTGAAGAGCTGAAATCACTGGGGCTGGGAAAGGGGATTTGTAGGGTGGCTGCTGTAATCACTGCAGGGCTGGGAAAGGGGGCTGCACACTCCATAGGATCCGAAGGGCTGGCACAGGGACTGTGGGGTTCTTGCTGCCACATCCCTTTTATGCCTCTGACATGGATGCTGGGGCTGGGCTTGTGACTGAAACTAGAACAGGATGTGTAGTGCGCACGTGGGGGCTCTAAGATTGCGCCTGAAAATCCCGGCAATGCAGTGATATGTTCTCGGTCTGCGACGGCACCTGTGGGGCTGGGGGCAAAGTCACTGTGGGGCTGGCAAATGGACTGTGGGGCTGGGATTGTGTCTGAAAATTGTAAAAGAACTCTATTGCTGAGAGCGGGGTTCTGGGCTTTGAATTGAAATAATACAGGCTAGGCACAGTGGCTGGGCACTTTTGGGTAGGAGCTGAAATCACTGCAGGACTGGGATATTGATGGTGGGGTGGGCTTAGACACCCTGGGGCACGAGCTGAAGTGTTGCAGAGCTGCAGCCAAGGCCAAGATCCTGCACGCTGAAGATGGAGAAAGGCACAGCTGGAGCTAACGAAGAGAGCTGGCAGTTAAATAAAGCTTGTGGGTGAAGAGCTGAAATCACTGGGGCTGGGAAAGGGGATTTGTAGGGTGGCTGCTGTAATCACTGCAGGGCTGGGAAAGGGGGCTGCACACTCCATAGGATCCGAAGGGCTGGCACAGGGACTGTGGGGTTCTTGCTGCCACATCCCTTTTATGCCTCTGACATGGATGCTGGGGCTGGGCTTGTGACTGAAACTAGAACAGGATGTGTAGTGCGCACGTGGGGGCTCTAAGATTGCGCCTGAAAATCCTGGCAATGCAGTGATATATTCTCGGTCTGCGACGGCACCTGAGGGGCTGGCAAATGGACTGTGGGGCTGGGATTGTGTCTGAAAATTGTAAAAGAACTCTATTGCTGAGAGTGGGGTTCTGGGCTTTGAATTGAAATAATACAGGCTAGGCACAGTGGCTGGGCATTTTTGTGTAGGAGCTGAAATCACTGCAGGACTGGGATATTGATGGTGGGGTGGGCTTAGACACCCTGGGGCACGAGCTGGTGTTGCAGAGCTGCAGCCAAGGCCAAGATCCTGCACGCTGAAGATGGAGAAAGGCACAGCTGGAGCTAACGAAGAGAGCTGGCAGTTAAATAAAGCTTGTGGGTGAAGAGCTGAAATCACTGGGGCTGGGAAAGGGGATTTGTAGGGTGGCTGCTGTAATCACTGCAGGGCTGGGAAAGGGGGCTGCACACTCCATAGGATCCGAAGGGCTGGCACAGGGACTGTGGGGTTCTTGCTGCCACATCCCTTTTATGCCTCTGACATGGATGCTGGGGCTGGGCTTGTGACTGAAACTAGAACAGGATGTGTAGTGCGCACGTGGGGGCTCTAAGATTGCGCCTGAAAATCCCGGCAATGCAGTGATATGTTCTCGGTCTGCGACGGCACCTGTGGGGCTGGGGGCAAAGTCACTGTGAGGCTGGGATTGTGTCTGAAAATGGAAAAAGAATTCTATTGCTGAGAGCGGGATTCTGGGCTTTGAATTGAAATAATACAGGCTAGGCACAGTGGCTGGGCATTTTTGGGTAGGAGCTGAAATCACTGCAGGACTGGGATATTGATGGTGGGGTGGGCTTAGACACCCTGGGGCACGAGCTGAAGTGTTGCAGAGCTGCAGCCAAGGCCAAGATCCTGCACGCTGAAGATGGAGAAAGGCACAGCTGGAGCTAACGAAGAGAGCTGGCAGTTAAATAAAGCTTGTGGGTGAAGAGCTGAAATCACTGGGGCTGGGAAAGGGGATTTGTAGGGTGGCTGCTGTAATCACTGCAGGGCTGGGAAAGGGGGCTGCACACTCCATAGGATCCGAAGGGCTGGCACAGGGACTGTGGGGTTCTTGCTGCCACATCCCTTTTATGCCTCTGACATGGATGCTGGGGCTGGGCTTGTGACTGAAACTAGAACAGGATGTGTAGTGCGCACGTGGGGGCTCTAAGATTGCGCCTGAAAATCCTGGCAATGCAGTGATATGTTCTCGGTCTGCGACGGCACCTGAGGGGCTGGCAAATGGACTGTGGGGCTGGGATTGTGTCTGAAAATTGTAAAAGAACTCTATTGCTGAGAGCGGGGTTCTGGGCTTTGAATTGAAATAATACAGGCTAGGCACAGTGGCTGGGCATTTTTGGGTAGGAGCTGAAATCACTGCAGGACTGGGATATTGATGGTGGGGTGGGCTTAGACACCCTGGGGCACGAGCTGAAGTGTTGCAGAGCTGCAGCCAAGGCCAAGATCCTGCACGCTGAAGATGGAGAAAGGCACAGCTGGAGCTAATGAAGAGAGCTGGCAGTTAAATAAAGCTTGTGGGTGAAGAGCTGAAATCACTGGGGCTGGGAAAGGGGATTTGTAGGGTGGCTGCTGTAATCACTGCAGGGCTGGGAAAGGGGGCTGCACACTCCATAGGATCCGAAGGGCTGGCACAGGGACTGTGGGGTTCTTGCTGCCACATCCCTTTATGCCTGTGACATGGATGCTGGGGCTGGGCTTGTGACTGAAACTAGAACAGGATGTGTAGTGCGCACGTGGGGGCTCTAACATTGCGCCTGAAAATCCCGGCAATGCAGTGATATGTTCTCGGTCTGCGACGGCACCTGTGGGGCTGGGGGCAAAGTCACTGTGGGGCTGGGATTGTGTCTGAAAATGGAAAAAGAATTCTATTGCTGAGAGCGGGGTTCTGGGCTTTGAATTGAAATAATACAGCGTAGGCACAGTGGGTGGGCATTGGTGGGTGGCAGCTGAAATCACTTCAGAACTGGGATATTGATTCTGGGGTGGGCTTAGACACCCTGGGGCACGAGCTGAAGTGTTGCAGAGCTGCAGCCAAGGCCAAGATCCTGCACGCTGAAGATGGAGAAAGGCACAGCTGGAGCTAACGAAGAGAGCTGGCAGTTAAATAAAGCTTGTGGGTGAAGAGCTGAAATCACTGGGGCTGGGAAAGGGGATTTGTAGGGTGGCTGCTGTAATCACTGCAGGGCTGGGAAAGGGGGCTGCACACTCCATAGGATCCGAAGGGCTGGCACAGGGACTGTGGGGTTCTTGCTGCCACATCCCTTTTATGCCTCTGACATGGATGCTGGGGCTGGGCTTGTGACTGAAACTAGAACAGGATGTGTAGTGCGCACGTGGGGGCTCTAAGATTGCGCCTGAAAATCCCGGCAATGCAGTGATATGTTCTCGGTCTGCGACGGCACCTGTGGGGCTGGGGGCAAAGTCACTGTGGGGCTGGGATTGTGTCTGAAAATGGAAAAAGAATTCTATTGCTGAGAGCGGGGTTCTGGGCTTTGAATTGAAATAATACAGCGTAGGCACAGTGGCTGGGCATTGGTGGGTAGGAGCTGAAATCACTGCAGGACTGGGATATTGATGGTGGGGTGGGCTTAGACACCCTGGGGCACGAGCTGAAGTGTTGCAGAGCTGCAGCCAAGGCCAAGATCCTGCACGCTGAAGATGGAGAAAGGCACAGCTGGAGCTAACGAAGAGAGCTGGCAGTTAAATAAAGCTTGTGGGTGAAGAGCTGAAATCACTGGGGCTGGGAAAGGGGATTTGTAGGGTGGCTGCTGTAATCACTGCAGGGCTGGGAAAGGGGGCTGCACACTCCATAGGATCCGAAGGGCTGGCACAGGGACTGTGGGGTTCTTGCTGCCACATCCCTTTTATGCCTCTGACATGGATGCTGGGGCTGGGCTTGTGACTGAAACTAGAACAGGATGTGTAGTGCGCACGTGGGGGCTCTAAGATTGCGCCTGAAAATCCTGGCAATGCAGTGATATGTTCTCGGTCTGCGACGGCACCTGAGGGGCTGGCAAATGGACTGTGGGGCTGGGATTGTGTCTGAAAATTGTAAAAGAACTCTATTGCTGAGAGCGGGGTTCTGGGCTTTGAATTGAAATAATACAGGCTAGGCACAGTGGCTGGGCATTTTTGGGTAGGAGCTGAAATCACTGCAGGACTGGGATATTGATGGTGGGGTGGGCTTAGACACCCTGGGGCGCGAGCTGAAGTGTTGCAGAGCTGCAGCCAAGGCCAAGATCCTGCACGCTGAAGATGGAGAAAGGCACAGCTGGAGCTAACGAAGAGAGCTGGCAGTTAAATAAAGCTTGTGGGTGAAGAGCTGAAATCACTGGGGCTGGGAAAGGGGATTTGTAGGGCGGCTGCTGTAATCACTGCAGGGCTGGGAAAGGGGGCTGCACACTCCATAGGATCCGAAGGGCTGGCACAGGGACTGTGGGGTTCTTGCCGCCACATCCCTTTTATGCCTCTGACATGGATGCTGGGGCTGGGCTTGTGACTGAAACTAGAACAGGATGTGTAGTGCGCACGTGGGGGCTCTAAGATTGCGCCTGAAAATCCCGGCAATGCAGTGATATGTTCTCGGTCTGCGACGGCACCTGTGGGGCTGGGGGCAAAGTCACTGTGGGGCTGGGATTGTGTCTGAAAATGGAAAAAGAATTCTATTGCTGAGAGCGGGGTTCTGGGCTTTGAATTGAAATAATACAGCGTAGGCACAGTGGGTGGGCATTGGTGGGTGGCAGCTGAAATCACTTCAGAACTGGGATATTGATTCTGGGGTGGGCTTAGACACCCTGGGGCACGAGCTGAAGTGTTGCAGAGCTGCAGCCAAGGCCAAGATCCTGCACGCTGAAGATGGAGAAAGGCACAGCTGGAGCTAACGAAGAGAGCTGGCAGTTAAATAAAGCTTGTGGGTGAAGAGCTGAAATCACTGGGGCTGGGAAAGGGGATTTGTAGGGTGGCTGCTGTAATCACTGCAGGGCTGGGAAAGGGGGCTGCACACTCCATAGGATCCGAAGGGCTGGCACAGGGACTGTGGGGTTCTTGCTGCCACATCCCTTTATGCCTGTGACATGGATGCTGGGGCTGGGCTTGTGACTGAAACTAGAAAAGGATGTGTAGTGCGCACGTGGGGGCTCTAACATTGCGCCTGAAAATCCCGGCAATGCAGTGATATGTTCTCGGTCTGCGACGGCACCTGTGGGGCTGGGGGCAAAGTCACTGTGGGGCTGGGATTGTGTCTGAAAATGGAAAAAGAACTCTATTGCTGAGAGCGGGGTTCTGGGCTTTGAATTGAAATAATACAGGCTAGGCACAGTGGCTGGGCATTTTTGGGTAGGAGCTGAAATCACTGCAGGACTGGGATATTGATTCTGGGGTGGGCTTAGACACCCTGGGGCACGAGCTGAAGTGTTGCAGAGCTGCAGCCAAGGCCAAGATCCTGCACGCTGAAGATGGAGAAAGGCACAGCTGGAGCTAACGAAGAGAGCTGGCAGTTAAATAAAGCTTGTGGGTGAAGAGCTGAAATCACTGGGGCTGGGAAAGGGGATTTGTAGGGTGGCTGCTGTAATCACTGCAGGGCTGGGAAAGGGGGCTGCACACTCCATAGGATCCGAAGGGCTGGCACAGGGACTGTGGGGTTCTTGCTGCCACATCCCTTTTATGCCTCTGACATGGATGCTGGGGCTGGGCTTGTGACTGAAACTAGAACAGGATGTGTAGTGCGCACGTGGGGGCTCTAAGATTGCGCCTGAAAATCCCGGCAATGCAGTGATATGTTCTCGGTCTGCGACGGCACCTGTGGGGCTGGGGGCAAAGTCACTGTGGGGCTGGGATTGTGTCTGAAAATGGAAAAAGAATTCTATTGCTGAGAGCGGGGTTCTGGGCTTTGAATTGAAATAATACAGCGTAGGCACAGTGGCTGGGCATTGGTGGGTAGGAGCTGAAATCACTGCAGGACTGGGATATTGATGGTGGGGTGGGCTTAGACACCCTGGGGCACGAGCTGAAGTGTTGCAGAGCTGCAGCCAAGGCCAAGATCCTGCACGCTGAAGATGGAGAAAGGCACAGCTGGAGCTAACGAAGAGAGCTGGCAGTTAAATAAAGCTTGTGGGTGAAGAGCTGAAATCACTGGGGCTGGGAAAGGGGATTTGTAGGGTGGCTGCTGTAATCACTGCAGGGCTGGGAAAGGGGGCTGCACACTCCATAGGATCCGAAGGGCTGGCACAGGGACTGTGGGGTTCTTGCTGCCACATCCCTTTTATGCCTCTGACATGGATGCTGGGGCTGGGCTTGTGACTGAAACTAGAACAGGATGTGTAGTGCGCACGTGGGGGCTCTAAGATTGCGCCTGAAAATCCTGGCAATGCAGTGATATGTTCTCGGTCTGCGACGGCACCTGAGGGGCTGGCAAATGGACTGTGGGGCTGGGATTGTGTCTGAAAATTGTAAAAGAACTCTATTGCTGAGAGCGGGGTTCTGGGCTTTGAATTGAAATAATACAGGCTAGGCACAGTGGCTGGGCATTTTTGGGTAGGAGCTGAAATCACTGCAGGACTGGGATATTGATGGTGGGGTGGGCTTAGACACCCTGGGGCACGAGCTGAAGTGTTGCAGAGCTGCAGCCAAGGCCAAGATCCTGCACGCTGAAGATGGAGAAAGGCACAGCTGGAGCTAACGAAGAGAGCTGGCAGTTAAATAAAGCTTGTGGGTGAAGAGCTGAAATCACTGGGGCTGGGAAAGGGGATTTGTAGGGCGGCTGCTGTAATCACTGCAGGGCTGGGAAAGGGGGCTGCACACTCCATAGGATCCGAAGGGCTGGCACAGGGACTGTGGGGTTCTTGCCGCCACATCCCTTTTATGCCTCTGACATGGATGCTGGGGCTGGGCTTGTGACTGAAACTAGAACAGGATGTGTAGTGCGCACGTGGGGGCTCTAAGATTGCGCCTGAAAATCCCGGCAATGCAGTGATATGTTCTCGGTCTGCGACGGCACCTGTGGGGCTGGGGGCAAAGTCACTGTGGGGCTGGGATTGTGTCTGAAAATGGAAAAAGAATTCTATTGCTGAGAGCGGGGTTCTGGGCTTTGAATTGAAATAATACAGCGTAGGCACAGTGGGTGGGCATTGGTGGGTGGCAGCTGAAATCACTTCAGAACTGGGATATTGATTCTGGGGTGGGCTTAGACACCCTGGGGCACGAGCTGAAGTGTTGCAGAGCTGCAGCCAAGGCCAAGATCCTGCACGCTGAAGATGGAGAAAGGCACAGCTGGAGCTAACGAAGAGAGCTGGCAGTTAAATAAAGCTTGTGGGTGAAGAGCTGAAATCACTGGGGCTGGGAAAGGGGATTTGTAGGGTGGCTGCTGTAATCACTGCAGGGCTGGGAAAGGGGGCTGCACACTCCATAGGATCCGAAGGGCTGGCACAGGGACTGTGGGGTTCTTGCTGCCACATCCCTTTATGCCTGTGACATGGATGCTGGGGCTGGGCTTGTGACTGAAACTAGAACAGGATGTGTAGTGCGCACGTGGGGGCTCTAAGATTGCGCCTGAAAATCCCGGCAATGCAGTGATATGTTCTCGGTCTGCGACGGCACCTGTGGGGCTGGGGGCAAAGTCACTGTGGGGCTGGGATTGTGTCTGAAAATGGAAAAAGAACTCTATTGCTGAGAGCGGGGTTCTGGGCTTTGAATTGAAATAATACAGGCTAGGCACAGTGGCTGGGCATTTTTGGGTAGGAGCTGAAATCACTGCAGGACTGGGATATTGATTCTGGGGTGGGCTTAGACACCCTGGGGCACGAGCTGAAGTGTTGCAGAGCTGCAGCCAAGGCCAAGATCCTGCACGCTGAAGATGGAGAAAGGCACAGCTGGAGCTAACGAAGAGAGCTGGCAGTTAAATAAAGCTTGTGGGTGAAGAGCTGAAATCACTGGGGCTGGGAAAGGGGATTTGTAGGGCGGGTGCTCTAATCACTGCAGGGCTGCGAAAGGGGGCTGCACACTCCATAGGATCCGAAGGGCTGGCACAGGGACTGTGGGGTTCTTGCTGCCACATCCCTTTTATGCCTCTGACATGGATGCTGGGGCTGGGCTTGTGACTGAAACTAGAACAGGATGTGTAGTGCGCACGTGGGGGCTCTAACATTGCGCCTGAAAATCCTGGCAATGCAGTGATATGTTCTCGGTCTGCGACGGCACCTATGGGGCTGGGGGCAAAGTCACTGTGGGGCTGGGATTGTGTCTGAAAATGGAAAAAGAATTCTATTGCTGAGAGCGGGGTTCTGGGCTTTGAATTGAAATAATACAGCGTAGGCACAGTGGGTGGGCATTGGTGGGTGGCAGCTGAAATCACTTCAGAACTGGGATATTGATTCTGGGGTGGGCTTAGACACCCTGGGGCACGAGCTGAAGTGTTGCAGAGCTGGAGCCAAGGCCAAGATCCTGCACGCTGAAGATGGAGAAAGGCACAGCTGGAGCTAACGAAGAGAGCTGGCAGTTAAATAAAGCTTGTGGGTGAAGAGCTGAAATCACTGGGGCTGGGAAAGGGGATTTGTAGGGCGGCTGCTGTAATCACTGCAGGGCTGGGAAAGGGGGCTGCACACTCCATAGGATCCGAAGGGCTGGCACAGGGACTGTGGGGTTCTTGCTGCCACATCCTTTTATGCCTGTGACATGGATGCTGGGGCTGGGCTTGTGACTGAAACTAGAACAGGATGTGTAGTGTGCACGTGGGGGCTCTAATATTGCGCCTGAAAATCCCGGCAATGCAGTGATATGTTCTCGGTCTGCGACGGCACCTGTGGGGCTGGGGGCAAAGTCACTGTGGGGCTGGCAAATGGACTGTGGGGCTGGGATTGTGTCTGAAAATTGTAAAAGAACTCTATTGCTGAGAGCGGGGTTCTGGGCTTTGAATTGAAATAATACAGGCTAGGCACAGTGGCTGGGCATTTTTGGGTAGGAGCTGAAATCACTGCAGGACTGGTATATTGATGGTGGGGTGGGCTTAGACACCCTGGGGCACGAGCTGAAGTGTTGCAGAGCTGCAGCCAAGGCCAAGATCCTGCACGCTGAAGATGGAGAAAGGCACAGCTGGAGCTAACGAAGAGAGCTGGCAGTTAAATAAAGCTTGTGGGTGAAGAGCTGAAATCACTGGGGCTGGGAAAGGGGATTTGTAGGGTGGCTGCTGTAATCACTGCAGGGCTGGGAAAGGGGGCTGCACACTCCATAGGATCCGAAGGGCTGGCACAGGGACTGTGGGGTTCTTGCTGCCACATCCCTTTTATGCCTCTGACATGGATGCTGGGGCTGGGCTTGTGACTGAAACTAGAACAGGATGTGTAGTGCGCACGTGGGGGCTCTAAGATTGCGCCTGAAAATCCTGGCAATGCAGTGATATGTTCTCGGTCTGCGACGGCACCTGAGGGGCTGGCAAATGGACTGTGGGGCTGGGATTGTGTCTGAAAATTGTAAAAGAACTCTATTGCTGAGAGCGGGGTTCTGGGCTTTGAATTGAAATAATACAGGCTAGGCACAGTGGCTGGGCATTTTTGGGTAGGAGCTGAAATCACTGCAGGACTGGGATATTGATGGTGGGGTGGGCTTAGACACCCTGGGGCACGAGCTGAAGTGTTGCAGAGCTGCAGCCAAGGCCAAGATCCTGCACGCTGAAGATGGAGAAAGGCACAGCTGGAGCTAACGAAGAGAGCTGGCAGTTAAATAAAGCTTGTGGGTGAAGAGCTGAAATCACTGGGGCTGGGAAAGGGGATTTGTAGGGTGGCTGCTGTAATCACTGCAGGGCTGGGAAAGGGGGCTGCACACTCCATAGGATCCGAAGGGCTGGCACAGGGACTGTGGGGTTCTTGCTGCCACATCCCTTTATGCCTGTGACATGGATGCTGGGGCTGGGCTTGTGACTGAAACTAGAACAGGATGTGTAGTGCGCACGTGGGGGCTCTAACATTGCGCCTGAAAATCCCGGCAATGCAGTGATATGTTCTCGGTCTGCGACGGCACCTGTGGGGCTGGGGGCAAAGTCACTGTGGGGCTGGGATTGTGTCTGAAAATTGTAAAAGAACTCTATTGCTGAGAGCGGGATTCTGGGCTTTGAATTGAAATAATACAGGGTAGGCACAGTGGCTGGGCATTTTTGGGTAGGAGCTGAAATCACTGCAGGACTGGGATATTGATTCTGGGGTGGGCTTAGACACCCTGGGGCACGAGCTGAAGTGTTGCAGAGCTGCAGCCAAGGCCAAGATCCTGCACGCTGAAGATGGAGAAAGGCACAGCTGGAGCTAACGAAGAGAGCTGGCAGTTAAATAAAGCTTGTGGGTGAAGAGCTGAAATCACTGGGGCTGGGAAAGGGGATTTGTAGGGCGGGTGCTCTAATCACTGCAGGGCTGGGAAAGGGGGCTGCACACTCCATAGGATCCGAAGGGCTGGCACAGGGACTGTGGGGTTCTTGCTGCCACATCCCTTTTATGCCTCTGACATGGATGCTGGGGCTGGGCTTGTGACTGAAACTAGAACAGGATGTATAGTGCGCACGTGGGGGCTCTAAGATTGCACCTGAAAATCCTGGCAATGCAGTGATATGTTCTCGGTCTGCGACGGCACCTGAGGGGCTGGCAAATGGACTGTGGGGCTGGGATTGTGTCTGAAAATTGTAAAAGAACTCTATTGCTGAGAGCGGGGTTCTGGGCTTTGAATTGAAATAATACAGGCTAGGCACAGTGGCTGGGCATTTTTGGGTAGGAGCTGAAATCACTGCAGGGCTGGGATATTGATTCTGGGGTGGGCTTAGACACCCTGGGGCACGAGCTGAAGTGTTGCAGAGCTGCAGCCAAGGCCAAGATCCTGCACGCTGAAGATGGAGAAAGGCACAGCTGGAGCTAACGAAGAGAGCTGGCAGTTAAATAAAGCTTGTGGGTGAAGAGCTGAAATCACTGGGGCTGGGAAAGGGGATTTGTAGGGCGGGTGCTCTAATCACTGCTGGGCTGCGAAAGGGGGCTGCACACTCCATAGGATCCGAAGGGCTGGCACAGGGACTGTGGGGTTCTTGCCGCCACATCCCTTTTATGCCTCTGACATGGATGCTGGGGCTGGGCTTGTGACTGAAACTAGAACAGGATGTGTAGTGCGCACGTGGGGGCTCTAAGATTGCGCCTGAAAATCCTGGCAATGCAGTGATATGTTCTCGGTCTGCGACGGCACCTATGGGGCTGGGGGCAAAGTCACTGTGGGGCTGGGATTGTGTCTGAAAATGGAAAAAGAATTCTATTGCTGAGAGCGGGGTTCTGGGCTTTGAATTGAAATAATACAGCGTAGGCACAGTGGGTGGGCATTGGTGGGTGGCAGCTGAAATCACTTCAGAACTGGGATATTGATTCTGGGGTGGGCTTAGACACCCCGGGGCACGAGCTGAAGTGTTGCAGAGCTGCAGCCAAGGCCAAGATCCTGCACGCTGAAGATGGAGAAAGGCACAGCTGGAGCTAACGAAGAGAGCTGGCAGTTAAATAAAGCTTGTGGGTGAAGAGCTGAAATCACTGGGGCTGGGAAAGGGGATTTGTAGGGCGGCTGCTGTAATCACTGCAGGGCTGGGAAAGGGGGCTGCACACTCCATAGGATCCGAAGGGCTGGCACAGGGACTGTGGGGTTCTTGCTGCCACATCCTTTTATGCCTGTGACATGGATGCTGGGGCTGGGCTTGTGACTGAAACTAGAACAGGATGTGTAGTGTGCACGTGGGGGCTCTAATATTGCGCCTGAAAATCCCGGCAATGCAGTGATATGTTCTCGGTCTGCGACGGCACCTGTGGGGCTGGGGGCAAAGTCACTGTGGGGCTGGCAAATGGACTGTGGGGCTGGGATTGTGTCTGAAAATTGTAAAAGAACTCTATTGCTGAGAGCGGGGTTCTGGGCTTTGAATTGAAATAATACAGGCTAGGCACAGTGGCTGGGCACTTTTGGGTAGGAGCTGAAATCACTGCAGGACTGGGATATTGATTCTGGGGTGGGCTTAGACACCCTGGGGCACGAGCTGAAGTGTTGCAGAGCTGCAGCCAAGGCCAAGATCCTGCACGCTGAAGATGGAGAAAGGCACAGCTGGAGCTAACGAAGAGAGCTGGCAGTTAAATAAAGCTTGTGGGTGAAGAGCTGAAATCACTGGGGCTGGGAAAGGGGATTTGTAGGGTGGCTGCTGTAATCACTGCAGGGCTGGGAAAGGGGGCTGCACACTCCATAGGATCCGAAGGGCTGGCACAGGGACTGTGGGGTTCTTGCTGCCACATCCCTTTTATGCCTCTGACATGGATGCTGGGGCTGGGCTTGTGACTGAAACTAGAACAGGATGTGTAGTGCGCACGTGGGGGCTCTAAGATTGCGCCTGAAAATCCTGGCAATGCAGTGATATGTTCTCGGTCTGCGACGGCACCTGAGGGGCTGGCAAATGGACTGTGGGGCTGGGATTGTGTCTGAAAATTGTAAAAGAACTCTATTGCTGAGAGTGGGGTTCTGGGCTTTGAATTGAAATAATACAGGCTAGGCACAGTGGCTGGGCATTTTTGGGTAGGAGCTGAAATCACTGCAGGACTGGGATATTGATGGTGGGGTGGGCTTAGACACCCTGGGGCACGAGCTGAAGTGTTGCAGAGCTGCAGCCAAGGCCAAGATCCTGCACGCTGAAGATGGAGAAAGGCACAGCTGGAGCTAACGAAGAGAGCTGGCAGTTAAATAAAGCTTGTGGGTGAAGAGCTGAAATCACTGGGGCTGGGAAAGGGGATTTGTAGGGTGGCTGCTGTAATCACTGCAGGGCTGGGAAAGGGGGCTGCACACTCCATAGGATCCGAAGGGCTGGCACAGGGACTGTGGGGTTCTTGCTGCCACATCCCTTTATGCCTGTGACATGGATGCTGGGGCTGGGCTTGTGACTGAAACTAGAACAGGATGTGTAGTGCGCACGTGGGGGCTCTAAGATTGCGCCTGAAAATCCCGGCAATGCAGTGATATGTTCTCGGTCTGCGACGGCACCTGTGGGGCTGGGGGCAAAGTCACTGTGGGGCTGGGATTGTGTCTGAAAATGGAAAAAGAATTCTATTGCTGAGAGCGGGGTTCTGGGCTTTGAATTGAAATAATACAGCGTAGGCACAGTGGGTGGGCATTGGTGGGTGGCAGCTGAAATCACTTCAGAACTGGGATATTGATTCTGGGGTGGGCTTAGACACCCTGGGGCACGAGCTGAAGTGTTGCAGAGCTGCAGCCAAGGCCAAGATCCTGCACGCTGAAGATGGAGAAAGGCACAGCTGGAGCTAACGAAGAGAGCTGGCAGTTAAATAAAGCTTGTGGGTGAAGAGCTGAAATCACTGGGGCTGGGAAAGGGGATTTGTAGGGTGGCTGCTGTAATCACTGCAGGGCTGGGAAAGGGGGCTGCACACTCCATAGGATCCGAAGGGCTGGCACAGGGACTGTGGGGTTCTTGCTGCCACATCCCTTTTATGCCTCTGACATGGATGCTGGGGCTGGGCTTGTGACTGAAACTAGAACAGGATGTGTAGTGCGCACGTGGGGGCTCTAAGATTGCGCCTGAAAATCCCGGCAATGCAGTGATATGTTCTCGGTCTGCGACGGCACCTGTGGGGCTGGGGGCAAAGTCACTGTGAGGCTGGGATTGTGTCTGAAAATGGAAAAAGAATTCTATTGCTGAGAGCGGGATTCTGGGCTTTGAATTGAAATAATACAGCGTAGGCACAGTGGCTGGGCATTTTTGGGTAGGAGCTGAAATCACTGCAGGACTGGGATATTGATTCTGGGGTGGGCTTAGACACCCTGGGGCACGAGCTGAAGTGTTGCAGAGCTGCAGCCAAGGCCAAGATCCTGCACGCTGAAGATGGAGAAAGGCACAGCTGGAGCTAACGAAGAGAGCTGGCAGTTAAATAAAGCTTGTGGGTGAAGAGCTGAAATCACTGGGGCTGGGAAAGGGGATTTGTAGGGTGGCTGCTGTAATCACTGCAGGGCTGGGAAAGGGGGCTGCACACTCCATAGGATCCGAAGGGCTGGCACAGGGACTGTGGGGTTCTTGCTGCCACATCCCTTTTATGCCTCTGACATGGATGCTGGGGCTGGGCTTGTGACTGAAACTAGAACAGGATGTGTAGTGCGCACGTGGGGGCTCTAAGATTGCGCCTGAAAATCCCGGCAATGCAGTGATATGTTCTCGGTCTGCGACGGCACCTGTGGGGCTGGGGGCAAAGTCACTGTGGGGCTGGGATTGTGTCTGAAAATGGAAAAAGAATTCTATTGCTGAGAGCGGGGTTCTGGGCTTTGAATTGAAATAATACAGCGTAGGCACAGTGGCTGGGCATTGGTGGGTAGGAGCTGAAATCACTGCAGGACTGGGATATTGATGGTGGGGTGGGCTTAGACACCCTGGGGCACGAGCTGAAGTGTTGCAGAGCTGCAGCCAAGGCCAAGATCCTGCACGCTGAAGATGGAGAAAGGCACAGCTGGAGCTAACGAAGAGAGCTGGCAGTTAAATAAAGCTTGTGGGTGAAGAGCTGAAATCACTGGGGCTGGGAAAGGGGATTTGTAGGGTGGCTGCTGTAATCACTGCAGGGCTGGGAAAGGGGGCTGCACACTCCATAGGATCCGAAGGGCTGGCACAGGGACTGTGGGGTTCTTGCTGCCACATCCCTTTTATGCCTCTGACATGGATGCTGGGGCTGGGCTTGTGACTGAAACTAGAACAGGATGTGTAGTGCGCACGTGGGGGCTCTAAGATTGCGCCTGAAAATCCTGGCAATGCAGTGATATGTTCTCGGTCTGCGACGGCACCTGAGGGGCTGGCAAATGGACTGTGGGGCTGGGATTGTGTCTGAAAATTGTAAAAGAACTCTATTGCTGAGAGCGGGGTTCTGGGCTTTGAATTGAAATAATACAGCGTAGGCACAGTGGGTGGGCATTGGTGGGTGGCAGCTGAAATCACTTCAGAACTGGGATATTGATTCTGGGGTGGGCTTAGACACCCTGGGGCACGAGCTGAAGTGTTGCAGAGCTGCAGCCAAGGCCAAGATCCTGCACGCTGAAGATGGAGAAAGGCACAGCTGGAGCTAACGAAGAGAGCTGGCAGTTAAATAAAGCTTGTGGGTGAAGAGCTGAAATCACTGGGGCTGGGAAAGGGGATTTGTAGGGTGGCTGCTGTAATCACTGCAGGGCTGGGAAAGGGGGCTGCACACTCCATAGGATCCGAAGGGCTGGCACAGGGACTGTGGGGTTCTTGCTGCCACATCCCTTTATGCCTGTGACATGGATGCTGGGGCTGGGCTTGTGACTGAAACTAGAAAAGGATGTGTAGTGCGCACGTGGGGGCTCTAACATTGCGCCTGAAAATCCCGGCAATGCAGTGATATGTTCTCGGTCTGCGACGGCACCTGTGGGGCTGGGGGCAAAGTCACTGTGGGGCTGGGATTGTGTCTGAAAATGGAAAAAGAACTCTATTGCTGAGAGCGGGGTTCTGGGCTTTGAATTGAAATAATACAGGCTAGGCACAGTGGCTGGGCATTTTTGGGTAGGAGCTGAAATCACTGCAGGACTGGGATATTGATTCTGGGGTGGGCTTAGACACCCTGGGGCACGAGCTGAAGTGTTGCAGAGCTGCAGCCAAGGCCAAGATCCTGCACGCTGAAGATGGAGAAAGGCACAGCTGGAGCTAACGAAGAGAGCTGGCAGTTAAATAAAGCTTGTGGGTGAAGAGCTGAAATCACTGGGGCTGGGAAAGGGGATTTGTAGGGCGGGTGCTCTAATCACTGCAGGGCTGCGAAAGGGGGCTGCACACTCCATAGGATCCGAAGGGCTGGCACAGGGACTGTGGGGTTCTTGCTGCCACATCCCTTTTATGCCTCTGACATGGATGCTGGGGCTGGGCTTGTGACTGAAACTAGAACAGGATGTGTAGTGCGCACGTGGGGGCTCTAACATTGCGCCTGAAAATCCTGGCAATGCAGTGATATGTTCTCGGTCTGCGACGGCACCTATGGGGCTGGGGGCAAAGTCACTGTGGGGCTGGGATTGTGTCTGAAAATGGAAAAAGAATTCTATTGCTGAGAGCGGGGTTCTGGGCTTTGAATTGAAATAATACAGCGTAGGCACAGTGGGTGGGCATTGGTGGGTGGCAGCTGAAATCACTTCAGAACTGGGATATTGATTCTGGGGTGGGCTTAGACACCCTGGGGCACGAGCTGAAGTGTTGCAGAGCTGGAGCCAAGGCCAAGATCCTGCACGCTGAAGATGGAGAAAGGCACAGCTGGAGCTAACGAAGAGAGCTGGCAGTTAAATAAAGCTTGTGGGTGAAGAGCTGAAATCACTGGGGCTGGGAAAGGGGATTTGTAGGGCGGCTGCTGTAATCACTGCAGGGCTGGGAAAGGGGGCTGCACACTCCATAGGATCCGAAGGGCTGGCACAGGGACTGTGGGGTTCTTGCTGCCACATCCCTTTTATGCCTCTGACATGGATGCTGGGGCTGGGCTTGTGACTGAAACTAGAACAGGATGTGTAGTGTGCACGTGGGGGCTCTAATATTGCGCCTGAAAATCCCGGCAATGCAGTGATATGTTCTCGGTCTGCGACGGCACCTGTGGGGCTGGGGGCAAAGTCACTGTGGGGCTGGCAAATGGACTGTGGGGCTGGGATTGTGTCTGAAAATTGTAAAAGAACTCTATTGCTGAGAGCGGGGTTCTGGGCTTTGAATTGAAATAATACAGGCTAGGCACAGTGGCTGGGCATTTTTGGGTAGGAGCTGAAATCACTGCAGGACTGGTATATTGATGGTGGGGTGGGCTTAGACACCCTGGGGCACGAGCTGAAGTGTTGCAGAGCTGCAGCCAAGGCCAAGATCCTGCACGCTGAAGATGGAGAAAGGCACAGCTGGAGCTAACGAAGAGAGCTGGCAGTTAAATAAAGCTTGTGGGTGAAGAGCTGAAATCACTGGGGCTGGGAAAGGGGATTTGTAGGGTGGCTGCTGTAATCACTGCAGGGCTGGGAAAGGGGGCTGCACACTCCATAGGATCCGAAGGGCTGGCACAGGGACTGTGGGGTTCTTGCTGCCACATCCCTTTTATGCCTCTGACATGGATGCTGGGGCTGGGCTTGTGACTGAAACTAGAACAGGATGTGTAGTGCGCACGTGGGGGCTCTAAGATTGCGCCTGAAAATCCTGGCAATGCAGTGATATGTTCTCGGTCTGCGACGGCACCTGAGGGGCTGGCAAATGGACTGTGGGGCTGGGATTGTGTCTGAAAATTGTAAAAGAACTCTATTGCTGAGAGCGGGGTTCTGGGCTTTGAATTGAAATAATACAGGCTAGGCACAGTGGCTGGGCATTTTTGGGTAGGAGCTGAAATCACTGCAGGACTGGGATATTGATGGTGGGGTGGGCTTAGACACCCTGGGGCACGAGCTGAAGTGTTGCAGAGCTGCAGCCAAGGCCAAGATCCTGCACGCTGAAGATGGAGAAAGGCACAGCTGGAGCTAACGAAGAGAGCTGGCAGTTAAATAAAGCTTGTGGGTGAAGAGCTGAAATCACTGGGGCTGGGAAAGGGGATTTGTAGGGTGGCTGCTGTAATCACTGCAGGGCTGGGAAAGGGGGCTGCACACTCCATAGGATCCGAAGGGCTGGCACAGGGACTGTGGGGTTCTTGCTGCCACATCCCTTTTATGCCTGTGACATGGATGCTGGGGCTGGGCTTGTGACTGAAACTAGAACAGGATGTGTAGTGCGCACGTGGGGGCTCTAACATTGCGCCTGAAAATCCCGGCAATGCAGTGATATGTTCTCGGTCTGCGACGGCACCTGTGGGGCTGGGGGCAAAGTCACTGTGGGGCTGGGATTGTGTCTGAAAATTGTAAAAGAACTCTATTGCTGAGAGCGGGATTCTGGGCTTTGAATTGAAATAATACAGGGTAGGCACAGTGGCTGGGCATTTTTGGGTAGGAGCTGAAATCACTGCAGGACTGGGATATTGATTCTGGGGTGGGCTTAGACACCCTGGGGCACGAGCTGAAGTGTTGCAGAGCTGCAGCCAAGGCCAAGATCCTGCACGCTGAAGATGGAGAAAGGCACAGCTGGAGCTAACGAAGAGAGCTGGCAGTTAAATAAAGCTTGTGGGTGAAGAGCTGAAATCACTGGGGCTGGGAAAGGGGATTTGTAGGGCGGGTGCTCTAATCACTGCAGGGCTGGGAAAGGGGGCTGCACACTCCATAGGATCCGAAGGGCTGGCACAGGGACTGTGGGGTTCTTGCTGCCACATCCCTTTTATGCCTCTGACATGGATGCTGGGGCTGGGCTTGTGACTGAAACTAGAACAGGATGTATAGTGCGCACGTGGGGGCTCTAAGATTGCACCTGAAAATCCTGGCAATGCAGTGATATGTTCTCGGTCTGCGACGGCACCTGAGGGGCTGGCAAATGGACTGTGGGGCTGGGATTGTGTCTGAAAATTGTAAAAGAACTCTATTGCTGAGAGCGGGGTTCTGGGCTTTGAATTGAAATAATACAGGCTAGGCACAGTGGCTGGGCATTTTTGGGTAGGAGCTGAAATCACTGCAGGGCTGGGATATTGATTCTGGGGTGGGCTTAGACACCCTGGGGCACGAGCTGAAGTGTTGCAGAGCTGCAGCCAAGGCCAAGATCCTGCACGCTGAAGATGGAGAAAGGCACAGCTGGAGCTAACGAAGAGAGCTGGCAGTTAAATAAAGCTTGTGGGTGAAGAGCTGAAATCACTGGGGCTGGGAAAGGGGATTTGTAGGGCGGGTGCTCTAATCACTGCTGGGCTGCGAAAGGGGGCTGCACACTCCATAGGATCCGAAGGGCTGGCACAGGGACTGTGGGGTTCTTGCTGCCACATCCCTTTTATGCCTCTGACATGGATGCTGGGGCTGGGCTTGTGACTGAAACTAGAACAGGATGTGTAGTGCGCACGTGGGGGCTCTAAGATTGCGCCTGAAAATCCTGGCAATGCAGTGATATGTTCTCGGTCTGCGACGGCACCTATGGGGCTGGGGGCAAAGTCACTGTGGGGCTGGGATTGTGTCTGAAAATGGAAAAAGAATTCTATTGCTGAGAGCGGGGTTCTGGGCTTTGAATTGAAATAATACAGCGTAGGCACAGTGGGTGGGCATTGGTGGGTGGCAGCTGAAATCACTTCAGAACTGGGATATTGATTCTGGGGTGGGCTTAGACACCCCGGGGCACGAGCTGAAGTGTTGCAGAGCTGCAGCCAAGGCCAAGATCCTGCACGCTGAAGATGGAGAAAGGCACAGCTGGAGCTAACGAAGAGAGCTGGCAGTTAAATAAAGCTTGTGGGTGAAGAGCTGAAATCACTGGGGCTGGGAAAGGGGATTTGTAGGGCGGCTGCTGTAATCACTGCAGGGCTGGGAAAGGGGGCTGCACACTCCATAGGATCCGAAGGGCTGGCACAGGGACTGTGGGGTTCTTGCTGCCACATCCTTTTATGCCTGTGACATGGATGCTGGGGCTGGGCTTGTGACTGAAACTAGAACAGGATGTGTAGTGTGCACGTGGGGGCTCTAATATTGCGCCTGAAAATCCCGGCAATGCAGTGATATGTTCTCGGTCTGCGACGGCACCTGTGGGGCTGGGGGCAAAGTCACTGTGGGGCTGGCAAATGGACTGTGGGGCTGGGATTGTGTCTGAAAATTGTAAAAGAACTCTATTGCTGAGAGCGGGGTTCTGGGCTTTGAATTGAAATAATACAGGCTAGGCACAGTGGCTGGGCACTTTTGGGTAGGAGCTGAAATCACTGCAGGACTGGGATATTGATTCTGGGGTGGGCTTAGACACCCTGGGGCACGAGCTGAAGTGTTGCAGAGCTGCAGCCAAGGCCAAGATCCTGCACGCTGAAGATGGAGAAAGGCACAGCTGGAGCTAACGAAGAGAGCTGGCAGTTAAATAAAGCTTGTGGGTGAAGAGCTGAAATCACTGGGGCTGGGAAAGGGGATTTGTAGGGTGGCTGCTGTAATCACTGCAGGGCTGGGAAAGGGGGCTGCACACTCCATAGGATCCGAAGGGCTGGCACAGGGACTGTGGGGTTCTTGCTGCCACATCCCTTTTATGCCTCTGACATGGATGCTGGGGCTGGGCTTGTGACTGAAACTAGAACAGGATGTGTAGTGCGCACGTGGGGGCTCTAAGATTGCGCCTGAAAATCCTGGCAATGCAGTGATATGTTCTCGGTCTGCGACGGCACCTGAGGGGCTGGCAAATGGACTGTGGGGCTGGGATTGTGTCTGAAAATTGTAAAAGAACTCTATTGCTGAGAGTGGGGTTCTGGGCTTTGAATTGAAATAATACAGGCTAGGCACAGTGGCTGGGCATTTTTGGGTAGGAGCTGAAATCACTGCAGGACTGGGATATTGATGGTGGGGTGGGCTTAGACACCCTGGGGCACGAGCTGAAGTGTTGCAGAGCTGCAGCCAAGGCCAAGATCCTGCACGCTGAAGATGGAGAAAGGCACAGCTGGAGCTAACGAAGAGAGCTGGCAGTTAAATAAAGCTTGTGGGTGAAGAGCTGAAATCACTGGGGCTGGGAAAGGGGATTTGTAGGGTGGCTGCTGTAATCACTGCAGGGCTGGGAAAGGGGGCTGCACACTCCATAGGATCCGAAGGGCTGGCACAGGGACTGTGGGGTTCTTGCTGCCACATCCCTTTATGCCTGTGACATGGATGCTGGGGCTGGGCTTGTGACTGAAACTAGAACAGGATGTGTAGTGCGCACGTGGGGGCTCTAAGATTGCGCCTGAAAATCCCGGCAATGCAGTGATATGTTCTCGGTCTGCGACGGCACCTGTGGGGCTGGGGGCAAAGTCACTGTGGGGCTGGGATTGTGTCTGAAAATGGAAAAAGAATTCTATTGCTGAGAGCGGGGTTCTGGGCTTTGAATTGAAATAATACAGCGTAGGCACAGTGGGTGGGCATTGGTGGGTGGCAGCTGAAATCACTTCAGAACTGGGATATTGATTCTGGGGTGGGCTTAGACACCCTGGGGCACGAGCTGAAGTGTTGCAGAGCTGCAGCCAAGGCCAAGATCCTGCACGCTGAAGATGGAGAAAGGCACAGCTGGAGCTAACGAAGAGAGCTGGCAGTTAAATAAAGCTTGTGGGTGAAGAGCTGAAATCACTGGGGCTGGGAAAGGGGATTTGTAGGGTGGCTGCTGTAATCACTGCAGGGCTGGGAAAGGGGGCTGCACACTCCATAGGATCCGAAGGGCTGGCACAGGGACTGTGGGGTTCTTGCTGCCACATCCCTTTTATGCCTCTGACATGGATGCTGGGGCTGGGCTTGTGACTGAAACTAGAACAGGATGTGTAGTGCGCACGTGGGGGCTCTAAGATTGCGCCTGAAAATCCCGGCAATGCAGTGATATGTTCTCGGTCTGCGACGGCACCTGTGGGGCTGGGGGCAAAGTCACTGTGAGGCTGGGATTGTGTCTGAAAATGGAAAAAGAATTCTATTGCTGAGAGCGGGATTCTGGGCTTTGAATTGAAATAATACAGCGTAGGCACAGTGGCTGGGCATTTTTGGGTAGGAGCTGAAATCACTGCAGGACTGGGATATTGATTCTGGGGTGGGCTTAGACACCCTGGGGCACGAGCTGAAGTGTTGCAGAGCTGCAGCCAAGGCCAAGATCCTGCACGCTGAAGATGGAGAAAGGCACAGCTGGAGCTAACGAAGAGAGCTGGCAGTTAAATAAAGCTTGTGGGTGAAGAGCTGAAATCACTGGGGCTGGGAAAGGGGATTTGTAGGGTGGCTGCTGTAATCACTGCAGGGCTGGGAAAGGGGGCTGCACACTCCATAGGATCCGAAGGGCTGGCACAGGGACTGTGGGGTTCTTGCTGCCACATCCCTTTTATGCCTCTGACATGGATGCTGGGGCTGGGCTTGTGACTGAAACTAGAACAGGATGTGTAGTGCGCACGTGGGGGCTCTAAGATTGCGCCTGAAAATCCTGGCAATGCAGTGATATGTTCTCGGTCTGCGACGGCACCTGAGGGGCTGGCAAATGGACTGTGGGGCTGGGATTGTGTCTGAAAATTGTAAAAGAACTCTATTGCTGAGAGTGGGGTTCTGGGCTTTGAATTGAAATAATACAGGCTAGGCACAGTGGCTGGGCACTTTTGGGTAGGAGCTGAAATCACTGCAGGACTGGGATATTGATGGTGGGGTGGGCTTAGACACCCTGGGGCACGAGCTGAAGTGTTGCAGAGCTGCAGCCAAGGCCAAGATCCTGCACGCTGAAGATGGAGAAAGGCACAGCTGGAGCTAACGAAGAGAGCTGGCAGTTAAATAAAGCTTGTGGGTGAAGAGCTGAAATCACTGGGGCTGGGAAAGGGGATTTGTAGGGTGGCTGCTGTAATCACTGCAGGGCTGGGAAAGGGGGCTGCACACTCCATAGGATCCGAAGGGCTGGCACAGGGACTGTGGGGTTCTTGCTGCCACATCCCTTTATGCCTGTGACATGGATGCTGGGGCTGGGCTTGTGACTGAAACTAGAACAGGATGTGTAGTGCGCACGTGGGGGCTCTAAGATTGCGCCTGAAAATCCCGGCAATGCAGTGATATGTTCTCGGTCTGCGACGGCACCTGTGGGGCTGGGGGCAAAGTCACTGTGGGGCTGGGATTGTGTCTGAAAATGGAAAAAGAATTCTATTGCTGAGAGCGGGATTCTGGGCTTTGAATTGAAATAATACAGGCTAGGCACAGTGGCTGGGCACTTTTGGGTAGGAGCTGAAATCACTGCAGGACTGGGATATTGATGGTGGGGTGGGCTTAGACACCCTGGGGCACGAGCTGAAGTGTTGCAGAGCTGCAGCCAAGGCCAAGATCCTGCACGCTGAAGATGGAGAAAGGCACAGCTGGAGCTAACGAAGAGAGCTGGCAGTTAAATAAAGCTTGTGGGTGAAGAGCTGAAATCACTGGGGCTGGGAAAGGGGATTTGTAGGGTGGCTGCTGTAATCACTGCAGGGCTGGGAAAGGGGGCTGCACACTCCATAGGATCCGAAGGGCTGGCACAGGGACTGTGGGGTTCTTGCTGCCACATCCCTTTTATGCCTCTGACATGGATGCTGGGGCTGGGCTTGTGACTGAAACTAGAACAGGATGTGTAGTGCGCACGTGGGGGCTCTAAGATTGCGCCTGAAAATCCTGGCAATGCAGTGATATGTTCTCGGTCTGCGACGGCACCTGAGGGGCTGGCAAATGGACTGTGGGGCTGGGATTGTGTCTGAAAATTGTAAAAGAACTCTATTGCTGAGAGTGGGGTTCTGGGCTTTGAATTGAAATAATACAGGCTAGGCACAGTGGCTGGGCACTTTTGGGTAGGAGCTGAAATCACTGCAGGACTGGGATATTGATGGTGGGGTGGGCTTAGACACCCTGGGGCACGAGCTGAAGTGTTGCAGAGCTGCAGCCAAGGCCAAGATCCTGCACGCTGAAGATGGAGAAAGGCACAGCTGGAGCTAACGAAGAGAGCTGGCAGTTAAATAAAGCTTGTGGGTGAAGAGCTGAAATCACTGGGGCTGGGAAAGGGGATTTGTAGGGTGGCTGCTGTAATCACTGCAGGGCTGGGAAAGGGGGCTGCACACTCCATAGGATCCGAAGGGCTGGCACAGGGACTGTGGGGTTCTTGCTGCCACATCCCTTTTATGCCTCTGACATGGATGCTGGGGCTGGGCTTGTGACTGAAACTAGAACAGGATGTGTAGTGCGCACGTGGGGGCTCTAAGATTGCGCCTGAAAATCCCGGCAATGCAGTGATATGTTCTCGGTCTGCGACGGCACCTGTGGGGCTGGGGGCAAAGTCACTGTGAGGCTGGGATTGTGTCTGAAAATGGAAAAAGAATTCTATTGCTGAGAGCGGGATTCTGGGCTTTGAATTGAAATAATACAGGCTAGGCACAGTGGCTGGGCATTTTTGGGTAGGAGCTGAAATCACTGCAGGACTGGGATATTGATTCTGGGGTGGGCTTAGACACCCTGGGGCACGAGCTGAAGTGTTGCAGAGCTGCAGCCAAGGCCAAGATCCTGCACGCTGAAGATGGAGAAAGGCACAGCTGGAGCTAACGAAGAGAGCTGGCAGTTAAATAAAGCTTGTGGGTGAAGAGCTGAAATCACTGGGGCTGGGAAAGGGGATTTGTAGGGTGGCTGCTGTAATCACTGCAGGGCTGGGAAAGGGGGCTGCACACTCCATAGGATCCGAAGGGCTGGCACAGGGACTGTGGGGTTCTTGCTGCCACATCCCTTTTATGCCTCTGACATGGATGCTGGGGCTGGGCTTGTGACTGAAACTAGAACAGGATGTGTAGTGCGCACGTGGGGGCTCTAAGATTGCGCCTGAAAATCCTGGCAATGCAGTGATATGTTCTCGGTCTGCGACGGCACCTGAGGGGCTGGCAAATGGACTGTGGGGCTGGGATTGTGTCTGAAAATTGTAAAAGAACTCTATTGCTGAGAGTGGGGTTCTGGGCTTTGAATTGAAATAATACAGGCTAGGCACAGTGGCTGGGCATTTTTGGGTAGGAGCTGAAATCACTGCAGGACTGGGATATTGATGGTGGGGTGGGCTTAGACACCCTGGGGCACGAGCTGAAGTGTTGCAGAGCTGCAGCCAAGGCCAAGATCCTGCACGCTGAAGATGGAGAAAGGCACAGCTGGAGCTAACGAAGAGAGCTGGCAGTTAAATAAAGCTTGTGGGTGAAGAGCTGAAATCACTGGGGCTGGGAAAGGGGATTTGTAGGGTGGCTGCTGTAATCACTGCAGGGCTGGGAAAGGGGGCTGCACACTCCATAGGATCCGAAGGGCTGGCACAGGGACTGTGGGGTTCTTGCTGCCACATCCCTTTATGCCTGTGACATGGATGCTGGGGCTGGGCTTGTGACTGAAACTAGAACAGGATGTGTAGTGCGCACGTGGGGGCTCTAAGATTGCGCCTGAAAATCCCGGCAATGCAGTGATATGTTCTCGGTCTGCGACGGCACCTGTGGGGCTGGGGGCAAAGTCACTGTGGGGCTGGCAAATGGACTGTGGGGCTGGGATTGTGTCTGAAAATTGTAAAAGAACTCTATTGCTGAGAGCGGGGTTCTGGGCTTTGAATTGAAATAATACAGGCTAGGCACAGTGGCTGGGCACTTTTGGGTAGGAGCTGAAATCACTGCAGGACTGGGATATTGATGGTGGGGTGGGCTTAGACACCCTGGGGCACGAGCTGAAGTGTTGCAGAGCTGCAGCCAAGGCCAAGATCCTGCACGCTGAAGATGGAGAAAGGCACAGCTGGAGCTAACGAAGAGAGCTGGCAGTTAAATAAAGCTTGTGGGTGAAGAGCTGAAATCACTGGGGCTGGGAAAGGGGATTTGTAGGGCGGGTGCTCTAATCACTGCAGGGCTGGGAAAGGGGGCTGCACACTCCATAGGATCCGAAGGGCTGGCACAGGGACTGTGGGGTTCTTGCTGCCACATCCCTTTTATGCCTCTGACATGGATGCTGGGGCTGGGCTTGTGACTGAAACTAGAACAGGATGTATAGTGCGCACGTGGGGGCTCTAAGATTGCACCTGAAAATCCTGGCAATGCAGTGATATGTTCTCGGTCTGCGACGGCACCTGAGGGGCTGGCAAATGGACTGTGGGGCTGGGATTGTGTCTGAAAATTGTAAAAGAACTCTATTGCTGAGAGCGGGGTTCTGGGCTTTGAATTGAAATAATACAGGCTAGGCACAGTGGCTGGGCATTTTTGGGTAGGAGCTGAAATCACTGCAGGGCTGGGATATTGATTCTGGGGTGGGCTTAGACACCCTGGGGCACGAGCTGAAGTGTTGCAGAGCTGCAGCCAAGGCCAAGATCCTGCACGCTGAAGATGGAGAAAGGCACAGCTGGAGCTAACGAAGAGAGCTGGCAGTTAAATAAAGCTTGTGGGTGAAGAGCTGAAATCACTGGGGCTGGGAAAGGGGATTTGTAGGGCGGGTGCTCTAATCACTGCTGGGCTGCGAAAGGGGGCTGCACACTCCATAGGATCCGAAGGGCTGGCACAGGGACTGTGGGGTTCTTGCTGCCACATCCCTTTTATGCCTCTGACATGGATGCTGGGGCTGGGCTTGTGACTGAAACTAGAACAGGATGTGTAGTGCGCACGTGGGGGCTCTAAGATTGCGCCTGAAAATCCTGGCAATGCAGTGATATGTTCTCGGTCTGCGACGGCACCTATGGGGCTGGGGGCAAAGTCACTGTGGGGCTGGGATTGTGTCTGAAAATGGAAAAAGAATTCTATTGCTGAGAGCGGGGTTCTGGGCTTTGAATTGAAATAATACAGCGTAGGCACAGTGGGTGGGCATTGGTGGGTGGCAGCTGAAATCACTTCAGAACTGGGATATTGATTCTGGGGTGGGCTTAGACACCCCGGGGCACGAGCTGAAGTGTTGCAGAGCTGCAGCCAAGGCCAAGATCCTGCACGCTGAAGATGGAGAAAGGCACAGCTGGAGCTAACGAAGAGAGCTGGCAGTTAAATAAAGCTTGTGGGTGAAGAGCTGAAATCACTGGGGCTGGGAAAGGGGATTTGTAGGGCGGCTGCTGTAATCACTGCAGGGCTGGGAAAGGGGGCTGCACACTCCATAGGATCCGAAGGGCTGGCACAGGGACTGTGGGGTTCTTGCTGCCACATCCTTTTATGCCTGTGACATGGATGCTGGGGCTGGGCTTGTGACTGAAACTAGAACAGGATGTGTAGTGTGCACGTGGGGGCTCTAATATTGCGCCTGAAAATCCCGGCAATGCAGTGATATGTTCTCGGTCTGCGACGGCACCTGTGGGGCTGGGGGCAAAGTCACTGTGGGGCTGGCAAATGGACTGTGGGGCTGGGATTGTGTCTGAAAATTGTAAAAGAACTCTATTGCTGAGAGCGGGGTTCTGGGCTTTGAATTGAAATAATACAGGCTAGGCACAGTGGCTGGGCACTTTTGGGTAGGAGCTGAAATCACTGCAGGACTGGGATATTGATTCTGGGGTGGGCTTAGACACCCTGGGGCACGAGCTGAAGTGTTGCAGAGCTGCAGCCAAGGCCAAGATCCTGCACGCTGAAGATGGAGAAAGGCACAGCTGGAGCTAACGAAGAGAGCTGGCAGTTAAATAAAGCTTGTGGGTGAAGAGCTGAAATCACTGGGGCTGGGAAAGGGGATTTGTAGGGTGGCTGCTGTAATCACTGCAGGGCTGGGAAAGGGGGCTGCACACTCCATAGGATCCGAAGGGCTGGCACAGGGACTGTGGGGTTCTTGCTGCCACATCCCTTTTATGCCTCTGACATGGATGCTGGGGCTGGGCTTGTGACTGAAACTAGAACAGGATGTGTAGTGCGCACGTGGGGGCTCTAAGATTGCGCCTGAAAATCCTGGCAATGCAGTGATATGTTCTCGGTCTGCGACGGCACCTGAGGGGCTGGCAAATGGACTGTGGGGCTGGGATTGTGTCTGAAAATTGTAAAAGAACTCTATTGCTGAGAGCGGGGTTCTGGGCTTTGAATTGAAATAATACAGGCTAGGCACAGTGGCTGGGCATTTTTGGGTAGGAGCTGAAATCACTGCAGGACTGGGATATTGATGGTGGGGTGGGCTTAGACACCCTGGGGCACGAGCTGAAGTGTTGCAGAGCTGCAGCCAAGGCCAAGATCCTGCACGCTGAAGATGGAGAAAGGCACAGCTGGAGCTAACGAAGAGAGCTGGCAGTTAAATAAAGCTTGTGGGTGAAGAGCTGAAATCACTGGGGCTGGGAAAGGGGATTTGTAGGGTGGCTGCTGTAATCACTGCAGGGCTGGGAAAGGGGGCTGCACACTCCATAGGATCCGAAGGGCTGGCACAGGGACTGTGGGGTTCTTGCTGCCACATCCCTTTATGCCTGTGACATGGATGCTGGGGCTGGGCTTGTGACTGAAACTAGAACAGGATGTGTAGTGCGCACGTGGGGGCTCTAAGATTGCGCCTGAAAATCCCGGCAATGCAGTGATATGTTCTCGGTCTGCGACGGCACCTGTGGGGCTGGGGGCAAAGTCACTGTGGGGCTGGGATTGTGTCTGAAAATGGAAAAAGAATTCTATTGCTGAGAGCGGGGTTCTGGGCTTTGAATTGAAATAATACAGCGTAGGCACAGTGGGTGGGCATTGGTGGGTGGCAGCTGAAATCACTTCAGAACTGGGATATTGATTCTGGGGTGGGCTTAGACACCCTGGGGCACGAGCTGAAGTGTTGCAGAGCTGCAGCCAAGGCCAAGATCCTGCACGCTGAAGATGGAGAAAGGCACAGCTGGAGCTAACGAAGAGAGCTGGCAGTTAAATAAAGCTTGTGGGTGAAGAGCTGAAATCACTGGGGCTGGGAAAGGGGATTTGTAGGGTGGCTGCTGTAATCACTGCAGGGCTGGGAAAGGGGGCTGCACACTCCATAGGATCCGAAGGGCTGGCACAGGGACTGTGGGGTTCTTGCTGCCACATCCCTTTTATGCCTGTGACATGGATGCTGGGGCTGGGCTTGTGACTGAAACTAGAACAGGATGTGTAGTGCGCACGTGGGGGCTCTAAGATTGCGCCTGAAAATCCCGGCAATGCAGTGATATGTTCTCGGTCTGCGACGGCACCTGTGGGGCTGGGGGCAAAGTCACTGTGGGGCTGGCAAATGGACTGTGGGGCTGGGATTGTGTCTGAAAATTGTAAAAGAACTCTATTGCTGAGAGCGGGGTTCTGGGCTTTGAATTGAAATAATACAGGCTAGGCACAGTGGCTGGGCACTTTTGGGTAGGAGCTGAAATCACTGCAGGACTGGGATATTGATGGTGGGGTGGGCTTAGACACCCTGGGGCACGAGCTGAAGTGTTGCAGAGCTGCAGCCAAGGCCAAGATCCTGCACGCTGAAGATGGAGAAAGGCACAGCTGGAGCTAACGAAGAGAGCTGGCAGTTAAATAAAGCTTGTGGGTGAAGAGCTGAAATCACTGGGGCTGGGAAAGGGGATTTGTAGGGTGGCTGCTGTAATCACTGCAGGGCTGGGAAAGGGGGCTGCACACTCCATAGGATCCGAAGGGCTGGCACAGGGACTGTGGGGTTCTTGCTGCCACATCCCTTTTATGCCTCTGACATGGATGCTGGGGCTGGGCTTGTGACTGAAACTAGAACAGGATGTGTAGTGCGCACGTGGGGGCTCTAAGATTGCGCCTGAAAATCCTGGCAATGCAGTGATATGTTCTCGGTCTGCGACGGCACCTGAGGGGCTGGCAAATGGACTGTGGGGCTGGGATTGTGTCTGAAAATTGTAAAAGAACTCTATTGCTGAGAGTGGGGTTCTGGGCTTTGAATTGAAATAATACAGGCTAGGCACAGTGGCTGGGCATTTTTGGGTAGGAGCTGAAATCACTGCAGGACTGGGATATTGATGGTGGGGTGGGCTTAGACACCCTGGGGCACGAGCTGGTGTTGCAGAGCTGCAGCCAAGGCCAAGATCCTGCACGCTGAAGATGGAGAAAGGCACAGCTGGAGCTAACGAAGAGAGCTGGCAGTTAAATAAAGCTTGTGGGTGAAGAGCTGAAATCACTGGGGCTGGGAAAGGGGATTTGTAGGGTGGCTGCTGTAATCACTGCAGGGCTGGGAAAGGGGGCTGCACACTCCATAGGATCCGAAGGGCTGGCACAGGGACTGTGGGGTTCTTGCTGCCACATCCCTTTTATGCCTCTGACATGGATGCTGGGGCTGGGCTTGTGACTGAAACTAGAACAGGATGTGTAGTGCGCACGTGGGGGCTCTAAGATTGCGCCTGAAAATCCCGGCAATGCAGTGATATGTTCTCGGTCTGCGACGGCACCTGTGGGGCTGGGGGCAAAGTCACTGTGAGGCTGGGATTGTGTCTGAAAATGGAAAAAGAATTCTATTGCTGAGAGCGGGATTCTGGGCTTTGAATTGAAATAATACAGGCTAGGCACAGTGGCTGGGCATTTTTGGGTAGGAGCTGAAATCACTGCAGGACTGGGATATTGATTCTGGGGTGGGCTTAGACACCCTGGGGCACGAGCTGAAGTGTTGCAGAGCTGCAGCCAAGGCCAAGATCCTGCACGCTGAAGATGGAGAAAGGCACAGCTGGAGCTAACGAAGAGAGCTGGCAGTTAAATAAAGCTTGTGGGTGAAGAGCTGAAATCACTGGGGCTGGGAAAGGGGATTTGTAGGGTGGCTGCTGTAATCACTGCAGGGCTGGGAAAGGGGGCTGCACACTCCATAGGATCCGAAGGGCTGGCACAGGGACTGTGGGGTTCTTGCTGCCACATCCCTTTTATGCCTCTGACATGGATGCTGGGGCTGGGCTTGTGACTGAAACTAGAACAGGATGTGTAGTGCGCACGTGGGGGCTCTAAGATTGCGCCTGAAAATCCTGGCAATGCAGTGATATGTTCTCGGTCTGCGACGGCACCTGAGGGGCTGGCAAATGGACTGTGGGGCTGGGATTGTGTCTGAAAATTGTAAAAGAACTCTATTGCTGAGAGCGGGGTTCTGGGCTTTGAATTGAAATAATACAGGCTAGGCACAGTGGCTGGGCATTTTTGGGTAGGAGCTGAAATCACTGCAGGACTGGGATATTGATGGTGGGGTGGGCTTAGACACCCTGGGGCACGAGCTGAAGTGTTGCAGAGCTGCAGCCAAGGCCAAGATCCTGCACGCTGAAGATGGAGAAAGGCACAGCTGGAGCTAATGAAGAGAGCTGGCAGTTAAATAAAGCTTGTGGGTGAAGAGCTGAAATCACTGGGGCTGGGAAAGGGGATTTGTAGGGTGGCTGCTGTAATCACTGCAGGGCTGGGAAAGGGGGCTGCACACTCCATAGGATCCGAAGGGCTGGCACAGGGACTGTGGGGTTCTTGCTGCCACATCCCTTTATGCCTGTGACATGGATGCTGGGGCTGGGCTTGTGACTGAAACTAGAACAGGATGTGTAGTGCGCACGTGGGGGCTCTAACATTGCGCCTGAAAATCCCGGCAATGCAGTGATATGTTCTCGGTCTGCGACGGCACCTGTGGGGCTGGGGGCAAAGTCACTGTGGGGCTGGGATTGTGTCTGAAAATGGAAAAAGAATTCTATTGCTGAGAGCGGGGTTCTGGGCTTTGAATTGAAATAATACAGCGTAGGCACAGTGGGTGGGCATTGGTGGGTGGCAGCTGAAATCACTTCAGAACTGGGATATTGATTCTGGGGTGGGCTTAGACACCCTGGGGCACGAGCTGAAGTGTTGCAGAGCTGCAGCCAAGGCCAAGATCCTGCACGCTGAAGATGGAGAAAGGCACAGCTGGAGCTAACGAAGAGAGCTGGCAGTTAAATAAAGCTTGTGGGTGAAGAGCTGAAATCACTGGGGCTGGGAAAGGGGATTTGTAGGGTGGCTGCTGTAATCACTGCAGGGCTGGGAAAGGGGGCTGCACACTCCATAGGATCCGAAGGGCTGGCACAGGGACTGTGGGGTTCTTGCTGCCACATCCCTTTTATGCCTCTGACATGGATGCTGGGGCTGGGCTTGTGACTGAAACTAGAACAGGATGTGTAGTGCGCACGTGGGGGCTCTAAGATTGCGCCTGAAAATCCCGGCAATGCAGTGATATGTTCTCGGTCTGCGACGGCACCTGTGGGGCTGGGGGCAAAGTCACTGTGGGGCTGGCAAATGGACTGTGGGGCTGGGATTGTGTCTGAAAATTGTAAAAGAACTCTATTGCTGAGAGCGGGGTTCTGGGCTTTGAATTGAAATAATACAGGCTAGGCACAGTGGCTGGGCACTTTTGGGTAGGAGCTGAAATCACTGCAGGACTGGGATATTGATGGTGGGGTGGGCTTAGACACCCTGGGGCACGAGCTGAAGTGTTGCAGAGCTGCAGCCAAGGCCAAGATCCTGCACGCTGAAGATGGAGAAAGGCACAGCTGGAGCTAACGAAGAGAGCTGGCAGTTAAATAAAGCTTGTGGGTGAAGAGCTGAAATCACTGGGGCTGGGAAAGGGGATTTGTAGGGTGGCTGCTGTAATCACTGCAGGGCTGGGAAAGGGGGCTGCACACTCCATAGGATCCGAAGGGCTGGCACAGGGACTGTGGGGTTCTTGCTGCCACATCCCTTTTATGCCTCTGACATGGATGCTGGGGCTGGGCTTGTGACTGAAACTAGAACAGGATGTGTAGTGCGCACGTGGGGGCTCTAAGATTGCGCCTGAAAATCCTGGCAATGCAGTGATATGTTCTCGGTCTGCGACGGCACCTGAGGGGCTGGCAAATGGACTGTGGGGCTGGGATTGTGTCTGAAAATTGTAAAAGAACTCTATTGCTGAGAGTGGGGTTCTGGGCTTTGAATTGAAATAATACAGGCTAGGCACAGTGGCTGGGCATTTTTGGGTAGGAGCTGAAATCACTGCAGGACTGGGATATTGATGGTGGGGTGGGCTTAGACACCCTGGGGCACGAGCTGAAGTGTTGCAGAGCTGCAGCCAAGGCCAAGATCCTGCACGCTGAAGATGGAGAAAGGCACAGCTGGAGCTAACGAAGAGAGCTGGCAGTTAAATAAAGCTTGTGGGTGAAGAGCTGAAATCACTGGGGCTGGGAAAGGGGATTTGTAGGGTGGCTGCTGTAATCACTGCAGGGCTGGGAAAGGGGGCTGCACACTCCATAGGATCCGAAGGGCTGGCACAGGGACTGTGGGGTTCTTGCTGCCACATCCCTTTTATGCCTCTGACATGGATGCTGGGGCTGGGCTTGTGACTGAAACTAGAACAGGATGTGTAGTGCGCACGTGGGGGCTCTAAGATTGCGCCTGAAAATCCCGGCAATGCAGTGATATGTTCTCGGTCTGCGACGGCACCTGTGGGGCTGGGGGCAAAGTCACTGTGAGGCTGGGATTGTGTCTGAAAATGGAAAAAGAATTCTATTGCTGAGAGCGGGATTCTGGGCTTTGAATTGAAATAATACAGGCTAGGCACAGTGGCTGGGCATTTTTGGGTAGGAGCTGAAATCACTGCAGGACTGGGATATTGATGGTGGGGTGGGCTTAGACACCCTGGGGCACGAGCTGAAGTGTTGCAGAGCTGCAGCCAAGGCCAAGATCCTGCACGCTGAAGATGGAGAAAGGCACAGCTGGAGCTAACGAAGAGAGCTGGCAGTTAAATAAAGCTTGTGGGTGAAGAGCTGAAATCACTGGGGCTGGGAAAGGGGATTTGTAGGGTGGCTGCTGTAATCACTGCAGGGCTGGGAAAGGGGGCTGCACACTCCATAGGATCCGAAGGGCTGGCACAGGGACTGTGGGGTTCTTGCTGCCACATCCCTTTTATGCCTCTGACATGGATGCTGGGGCTGGGCTTGTGACTGAAACTAGAACAGGATGTGTAGTGCGCACGTGGGGGCTCTAAGATTGCGCCTGAAAATCCTGGCAATGCAGTGATATGTTCTCGGTCTGCGACGGCACCTGAGGGGCTGACAAATGGACTGTGGGGCTGGGATTGTGTCTGAAAATTGTAAAAGAACTCTATTGCTGAGAGCGGGGTTCTGGGCTTTGAATTGAAATAATACAGGCTAGGCACAGTGGCTGGGCATTTTTGGGTAGGAGCTGAAATCACTGCAGGACTGGGATATTGATGGTGGGGTGGGCTTAGACACCCTGGGGCACGAGCTGAAGTGTTGCAGAGCTGCAGCCAAGGCCAAGATCCTGCACGCTGAAGATGGAGAAAGGCACAGCTGGAGCTAACGAAGAGAGCTGGCAGTTAAATAAAGCTTGTGGGTGAAGAGCTGAAATCACTGGGGCTGGGAAAGGGGATTTGTAGGGCGGCTGCTGTAATCACTGCAGGGCTGGGAAAGGGGGCTGCACACTCCATAGGATCCGAAGGGCTGGCACAGGGACTGTGGGGTTCTTGCCGCCACATCCCTTTTATGCCTCTGACATGGATGCTGGGGCTGGGCTTGTGACTGAAACTAGAACAGGATGTGTAGTGCGCACGTGGGGGCTCTAAGATTGCGCCTGAAAATCCCGGCAATGCAGTGATATGTTCTCGGTCTGCGACGGCACCTGTGGGGCTGGGGGCAAAGTCACTGTGGGGCTGGGATTGTGTCTGAAAATGGAAAAAGAATTCTATTGCTGAGAGCGGGGTTCTGGGCTTTGAATTGAAATAATACAGCGTAGGCACAGTGGGTGGGCATTGGTGGGTGGCAGCTGAAATCACTTCAGAACTGGGATATTGATGGTGGGGTGGGCTTAGACACCCTGGGGCACGAGCTGAAGTGTTGCAGAGCTGCAGCCAAGGCCAAGATCCTGCACGCTGAAGATGGAGAAAGGCACAGCTGGAGCTAACGAAGAGAGCTGGCAGTTAAATAAAGCTTGTGGGTGAAGAGCTGAAATCACTGGGGCTGGGAAAGGGGATTTGTAGGGTGGCTGCTGTAATCACTGCAGGGCTGGGAAAGGGGGCTGCACACTCCATAGGATCCGAAGGGCTGGCACAGGGACTGTGGGGTTCTTGCTGCCACATCCCTTTATGCCTGTGACATGGATGCTGGGGCTGGGCTTGTGACTGAAACTAGAAAAGGATGTGTAGTGCGCACGTGGGGGCTCTAACATTGCGCCTGAAAATCCCGGCAATGCAGTGATATGTTCTCGGTCTGCGACGGCACCTGTGGGGCTGGGGGCAAAGTCACTGTGGGGCTGGGATTGTGTCTGAAAATGGAAAAAGAACTCTATTGCTGAGAGCGGGGTTCTGGGCTTTGAATTGAAATAATACAGGCTAGGCACAGTGGCTGGGCATTTTTGGGTAGGAGCTGAAATCACTGCAGGACTGGGATATTGATGGTGGGGTGGGCTTAGACACCCTGGGGCACGAGCTGAAGTGTTGCAGAGCTGCAGCCAAGGCCAAGATCCTGCACGCTGAAGATGGAGAAAGGCACAGCTGGAGCTAACGAAGAGAGCTGGCAGTTAAATAAAGCTTGTGGGTGAAGAGCTGAAATCACTGGGGCTGGGAAAGGGGATTTGTAGGGTGGCTGCTGTAATCACTGCAGGGCTGGGAAAGGGGGCTGCACACTCCATAGGATCCGAAGGGCTGGCACAGGGACTGTGGGGTTCTTGCTGCCACATCCCTTTTATGCCTGTGACATGGATGCTGGGGCTGGGCTTGTGACTGAAACTAGAACAGGATGTGTAGTGCGCACGTGGGGGCTCTAAGATTGCGCCTGAAAATCCTGGCAATGCAGTGATATGTTCTCGGTCTGCGACGGCACCTGTGGGGCTGGGGGCAAAGTCACTGTGGGGCTGGCAAATGGACTGTGGGGCTGGGATTGTGTCTGAAAATTGTAAAAGAACTCTATTGCTGAGAGCGGGGTTCTGGGCTTTGAATTGAAATAATACAGGCTAGGCACAGTGGCTGGGCATTTTTGGGTAGGAGCTGAAATCACTGCAGGACTGGGATATTGATGGTGGGGTGGGCTTAGACACCCTGGGGCACGAGCTGAAGTGTTGCAGAGCTGCAGCCAAGGCCAAGATCCTGCACGCTGAAGATGGAGAAAGGCACAGCTGGAGCTAACGAAGAGAGCTGGCAGTTAAATAAAGCTTGTGGGTGAAGAGCTGAAATCACTGGGGCTGGGAAAGGGGATTTGTAGGGTGGCTGCTGTAATCACTGCAGGGCTGGGAAAGGGGGCTGCACACTCCATAGGATCCGAAGGGCTGGCACAGGGACTGTGGGGTTCTTGCTGCCACATCCCTTTATGCCTGTGACATGGATGCTGGGGCTGGGCTTGTGACTGAAACTAGAACAGGATGTGTAGTGCGCACGTGGGGGCTCTAAGATTGCGCCTGAAAATCCCGGCAATGCAGTGATATGTTCTCGGTCTGCGACGGCACCTGTGGGGCTGGGGGCAAAGTCACTGTGGGGCTGGGATTGTGTCTGAAAATGGAAAAAGAATTCTATTGCTGAGAGCGGGGTTCTGGGCTTTGAATTGAAATAATACAGCGTAGGCACAGTGGGTGGGCATTGGTGGGTGGCAGCTGAAATCACTTCAGAACTGGGATATTGATTCTGGGGTGGGCTTAGACACCCTGGGGCACGAGCTGAAGTGTTGCAGAGCTGCAGCCAAGGCCAAGATCCTGCACGCTGAAGATGGAGAAAGGCACAGCTGGAGCTAACGAAGAGAGCTGGCAGTTAAGTAAAGCTTGTGGGTGAAGAGCTGAAATCACTGGGGCTGGGAAAGGGGATTTGTAGGGTGGCTGCTGTAATCACTGCAGGGCTGGGAAAGGGGGCTGCACACTCCATAGGATCCGAAGGGCTGGCACAGGGACTGTGGGGTTCTTGCTGCCACATCCCTTTTATGCCTCTGACATGGATGCTGGGGCTGGGCTTGTGACTGAAACTAGAACAGGATGTGTAGTGCGCACGTGGGGGCTCTAAGATTGCGCCTGAAAATCCCGGCAATGCAGTGATATGTTCTCGGTCTGCGACGGCACCTGTGGGGCTGGGGGCAAAGTCACTGTGGGGCTGGCAAATGGACTGTGGGGCTGGGATTGTGTCTGAAAATTGTAAAAGAACTCTATTGCTGAGAGCGGGGTTCTGGGCTTTGAATTGAAATAATACAGGCTAGGCACAGTGGCTGGGCACTTTTGGGTAGGAGCTGAAATCACTGCAGGACTGGGATATTGATGGTGGGGTGGGCTTAGACACCCTGGGGCACGAGCTGAAGTGTTGCAGAGCTGCAGCCAAGGCCAAGATCCTGCACGCTGAAGATGGAGAAAGGCACAGCTGGAGCTAACGAAGAGAGCTGGCAGTTAAATAAAGCTTGTGGGTGAAGAGCTGAAATCACTGGGGCTGGGAAAGGGGATTTGTAGGGTGGCTGCTGTAATCACTGCAGGGCTGGGAAAGGGGGCTGCACACTCCATAGGATCCGAAGGGCTGGCACAGGGACTGTGGGGTTCTTGCTGCCACATCCCTTTTATGCCTCTGACATGGATGCTGGGGCTGGGCTTGTGACTGAAACTAGAACAGGATGTGTAGTGCGCACGTGGGGGCTCTAAGATTGCGCCTGAAAATCCTGGCAATGCAGTGATATGTTCTCGGTCTGCGACGGCACCTGAGGGGCTGGCAAATGGACTGTGGGGCTGGGATTGTGTCTGAAAATTGTAAAAGAACTCTATTGCTGAGAGTGGGGTTCTGGGCTTTGAATTGAAATAATACAGGCTAGGCACAGTGGCTGGGCATTTTTGGGTAGGAGCTGAAATCACTGCAGGACTGGGATATTGATGGTGGGGTGGGCTTAGACACCCTGGGGCACGAGCTGGTGTTGCAGAGCTGCAGCCAAGGCCAAGATCCTGCACGCTGAAGATGGAGAAAGGCACAGCTGGAGCTAACGAAGAGAGCTGGCAGTTAAATAAAGCTTGTGGGTGAAGAGCTGAAATCACTGGGGCTGGGAAAGGGGATTTGTAGGGTGGCTGCTGTAATCACTGCAGGGCTGGGAAAGGGGGCTGCACACTCCATAGGATCCGAAGGGCTGGCACAGGGACTGTGGGGTTCTTGCTGCCACATCCCTTTTATGCCTCTGACATGGATGCTGGGGCTGGGCTTGTGACTGAAACTAGAACAGGATGTGTAGTGCGCACGTGGGGGCTCTAAGATTGCGCCTGAAAATCCCGGCAATGCAGTGATATGTTCTCGGTCTGCGACGGCACCTGTGGGGCTGGGGGCAAAGTCACTGTGAGGCTGGGATTGTGTCTGAAAATGGAAAAAGAATTCTATTGCTGAGAGCGGGATTCTGGGCTTTGAATTGAAATAATACAGGCTAGGCACAGTGGCTGGGCATTTTTGGGTAGGAGCTGAAATCACTGCAGGACTGGGATATTGATGGTGGGGTGGGCTTAGACACCCTGGGGCACGAGCTGAAGTGTTGCAGAGCTGCAGCCAAGGCCAAGATCCTGCACGCTGAAGATGGAGAAAGGCACAGCTGGAGCTAACGAAGAGAGCTGGCAGTTAAATAAAGCTTGTGGGTGAAGAGCTGAAATCACTGGGGCTGGGAAAGGGGATTTGTAGGGTGGCTGCTGTAATCACTGCAGGGCTGGGAAAGGGGGCTGCACACTCCATAGGATCCGAAGGGCTGGCACAGGGACTGTGGGGTTCTTGCTGCCACATCCCTTTTATGCCTCTGACATGGATGCTGGGGCTGGGCTTGTGACTGAAACTAGAACAGGATGTGTAGTGCGCACGTGGGGGCTCTAAGATTGCGCCTGAAAATCCTGGCAATGCAGTGATATGTTCTCGGTCTGCGACGGCACCTGAGGGGCTGGCAAATGGACTGTGGGGCTGGGATTGTGTCTGAAAATTGTAAAAGAACTCTATTGCTGAGAGCGGGGTTCTGGGCTTTGAATTGAAATAATACAGGCTAGGCACAGTGGCTGGGCATTTTTGGGTAGGAGCTGAAATCACTGCAGGACTGGGATATTGATGGTGGGGTGGGCTTAGACACCCTGGGGCACGAGCTGAAGTGTTGCAGAGCTGCAGCCAAGGCCAAGATCCTGCACGCTGAAGATGGAGAAAGGCACAGCTGGAGCTAACGAAGAGAGCTGGCAGTTAAATAAAGCTTGTGGGTGAAGAGCTGAAATCACTGGGGCTGGGAAAGGGGATTTGTAGGGTGGCTGCTGTAATCACTGCAGGGCTGGGAAAGGGGGCTGCACACTCCATAGGATCCGAAGGGCTGGCACAGGGACTGTGGGGTTCTTGCTGCCACATCCCTTTATGCCTGTGACATGGATGCTGGGGCTGGGCTTGTGACTGAAACTAGAACAGGATGTGTAGTGCGCACGTGGGGGCTCTAACATTGCGCCTGAAAATCCCGGCAATGCAGTGATATGTTCTCGGTCTGCGACGGCACCTGTGGGGCTGGGGGCAAAGTCACTGTGGGGCTGGGATTGTGTCTGAAAATGGAAAAAGAATTCTATTGCTGAGAGCGGGGTTCTGGGCTTTGAATTGAAATAATACAGCGTAGGCACAGTGGGTGGGCATTGGTGGGTGGCAGCTGAAATCACTTCAGAACTGGGATATTGATTCTGGGGTGGGCTTAGACACCCTGGGGCACGAGCTGAAGTGTTGCAGAGCTGCAGCCAAGGCCAAGATCCTGCACGCTGAAGATGGAGAAAGGCACAGCTGGAGCTAACGAAGAGAGCTGGCAGTTAAATAAAGCTTGTGGGTGAAGAGCTGAAATCACTGGGGCTGGGAAAGGGGATTTGTAGGGTGGCTGCTGTAATCACTGCAGGGCTGGGAAAGGGGGCTGCACACTCCATAGGATCCGAAGGGCTGGCACAGGGACTGTGGGGTTCTTGCTGCCACATCCCTTTTATGCCTCTGACATGGATGCTGGGGCTGGGCTTGTGACTGAAACTAGAACAGGATGTGTAGTGCGCACGTGGGGGCTCTAAGATTGCGCCTGAAAATCCCGGCAATGCAGTGATATGTTCTCGGTCTGCGACGGCACCTGTGGGGCTGGGGGCAAAGTCACTGTGGGGCTGGGATTGTGTCTGAAAATGGAAAAAGAATTCTATTGCTGAGAGCGGGGTTCTGGGCTTTGAATTGAAATAATACAGCGTAGGCACAGTGGCTGGGCATTGGTGGGTAGGAGCTGAAATCACTGCAGGACTGGGATATTGATGGTGGGGTGGGCTTAGACACCCTGGGGCACGAGCTGAAGTGTTGCAGAGCTGCAGCCAAGGCCAAGATCCTGCACGCTGAAGATGGAGAAAGGCACAGCTGGAGCTAACGAAGAGAGCTGGCAGTTAAATAAAGCTTGTGGGTGAAGAGCTGAAATCACTGGGGCTGGGAAAGGGGATTTGTAGGGTGGCTGCTGTAATCACTGCAGGGCTGGGAAAGGGGGCTGCACACTCCATAGGATCCGAAGGGCTGGCACAGGGACTGTGGGGTTCTTGCTGCCACATCCCTTTTATGCCTCTGACATGGATGCTGGGGCTGGGCTTGTGACTGAAACTAGAACAGGATGTGTAGTGCGCACGTGGGGGCTCTAAGATTGCGCCTGAAAATCCTGGCAATGCAGTGATATGTTCTCGGTCTGCGACGGCACCTGAGGGGCTGGCAAATGGACTGTGGGGCTGGGATTGTGTCTGAAAATTGTAAAAGAACTCTATTGCTGAGAGCGGGGTTCTGGGCTTTGAATTGAAATAATACAGGCTAGGCACAGTGGCTGGGCATTTTTGGGTAGGAGCTGAAATCACTGCAGGACTGGGATATTGATGGTGGGGTGGGCTTAGACACCCTGGGGCGCGAGCTGAAGTGTTGCAGAGCTGCAGCCAAGGCCAAGATCCTGCACGCTGAAGATGGAGAAAGGCACAGCTGGAGCTAACGAAGAGAGCTGGCAGTTAAATAAAGCTTGTGGGTGAAGAGCTGAAATCACTGGGGCTGGGAAAGGGGATTTGTAGGGCAGCTGCTGTAATCACTGCAGGGCTGGGAAAGGGGGCTGCACACTCCATAGGATCCGAAGGGCTGGCACAGGGACTGTGGGGTTCTTGCCGCCACATCCCTTTTATGCCTCTGACATGGATGCTGGGGCTGGGCTTGTGACTGAAACTAGAACAGGATGTGTAGTGCGCACGTGGGGGCTCTAACATTGCGCCTGAAAATCCCGGCAATGCAGTGATATGTTCTCGGTCTGCGACGGCACCTGTGGGGCTGGGGGCAAAGTCACTGTGGGGCTGGGATTGTGTCTGAAAATGGAAAAAGAATTCTATTGCTGAGAGCGGGGTTCTGGGCTTTGAATTGAAATAATACAGCGTAGGCACAGTGGGTGGGCATTGGTGGGTGGCAGCTGAAATCACTTCAGAACTGGGATATTGATTCTGGGGTGGGCTTAGACACCCGGGGGCACGAGCTGAAGTGTTGCAGAGCTGCAGCCAAGGCCAAGATCCTGCACGCTGAAGATGGAGAAAGGCACAGCTGGAGCTAACGAAGAGAGCTGGCAGTTAAATAAAGCTTGTGGGTGAAGAGCTGAAATCACTGGGGCTGGGAAAGGGGATTTGTAGGGTGGCTGCTGTAATCACTGCAGGGCTGGGAAAGGGGGCTGCACACTCCATAGGATCCGAAGGGCTGGCACAGGGACTGTGGGGTTCTTGCTGCCACATCCCTTTATGCCTGTGACATGGATGCTGGTGCTGGGCTTGTGACTGAAACTAGAAAAGGATGTGTAGTGCGCACGTGGGGGCTCTAACATTGCGCCTGAAAATCCCGGCAATGCAGTGATATGTTCTCGGTCTGCGACGGCACCTGTGGGGCTGGGGGCAAAGTCACTGTGGGGCTGGGATTGTGTCTGAAAATGGAAAAAGAACTCTATTGCTGAGAGTGGGGTTCTGGGCTTTGAATTGAAATAATACAGGCTAGGCACAGTGGCTGGGCATTTTTGGGTAGGAGCTGAAATCACTGCAGGACTGGGATATTGATTCTGGGGTGGGCTTAGACACCCTGGGGCACGAGCTGAAGTGTTGCAGAGCTGCAGCCAAGGCCAAGATCCTGCACGCTGAAGATGGAGAAAGGCACAGCTGGAGCTAACGAAGAGAGCTGGCAGTTAAATAAAGCTTGTGGGTGAAGAGCTGAAATCACTGGGGCTGGGAAAGGGGATTTGTAGGGTGGCTGCTGTAATCACTGCAGGGCTGGGAAAGGGGGCTGCACACTCCATAGGATCCGAAGGGCTGGCACAGGGACTGTGGGGTTCTTGCTGCCACATCCCTTTTATGCCTCTGACATGGATGCTGGGGCCGGGCTTGTGACTGAAACTAGAACAGGATGTGTAGTGCGCACGTGGGGGCTCTAAGATTGCGCCTGAAAATCCTGGCAATGCAGTGATATGTTCTCGGTCTGCGACGGCACCTGAGGGGCTGGCAAATGGACTGTGGGGCTGGGATTGTGTCTGAAAATTGTAAAAGAACTCTATTGCTGAGAGCGGGGTTCTGGGCTTTGAATTGAAATAATACAGGCTAGGCACAGTGGCTGGGCATTTTTGGGTAGGAGCTGAAATCACTGCAGGACTGGGATATTGATGGTGGGGTGGGCTTAGACACCCTGGGGCACGAGCTGAAGTGTTGCAGAGCTGCAGCCAAGGCCAAGATCCTGCACGCTGAAGATGGAGAAAGGCACAGCTGGAGCTAACGAAGAGAGCTGGCAGTTAAATAAAGCTTGTGGGTGAAGAGCTGAAATCACTGGGGCTGGGAAAGGGGATTTGTAGGGTGGCTGCTGTAATCACTGCAGGGCTGGGAAAGGGGGCTGCACACTCCATAGGATCCGAAGGGCTGGCACAGGGACTGTGGGGTTCTTGCTGCCACATCCCTTTATGCCTGTGACATGGATGCTGGGGCTGGGCTTGTGACTGAAACTAGAACAGGATGTGTAGTGCGCACGTGGGGGCTCTAACATTGCGCCTGAAAATCCCGGCAATGCAGTGATATGTTCTCGGTCTGCGACGGCACCTGTGGGGCTGGGGGCAAAGTCACTGTGGGGCTGGGATTGTGTCTGAAAATGGAAAAAGAATTCTATTGCTGAGAGCGGGGTTCTGGGCTTTGAATTGAAATAATACAGCGTAGGCACAGTGGGTGGGCATTGGTGGGTGGCAGCTGAAATCACTTCAGAACTGGGATATTGATGGTGGGGTGGGCTTAGACACCCTGGGGCACGAGCTGAAGTGTTGCAGAGCTGCAGCCAAGGCCAAGATCCTGCACGCTGAAGATGGAGAAAGGCACAGCTGGAGCTAACGAAGAGAGCTGGCAGTTAAATAAAGCTTGTGGGTGAAGAGCTGAAATCACTGGGGCTGGGAAAGGGGATTTGTAGGGTGGCTGCTGTAATCACTGCAGGGCTGGGAAAGGGGGCTGCACACTCCATAGGATCCGAAGGGCTGGCACAGGGACTGTGGGGTTCTTGCTGCCACATCCCTTTTATGCCTCTGACATGGATGCTGGGGCTGGGCTTGTGACTGAAACTAGAACAGGATGTGTAGTGCGCACGTGGGGGCTCTAAGATTGCGCCTGAAAATCCCGGCAATGCAGTGATATGTTCTCGGTCTGCGACGGCACCTGTGGGGCTGGGGGCAAAGTCACTGTGGGGCTGGGATTGTGTCTGAAAATGGAAAAAGAATTCTATTGCTGAGAGCGGGGTTCTGGGCTTTGAATTGAAATAATACAGCGTAGGCACAGTGGCTGGGCATTGGTGGGTAGGAGCTGAAATCACTGCAGGACTGGGATATTGATGGTGGGGTGGGCTTAGACACCCTGGGGCACGAGCTGAAGTGTTGCAGAGCTGCAGCCAAGGCCAAGATCCTGCACGCTGAAGATGGAGAAAGGCACAGCTGGAGCTAACGAAGAGAGCTGGCAGTTAAATAAAGCTTGTGGGTGAAGAGCTGAAATCACTGGGGCTGGGAAAGGGGATTTGTAGGGTGGCTGCTGTAATCACTGCAGGGCTGGGAAAGGGGGCTGCACACTCCATAGGATCCGAAGGGCTGGCACAGGGACTGTGGGGTTCTTGCTGCCACATCCCTTTTATGCCTCTGACATGGATGCTGGGGCTGGGCTTGTGACTGAAACTAGAACAGGATGTGTAGTGCGCACGTGGGGGCTCTAAGATTGCGCCTGAAAATCCTGGCAATGCAGTGATATGTTCTCGGTCTGCGACGGCACCTGAGGGGCTGGCAAATGGACTGTGGGGCTGGGATTGTGTCTGAAAATTGTAAAAGAACTCTATTGCTGAGAGCGGGGTTCTGGGCTTTGAATTGAAATAATACAGGCTAGGCACAGTGGCTGGGCATTTTTGGGTAGGAGCTGAAATCACTGCAGGACTGGGATATTGATGGTGGGGTGGGCTTAGACACCCTGGGGCACGAGCTGAAGTGTTGCAGAGCTGCAGCCAAGGCCAAGATCCTGCACGCTGAAGATGGAGAAAGGCACAGCTGGAGCTAACGAAGAGAGCTGGCAGTTAAATAAAGCTTGTGGGTGAAGAGCTGAAATCACTGGGGCTGGGAAAGGGGATTTGTAGGGCGGCTGCTGTAATCACTGCAGGGCTGGGAAAGGGGGCTGCACACTCCATAGGATCCGAAGGGCTGGCACAGGGACTGTGGGGTTCTTGCCGCCACATCCCTTTTATGCCTCTGACATGGATGCTGGGGCTGGGCTTGTGACTGAAACTAGAACAGGATGTGTAGTGCGCACGTGGGGGCTCTAAGATTGCGCCTGAAAATCCCGGCAATGCAGTGATATGTTCTCGGTCTGCGACGGCACCTGTGGGGCTGGGGGCAAAGTCACTGTGGGGCTGGGATTGTGTCTGAAAATGGAAAAAGAATTCTATTGCTGAGAGCGGGGTTCTGGGCTTTGAATTGAAATAATACAGCGTAGGCACAGTGGGTGGGCATTGGTGGGTGGCAGCTGAAATCACTTCAGAACTGGGATATTGATTCTGGGGTGGGCTTAGACACCCTGGGGCACGAGCTGAAGTGTTGCAGAGCTGCAGCCAAGGCCAAGATCCTGCACGCTGAAGATGGAGAAAGGCACAGCTGGAGCTAACGAAGAGAGCTGGCAGTTAAATAAAGCTTGTGGGTGAAGAGCTGAAATCACTGGGGCTGGGAAAGGGGATTTGTAGGGTGGCTGCTGTAATCACTGCAGGGCTGGGAAAGGGGGCTGCACACTCCATAGGATCCGAAGGGCTGGCACAGGGACTGTGGGGTTCTTGCTGCCACATCCCTTTATGCCTGTGACATGGATGCTGGGGCTGGGCTTGTGACTGAAACTAGAAAAGGATGTGTAGTGCGCACGTGGGGGCTCTAACATTGCGCCTGAAAATCCCGGCAATGCAGTGATATGTTCTCGGTCTGCGACGGCACCTGTGGGGCTGGGGGCAAAGTCACTGTGGGGCTGGGATTGTGTCTGAAAATGGAAAAAGAACTCTATTGCTGAGAGCGGGGTTCTGGGCTTTGAATTGAAATAATACAGGCTAGGCACAGTGGCTGGGCATTTTTGGGTAGGAGCTGAAATCACTGCAGGACTGGGATATTGATTCTGGGGTGGGCTTAGACACCCTGGGGCACGAGCTGAAGTGTTGCAGAGCTGCAGCCAAGGCCAAGATCCTGCACGCTGAAGATGGAGAAAGGCACAGCTGGAGCTAACGAAGAGAGCTGGCAGTTAAATAAAGCTTGTGGGTGAAGAGCTGAAATCACTGGGGCTGGGAAAGGGGATTTGTAGGGCGGGTGCTCTAATCACTGCAGGGCTGCGAAAGGGGGCTGCACACTCCATAGGATCCGAAGGGCTGGCACAGGGACTGTGGGGTTCTTGCTGCCACATCCCTTTTATGCCTCTGACATGGATGCTGGGGCTGGGCTTGTGACTGAAACTAGAACAGGATGTGTAGTGCGCACGTGGGGGCTCTAAGATTGCGCCTGAAAATCCTGGCAATGCAGTGATATGTTCTCGGTCTGCGACGGCACCTATGGGGCTGGGGGCAAAGTCACTGTGGGGCTGGGATTGTGTCTGAAAATGGAAAAAGAATTCTATTGCTGAGAGCGGGGTTCTGGGCTTTGAATTGAAATAATACAGCGTAGGCACAGTGGGTGGGCATTGGTGGGTGGCAGCTGAAATCACTTCAGAACTGGGATATTGATTCTGGGGTGGGCTTAGACACCCTGGGGCACGAGCTGAAGTGTTGCAGAGCTGGAGCCAAGGCCAAGATCCTGCACGCTGAAGATGGAGAAAGGCACAGCTGGAGCTAACGAAGAGAGCTGGCAGTTAAATAAAGCTTGTGGGTGAAGAGCTGAAATCACTGGGGCTGGGAAAGGGGATTTGTAGGGCGGCTGCTGTAATCACTGCAGGGCTGGGAAAGGGGGCTGCACACTCCATAGGATCCGAAGGGCTGGCACAGGGACTGTGGGGTTCTTGCTGCCACATCCTTTTATGCCTGTGACATGGATGCTGGGGCTGGGCTTGTGACTGAAACTAGAACAGGATGTGTAGTGTGCACGTGGGGGCTCTAATATTGCGCCTGAAAATCCCGGCAATGCAGTGATATGTTCTCGGTCTGCGACGGCACCTGTGGGGCTGGGGGCAAAGTCACTGTGGGGCTGGCAAATGGACTGTGGGGCTGGGATTGTGTCTGAAAATTGTAAAAGAACTCTATTGCTGAGAGCGGGGTTCTGGGCTTTGAATTGAAATAATACAGGCTAGGCACAGTGGCTGGGCATTTTTGGGTAGGAGCTGAAATCACTGCAGGACTGGTATATTGATGGTGGGGTGGGCTTAGACACCCTGGGGCACGAGCTGAAGTGTTGCAGAGCTGCAGCCAAGGCCAAGATCCTGCACGCTGAAGATGGAGAAAGGCACAGCTGGAGCTAACGAAGAGAGCTGGCAGTTAAATAAAGCTTGTGGGTGAAGAGCTGAAATCACTGGGGCTGGGAAAGGGGATTTGTAGGGTGGCTGCTGTAATCACTGCAGGGCTGGGAAAGGGGGCTGCACACTCCATAGGATCCGAAGGGCTGGCACAGGGACTGTGGGGTTCTTGCTGCCACATCCCTTTTATGCCTCTGACATGGATGCTGGGGCTGGGCTTGTGACTGAAACTAGAACAGGATGTGTAGTGCGCACGTGGGGGCTCTAAGATTGCGCCTGAAAATCCTGGCAATGCAGTGATATGTTCTCGGTCTGCGACGGCACCTGAGGGGCTGGCAAATGGACTGTGGGGCTGGGATTGTGTCTGAAAATTGTAAAAGAACTCTATTGCTGAGAGCGGGGTTCTGGGCTTTGAATTGAAATAATACAGGCTAGGCACAGTGGCTGGGCATTTTTGGGTAGGAGCTGAAATCACTGCAGGACTGGGATATTGATGGTGGGGTGGGCTTAGACACCCTGGGGCACGAGCTGAAGTGTTGCAGAGCTGCAGCCAAGGCCAAGATCCTGCACGCTGAAGATGGAGAAAGGCACAGCTGGAGCTAACGAAGAGAGCTGGCAGTTAAATAAAGCTTGTGGGTGAAGAGCTGAAATCACTGGGGCTGGGAAAGGGGATTTGTAGGGTGGCTGCTGTAATCACTGCAGGGCTGGGAAAGGGGGCTGCACACTCCATAGGATCCGAAGGGCTGGCACAGGGACTGTGGGGTTCTTGCTGCCACATCCCTTTATGCCTGTGACATGGATGCTGGGGCTGGGCTTGTGACTGAAACTAGAACAGGATGTGTAGTGCGCACGTGGGGGCTCTAACATTGCGCCTGAAAATCCCGGCAATGCAGTGATATGTTCTCGGTCTGCGACGGCACCTGTGGGGCTGGGGGCAAAGTCACTGTGGGGCTGGGATTGTGTCTGAAAATTGTAAAAGAACTCTATTGCTGAGAGCGGGGTTCTGGGCTTTGAATTGAAATAATACAGGGTAGGCACAGTGGCTGGGCATTTTTGGGTAGGAGCTGAAATCACTGCAGGACTGGGATATTGATTCTGGGGTGGGCTTAGACACCCTGGGGCACGAGCTGAAGTGTTGCAGAGCTGCAGCCAAGGCCAAGATCCTGCACGCTGAAGATGGAGAAAGGCACAGCTGGAGCTAACGAAGAGAGCTGGCAGTTAAATAAAGCTTGTGGGTGAAGAGCTGAAATCACTGGGGCTGGGAAAGGGGATTTGTAGGGCGGGTGCTCTAATCACTGCAGGGCTGGGAAAGGGGGCTGCACACTCCATAGGATCCGAAGGGCTGGCACAGGGACTGTGGGGTTCTTGCTGCCACATCCCTTTTATGCCTCTGACATGGATGCTGGGGCTGGGCTTGTGACTGAAACTAGAACAGGATGTATAGTGCGCACGTGGGGGCTCTAAGATTGCACCTGAAAATCCTGGCAATGCAGTGATATGTTCTCGGTCTGCGACGGCACCTGAGGGGCTGGCAAATGGACTGTGGGGCTGGGATTGTGTCTGAAAATTGTAAAAGAACTCTATTGCTGAGAGCGGGGTTCTGGGCTTTGAATTGAAATAATACAGGCTAGGCACAGTGGCTGGGCATTTTTGGGTAGGAGCTGAAATCACTGCAGGGCTGGGATATTGATTCTGGGGTGGGCTTAGACACCCTGGGGCACGAGCTGAAGTGTTGCAGAGCTGCAGCCAAGGCCAAGATCCTGCACGCTGAAGATGGAGAAAGGCACAGCTGGAGCTAACGAAGAGAGCTGGCAGTTAAATAAAGCTTGTGGGTGAAGAGCTGAAATCACTGGGGCTGGGAAAGGGGATTTGTAGGGCGGGTGCTCTAATCACTGCAGGGCTGGGAAAGGGGGCTGCACACTCCATAGGATCCGAAGGGCTGGCACAGGGACTGTGGGGTTCTTGCCGCCACATCCCTTTTATGCCTCTGACATGGATGCTGGGGTTGGGCTTGTGACTGAAACTAGAACAGGATGTGTAGTGCGCACGTGGGGGCTCTAACATTGCGCCTGAAAATCCTGGCAATGCAGTGATATGTTCTCGGTCTGTGACGGCACCTATGGGCCTGGGGGCAAAGTCACTGTGAGGCTGGGATTGTGTCTGAAAATGGAAAAAGAATTCTATTGCTGAGAGCGGGGTTCTGGGCTTTGAATTGAAATAATACAGGGTAGGCACAGTGGGTGGGCATTGGTGGGTAGGAGCTGAAATCACTGCAGGACTGGGATATTGATGGTGGGGTGGGCTTAGACACCCTGGGGCACGAGCTGAAGTGTTGCAGAGCTGCAGCCAAGGCCAAGATCCTGCACGCTGAAGATGGAGAAAGGCACAGCTGGAGCTAACGAAGAGAGCTGGCAGTTAAATAAAGCTTGTGGGTGAAGAGCTGAAATCACTGGGGCTGGGAAAGGGGATTTGTAGGGTGGCTGCTGTAATCACTGCAGGGCTGGGAAAGGGGGCTGCACACTCCATAGGATCCGAAGGGCTGGCACAGGGACTGTGGGGTTCTTGCTGCCACATCCCTTTATGCCTGTGACATGGATGCTGGGGCTGGGCTTGTGACTGAAACTAGAACAGGATGTGTAGTGCGCACGTGGGGGCTCTAAGATTGCGCCTGAAAATCCCGGCAATGCAGTGATATGTTCTCGGTCTGCGACGGCACCTGTGGGGCTGGGGGCAAAGTCACTGTGGGGCTGGGATTGTGTCTGAAAATGGAAAAAGAATTCTATTGCTGAGAGCGGGGTTCTGGGCTTTGAATTGAAATAATACAGCGTAGGCACAGTGGGTGGGCATTGGTGGGTGGCAGCTGAAATCACTTCAGAACTGGGATATTGATTCTGGGGTGGGCTTAGACACCCTGGGGCACGAGCTGAAGTGTTGCAGAGCTGCAGCCAAGGCCAAGATCCTGCACGCTGAAGATGGAGAAAGGCACAGCTGGAGCTAACGAAGAGAGCTGGCAGTTAAATAAAGCTTGTGGGTGAAGAGCTGAAATCACTGGGGCTGGGAAAGGGGATTTGTAGGGCGGCTGCTGTAATCACTGCAGGGCTGGGAAAGGGGGCTGCACACTCCATAGGATCCGAAGGGCTGGCACAGGGACTGTGGGATCCTTGCTGCCATATCCCTTTTATGCCTCTGACATGGATGCTGGGGCTGGGCTTGTGACTGAAACTAGAACAGGATGTGTAGTGCGCACGTGGGGGCTCTAACATTGCGCCTGAAAATCCCGGCAATGCAGTGATATGTTCTCGGTCTGCGACGGCACCTGTGGGGCTGGGGGCAAAGTCACTGTGGGGCTGGGATTGTGTCTGAAAATGGAAAAAGAATTCTATTGCTGAGAGCGGGATTCTGGGCTTTGAATTGAAATAATACAGGGTAGGCACAGTGGCTGAGCATTTTTGGGTAGGAGCTGAAATCACTGCAGGACTGGGATATTGATGGTGGGGTGGGCTTAGACACCCTGGGGCACGAGCTGAAGTGTTGCAGAGCTGCAGCCAAGGCCAAGATCCTGCACGCTGAAGATGGAGAAAGGCACAGCTGGAGCTAACGAAGAGAGCTGGCAGTTAAATAAAGCTTGTGGGTGAAGAGCTGAAATCACTGGGGCTGGGAAAGGGGATTTGTAGGGCGGCTGCTGTAATCACTGCAGGGCTGGGAAAGGGGGCTGCACACTCCATAGGATCCGAAGGGCTGGCACAGGGACTGTGGGGTTCTTGCTGCCACATCCCTTTTATGCCTGTGACATGGATGCTGGGGCTGGGCTTGTGACTGAAACTAGAACAGGATGTGTAGTGCGCACATGGGGGCTCTAACATTGCGCCTGAAAATCCTGGCAATGCAGTGATATGTTCTCGGTCTGCGACGGCACCTATGGGGCTGGGGGCAAAGTCACTGTGGGGCTGGGATTGTGTCTGAAAATGGAAAAAGAATTCTATTGCTGAGAGCGGGGTTCTGGGCTTTGAATTGAAATAATACAGCGTAGGCACAGTGGGTGGGCATTGGTGGGTAGGAGCTGAAATCACTGCAGGACTGGGATATTGATGGTGGGGTGGGCTTAGACACCCTGGGGCACGAGCTGAAGTGTTGCAGAGCTGCAGCCAAGGCCAAGATCCTGCACGCTGAAGATGGAGAAAGGCACAGCTGGAGCTAACGAAGAGAGCTGGCAGTTAAATAAAGCTTGTGGGTGAAGAGCTGAAATCACTGGGGCTGGGAAAGGGGATTTGTAGGGTGGCTGCTGTAATCACTGCAGGGCTGGGAAAGGGGGCTGCACACTCCATAGGATCCGAAGGGCTGGCACAGGGACTGTGGGGTTCTTGCTGCCACATCCCTTTTATGCCTCTGACATGGATGCTGGGGCTGGGCTTGTGACTGAAACTAGAACAGGATGTGTAGTGCGCACGTGGGGGCTCTAAGATTGCGCCTGAAAATCCTGGCAATGCAGTGATATGTTCTCGGTCTGCGACGGCACCTGAGGGGCTGGCAAATGGACTGTGGGGCTGGGATTGTGTCTGAAAATTGTAAAAGAACTCTATTGCTGAGAGCGGGGTTCTGGGCTTTGAATTGAAATAATACAGGCTAGGCACAGTGGCTGGGCATTTTTGGGTAGGAGCTGAAATCACTGCAGGACTGGGATATTGATGGTGGGGTGGGCTTAGACACCCTGGGGCACGAGCTGAAGTGTTGCAGAGCTGCAGCCAAGGCCAAGATCCTGCACGCTGAAGATGGAGAAAGGCACAGCTGGAGCTAACGAAGAGAGCTGGCAGTTAAATAAAGCTTGTGGGTGAAGAGCTGAAATCACTGGGGCTGGGAAAGGGGATTTGTAGGGTGGCTGCTGTAATCACTGCAGGGCTGGGAAAGGGGGCTGCACACTCCATAGGATCCGAAGGGCTGGCACAGGGACTGTGGGGTTCTTGCTGCCACATCCCTTTTATGCCTCTGACATGGATGCTGGGGCTGGGCTTGTGACTGAAACTAGAACAGGATGTGTAGTGCGCACGTGGGGGCTCTAACATTGCGCCTGAAAATCCCGGCAATGCAGTGATATGTTCTCGGTCTGCGACGGCACCTGTGGGGCTGGGGGCAAAGTCACTGTGGGGCTGGGATTGTGTCTGAAAATGGAAAAAGAATTCTATTGCTGAGAGCGAGGTTCTGGGCTTTGAATTGAAATAATACAGCGTAGGCACAGTGGGTGGGCATTGGTGGGTGGCAGCTGAAATCACTTCAGAACTGGGATATTGATTCTGGGGTGGGCTTAGACACCCTGGGGCACGAGCTGAAGTGTTGCAGAGCTGCAGCCAAGGCCAAGATCCTGCACGCTGAAGATGGAGAAAGGCACAGCTGGAGCTAACGAAGAGAGCTGGCAGTTAAATAAAGCTTGTGGGTGAAGAGCTGAAATCACTGGGGCTGGGAAAGGGGATTTGTAGGGCGGCTGCTGTAATCACTGCAGGGCTGGGAAAGGGGGCTGCACACTCCATAGGATCCGAAGGGCTGGCACAGGGACTGTGGGGTTCTTGCTGCCACATCCCTTTTATGCCTCTGACATGGATGCTGGGGCTGGGCTTGTTACTGAAACTGGATCAGGATGTTTGGTGTATATGTTTTTTAATTGTGTAATCAGATGGATTAAGAAAAGCAGACACCCATAGCAGAATTCTGTTGGATCTGTGTTTGTGAGAATTGGGATGCGTGCTGGAGATGGAGAGACGCTGTTGGAGAGTGGCAACAGCGGCAGGTGTGAGCTGTTAGGATGATGAGGGCTCTGAGCAGCCCCAGGTGTGAGCTGTGAGGATGATGAGGAGGGGGCAGCTCCTTCGGTGGCTGATTTAGGGGGTTTTCCTCACATCTCTTTTGCACGGAGCTGCTGGAGGAGAGGGGTTTTTGGGGGTTCCCGTGGCTGTCTCCTGGAAGGACGGTGAGCGCTTCGGACAGGGTCCGGGGGATCACCTGGATCCCCACCTGGATACGTGGAGCATTGCTCAAAGGAGGGGCCGAGGGACAAATCTTTGTGTCGAGAAGCAGCAGCCAAGGAGGTGAGCCGGTGCGCCTTTGTAGCGGGGACTTTTCCCCTTTCCCTTTGAGATTTTGTCATCCTAAGGTTGAATTGGAGGGGGCAGTCCTCTGGTCCCGCCTTTTAAGGTGTTTGGATTGAGGTAAGAAGCCCCCTTTTGCCATCATTTGAGGCAAGCCGCTTCTTTTCTTCTCTTCTAGGGGACGCGATTGAAGGGAAGCCTACATTTCTTTTCCCTTGTTGGGGTGAGGTGAGCGCCGCAGCGTGGCGTCAGAGTCGGGGCTGCAGAGGAAGGGAGCTGCAGCCGTGGCAGCGCTGGCAGGGCGGGGATCGGGCTGTGCCGCTGCATTCGGGGCGCTTCTTCTGCCCCGGCCCGGCAGCGAAGGGTCCGGCGCGGAGCCCTGCCGGCAGTGCCGGGGCTGGCCGGGGCGGAAGGGGAGCTGGGCGCGGCTGGGCTGCCGCGGGCCCGCCGGAGCCGCGCCGGTGCGAGCCGTGCGGAGCCGAGCGGAGCTTTGGCCGGGCCGGCGGGCGGGGGAGGCGGCGCGGGCGCCGCGCCGGTGCCGGCCGGTGCCGCCGCTCCGTCCGCTCCGGGCGCGGGGCTCGGGCGCCGCCGGGGCCCCCCGGGCCCGGTGCCGGCCCCGCCGGGCCGGGGGCAGCGGGCGGGGGTCTGCCGGCGCGGCGCCGCCTCTGCCTGCCGGAGGAGCCGCTTTCCTGCCGGAGCCGCGCTGCGCCCGGGGCCGGGAGCGCGGCTCCGCATCTTCCAGCCTCCCTCGCTGCGCTGCTTTTGAGGCGCTCCTGAGGAGCTCCTGGGATCGGTGGCTTTTGATCGGCGTCGCTGTAGGAGAAGGGCCCCGGGCGCTTCTTGGTTGTTACGGTTCTTGCTTCGGGTGCTCGAGACAAGGTTTTTTTTTGGGTTGAGTGTTGTTGGATTTCTTTTTGATCGGTTCTTATGTTTTTAAAGGATGTGTTTCTAAAGGTTTACACTGTTTTTTCTGGGTCGTAGCATGAAGTAGAGGGTCGTTTTTTAATTCGGTTGTGGAGGCTTTTATTAGCGCGAGTGCATAGTGTTTGTTTTGGTGGGCTTGAGGGAGTGTCCTGGAGTTAATCGGTGAGGTTTTTTTTTAATATTGATGAGTGCATTCTTATTTATTATATTATAGGGGTTTCATTCATTTGGCTTATTTGATTGCCGTGTATGTTTCATTGTTGCAGAGAACTTGGGAGATATTGTTTGTGGTTACGTTTCTCTTTTGGCGACGTGTTTTTTTCTAGGTGGTATTTGTGTTTTGATGGTTTTAGGCAATATTTGTTTCTTGAGTTAGGAATACTTATTTTGTTGTTGTTAATATAATTTTTTTTTTTTTTTTTTTTTGTAGCTTGATGTATTTGGTTGTTGTTTTTTTATTAGTTTTATTTTTGGGAACATGGGCATTTCCATGGTGGATCTCTTTAGGTATTTATTTTATTTGGGTGGTGATTTTTTTGTTTCTTCGTGGTTCCGATTTTTTAATAGCTGTAATTATTTGGTGGGGCTTTTTAGTTAATTTTATGGAGCACTGTGTTCTCTTTATGAGTTAGTGTAGTGATAGAGTTTTGGTTATTATTTTTTTTAGAAACGTTGGGGGTCTCTTGTATGGGTTGGAGTACGGTAAGTTAGTTGGCTTTTTTTTTTTTTTTTTTTTTTTTTTTAGTGGTTTTTGTGATTTGCTGTGTGGGTTTCTATCGGTCTTTTTTAAAACGGTTGTTTCGTTTTTGTGACGTGATAAGAGCTGCTAGTGAAAGGAGTGTAGTGCGGGTATTTTTGCTGGTAGTTGGTTGGCTGGTGGAGCCTTTCTGAATTTTTTGGACGGTATTGGTGGGAATTTGATGCTGTTTGTTTTGGCATTTTATTTTTAGGAATTAGATTATAACTGCAGTGTTTTAACTATAACTCTAATGAAACAAAACAAATGCATAAATATGAAAATGGGAATATAAAACTTCAATTTTAAATATAAACGGAAAACAAATTAAACATGTAACATAAATAATGCTATCCATTACTATTAGGTATTATATTGTTTGATGTAGAGTATTTTATATGTTTATATACATATAAATATCGATTATATACATAAATATCCATATAGAAATGTATAATTAATATATGTGGATATATGAATATTATAAAACAATAGGAATTAATACAGTACATAATGCACATTTTACTGTATGTGTCTTATTATAACACATTACATGTCATAAATATTATATATCGAAATATAGTACCTCAATATGTTGTGATAGAATAGATAAATACTTGTAAAAATCAAAAGTAGAAATATAGAAATATTTAAATATAGCTTAAAATAAAGGGGATTTTTCTTTTCTATTTGGTAGTAGGTAGGGATCTTATTATAAAAATTATGAATAGAAATAAAATGAAATTAGAAATCTTTGTATAGAAATATATTCTAAATACGTTAAGATCTATATAAAAATTCAAAGGTAAGTAAATATAAGTATTAGCGGTATGTACGAAATAGATAAATTATTATTAAAATTCTATCTTGCTACCTTATTATATATATGATATATATTTATAAATCAATATAAAGTAAAAATTCAACTGTGACTATAATGATGAAAAAAAAATATAAATATTCAAGCATCTTTTATAGAAAGGGCTTTTTTGTTTTTATTTGTTTAGAGGCAGGGTTTTAATGGAAAAAATATTAATATGCATTTTATTTTGTTATCATTCTAAATATGGAAATATATAATCAATGTATACTGGTGTGTATATAAAAATATAAAATAGAATTAAAAATAAGTATTAGGAAGAGATAGACTATAAATAACACCATACATCAATCTACATTTAAAATATAAATTTGAATATAAATGAGAAAAATAGAGATACATCTAAATGGAGCTTAAATAAAGGGTTTTTAAAAAAGTTTTTTACTTGGATCGAGGCAGGGGTTTATTTTAAGCAATATGAACCTTTTAGATATAGAAATCTAACTATAGAAATATGTAAGCAATGTATAAAAATATAAAATGTAACAAAATGGAACACGAATAAATGTCAGAAATCATAAAAAAAAAATTTCCATCAATATCCATTACAAATCCGAATGTGAATGTAAATATGAAAAATATAAAAATAAAATCGATTGAAATGCAGTTTAAGAGGAAAGGCTTTTTCTTTCGGTTCCTATCGGGTCAGAGGCAGGGTTTTTTTTGTTGGCGTTCTTGTCCACGCGGGATGTTTCGGGGCATTCGCTGCCGAGGCTTTTCCGGAGGGGACGGTGCAGTGCTGCCGCCGTGTGGGCAGAGAGCGGTACTGCAGCCCGCCGCCCGCGGCCGCCATCTTGGGAGTGGCTTGGCGCGGACTCGCTTGACCTTCTCGAGAGGGCGCGAAAAGGAGGACATTGAAATTCGAGGACCCGTGTCTGTTTTCTACACTGCCTGAATTGCCCGCACCGCCGGCGCCCCCCGACGGGATTTTCCGCGGCGGTTCCGATGCCGTGCATATGGGCTGTGGGGTCAGCAGCACCGCGACCGTGCGGGTTTTTGGCGGGAGCCGACAGGCACCGGCAAAACGCCTCTCTCCGTCAAGGTCCCCACGGCCCGGCTTCTTGCGAACGCCTTGGCGCGGGCTCGCTTGACCTTCTCGAGAGGGCGCAAAGAAAAGGATGCGAACATCCGGGAGCCGTGTCTGTCGACTGCTCTGCTTGAACACCACCCTGACGCCGGCGTGGCCCGGCGGGATTTTCCGCGGCCGTTCCACTGCCGTGCACACGGGCTGTGGGCTCAGTGGCTCCGCGGGCGGTCGGATTTCGAGCAGGCGCCGACCGGCATCGGCAGATTCGCCTCTCTCTGCCCGGCTCCTGCAGCGGCCGCCATCCTGGGCGCGGCCCCTGCCTCTGCCATGCCGCGCGGGGCGCCCGTCCCATCCCCTCCCGTGCTGTCCCACCGCCTCCCTGCCGTAAAGCTAGAAATAAACAAAACCAACGTGGAAATATGTATAGGTTTAAAAGAAAGGGCTTTTGGGGCGGAGGGGGCGTTATTTGGTTCGAGGCAGGGTCTTTTAATTTCTGTGCGGGGTTTTTTGGGCCATTTATTTCTAAGGATTTTTTTTCCAAGGGGCTCGATCGCCGCCGCTCTTTTCCGCCTGCCTCCCCTCCGGGAGAGCGGCGGCCCCCGGGTGTGGCGGGTGGCAGTGCTGCCGCCTTGTGGACAGAGGGCGGTACTGCAGCCCCCCAGCCCGCGCCCTGCCCTTCGCCGCTGGGTGCCGGGGCGGGAAGGGCGAGGGGCGGGAGCGAGCGGCGAGCGGGGCGGTGTCTGTGAGTGAGGGGAGGGCTTTCTGTCCCTCGCCGACCGCCGTCCATACCGCAACACTTTGAGGCTTTTTGTCCCTCTTCGGTCGCCGTCCGTACCAGAATGGTTTGTGCTTTCTGATCCTCGCCGGCCGCCGTCCCCCACGTGACGCGAGCCCGGCGCCGCCGTGATGGCGGCCGGCGGTGGGACCGGGACTGGGTCCGGGCGGGCTCTGGAGGCGCTGCTGGAGATGGGATTCGGGGCTTGGCGTGCGTGAGGGCGGCGGCACCGGTGGGACATCGGGGGAGGGCCGGGGACAGCGGGGGAGGGCGGGCGGGAGCAGCCGGAGGGGACGCGGGCCCCCTAAAATTTCTCCGGGACCCCCAAAAAACCCCCCGGGACCCCCCCAAAAATAACCGGGAGCCCCCCGGTCCCGCAGGGTGCAGGCGCTGGCACTGACCGGGAACCGGGGAGTGGAACCGGCCATGGACTGGTGAGGGGGGGACCCCAAAAACACTCCCGGGACCCCCAAAAAACCCCAGCGGGATGCCCCAAAAACAGCCCCGGGACCCCCAAAAACAGCCTCGGAAACCCAAAAATTCCCTTCAGGAGCCCCAAAAATCCCCCTGGAACCCCCCAAAATTCCCTTCGGAACCCCAAAACCACCCCTGGGGCCCCCAAAATTCTACTCAGAACCCCCAAAGTTTCTCCCAAAAACCCCCTGAGACCCCTAAAATTCTCCCCAGGACTCCAAAAGCCCCCCCCGGGATGCCCAAAATTCCTTTTGGGGCCCCAAAACACCCCCTGGGACCTCCAAATTTCCCTTTAGGACCCCTGAAATTCCTCCTGGGACCCCAAAAACCCCCTGACACCCCAAAATTCCTCCTGGGATGCCCTAAAAACCTTCCAGAATCCCCCAGGAACCCCCCCAATTTTGGGTCCCCCCCCTGATTTGGGGTTCCCCCCGGTTTTTGGGTCCCCAGGCTGGTGGCTCATGAGGACGACCCCGACTCGGACCCCGAACTCCCCCCGGGTTTGGGGGCACCGCCCTCGGGCCTGGGGGGGCCCCGGCAGCCGCCGGACACCAAGGACGAGACCCAGAAGTGAATTTTGGGGGTTGGGGGGGAATTTTGGGGTTTGGGGAGGAAATTTTGGGGTATGGGGAGCTCAGAGTGGTTAATTTGGGGTTTCAGGGTGGTTTTGGGCAGGGTTTTCGGGTATTCTTGAGAGGGCTTTGGGGTATTTTTTGGTGGGTTTTAGGGTATTTTTGGGTGGATTTTTTGGGGTATTCTTGGGAGGGTTTTGGGCTGTTTGGGGGCATTTTATGGTGAGTTTTTTGAGTATTTTTAGGAGGGTTTGGGTATTTTTGGGTGGGTTTTTTGTGGGTATTTTTAGGACGATTTTGGGGTATTTTTGGGTGGGTTTTGGGCTGAAGGCGGCTCGGCGGCAGCACCAGAGAAGGATGGCAGCAGCGAGGGGAGCCCGGCAGGGCCCTGGCTTTGCCCGCCCCTCCTGCTGCCCTCCTTGGAATGGTTTGAGGCATTATGGGGTTATTGAGGTAGAAATAATTATTTTGTTGTTGATAATTTAATGTGGGTTTTTTTTGTTTGTTGTCGTTTCATGTATTTGGTTTGTAGAGCAGGAACTGTAGACAGAATCCTGCAGAAGTAGTATGGAATTTGTCTTCCCAAAACCTACCCGGCTTCCAACCACTTTCAGCATGTGGTCTTCCTTAGCAGCACATGGTTCCCCCACACTTGGGAGCCGGTGCACTCTACTTTTCTCTCCACCTTTGCTGACAGATCCTGCTGAAGGCTGAGGACAAAGCCCTACCCCTACACGGACAAGGCAGCAGACCTGGTTCGGGACGCCAGCGTGCTCCAGGTTGCTACAGGACTCGGATCAAACATCAGCATCCCCGTCTCTCACGCTGATGGTATGTGGTAACCCCTCTAAGAACAGAATTCCAAGACTTGGGGCTACGTTTTCTAACCCTAAGCAGCAAACTGGGGATGGATAACTCTAGAAATCCTGTCCTGTAAGGACCTCCAGGATTCAGCCCTCCATGTGTCCTTGGTATCAGAAGCTGGAATTGCAGAGTTGCCACTTTACCCCCAAACGTAATTTTTGATGTGGTTGTGCCACTTTAACGGTATTTGAAATCTCTCTTCGTGCTCTTGCAACAGCATTTTCGAACCACAATGGAAATCTAGTCCTTCTGCCTGGGGCTGCTCATAGAATCATGGAATCGCAGAAGGGTTTGGATGGGAAGGCTCCTTTTTTTAAAGCTCGTCCCGTTCCACCCCCTGCCATGGGCAGGGACACCTTCCACCATCCCAGGATGCTCTAAGCCCTGTCCAGCCTGGCCTTGGACACTTCTAGGTATCCGGGGGCAGCCACAGCTTCTCTGGGCAACCTGTGCTGGAAAGCAGCATTGAAAGCCAGAGTGAAGTACAGCTGTGATTTTTGTGCTGCCCCTAACATTGTATTGCCTGACAAATGTGCCTTTGGGTTTTTTGATTGTTTTTTTTTTTGTTGGTTTTATTTATTTTTTTGAGGGCTTTTTGTGTTTGTTTTGTTCGGTTTTGGTTTGGTTTTTTTTTTTTTTGAGAACTAGAAAGATACCTTGTGTTCCTGGAATGTTGCATTCTACGTCTGTTATTTTCCCAGTAAGTCTGGATCCTCTGCTTACATTTTTTCCTTCACTTATTAGATGTCGTGGATGTGCTGGCTGTTCTGATGGAGGGCAGTGATGGCTTAGATGAAGAAATTGGGTTCTCTTTGAATGAAGATGTGATTATCCAAACATTTCCCTTCAGTGCTGTTGTCCCTGCTGCATTAGCAGCCAGGAATATACTGTTGCTTTAGTCTGAAAATGGAACAGGTACAGGGGTTTTTTTAATGTTTTATGTGTCATTTCCAGCAGTGGAGTGAAAGTGGCATCATTTCTGCCCTCTTGCAATAATTTTTTACCATTTATCATTTTTTACCTTGAGGCATTTTATTATCTTCCCTGCAAGCAGAAGGAGGTGCAGATTCACAATGTTTTGTGCTCAAGAGGGGCATTGAAGCTCTGTAGGTGCGTCTGCCCTTTTTCCCTGACCCTAAAGAGAAGGGACACTGTCCCTGCATGGACAGTCTTGGTCTGGAAGTAGTTGGCCTCAGTAACACAGCGTTTTAAGGGCAGAGCGTGGCGATCAGGAGAGGAAGGTGATTCTCGTACCTGTGGGCAGCTCTTCCCGAGATCAGGGAGAGGGGACTGCATTGTTAAGTAGGAAGTGGATGCATTTCCCAAGGGAAACTTCAGAAATTAAGCTCCAAGGGCAAATACTGCGAGGTTCTACCACCTCCTTGAGGACAGCGTTAAAACCACAGGGGCATCAGCAGAGCTTGGAGCAGGACTGGCCAACCCCAGAGCGCCTCACGAAGCCCTCTGTGTGTATGTGGCAGTCGAGTAGCACCTGGGGGGTGCTGAAAGTCCCAGTTCTGACAGAAAATTCTGCTTAACTTGTACACGTTGGCTGTGTGTGTGCCCCCAGTACAGCTCGGTTCTTCTCTGAGGCGGTGCCTGGCAGGGTCCGTCCCTGTTAAGAGACGGCTGTGTTTTTGGCACAACACAGCAAAGGTGGATTATTTGCTTCAGCAAGAGCTGATGATGTCTGGAGGGTTTTTCAGGCACCTCAGCAGCCAGGAGCACGTGTATAGTTCACTAGGAACACTTTTTGATCTTGTTCAGTTCTTTTCTCCATGAGGCTCTGTGGGCTGCTGGCAAGGCCCAAAGTAAGGAAGGTTGTCCCAGTGTCCGTGCTCATGTTAATAGTTTAATTTATTTGGCTTTTCTAGGAGCAGATGTCGTGGAGGACCTTGGTGCTGTTTTCACTGACCTCCTGCACTCTCTGAGAGAACCCCTTGCTCCCTGCTTGACGCTCCAGCTCTGTGACAAAGATCCCGAGTCCCTGAAAGCTGCTAAGTATCCTCAGCTCTACCAGTTTAACCGATACTATAGACTCTGGATGCCCAAGCAGTCCCAGGAACCTGTGGTATGGAGTCCCTGAAGTCGCTGAATTCTTGAGCCAGTATTCCTATAAAATCCTCGCAGTCGACAGAGGTTACATTTCCATCAGAAACAGCGTTTTTATTGAGGAGGTAATTCTGCATCTCTTGTTGATCCTGCTGGGGACACATGTTTGCTCCAGGGCTTTTCTCTGATGGCACAAGAGGTCTCTGTGGTGTTTGGGAGGCGATACCAGGGCTCAGGGCTCATACAGAGACTCCTCACCAGGCACAGCAGAGCCTGGTGTGCGCTGTGGCCTCTGTTTACAGCACCTGGAGTTCCCCCAGGTGGGTGGAGGATCACAGGCCCCTGGGCTGGGTTTGGTGAGTTTTTCTAAGCTCAGCAGTGTGAACACTCCAGACGCCCCTGGGGAACCTGCTGGGCAGCTCTGTTCTAGCAGGACTGCATGCCAGTGTTTCCAGAGATTCAGTTCAGGGCTCATCTCAAAACAAAGGTGGCTAAAGAGATTTTTGTTTCATACTCATCGCTGTTTTTCTCTTATGCTTTTTGTTTCGCTTTAAACAGTTTGAAAACCACAAGGAGGTCAGCCAAGAGCCTCCTGTGGCACCGGATTCTGTATTTGCCACTTTGCTGAAAGGAGCCTGGGAGAGAGGAAGCAGTACCTTCCTGGAAGATGGTGTTCAGACAAAGTGGAGAGACTTGGCTTCCTGGCTCCCCCAACCTGAGCAGCTTTTGCTGGGAGTAAAGCACGTGCTGCTGTACCCGAAACCCACAGTGGAGAACTTCTGCAGATAATAATGTAGTTATCCTTGGTTTACTTTATGGCACAAGTTATAGATGACTTGGCTGCTAAAACTTAGGTTCCAGTGCTGTAGCTCTTTTTCCTCGACTCGGCTCCGAGGGTACGCAGCACCGTACAAAATTATACCTAATTTGTAAACAAATGTCAGTTGTTCTGATTATTGAAGCTGGGCTTTATTGAGTTGAATCCGGAGTGTGTGCTGCACCCAGGTCCTTTGTACAAATAGGGTACTGAGGGTGGGGGAACCAGAACTGCACATTCCTTGTGATATGGATGGGATTTTGGCGGGGGGGGGGTTAAATTAAAAGGAGATGCAAAATGAGGGAATTGCTTTTAGATGTAACTATTCTTGTCCTAAAGGGGCCATCAGCTCTGTCCCGAGAGCTGAGTTACAAGTGTGTGTGTTGAAAGAGCTGCAAGCCTTTTAGGGGCTGCAGTTTGTGTGCCGTGGAATGAGGTGCCCTGAGGAAATGTGTGAGCCGGAGGGAGCCGGGGCCGGGCGGAGGGAGCCGAGCTGTGGGAATGGGCGAATGGAGGCGGGTGCGGGCGGGACTAGGCGAGCGTGGGCGAAAGCGGCCGAAAGGGGCCGAGGAGGCGAGCGGAGCCGAGCTCTGCCGAGTTCAGCCGAGGCGAGCCGAGCTTTGCCGAAGAGGCGAATGGAGGCGAATGCGGCCGGAAATAGCCGAGCGTGGCCGAAAGTAGCCGAAGCTGGCCGAGGAGCCGAGTCCAGCCGAACGGAGCCGAGCTCTGCCGAGCGCAGCAGCCCGGGCAGGGCGGGGCGCCGGGGCGGAGCCGGGGCGCTGGGAGGGATCCCACTCCTGTCCCTCTCCCTCCTTCTCCGTGCTCCTGCCCGTATTCCCCTCGGTTATCTCTCTTTCCCCCGTTTCCTTGTCCCCCCCAAACCCGGATCCTTCCTGTCCTGTCCCTGCCCCGCTGCTCCGTTCCTTTCCTCCTCTCTCCCTCCTCTGTCCACCGTCCCTCTTCCCTCCCCTGTCAGCCTTTAAATCCGAATTATAAATATGAATGTGTATATAAATATTAAAAATATAAAAACAAAATACATTGAAATGCAGTTTAAAAGAAAAGGTTTTTTCTTTTGGTTCTTGTTGGGTTAGAGGCAGGGTTTTTTTTGTTTGCGTTCTTTTCCGCGCGGGATGTTTCGGGGCATTTGCTACCGAGGACGTTCCGCAGGGGACGGCGCCCGTTCTTTTTTGCCGCCGGCCCCGCCCCGCGGCCCCGAGGCGAGCGGCGGCCCCCGACGGTGGCGGGCGGCAGTGCTGCCGCCTTGTGGACACAGGGCGGTACTGCAGGCCCCCAGCCAGCGCCCGGCAAAACCACCGAGACGGGGCGGGAGGAGCCAGAGCGGCCCCAAAACCACCGAGACGGGGCGGGAAGGGCGAGGGGCGGCAGCGAGCGGCGAGCGGGGCGGTGTCTGTGAGTGAGGGGAGAGCTGAAGGCGGCTCCGCGGCGGCGCCGGAGAAGGATGGCAGCGGCGAGGGCAGCTTTCTGTCCCGCGCCTGCCGCCGTCCATGCCACCAAGCGTTGCGGATTTCTGTCCCGCACCGGTCGCCGTCCGTATGAAATCGCGTTGTGGCTTGTTGTCCCGCGCCGGCTGCCGTCCGTACGACAACGGTTCATCTCTATTGTTTTTGAGGACTTCTTGTTCGTCTCAATGGTGTTGTAGAATTTCCGGTTAATCTCCATGGTTTCTGGAAAACTTCCGCTTAGTCTCTATCGTTTCTTGGAACTTCCGGCTCATCTCTATGGTTTTTGGAGGACTTCATGTTCGTCTCTATGATCTTATGGAACTTCCGGTTCGTCTCTATGGTTTCTGGAGGACTTTCTGTTCGTCTCTATGGTTTCATGGAACTTCCGGCTCGTCTCTATGCTCCTGGAGGACCTCCCATTCATCTCTATGGACCGTCCCTGTGGTCGCTCCTGCGCGTGCGCGGCCGCCATGAGGGACCGGACGCGGGAAATATGACATGCGAGAGTCCAGAAAAAGGGGGAAAAAAGGTAAAACACGGGAAAAAAAAGCCAAAAAGCGGGACAAGGAGCCCGGAATCGGGATGGGGGAACGCGGAAACGGGGGGGGAAGTGACCAAAAATGGGTAAAGAGCCCAAAAATTAGGGAAGAATGGGCGAAAATGGGATCGGGGAGCTCGGAAATTGGGGGGGAGTGACCAAAGTCGGCGAAAGAGCCGAAAAGTGGGAAAAAGATCAGAAAATGTGGGAAAATCGCACAAAGAAACGGTTTAGGAGCCCAAAAATGCGGGAAAGGCAAAAAATGGGGAAAAAGCAAAAAAAAAAAAAAAAAAAAAGGGAAAAGTGCCCAAAAATTCGGATCGATGTGTGGAGAGTTTTGTGGATGAGTGGCTTCGGGAGAGAGGCCATGACTACTTGCAGTTAGTGAAGCGGTAGCTGAAAATTGCAGAGTGCAGCAATAGCGGATGTAGCAACAATATCACACGTCCTTGGGTGAGCTGGTTCCCAGCAGCAGAACGGTCAGCAAAGAGATAAGTGTAAGGGAAAACAAAGCAAGCAGAGAAAGCCCCAAAGGCGAGCTTGACCTGTTCTAGAGACACCAATGAGGAGCCTAAGTTTTGCAATATGCATGAGCTTCATTATAACGGGTATAACTGTACATGCGTACTTAGAATAAACTGAAACTTGTTGGCATTATAGAATGGGCTTTTCTCCCGTTATTTTTCCCCAAAAATGGTGACCTCGACGTGATAGGCGCCACGGTGGAGTGATGAAAAAGAGTTCAGGTCCTGATGCAGCCAGGACGGCAAAAGTGCTGAATTGAAATAGAGTGCACCGTGCCCCAGGTGACTGCAGAGGCAAGCCTGGCCGATACGTGCTGCCGACGACCTCGGAGGGCTGCAACAGCGCTGACAATAGAGGTATGGAGAGGCAAGCAGCATATGATTTATTTACTGCATTCTTGCAGAAAAGGCAGATTAAAAACATTGATTTACATAAAGATCTGCCAAGGTTATTAACATATAGGTATGCTAAGGGGTTCTTTATAAATCCTCATACAGTACATAAGTTGTCTAAGTGGCATAAGTTTAAAGATAAACTATAAGAAGACATTTTAGATGATGATAAGGCAGCCAAAAAGCTAAAAAAGTTGTAAAAGGTAGTTCACAATGAGTTATTACAACATCAGGCAGAAAAAAAAGCTGCTGCACAAGCAACGTCACACTAGAGAAGAATAAAAGTTATAGCAGAGAAAATTAATTACCTAGTATTTCCATGCCACCTGCTGTGTCTACAGTGGAGTTACCTCCATTGCGACCCGTGCCTGAGGACACGGAAACAGAGTCGCGTTGTGAGCCCACGGCTCCTCCAGCCCCCCCAAACAGAGATCACCGGTTTGTCAGAGTTTGTCTGTCAGTAAATCACCCCCTAAGGCAAAGTCTGACCTAACAAAGGCTCTGGCCAGAGAGCAAAAAGAAGTTTAGGCAACTCTAACAAAAGAAAAACTAAACAAAGAGAATAAGCAAACTTTAGAACTAGCAGCCGACTTAGCTTATCCTATAATTTTTCAGCAGCAAGCGAGCAAAAGGTTACCAGCTCAAATTACACCGTTAGATTAAAAAATTGTTGTCACAGTTGCAAGCTACAGTGAGTCAATTTAGAGTAACTAATAAACCAACTCAGCAAATACTAAATTATATTTAGAGTACTAATATATTGTTGCCAAAAAATTCTAAAAGTCTTGCTAAACTTATTTTCTCACCGCATCAGAAACTTTTATTTAGTGCACACTAGCAAGCAGAAGTTAATAAAGCTGTAGCTATGCAAAAGCAGCCTAAAGATCCTCTTCACAAAGTAACTATAGATAAATTGATAAGCTTAAGACCATGTTTTCGCACTAAGGCACAAGCTATGCTAAAACCTAAAAAATGTCAAAAGGCAATGCAACTAACTCAACAAGCTATAGATAAAGTAAAAGACCCAAGAAATTTACCAGCATATATAAAAATTAAGCAAAAAAAAAAACCAAAAAACTTTTAAAGCATTTATTAATAAAGCAACAACAGCAGTAAAAAAAAACTAGAGTGCCTAAGTTTATACATAATATATTTATATATTTATACGTTAAATATATATTTATACGTTTATACGTAAATCATTAAATTATTAATTAATTATTAAAGCAGTATGCTTTACAAAATTGTAATACTTCTACAAGAAGTATACTAAATACATTAAAAACTAATTAAACTATAAAAAATACACTAAAACAGATAACTACTATACCAACAAAGCCACAAACATTTTTAGTTAAAACTATTAAAATACTAAAGGAAAAGTTACAAAAGCAAGCAAAAGCATCACAAACACAAGTGTTAACTGCCCTTACACCCCTCCAAACATCAGTAACAACCCAAGAAAGTCCTCAAGGGGGCCGTATAAAATGTTTCCATTTTGGTGGGGTTTTTTGTTTGTTTGGTTTGGTTTTGGTTTTTTTGGGGGAAACTAAAAAGATACTTTGTGTTCCTGGAATGTTGCATTTTACCTCTGTTGTTTTCCCAGTTAGTCTGGATCCTCTGCTTACATTTTTTCCTTCACTTATTAGATGTCGTGGATGTGCTGGCTGTTCTGATGGAGGGCAGTGATGGCTTAGATGAAGAAATTGGGTTCTCTTTGAATGAAGATGTGATTATCCAAACATTTCCCTTCAGTGCTGTTGTCCCTGCTGCATTAGAAGCCAGGAATATGCTGTTGTTTCAGTCTGAAAATGGAACAGGTACAGGGGTTTTTTTAATGTTTTATGTGTCGTTTCTAGCAGTGGAGTGAAAGTGGCATCATTTCTGCCCTCTTGCAATAATTTTTTACCATTTATCATTTTTTACCTTGAGGCATTTTATTATCTTCCCTGCAAGCAGAAGGAGGTGCAGATTCACGGTGCTTTGTGCTCAAGAGGGGCATTGAAGCTCTGTAGGTGCTTCTGCCCTTTTTCCCTGACCCTAAAGAGAAGGGACACTGTCCCTGCATAGTCTTGGTCCTGGAAGTAGTTGGCTTCAGTAACACAGCGTTTTAAGGGCAGAGCGTGGTTCAGCAGTAACTGCAACATAGCCCATGCTTCTGCAGCACAGACCTCAAAAGTTCTACACTCCTGTGGACCCTCTTTGTAACTAAGGACAGTGGAAGTCAATTGCCACCTAAAAAGAGAATTTATTTTCAGATCGAGTACTCTCCAAAACTAGCTCTCAACATATTTGACAACACATTGTGTTGCCAGTTTTGTAAACCTAAGCAGTGGAAAAACAGGAAAGCAACATAAAATGATGTAGTTTTCCTTTGATATATGTGACCCTGTCTCATTCACACCGTGTCATAGTAATTTAAATGTGCATCTTGTCCCTCATCTTTAGCAGAAGAATGGTTTTTCAGAACACAACCATAACTTTCTCCATACCAATTAAACACAATTATTCTTGAAGGCATTTTGCAGTGTGCCGCGCTCCCGCCCCGGTTCCCTTTGTCTCAGCCCCGGCTAGCTCTCATCCTGGGGCGAGGGCGGGCGATGGAGGCACCCTCCGCCGCTCCCAGCTGGGGTTTGGAGAGTGCCTTTGTGGGTTCCGGGCAGCGCTAGCAAGCCTCGCGGTGGTAAATGAAGAGCGGATCCTGCTGGGGGCTAAGTCCGAGTTTATTGCAGCCCAACGGGGCCAAATATCCTAGAACGGTGCCAGCCAACAGGAACAAGCACAAGGTGCTTGCACTGGCTTATAAACTGTAAGGGAGGGGTATCTAACGACCAATGGGGATAGGGATAGGGGGTGGCTCCGGGATGGGGGGATATGGTGGGGTCCAATGGGGGAAGGATATGGGGGGAGCCCCAGGTCCTCGCCCAATCACCCGGTGCCCTGAGTAGAAGCTTCTGGATGGATGGGAAGGGGCACCGAGTGATAGACAAGGCACCCGGGGGGGGTAAAATGCCTCTTTCAGGGTGATGGATAGATACTGGGAAGGCGGGAAGGGCGGACAAGGCGGGAAAACTGGGGATAAACCAAGTTGCACACGGGGGTACAAAGGAATAAACCAATACATAATACAGGGATAATAAAACATATACATAACGCAACTCCACATCTCCTCCTTTTTTTGTTTAAAAAGAAAGAAAGGTGAAGAGGATAAAGTAAGTCTTTAAACGGGGGCTTCACAGTCACTGGGCTCATTTTGAAACTAGATGTTTCCTTTTTCTGGAAATTTTTCTTCTTGAAACCCTTCTTTGTTCAAGGGTTTCAGTTCATCATTATGTTAAAGCTTGTAATAAACACAATGAGTCCCAGCAGCAGCAAAAGTCCTGTTTCTTTAGAAAGCAACTGAAATTAATAGTCGAGGTAGGGGAGGTCTAACTCAAAGGGGAACAGAGAATTCCAGGAGCCAGGGAGGGAAGAGGGGGGACCAGGTGAGGGGGACCTTTTCCGCCGTCGGAGGGCGGCGTACCCAACTTGAGGACTGTCCGGTTTTCTCTTCTGGGTCTTAGGGACATATGGTCTGACGAATTTGGAAGGGACCCATCTCAGGCCTGAGGGCGTGGATACGCAAGCGTACCCCCGTCCCCAGGTGACTAAGTCATAGGGTCCTTCCTGCTGCCAGGTCTCAGGGTTTTTAATGAGAACTGGCGGCTTTTCCCTGACCTCGCTCTGCTCGTAGGAATTAAAGTGCCTCGCGATGGGGGGGTTGAGGCACTCGAAGGAACAGTTTAAGAAATTGATGGTAAAAAGGGCCCGCGCTAACTGAACTTGGGGGGACTCATTTTTAGCTGACGACTGTTGTTGTTTAAGCATCCTTTTGATGCTTTGATGAGTCCTCTCTACCACGGCTTGACCTGTTGGGGAATAGGCGATGCCAGTTTTATGTTCTATTCCCCATTGCTGCAGGAAGCCTGCGAATTCCTTGGATGTGTACCCGGGGGCATTGTCTGTTTTTATCTGTTTTGGGACGCCTAGCATGGAGAAGGCTTGTATCAGGTGTTTCTCTACTTCCTTGGCCTTTTCCCCTGTGTGGGCAGAGGCGAAAACTGCTCCAGAGAAGGTGTCCACAGAGACATGGACGTACTTCATCCTCCCGAAGGAGGGGATATGAGTAACGTCCATCTGCCACACCTCACAGGACTTCAGACCCCTAGGGTTAGCCCCTGCGCTCACTGATGGTAGTGGGAGCGACTTACAGGACGGGCATGTGGCCACAATGGCCTTGGCCTGGTCCCGGGTTAGATGGAACTGCCGGACCAGACCAGGCACATTCTGGTGGTAAAGCTGGTGGCTGATCTTTGCTTGCTGGAACTTGTCCGGGAGTGGCGCCAGCTGTGCGGGGGCGGCAGCAAGGGAATCGGCACGGCGATTGCCCTCGGCCAAGAACCCCGGCAGGTCGGTGTGTGACCTGATATGCATCACATAAAACGGTTGCTCTCGGTGGGAGACTAGCCTTATCAGCTTAGAGAGCAACCTGTTAAGGGCATCGTTGGAGACACCTTGCAGGATTGCATCCTGTGCTCTAGACACTACACCTGCTACATAGGCCGAATCGGTTACCAAATTAAAAGGTTCAGAGAACCGCTCAAAAGCTCTAACGACTGCGGCCAACTCAGCTACTTGAGGGGATCCTTCTACTTCAACAACATCTGCCTCCCACTGCTGAGTTTGAGGATCTTTCCAAGTCACTACTGACTTGTGGGACCCTCCGGACGCGTCCGTAAAAACTGTTAGAGCCTTTAAGGGTTTTTTGCTCTGAATTTGTTTTGTTGACAGAGTGAATTGGATTTCGGAATTGAAAATTTTGTGGGCCGGTCTCAAAACAGAAATTTTTCCGGTGTAGCTGTCCAGTGCAAACTGCAATGATTCATTCTCTTGCAGCAGGTGTTCTAACATTGCCTTTGTGAATTGGCCCGATTCTAATTTCAAAGGAATGTGGATGTGATCAAAGTCACACCCCGCTAGCTCCCGAATCCGCGTTCTCGCTTTGCGGATTAGCTCTGCCACCAGCTCTTGTGGCCGTGTCAACCTTTTGGATCGTGAATGACTCAGGAATACCCACTCTATGATGGAGAGTGGGTCCCTTTTGTCCTGATCCTTGCCCTTTCCTAGGGTGTCTGCCCATTGGAAGATGACACCGTGGAGGTGTGGCAGTCTGCCCAATATGATGAATCTGAAGGGCAGGCCCGGATCGTACCTGTGGGCCTGCCTGGCAGACATTGCCTCCTGAACCTTCTGCAAAGCAGCTTTGGCCTCTGGAGTGAGTTCCCTGGGAGAACTAGGCTCTTCCCCCCCTTTCAATAAATTGAAAAGAGGGGCTAGGTCTTCGTTGTTAATACCTAACCAGGGTCTCACCCAGTTTAAAGACCCACACAGCTGCTGCACGTCGGCTAGAGTCCGAATTGAATTTTTTATGGCCAATTTCTGCAGAACAATGGTCCGCTTGTTTATTTCTAAACCCAGGTACTTCCAAGGTGGCATTCTTTGAATCTTATCCTCTCGCAGCTCGAACTCTACAGCAACCAACGCACTGGTTGTCAGTTCAAGCGCGTGTGTAAGTAGATCGCTGTTGGGGGCACAAATAAGAATATCATCCATATAGTGCTGGATGATCACGCCCTCGGTGGCTGCACGCACAGGGGACAGCAATGAAGAGACGTACCACTGGCAAATGCTTGGGCTGACTTTCATGCCTTGGGGAAGAACTTTCCAGTGGTATCTCTCCATTGGGGCTTCTCGGTTGATGGAAGGAACCGAGAAGGCGAACCGTGGTGCGTCATCAGGGTGTAGGGGAATTTGGAAAAAACAATTTTTGATGTCAATGACAGCTAATTCCCAATTTTCTGGTAACATCGTGGGGGACGGCATCCCTGGCTGGAGAGGACCCATGTCTTCTATTACATTGTTGATGGCGCAAAGGTCATGAAGGAGGCGCCACTCGTCTTTGCCAGGTTTTTTCAGGACAAAGACAGGGGAATTCCAGGGGGATGTTGTTTCCTGGATATTCCCTTTGGCAAGTTGCTCCTTCACGAGCTCCCGAAGCGCTTTTAATTTCTGTTTATTGAGCGGCCACTGCTCTACCCACACTGGTGTATCTGTGAGCCAATTAAGTTTCCGGGTAGGACGCTCCTCAGTGACTGTTGCCCGAAAAACCTGGGGGGTCGGGATGTTAATTGTGACCCCCCACTGGGCCATCAGGTCTCTCCCCCATAAGGGTTCTGTGTAATCTAATACGAACGGGCGTAAATAGGCCGATTGTCCGTTCGGCCCCTCAAATTTTACGATGTTTTTTGATTGCTTTGCCAATTGAGAACCCCCTTCACCTTGAATTTTCCCCGCCACGTTTTGCAGCTCCCAGCGAGGCGGCCAATCCCGTGCGGGGATGACCGTCACGTCTGCCCCTGTATCCAGGAGACCGCTTAGGTGTTTGTACTCCCCATCCTTCCGCATATAGCAGGAGAGCTTTGGTCTTTCCTTCCCTATGACCTGGGCCTGGCACACCTGGTAGCTCTTCTTCGCTGACTTCTTCCATAGATCTTCAGGGTGTGCCGGAGGCCCAGATGCTGGAATGGCTTGGGCGATGATTTGGCCCTTGGGAAGGAAGACTGGAGGATGGGGGCAGTGCAGCCACACCACTAATCGCTCGGTGTTCCTGGATGTCAGGGATGGTGCAATAGTGACTTCGAGAGGCGTGAATTTTGTGTCCCCAAGAACGATGTACTTACTGTGGAGGTTCCTCCAGGTTTCCGGGTCCTCTGTGTCGACAGTGATGGAGTGCCAGTCGCTGTCCCTTAGGTGCAGAGCCTCAGTCAGGGCCAACCTATATGGGGAGAAACCAGATACGATGTTAAGTATCGGCTTGGGCTGGTTCGGGCCTCGACCCAGCCAAGCAGCGGGAATGAAATCCACATCCTCCCTCATATAGGTTGGTTCGTCAGCCATAGTCCGGTGTGTCAAGTCCAGTGAAACGTCCTCAGGTGGGCATTGATGGTAGTCGTCCCTCCCCTCCTCTGATGTTATAGAACCCACCATATTTATGTCCTCGCGCAGGGAGGGACTGCGCTGATGACTCAGTTTTTTTGTTTTCCCCCCGAGTTGGGGGCACTCTTTTCTTGTCGCTGTTGTTTAAACCTAAAAAACTCGTCCCTCAGCGGGCATTGGGAAGCCCAATGTCCCTTCTGCCTACATAGATTGCAGGCCTGATGGTGCTGTTGTCCCCTCGGGGGTGCTCCTGTAGGGCGGCGATCTGGAGAAGGGGTGGCTGGCGGTGTCACGGCTTCAACGAAGGCTACTCTCGTTGTGGGTGGTTTAGGAGTCTCTGGAATGTCTTTAGCAGGAACTGTCACCTTCCTCGCACAGACTTGTAGCATGCTTTGAAGGGTAGGCTCAGGGTCCAGGGGCAGACTGAGGATTGCTTGCCGGCACGCGTCGTTAGCGTTCTGCCTCGCAACTGTGGCAAGCATCCCCTCTCGCAGCCTCTCGTCCGGGACCTGAGCCTCCATCGCGTGATGCAAGCGATCCACGAACGCGACAAAAGGTTCTAGGGATTCTTGCTTTAGGGACAAGAAGTTAATAACCGTACCGCTGGGTCTTAACTTAAAAAACGCCTTTTCTGCCGCCCTAGTGCTGACTTGCAGCGCCTCTCTGGGGATTTTTTCCGCTTGCTTGGTCCCCATTTTCCAATCCCCCTCCCCGCACAAGTGGTCTAGCGATATTACAGCCCCATCCTCATCCCTAGAGCTATCTGCATTGGCCCAGAGGTCAGGTAACACCTCTCTGATCTCCCGCTTCCACTCGGATTCCCAGATGAGGAATTCTCCGTGGGTAATTAAACAGGAGAAGAGAGTTCGCATGTCTGCTGGGACATATTCTTTGGAGGAGAGGGTTGCTTTTAATAAGCCTCGGAAGTATTCGCTTTCCATCCCGAACCCCTTCTTGGCCTTGCAGAGCTCTTTGATGGTCTGCTGGGGGATGGGGGACCACTGTGCAAGGGGCCTACCCCCCTGCCGCGGGGTACAGGTGACAGGTGCGGCCGAGAAGGCAGGTAGGGACTGGGGTGGATCGGGGTTCCCACGCTCCCCCCCCCCGGAACCGAAAGCGTGAGAACTGGAAGTGGGGTCGTGGGAACCAGGGGACGAGGCGTGGTCTGGAGCAGGGGGAGTGGTATGGTGGGGACTCCCATCCCCGGGGGTGGAGCTGAGGGGTGGGGTGTTGAATAATTCAAGGGAGGGGGAGTTGACGGGGGGTGGAGGAGGGAGGTGGGCGGAGAAATCCGGGGAGCAGAAGGGGTTGGTCTGCCGGAAGGGATTATGGGAGGGGGGAGGACAGGGATCATGGGAAGAAGGAGCACGAGTGGCGGGAAAACCCACGCGGTCACCTCCATCTTGTGCCCTGGGGAAGGGGGGAGAAGGGAAGCCATTTCGTGGGGTTTGGGGATGGTGGATGGGGGATGAGGGATCTTCGGGGGTCTGGGATAACTGAAAACGAACGGAGTCTCTACGGGACGGGGCTGTATAGCGCGGGGAAGAAGGGGAACGGGTAGAAGCAGAGACAGCGCCTGCACCGCCCTGCGGGGTGTCTAGGGTATTCTCAGAGGGGCCAGAATCTGCCTGCGGGCAATGCCGGGATGCCTGTCTGATAATACCCGACTTCGGGAGAGAGGGAGGGTTTTGCCGCAGTTTTCCCGCAGCGCCCGCCGCAGCCGCAGCCTCGGGAGCAGCGACAGCAGCTGCTCTGCGCCCCGCTGCAGCGGCGAGCGCTGCATCGTACTGCAGCGACCGGGCTGAGGGACAGGGAAGCGGAGTAGGGTTATATGAACTACCCGCTGAACTGGGGATCGGTTTGTTTGCGGCTGGCTGTGGCAGACTTTCGTAGCGATATTTAGTTATATCGCGAATTTGGAGAGCCAAATGGGTGAATATGGAGAGAGAGAGATCTGACTGACGCAGGATCTTCCCCGCTACCTGTTCCCAAAAAGGGGCTTGGTATAATTTAGCTGGCGAAATGTCAGGGAAAGTTTGCGACAACCACTGAACGAACCGTTTTACTTCAGATTTTTTAATCTTAATTCCCCCCACTAAAAGGATACCCACAACTTGGGAATAAATGCTCTTCTGCGGCACGGACAGCCTTGCACCCATGGCTGTTAGATGTTAAATCGTGCTGCAGCGCCTACGATTGGGAAAACACGAACGAAAAACAAAAGACCACACTTCCGGCTTTGTCGCGGTCCTTAAGCTTCCCGCCCGGAAAGGGAAGCACCAAAAACAGGAATTTTTTCCCCGAACCCCGGGGAAAAAGAAACCCACCAAAAAGGGATCCTTCCCCTAAAACCTAGAGGAAAGGAACCAACCAAAAAAAAAGGACCGGGAAAGCCCCAGGGGCCCCTATACTCACAAACCACAGGGGTCCGAGAGGGAAGGGTGGAAAAGAAAAACCAATCGCAGGGCTTCTCCGCGAGAGAATCGACTCCGGAGGTGCTTTCCAGAGCTGCCGATCCTGTCCCCAAGAGTGCCACCCACTAAAACGTGGGTCTGCTCTCGCCGGGGTAGCTGACGGCCAGGAGGACGATTCTTCAGGTCTGCGCGACCCTAAAATCCTCAAACGAGGGTCCAACGCCGCAAAAACGGGGCCGCTCGTTGGGCGCCAGCTGCCGCGCTCCCGCCCCGGTTCCCTTTGTCTCAGCCCCGGCTAGCTCTCATCCTGGGGCGAGGGCGGGCGATGGAGGCACCCTCCGCCGCTCCCAGCTGGGGTTTGGAGAGTGCCTTTGTGGGTTCCGGGCAGCGCTAGCAAGCCTCGCGGTGGTAAATGAAGAGCGGATCCTGCTGGGGGCTAAGTCCGAGTTTATTGCAGCCCAACGGGGCCAAATATCCTAGAACGGTGCCAGCCAACAGGAACAAGCACAAGGTGCTTGCACTGGCTTATAAACTGTAAGGGAGGGGTATCTAACGACCAATGGGGATAGGGATAGGGGGTGGCTCCGGGATGGGGGGATATGGTGGGGTCCAATGGGGGAAGGATATGGGGGGAGCCCCAGGTCCTCGCCCAATCACCCGGTGCCCTGAGTAGAAGCTTCTGGATGGATGGGAAGGGGCACCGAGTGATAGACAAGGCACCCGGGGGGGGTAAAATGCCTCTTTCAGGGTGATGGATAGATACTGGGAAGGCGGGAAGGGCGGACAAGGCGGGAAAACTGGGGATAAACCAAGTTGCACACGGGGGTACAAAGGAATAAACCAATACATAATACAGGGATAATAAAACATATACATAACGCAACTCCACAGCAGTGTGTAGATTCCTTTTGGGTATTACAGCAATTTAAGAGTACCTCACTTTAGGTAAGTCAGTTCTGTGAAGGATACTGGTTACTTAACCAAAGGTATGTCTTCAGGTAGAGTTAGTTAAATTAAAATAAATGTCTCCTGGAATTTGCCTCTAGTGATGAAAAAAGTTTATTAAAATCAGTACAAGCACATTGCTAGGCAAATCCTTAATACTTATCAAACTACAGTGAAGTCACTAGAATCATTCTTAACTTGAATTAGCATGTTGTTGCAGGCCCTATAACTCTGTTGAGTAGGAGAAGGAGAAGATTTTAACTAATTGCATTCATCCATACAGATGTCTTTTGTGGACCCATTTAGGCTAGTTGACTAAATCTGGCATAAAAGATAGCACAGAGATTTTAACTGTTGAAAAACTCTGAGCAGGAAGTGTTCCCACAGTGCAAGAATCCTTTGAGTCAGGGTGCTTTAATAGTGTAATTCATAAGTTGTCTAGAGGAGGAATAGAAGGAAGTTAAACTAAGCTACCTTTAAGGAAGATGAATTAAACCTCATTAGAAGTCTGTATGGACACTCATTCTGCAAATTAAAGGAGCAGGAAGGAAGGCAATTGATGGTGCTTCAATTCTCCATCAGAGGCCTAAGAATAATGTATCTTAACAGTTTTCTCTTCTTAATTCAGTTAGTGTATTTTCATTTCCCTGAATGACTCCAGGTAGACAAAGGCACAAGGGAATAGTGGGTTTTGAATTGCCCAGGATACTACAGGTGGAGGTCCTCAGGAAGTGGCATGTGCTTTTTGGCTGTTGCCACAAACCATGGAGCTTTGAGCCATCCCAGGTGCCAGCAGCACCCTGAGCAGTGCTTACCAGCACCTGGCACTGGTAAATATTCCTGGCACAAAAGATTTTCTCTCCGTGGCCAAGCTGTGTCCGTGCAGGTAGCAGGGACAGCCACGCCATGGTCAGGGTTGCTGCTGCAGCACATCCCATTCTGTCCCGGTAGGATTCACTGAGCGCTAGTCACAAGAAGAGTGTCTAAAGTGATTTCTAAGAGAAAAGCTGCATGGGGTCAAACATGATCTTTCCTGTGGTTTTTGTAGCCAGCTCACCGTCAGTTCCCAGCACTGAACCAGGGCAGGGTGTGCCGTAGCTTGGCTCGTCCCTGAACGGGTGCCACCGTGCCTCTCCCTTCTTACTGCCCAAAGCTTTGTGTCCAGGCACAAGGGGAGTAGAGAAGCTTCCTGCCAGGAGATTGAGAGGCAGCCCGTGTGCTCATTCTTCTGCTCCATGAGCCTTTCCTGGCAGAGACAGGGCTGCATGGCGCTCCCTGCATTTGGAGCACTGGTACTTGCTGATAGCACAGCTTCTTCTCCCATCCTCTTGCTGGCTGCGAGGTCCTGTTACCTTCCCTCATGTTACCTTCTAAAGAAAAGGGGCACTGTCCCTGCATGGACAGTCTTGGTCTGGAAGTAGTTGGCCTCAGTAACACAGCGTTTTAAGGGCAGAGCGTGGCGATCAGGAGAGGAAGGTGATTCTCGTGCCTGTGGGCAGCTCTTCCCGAGAGCAGGGAGAGAGGACTGCATTGTTAAGTAGGAAGTGGATGCGTTTCCCAAGGAAAACTTCAGAAATTAAGCTCCAAGGGCAAATATTGCGAGGTTCTACCACCTCCTTGAGGACAGCGTTAAAATCACAGGGGCATCAGCAGGGCTTGGAGCAGGATTGGCCAACCCCAGAGCACCTCACAAAGCCCTCTGTGTGTATGTGGCAGTCGAGTAGCACCTGGGGGGTGCTGAAAGTCCCAGTTCTGACAGAAAATTCTGCTTAATTTGTACATGTTGGCTGGGTGTTAGCTTGGTTCTTCTCTGAGGCGGTGCCTGGCAGGGTCTCTCCCTGTTAAGGGCCGGGCGTGTTTTTGGCACAACACAGCGAATGTGGATTATTTGCTTCAGCAAGAGCTGATGATGTCTGGAGGGTTTTTCAGGTACCTCAGCGGCCAGGAGCACGTGTATAGTTCACTAGGAACACTTTTTGATCTTGTTCAGTTCTTTTCTCCATGAGGCTCTGTGGGCTGCTGGCAAGGCCCAAAGTAAGGAAGGTTGTCCCAGTGTCCGTGCTCATGTCAATAGTTTAATTTATTTGGCTTTTCTAGGAGCAGATGTCGTGGAGGACCTTGGTGCTGTTTTCACTGACCTCCTGCACTCTCCGAGAGAACCCCTTGCTCCCTGCTTGACGCTCCAGCTCTGTGACAAAGATCCCGAGTCCCTGAAAGCTGCTAAGTATCCTCAGCTCTACCAGTTTAACCGATACTATAGACTCTGGATGCCCAAGCAGTCCCAGGAACCTATGGTATGGAGTCCCTGAAGTCGCTGAATTCTTGAGCCAGTATTCCTATAAAATCCTCGCAGTTGACAGAGGTTACATTTCCATCAGAAACAGCATTTTTATTGAGGAGGTAATTCTGCATCTCTTGTTGATCCTGCTGGGGACACATGTTTGCTCCAGGGCTTTTCTCTGATGGCACAAGAGGTCTCTGTGGTGTTTGGGAGGCGATACCAGGGCTCAGGGCTCATACAGAGACTCCTCACCAGGCACAGCAGAGCCTGGTGTGCGCTGTGGCCTCTGTTTACAGCGCCCGGAGTTCCCCCAGGTGGGTGGAGGATCACAGGCCCCTGGGCTGGGTTTGGTGAGTTTTTCTCAGCTCAGCAGTGTGAACACTCCTGATGCCCCTGGGGAACCTGCTGGACAGCTCTGTTCTAGCAGGACTGCACGCCAGTGTTTCCAGAGCTTCAGTTCAGAGCTCATCTCAAAACAAAGGTGGCTGAAGAGATTTTTGTTTCATACTTATCACTGTTTTTCTCTTATGCTTTTTGTTTCGCTTTAAACAGTTTGAAAACAACAAGGAGGTCAGCCAAGAGCCTCCTGTGGCACCGGATTCTGTATTTGCCACTTTGCTGAAAGGAGCCTGGGAGAGAGGAAGCAGTACCTTCCTGGAAGATGGTGTTCAGACAAAGTAGAGAGACTTGGCTTCCTGGCTCCCCCAACCTGAGCAGCTTTTGCTGGGAGTAAAGCACGTGCTGCTGTACCCGAAACCCACAGTGGAGAACTTCAGCAGATAATACTGTAGTTATCCTTGGTTTACTTTATGGCACAAGTTATAGATGACTTGGCTACTAAAACTTAGGTTCCAGTGCTGTAGCTCTTTTTCCTCGACTCGGCTCCGAGGGTACGCAGCACCGTACAAAACTGCACCTAATTTGCAAACAAATGTCAGTTGTTCTTATTATTGAAGCTGGGCTTTATTCAGTTGAATCCGGAGTGTGTGCTGCACCCAGGTCCTTTGTACAAATAGGGTACTGAGGGTGGGGGAACCAGAACTGCACATTCCTTGTGATATGGATGGGATTTTGGGGGGGGGGGTTAAATTAAAAGGAGATGCAAAATGAGGGAATTGCTTTTAGATGTAACTATTCTTGTCCTAAAGGGGCCATCAGCTCTGTCCCCAGAGCTGAGTTACAAGTGTGTGTGTTGAAAGAGCTGCAAGCCTTTTAGGGGCTGCAGTTTGTGTGCCGTGGAATGAGGTGCCCTGAGGAAATGTGTGAGCCGGAGGGAGCCGGGGCCGGGCGGAGGGAGCCGAGCTGTGGGAATGGGCGAATGGAGGCGGGCGCGGGCGGGACTAGGCGAGCGTGGGCGAAAGCGGCCGAAAGGGGCCGAGGAGGCGAGCGGAGCCGAGCTCTGCCGAGTTCAGCCGAGGCGAGCCGAGCTTTGCCGAAGAGGCGAATGGAGGCGAATGCGGCCGGAAATAGCCGAGGGTGGCCGAAAGTAGCCGAAGCTGGCCGAGGAGCCGAGTCCAGCCGAACGGAGCCGAGCTCTGCCGAGCGCAGCAGCCCGGGCGGGGCGGGGCGGGGCGCCGGGGCGGAGCCGGGGCGCTGGGAGGATCCCCTCCTGTCCCTCTCTCTCCCGCTCCATGCTCCTGCCCGTATTCCCCTCAGTCACCTCTCTTTCCCCCGTTTCCTTGTCCCCCCCAAACCCGGATCCTTCCTGTCCTGTCCCTGCCCCGCTGCTCCGTTCCATTCCCCCTCTCTCCCTCCTCTGTGCCCCGTCCCTCTTCCTCATCTGCCGGCCTTTCCCTTCCCCGCCCGCTTTCCTCCGCAGCCCGACCTCCCTCCCCGCCCTTTCGCATGTCCCGCTCTCCCTCCTCTCTTCCCGTCGCCCCTTCGCTTCTTTCCCCCGCAGCCGCGGGGCTCGGGGCGCCGGAGAATAAAGCCCCGAGGGCCGGAGCCCGGCGCCCCCCGGGCCTTGCGGGAGTCCCCGCACGGGGCCGGGGCTCTCGGCGGATCCCCCGCGCCGCTCGGACCCCGCCCCGGCGCTGCCGGACCTGCGGCTCCGCCGGCATCGCGCTGCGAGCGGCCCCCGCTCTGTGCCGTGCCGGCCGTGCCGCGTCCCCGCCGCCTCTGCCGCTCCCTCTTTCTGCCCCTGGCCCGCGACAGCGAGGCGGGGCGGGAGCTTCGAGCCTTCTGGGGGCTGCCCCCCCTTCCTTGTTGCGGCGGAGTCCCTTTCTGGGGGATGGAGGTGTGGGAAGGGCTGGAAGGGAGTGCTGGGCTGCTGTTCGGGGCAGTTGGACTCGTCCTGTGCCTTCTTCGGGGGTCAGGGTTAGGGGCTGAAGCCTCGGGGCTCTGATGTCATTTGGGGCACCCCAAGGTCCCCAGGAGAGGGACGCACACTGCGGTGGAGGAGCGGGTGGGTGGCGAATGAGGGGGGCGGGTCACGCTGGGTGCCGTCCCGCAGAGGGACCCAAAGCTGCCCCAAAATTCCCTGGGAGGGGTGTGTGTAGAATACTAAAACCTGGCAAGTGTTTCGTTTTCACAGCTATTGGTAAAGAATAGGAAGCTATGGCTAAACTCATTTGGAAAGAAGCCCTCTCTCGATCCACTCATTTGTATGCAGGAATGTAGGAAACTCTGACTGGGGACGGGCAGTAGTTTTGAAAATCATGCCCTATCGTTTTTCTCTAGGAACGAACCAAGCGAGTGCCCTGAAACCAGCGGAGCAAGGGGCTGAAGGGAACAGAAGGTCTCCCCGGCACCTTTTGCCTCCGTTCTCTGCCATTCCCCAAAACGTGTCGCAGTCCCGGAAGAGGCGTTTGCCATGCAGCCTGCCAAAATAAAGACCTGTCAAATCCTAGCTCTGCCTTTTGTTTAACGTCTTCTTACTTCCTATTTATGTCATCACAGAAACCAAGGAAGGAAGAAATGTGACTGGTTCCCACTATTGCTCCGTGCAGGCATTTTTAAAGGCTGCTGTACTTCTATCCTCTTTTTCCACTCCAAGCTTGACTTTTCCCCTCCTTTTTCGAGGTCTGCTGCTTTGGGTGTCCCAGGCAGGGCTGGGTTCCTCGGCAGGGGTCTTAGGAGTTGGTGCTGATTCTGCTTTTCACGAAGGTGTATCAAAGTGTGCCAGCAAAAGGACTGTTTTCTCCAGGGGAAAGCTTTCTCTCAATAACCATCAATGCATATATGTGTTTTAATCGTGTAACCAGATGGATTAAGAAAAGGCAACACCCATAGCAGATTTCCAATGAATCTGTGTCTGTGAGAAGTGGGCTGTGTGCTGGAGACGGAGAGACGCTGTTGGAGTGCGGCAACAGCGGCAGGTGTGAGCTGTGAGGATGATGAGGGCTCAGAGCAGCCCCAGGTGTGAGCTGTGAGGATGATGAGGGCTCAGAGCAGCCCCAGGTGTGAGCTGTGAGGATGATGAGGAGGGGCGGCTCCTGCCGGGGAGGAGGGGGGAGGGAGGAGGGAGGTTATTTTAGGGCGAGGGTTTGCCTTCGCTGGCTTTTGCACGGAGCTGCTGGAGGAGAGGAGTTTATGGGGGGCTCCCGGGGCTGTCTCCTGGAAGGACGGTGAGCGCTTTGGACAGGGTCCGGGGGATCCCCTGGATACACACTTGGGTACGTGGAGCATTGCTTAAAGGAGGAGCCGAGGGACAAACCTTTGTGCCGAGAAGCAGCAGCCAAGCAGGTGAGCCGGTGCGTCTTTGTAGTGGGGACTTTTCTTCTTTCCCTTTGAAATTTCGTCATCCTGAGTTTGAAATTTGTGGTGCTGCCCTGTGGTCCCGCCTTTTAAGAGGTCTGGATTGAGGTAAAAACCCCCTTTTGCTATCATTCGAGGCAAGCCGCTTCTTTTCTGCTCTTCTAGGGGACGCAGTTGAAGGGGAGCCCACGTTTCTGTGCCCTTGTTGGGGTGAGGTGAGCGCCGCAGCGTGGCGTCAGTGTCGGGGCTTCAGAGGAAGGGAGCTGCAGCCGTGGTAGCGCTGGCAGGGCGGGGATCGGGCTGTGCCGCTGCATTCGGGGCGCTTCTTCTGCCCCCGGCCCGGCAGCGAAGGGTCCGGCGCGGAGCCCTGCCGGCAGTGCCGGGGCTGGCCGGGGCGGAAGGGGAGCTGGGCGCGGCTGGGCTGCCGCGGGCCCGCCGGAGCCGCGCCGGTGCGAGCCGTGCGGAGCCGAGCGGAGCTTTGGCCGGGCCGGCGGGCGGGGGAGGCGGCGCGGGCGCCGCGCCGGTGCCGGCCGGTGCCGCCGCTCCGTCCGCTCCGGGCGCGGGGCTCGGGCGCCGCCGGGGCCCCCCGGGCCCGGTGCCGGCCCCGCCGGGCCGGGGGCAGCGGGCGGGGGTCTGCCGGCGCGGCGCCGCCTCTGCCTGCCGGAGGAGCCGCTTTCCTGCCGGAGCCGCGCTGCGCCCGGGGCCGGGAGCGCGGCTCCGCATCTTCCAGCCTCCCTCGCTGCGCTGCTTTTGAGGCGCTCCTGAGGAGCTCCTGGGATCGGTGGCTTTTGATCGGCGTCGCTGTAGGAGAAGGGCCCCGGGCGCTTCTTGGTTGTTACGGTTCTTGCTTCGGGTGCTCGAGACAAGGTTTTTTTTTGGGTTGAGTGTTGTTGGATTTCTTTTTGATCGGTTCTTATGTTTTTAAAGGATGTGTTTCTAAAGGTTTACACTGTTTTTTCTGGGTCGTAGCATGAAGTAGAGGGTCGTTTTTTAATTCGGTTGTGGAGGCTTTTATTAGCGCGAGTGCATAGTGTTTGTTTTGGTGGGCTTGAGGGAGTGTCCTGGAGTTAATCGGTGAGTTTTTTTTTTAATATTGATGAGTGCATTCTTATTTATTATATTATAGGGGTTTCATTCATTTGGCTTATTTGATTGCCGTGTATGTTTCATTGTTGCAGAGAACTTGGGAGATATTGTTTGTGGTTACGTTTCTCTTTTGGCGACGTGTTTTTTTCTAGGTGGTATTTGTGTTTTGATGGTTTTAGGCAATATTTGTTTCTTGAGTTAGGAATACTTATTTTGTTGTTGTTAATATAATTTTTTTTTTTTTTTTGTAGCTTGATGTATTTGGTTGTTGTTTTTTTATTAGTTTTATTTTTGGGAACATGGGCATTTCCATGGTGGATCTCTTTAGGTATTTATTTTATTTGGGTGGTGATTTTTTTGTTTCTTCGTGGTTCCGATTTTTTAATAGCTGTAATTATTTGGTGGGGCTTTTTAGTTAATTTTATGGAGCACTGTGTTCTCTTTATGAGTTAGTGTAGTGATAGAGTTTTGGTTATTATTTTTTTTAGAAACGTTGGGGGTCTCTTGTATGGGTTGGAGTACGGTAAGTTAGTTGGCTTTTTTTTTTTTTTTTTTCCTTTTTAGTGGTTTTTGTGATTTGCTGTGTGGGTTTCTATCGGTCTTTTTTAAAACGGTTGTTTCGTTTTTGTGACGTGATAAGAGCTGCTAGTGAAAGGAGTGTAGTGCGGGTATTTTTGCTGGTAGTTGGTTGGCTGGTGGAGCCTTTCTGAATTTTTTGGACGGTATTGGTGGGAATTTGATGCTGTTTGTTTTGGCATTTTATTTTTAGGAATTAGATTATAACTGCAGTGTTTTAACTATAACTCTAATGAAACAAAACAAATGCATAAATATGAAAATGGGAATATAAAACTTCAATTTTAAATATAAACGGAAAACAAATTAAACATGTAACATAAATAATGCTATCCATTACTATTAGGTATTATATTGTTTGATGTAGAGTATTTTATATGTTTATATACATATAAATATCGATTATATACATAAATATCCATATAGAAATGTATAATTAATATATGTGGATATATGAATATTATAAAACAATAGGAATTAATACAGTACATAATGCACATTTTACTGTATGTGTCTTATTATAACACATTACATGTCATAAATATTATATATCGAAATATAGTACCTCAATATGTTGTGATAGAATAGATAAATACTTGTAAAAATCAAAAGTAGAAATATAGAAATATTTAAATATAGCTTAAAATAAAGGGGATTTTTCTTTTCTATTTGGTAGTAGGTAGGGATCTTATTATAAAAATTATGAATAGAAATAAAATGAAATTAGAAATCTTTGTATAGAAATATATTCTAAATACGTTAAGATCTATATAAAAATTCAAAGGTAAGTAAATATAAGTATTAGCGGTATGTACGAAATAGATAAATTATTATTAAAATTCTATCTTGCTACCTTATTATATATATGATATATATTTATAAATCAATATAAAGTAAAAATTCAACTGTGACTATAATGATGAAAAAAAAATATAAATATTCAAGCATCTTTTATAGAAAGGGCTTTTTTGTTTTTATTTGTTTAGAGGCAGGGTTTTAATGGAAAAAATATTAATATGCATTTTATTTTGTTATCATTCTAAATATGGAAATATATAATCAATGTATACTGGTGTGTATATAAAAATATAAAATAGAATTAAAAATAAGTATTAGGAAGAGATAGACTATAAATAACACCATACATCAATCTACATTTAAAATATAAATTTGAATATAAATGCGAAAAATAGAGATACATCTAAATGGAGCTTAAATAAAGGGTTTTTAAAAAAGTTTTTTACTTGGATCGAGGCAGGGGTTTATTTTAAGCAATATGAACCTTTTAGATATAGAAATCTAACTATAGAAATATGTAAGCAATGTATAAAAATATAAAATGTAACAAAATGGAACACGAATAAATGTCAGAAATCATAAAAAAAAATTTCCATCAATATCCATTACAAATCCGAATGTGAATGTAAATATGAAAAATATAAAAATAAAATCGATTGAAATGCAGTTTAAGAGGAAAGGCTTTTTCTTTCGGTTCCTATCGGGTCAGAGGCAGGGTTTTTTTTGTTGGCGTTCTTGTCCACGCGGGATGTTTCGGGGCATTCGCTGCCGAGGCTTTTCCGGAGGGGACGGCGCAGTGCTGCCGCCGTGTGGGCAGAGAGCGGTACTGCCGCCCGCGGCCGCCATCTTGGGAGTGGCTTGGCGCGGACTCGCTTGACCTTCTCGAGAGGGCGCGAAAAGGAGGACATTGAAATTCGAGGACCCGTGTCTGTTTTCTACACTGCCTGAATTGCCCGCACCGCCGGCGCCCCCCGACGGGATTTTCCGCGGCGGTTCCGATGCCGTGCATATGGGCTGTGGGGTCAGCAGCACCGCGACCGTGCGGGTTTTTGGCGGGAGCCGACAGGCACCGGCAAAACGCCTCTCTCCGTCAAGGTCCCCACGGCCCGGCTTCTTGCGAACGCCTTGGCGCGGGCTCGCTTGACCTTCTCGAGAGGGCGCAAAGAAAAGGATGCGAACATCCGGGAGCCGTGTCTGTCGACTGCTCTGCTTGAACACCACCCTGACGCCGGCGTGGCCCGGCGGGATTTTCCGCGGCCGTTCCACTGCCGTGCACACGGGCTGTGGGCTCAGTGGCTCCGCGGGCGGTCGGATTTCGAGCAGGCGCCGACCGGCATCGGCAGATTCGCCTCTCTCTGCCCGGCTCCTGCAGCGGCCGCCATCCTGGGCGCGGCCCCTGCCTCTGCCATGCCGCGCGGGGCGCCCGTCCCGTCCCCTCCCGTGCTGTCCCACCGCCTCCCTGCCGTAAAGCTAGAAATAAACAAAACCAACGTGGAAATATGTATAGGTTTAAAAGAAAGGGCTTTTGGGGCGGAGGGGGCGTTATTTGGTTCGAGGCAGGGTCTTTTAATTTCTGTGCGGGGTTTTTTGGGCCATTTATTTCTAAGGATTTTTTTTCCAAGGGGCTCGATCGCCGCCGCTCTTTTCCGCCTGCCTCCCCTCCGGGAGAGCGGCGGCCCCCGGGTGTGGCGGGTGGCAGTGCTGCCGCCTTGTGGACAGAGGGCGGTACTGCAGCCCCCCAGCCCGCGCCCTGCCCTTCGCCGCTGGGTGCCGGGGCGGGAAGGGCGAGGGGCGGGAGCGAGCGGCGAGCGGGGCGGTGTCTGTGAGTGAGGGGAGGGCTTTCTGTCCCTCGCCGACCGCCGTCCATACCGCAACACTTTGAGGCTTTTTGTTCCTCTTCGGTCGCCGTCCGTACCAGAATGGTTTGTGCTTTCTGATCCTCGCCGGCCGCCGTCCCCCACGTGACGCGAGCCCGGCGCCGCCGTGATGGCGGCCGGCGGTGGGACCGGGACTGGGTCCGGGCGGGCTCTGGAGGCGCTGCTGGAGATGGGATTCGGGGCTTGGCGTGCGTGAGGGCGGCGGCACCGGTGGGACATCGGGGGAGGGCCGGGGACAGCGGGGGAGGGCGGGCGGGAGCAGCCGGAGGGGACGCGGGCCCCCTAAAATTTCTCCGGGACCCCCAAAAAACCCCCCGGGACCCCCCCAAAAATAACCGGGAGCCCCCCGGTCCCGCAGGGTGCAGGCGCTGGCACTGACCGGGAACCGGGGAGTGGAACCGGCCATGGACTGGTGAGGGGGGGACCCCAAAAACACTCCCGGGACCCCCAAAAAACCCCACCGGGATGCCCCAAAAACAGCCCCGGGACCCCCAAAAACAGCCTCGGAAACCCAAAAATTCCCTTCAGGAGCCCCAAAAATCCCCCTGGAACCCCCCAAAATTCCCTTCGGAACCCCAAAACCACCCCTGGGGCCCCCAAAATTCTACTCAGAACCCCCAAAGTTTCTCCCAAAAACCCCCTGAGACCCCTAAAATTCTCCCCAGGACTCCAAAAGCCCCCCCCGGGATGCCCAAAATTCCTTTTGGGGCCCCAAAACACCCCCTGGGACCTCCAAATTTCCCTTTAGGATCCCTGAAATTCCTCCTGGGACCCCAAAAACCCCCTGACACCCCAAAATTCCTCCTGGGATGCCCTAAAAACCTTCCAGAATCCCCCAGGAACCCCCCCAATTTTGGGTCCCCCCCCTGATTTGGGGTTCCCCCCGGTTTTTGGGTCCCCAGGCTGGTGGCTCATGAGGACGACCCCGACTCGGACCCCGAACTCCCCCCGGGTTTGGGGGCACCGCCCTCGGGCCTGGGGGGGCCCCATCAGCCGCCGGACACCAAGGACGAGACCCAGAAGTGAATTTTGGGGGTTGGGGGGGAATTTTGGGGTTTGGGGAGGAAATTTTGGGGTATGGGGAGCTCAGAGTGGTTAATTTGGGGTTTCAGGGTGGTTTTGGGCAGGGTTTTCGGGTATTCTTGAGAGGGCTTTGGGGTATTTTTTGGTGGGTTTTAGGGTATTTTTGGGTGGATTTTTTGGGGTATTCTTGGGAGGGTTTTGGGCTGTTTTGGGGCATTTTATGGTGAGTTTTTTGAGTATTTTTAGGAGGGTTTGGGTATTTTTGGGTGGGTTTTTTGTGGGTATTTTTAGGACGATTTTGGGGTATTTTTGGGTGGGTTTTGGGCTGAAGGCGGCTCGGCGGCAGCACCAGAGAAGGATGGCAGCAGCGAGGGGAGCCCGGCAGGGCCCTGGCTTTGCCCGCCCCTCCTGCTGCCCTCCTTGGAATGGTTTGAGGCATTATGGGGTTATTGAGGTAGAAATAATTATTTTGTTGTTGATAATTTAATGTGGGTTTTTTTTGTTTGTTGTCGTTTCATGTATTTGGTTTGTAGAGCAGGAACTGTAGACAGAATCCTGCAGAAGTAGTATGGAATTTGTCTTCCCAAAACCTACCCGGCTTCCAACCACTTTCAGCATGTGGTCTTCCTTAGCAGCACATGGTTCCCCCACACTTGGGAGCCGGTGCACTCTACTTTTCTCTCCACCTTTGCTGACAGATCCTGCTGAAGGCTGAGGACAAAGCCCTACCCCTACACGGACAAGGCAGCAGACCTGGTTCGGGACGCCAGCGTGCTCCAGGTTGCTACAGGACTCGGATCAAACATCAGCATCCCCGTCTCTCACGCTGATGGTATGTGGTAACCCCTCTAAGAACAGAATTCCAAGACTTGGGGCTACGTTTTCTAACCCTAAGCAGCAAACTGGGGATGGATAACTCTAGAAATCCTGTCCTGTAAGGACCTCCAGGATTCAGCCCTCCATGTGTCCTTGGTATCAGAAGCTGGAATTGCAGAGTTGCCACTTTACCCCCAAACGTAATTTTTGATGTGGTTGTGCCACTTTAACGGTATTTGAAATCTCTCTTCGTGCTCTTGCAACAGCATTTTCGAACCACAATGGAAATCTAGTCCTTCTGCCTGGGGCTGCTCATAGAATCATGGAATCGCAGAAGGGTTTGGATGGGAAGGCTCCTTTTTTTAAAGCTCGTCCCGTTCCACCCCCTGCCATGGGCAGGGACACCTTCCACCATCCCAGGATGCTCTAAGCCCTGTCCAGCCTGGCCTTGGACACTTCTAGGTATCCGGGGGCAGCCACAGCTTCTCTGGGCAACCTGTGCTGGAAAGCAGCATTGAAAGCCAGAGTGAAGTACAGCTGTGATTTTTGTGCTGCCCCTAACATTGTATTGCCTGACAAATGTGCCTTTGGGTTTTTTGATTGGGTTTTTTTTGTTGGTTTTATTTATTTTTTGAGGGCTTTTTGTGTTTGTTTTGTTCGGTTTTGGTTTGGTTTTTTTTTTTTTTGAGAACTAGAAAGATACCTTGTGTTGCTGGAATGTTGCATTCTACGTCTGTTATTTTCCCAGTAAGTCTGGATCCTCTGCTTACATTTTTTCCTTCACTTATTAGATGTCGTGGATGTGCTGGCTGTTCTGATGGAGGGCAGTGATGGCTTAGATGAAGAAATTGGGTTCTCTTAAAATGAAGATATGATTATCCAAACATTTCACTTCAGTGCTGTTGTCCCTGCTGCATTAGCAGCCAGGAATATACTGTTGCTTTAGTCTGAAAATGGAACAGGTACAGGGGTTTTTTTAATGTTTTATGTGTCATTTCCAGCAGTGGAGTGAAAGTGGCATCATTTCTGCCCTCTTGCAATAATTTTTTACCATTTATCATTTTTTACCTTGAGGCATTTTATTATCTTCCCTGCAAGCAGAAGGAGGTGCAGATTCACAGTGTTTTGTGCTCAAGAGGGGCATTGAAGCTCTGTAGGTGCGTCTGCCCTTTTTCCCTGACCCTAAAGAGAAGGGACACTGTCCCTGCATGGACAGTCTTGGTCTGGAAGTAGTTGGCCTCAGTAACACAGCGTTTTAAGGGCAGAGCGTGGCGATCAGGAGAGGAAGGTGATTCTCGTGCCTGTGGGCAGCTCTTCCCGAGATCAGGGAGAGGGGACTGCATTGTTAAGTAGGAAGTGGATGCATTTCCCAAGGGAAACTTCAGAAATTAAGCTCCAAGGGCAAATACTGCGAGGTTCTACCACCTCCTTGAGGACAGCGTTAAAACCACAGGGGCATCAGCAGAGCTTGGAGCAGGACTGGCCAACCCCAGAGCGCCTCACGAAGCCCTCTGTGTGTATGTGGCAGTCGAGTAGCACCTGGGGGGTGCTGAAAGTCCCAGTTCTGACAGAAAATTCTGCTTAACTTGTACACGTTGGCTGGGTGTGTGCCCCCAGTACAGCTCGGTTCTTCTCTGAGGCGGTGCCTGGCAGGGTCCGTCCCTGTTAAGAGACGGCTGTGTTTTTGGCACAACACAGCAAAGGTGGATTATTTGCTTCAGCAAGAGCTGATGATGTCTGGAGGGTTTTTCAGGCACCTCAGCAGCCAGGAGCACGTGTATAGTTCACTAGGAACACTTTTTGATCTTGTTCAATTCTTTTCTCCATGAGGCTCTGTGGGCTGCTGGCAAGGCCCAAAGTAAGGAAGGTTGTCCCAGTGTCCGTGCTCATGTTAATAGTTTAATTTATTTGGCTTTTCTAGGACCAGATGTCGTGGAGGACCTTGGTGCTGTTTTCACTGACCTCCTGCACTCTCTGAGAGAACCCCTTGCTCCCTGCTTGACGCTCCAGCTCTGTGACAAAGATCCCGAGTCCCTGAAAGCTGCTAAGTATCCTCAGCTCTACCAGTTTAACCGATACTATAGACTCTGGATGCCCAAGCAGTCCCAGGAACCTGTGGTATGGAGTCCCTGAAGTCGCTGAATTCTTGAGCCAGTATTCCTATAAAATCCTCGCAGTCGACAGGGGTTACATTTCCATCAGAAAGAGCGTTTTTATTGAGGAGGTAATTCTGCATCTCTTGTTGATCCTGCTGGGGACACATGTTTGCTCCAGGGCTTTTCTCTGATGGCACAAGAGGTCTCTGTGGTGTTTGGGAGGCGATACCAGGGCTCAGGGCTCATACAGAGACTCCTCACCGGGCACAGCAGAGCCTGGTGTGCGCTGTGGCCTCTGTTTACAGCGCCCGGAGTTCCCCCAGGTGGGTGGAGGATCACAGGCCCCTGGGCTGGGTTTGGTGAGTTTTTCTAAGCTCAGCAGTGTGAACACTCCAGACGCCCCTGGGGAACCTGCTGGGCAGCTCTGTTCTAGCAGGACTGCATGCCAGTGTTTCCAGAGATTCAGTTCAGGGCTCATCTCAAAACAAAGGTGGCTAAAGAGATTTTTGTTTCATACTCATCGCTGTTTTTCTCTTATGCTTTTTGTTTCGCTTTAAACAGTTTGAAAACCACAAGGAGGTCAGCCAAGAGCCTCCTGTGGCACCGGATTCTGTATTTGCCACTTTGTTGAAGGGAGCCTGGGAGAGAAGAAGCAGTACCTTCCTGGAAGATGGTGTTCAGACAAAGTGGAGAGACTTGGCTTCCTGGCTCCCCCAACCTGAGCAGCTTTTGCTGGGAGTAAAGCACGTGCTGCTGTACCCGAAACCCACAGTGGAGAACTTCTGCAGATAATAATGTAGTTATCCTTGGTTTACTTTATGGCACAAGTTATAGATGACTTGGCTGCTAAAACTTAGGTTCCAGTGCTGTAGCTCTTTTTCCTCGACTCGGCTCCGAGGGTACGCAGCACCGTACAAAATTATACCTAATTTGTAAACAAATGTCAGTTGTTCTGATTATTGAAGCTGGGCTTTATTGAGTTGAATCCGGAGTGTGTGCTGCACCCAGGTCCTTTGTACAAATAGGGTACTGAGGGTGGGGGAACCAGAACTGCACATTCCTTGTGATATGGATGGGATTTTGGCGGGGGGGGGGTTAAATTAAAAGGAGATGCAAAATGAGGGAATTGCTTTTAGATGTAACTATTCTTGTCCTAAAGGGGCCATCAGCTCTGTCCCGAGAGCTGAGTTACAAGTGTGTGTGTTGAAAGAGCTGCAAGCCTTTTAGGGGCTGCAGTTTGTGTGCCGTGGAATGAGGTGCCCTGAGGAAATGTGTGAGCCGGAGGGAGCCGGGGCCGGGCGGAGGGAGCCGAGCTGTGGGAATGGGCGAATGGAGGCGGGCGCGGGCGGGACTAGGCGAGCGTGGGCGAAAGCGGCCGAAAGGGGCCGAGGAGGCGAGCGGAGCCGAGCTCTGCCGAGTTCAGCCGAGGCGAGCCGAGCTTTGCCGAAGAGGCGAATGGAGGCGAATGCGGCCGGAAATAGCCGAGGGTGGCCGAAAGTAGCCGAAGCTGGCCGAGGAGCCGAGTCCAGCCGAACGGAGCCGAGCTCTGCCGAGCGCAGCAGCCCGGGCAGGGCGGGGCGCCGGGGCGGAGCCGGGGCGCTGGGAGGGATCCCACTCCTGTCCCTCTCCCTCCTTCTCCGTGCTCCTGCCCGTATTCCCCTCGGTTATCTCTCTTTCCCCCGTTTCCTTGTCCCCCCCAAACCCGGATCCTTCCTGTCCTGTCCCTGCCCCGCTGCTCCGTTCCTTTCCTCCTCTCTCCCTCCTCTGTCCACCGTCCCTCTTCCCTCCCCTGTCAGCCTTTAAATCCGAATTATAAATATGAATGTGTATATAAATATTAAAAATATAAAAACAAAATACATTGAAATGCAGTTTAAAAGAAAAGGTTTTTTCTTTTGGTTCTTGTTGGGTTAGAGGCAGGGTTTTTTTTGTTTGCGTTCTTTTCCGCGCGGGATGTTTCGGGGCATTTGCTACCGAGGACGTTCCGCAGGGGACGGCGCCCGTTCTTTTTTGCCGCCGGCCCCGCCCCGCGGCCCCGAGGCGAGCGGCGGCCCCCGACGGTGGCGGGCGGCAGTGCTGCCGCCTTGTGGACACAGGGCGGTACTGCAGCCCCCCAGCCAGCGCCCGGCAAAACCACCGAGACGGGGCGGGAGGAGCCAGAGCGGCCCCAAAACCACCGAGACGGGGCGGGAAGGGCGAGGGGCGGCAGCGAGCGGCGAGCGGGGCGGTGTCTGTGAGTGAGGGGAGAGCTGAAGGCGGCTCCGCGGCGGCGCCGGAGAAGGATGGCAGCGGCGAGGGCGGCTTTCTGTCCCGCGCCTGCCGCCGTCCATGCCACCAAGCGTTGCGGATTTCTGTCCCGCACCGGTCGCCGTCCGTATGAAATCGCGTTGTGGCTTGTTGTCCCGCGCCGGCTGCCGTCCGTACGACAACGGTTCATCTCTATTGTTTTTGAGGACTTCTTGTTCGTCTCAATGGTGTTGTAGAATTTCCGGTTAATCTCCATGGTTTCTGGAAAACTTCCGCTTAGTCTCTATCGTTTCTTGGAACTTCCGGCTCATCTCTATGGGTTTTGGAGGACTTCATGTTCGTCTCTATGATCTTATGGAACTTCCGGTTCATCTCTATGGTTTCTGGAGGACTTTCTGTTCGTCTCTATGGTTTCATGGAACTTCCGGCTCGTCTCTATGCTCCTGGAGGACCTCCCATTCATCTCTATGGACCGTCCCTGTGGTCGCTCCTGCGCGTGCGCGGCCGCCATGAGGGACCGGACGCGGGAAATATGACATGCGAGAGTCCAGAAAAAGGGGGAAAAAAGGTAAAACACGGGAAAAAAAAGCCAAAAAGCGGGACAAGGAGCCCGGAATCGGGATGGGGGAACGCGGAAACGGGGGGGGAAGTGACCAAAAATGGGTAAAGAGCCCAAAAATTAGGGAAGAATGGGCGAAAATGGGATCGGGGAGCTCGGAAATTGGGGGGGAGTGACCAAAGTCGGCGAAAGAGCCGAAAAGATGGAAAAAGATCAGAAAATGTGGGAAAATCGCACAAAGAAACGGTTTAGGAGCCCAAAAATGCGGGAAAGGCAAAAAATGGGGAAAAAGCAAAAAAAAAAAAAAAAAAAAAGGGAAAAGTGCCCAAAAATTCGGATCGATGTGTGGAGAGTTTTGTGGATGAGTGGCTTCGGGAGAGAGGCCATGACTACTTGCAGTTAGTGAAGCGGTAGCTGAAAATTGCAGAGTGCAGCAATAGCGGATGTAGCAACAATATCACACGTCCTTGGGTGAGCTGGTTCCCAGCAGCAGAACGGTCAGCAAAGAGATAAGTGTAAGGGAAAACAAAGCAAGCAGAGAAAGCCCCAAAGGCGAGCTTGACCTGTTCTAGAGACACCAATGAGGAGCCTAAGTTTTGCAATATGCATGAGCTTCATTATAACGGGTATAACTGTACATGCGTACTTAGAATAAACTGAAACTTGTTGGCATTATAGAATGGGCTTTTCTCCCGTTATTTTTCCCCAAAAATGGTGACCTCGACGTGATAGGCGCCACGGTGGAGTGATGAAAAAGAGTTCAGGTCCTGATGCAGCCAGGACGGCAAAAGTGCTGAATTGAAATAGAGTGCACCGTGCCCCAGGTGACTGCAGAGGCAAGCCTGGCCGATACGTGCTGCCGACGACCTCGGAGGGCTGCAACAGCGCTGACAATAGAGGTATGGAGAGGCAAGCAGCATATGATTTATTTACTGCATTCTTGCAGAAAAGGCAGATTAAAAACATTGATTTACATAAAGATCTGCCAAGGTTATTAACATATAGGTATGCTAAGGGGTTCTTTATAAATCCTCATACAGTACATAAGTTGTCTAAGTGGCGTAAGTTTAAAGATAAACTATAAGAAGACATTTTAGATGATGATAAGGCAGCCAAAAAGCTAAAAAAGTTGTAAAAGGTAGTTCACAATGAGTTATTACAACATCAGGCAGAAAAAAAAGCTGCTGCACAAGCAACGTCACACTAGAGAAGAATAAAAGTTATAGCAGAGAAAATTAATTACCTAGTATTTCCATGCCACCTGCTGTGTCTACAGTGGAGTTACCTCCATTGCGACCCGTGCCTGAGGACACGGAAACAGAGTCGCGTTGTGAGCCCACGGCTCCTCCAGCCCCCCCAAACAGAGATCACCGGTTTGTCAGAGTTTGTCTGTCAGTAAATCACCCCCTAAGGCAAAGTCTGACCTAACAAAGGCTCTGGCCAGAGAGCAAAAAGAAGTTTAGGCAACTCTAACAAAAGAAAAACTAAACAAAGAGAATAAGCAAACTTTAGAACTAGCAGCCGACTTAGCTTATCCTATAATTTTTCAGCAGCAAGCGAGCAAAAGGTTACCAGCTCAAATTACACCGTTAGATTAAAAAATTGTTGTCACAGTTGCAAGCTACAGTGAGTCAATTTAGAGTAACTAATAAACCAACTCAGCAAATACTAAATTATATTTAGAGTACTAATATATTGTTGCCAAAAAATTCTAAAAGTCTTGCTAAACTTATTTTCTCACCGCATCAGAAACTTTTATTTAGTGCACACTAGCAAGCAGAAGTTAATAAAGCTGTAGCTATGCAAAAGCAGCCTAAAGATCCTCTTCACAAAGTAACTATAGATAAATTGATAAGCTTAAGACCATGTTTTCGCACTAAGGCACAAGCTATGCTAAAACCTAAAAAATGTCAAAAGGCAATGCAACTAACTCAACAAGCTATAGATAAAGTAAAAGACCCAAGAAATTTACCAGCATATATAAAAATTAAGCAAAAAAAAAAACCAAAAAACTTTTAAAGCATTTATTAATAAAGCAACAACAGCAGTAAAAAAAAACTAGAGTGCCTAAGTTTATACATAATATATTTATATATTTATACGTTAAATATATATTTATACGTTTATACGTAAATCATTAAATTATTAATTAATTATTAAAGCAGTATGCTTTACAAAATTGTAATACTTCTACAAGAAGTATACTAAATACATTAAAAACTAATTAAACTATAAAAAATACACTAAAACAGATAACTACTATACCAACAAAGCCACAAACATTTTTAGTTAAAACTATTAAAATACTAAAGGAAAAGTTACAAAAGCAAGCAAAAGCATCACAAACACAAGTGTTAACTGCCCTTACACCCCTCCAAACATCAGTAACAACCCAAGAAAGTCCTCAAGGGGGCCGTATAAAATGTTTCCATTTTGGTGGGGTTTTTTGTTTGTTTAGTTTGGTTTTGGTTTTTTTGGGGGAAACTAAAAAGATACTTTGTGTTCCTGGAATGTTGCATTTTACCTCTGTTGTTTTCCCAGTTAGTCTGGATCCTCTGCTTACATTTTTTCCTTCACTTATTAGATGTCGTGGATGTGCTGGCTGTTCTGATGGAGGGCAGTGATGGCTTAGATGAAGAAATTGGGTTCTCTTTGAATGAAGATGTGATTATCCAAACATTTCCCTTCAGTGCTGTTGTCCCTGCTGCATTAGAAGCCAGGAATATGCTGTTGTTTCAGTCTGAAAATGGAACAGGTACAGGGGTTTTTTTAATGTTTTATGTGTCGTTTCTAGCAGTGGAGTGAAAGTGGCATCATTTCTGCCCTCTTGCAATAATTTTTTACCATTTATCATTTTTTACCTTGAGGCATTTTATTATCTTCCCTGCAAGCAGAAGGAGGTGCAGATTCACGGTGCTTTGTGCTCAAGAGGGGCATTGAAGCTCTGTAGGTGCTTCTGCCCTTTTTCCCTGACCCTAAAGAGAAGGGACACTGTCCCTGCATAGTCTTGGTCCTGGAAGTAGTTGGCTTCAGTAACACAGCGTTTTAAGGGCAGAGCGTGGTTCAGCAGTAACTGCAACATAGCCCATGCTTCTGCAGCACAGACCTCAAAAGTTCTACACTCCTGTGGACCCTCTTTGTAACTAAGGACAGTGGAAGTCAATTGCCACCTAAAAAGAGAATTTATTTTCAGATCGAGTACTCTCCAAAACTAGCTCTCAACATATTTGACAACACATTGTGTTGCCAGTTTTGTAAACCTAAGCAGTGGAAAAACAGGAAAGCAACATAAAATGATGTAGTTTTCCTTTGATATATGTGACCCTGTCTCATTCACACCGTGTCATAGTAATTTAAATGTGCATCTTGTCCCTCATCTTTAGCAGAAGAATGGTTTTTCAGAACACAACCATAACTTTCTCCATACCAATTAAACACAATTATTCTTGAAGGCATTTTGCAGTGTGTAGATTCCTTTTGGGTATTACAGCAATTTAAGAGTACCTCACTTTAGGTAAGTCAGTTCTGTGAAGGATACTGGTTACTTAACCAAAGGTATGTCTTCAGGTAGAGTTAGTTAAATTAAAATAAATGTCTCCTGGAATTTGCCTCTAGTGATGAAAAAAGTTTATTAAAATCAGTACAAGCACATTGCTAGGCAAATCCTTAATACTTATCAAACTACAGTGAAGTCACTAGAATCATTCTTAACTTGAATTAGCATGTTGTTGCAGGCCCTATAACTCTGTTGAGTAGGAGAAGGAGAAGATTTTAACTAATTGCATTCATCCATACAGATGTCTTTTGTGGACCCATTTAGGCTAGTTGACTAAATCTGGCATAAAAGATAGCACAGAGATTTTAACTGTTGAAAAACTCTGAGCAGGAAGTGTTCCCACAGTGCAAGAATCCTTTGAGTCAGGGTGCTTTAATAGTGTAATTCATAAGTTGTCTAGAGGAGGAATAGAAGGAAGTTAAACTAAGCTACCTTTAAGGAAGATGAATTAAACCTCATTAGAAGTCTGTATGGACACTCATTCTGCAAATTAAAGGAGCAGGAAGGAAGGCAATTGATGGTGCTTCAATTCTCCATCAGAGGCCTAAGAATAATGTATCTTAACAGTTTTCTCTTCTTAATTCAGTTAGTGTATTTTCATTTCCCTGAATGACTCCAGGTAGACAAAGGCACAAGGGAATAGTGGGTTTTGAATTGCCCAGGATACTACAGGTGGAGGTCCTCAGGAAGTGGCATGTGCTTTTTGGCTGTTGCCACAAACCATGGAGCTTTGAGCCATCCCAGGTGCCAGCAGCACCCTGAGCAGTGCTTACCAGCACCTGGCACTGGTAAATATTCCTGGCACAAAAGATTTTCTCTCCGTGGCCAAGCTGTGTCCGTGCAGGTAGCAGGGACAGCCACGCCATGGTCAGGGTTGCTGCTGCAGCACATCCCATTCTGTCCCGGTAGGATTCACTGAGCGCTAGTCACAAGAAGAGTGTCTAAAGTGATTTCTAAGAGAAAAGCTGCATGGGGTCAAACATGATCTTTCCTGTGGTTTTTGTAGCCAGCTCACCGTCAGTTCCCAGCACTGAACCAGGGCAGGGTGTGCCGTAGCTTGGCTCGTCCCTGAACGGGTGCCACCGTGCCTCTCCCTTCTTACTGCCCAAAGCTTTGTGTCCAGGCACAAGGGGAGTAGAGAAGCTTCCTGCCAGGAGATTGAGAGGCAGCCCGTGTGCTCATTCTTCTGCTCCATGAGCCTTTCCTGGCAGAGACGGGGCTGCATGGCGCTCCCTGCATTTGGAGCACTGGTACTTGCTGATAGCACAGCTTCTTCTCCCATCCTCTTGCTGGCTGCGAGGTCCTGTTACCTTCCCTCATGTTACCTTCTAAAGAAAAGGGGCACTGTCCCTGCATGGACAGTCTTGGTCTGGAAGTAGTTGGCCTCAGTAACACAGCGTTTTAAGGGCAGAGCGTGGCGATCAGGAGAGGAAGGTGATTCTCGTGCCTGTGGGCAGCTCTTCCCGAGAGCAGGGAGAGAGGACTGCATTGTTAAGTAGGAAGTGGATGCGTTTCCCAAGGAAAACTTCAGAAATTAAGCTCCAAGGGCAAATATTGCGAGGTTCTACCACCTCCTTGAGGACAGCGTTAAAATCACAGGGGCATCAGCAGGGCTTGGAGCAGGATTGGCCAACCCCAGAGCACCTCACAAAGCCCTCTGTGTGTATGTGGCAGTCGAGTAGCACCTGGGGGGTGCTGAAAGTCCCAGTTCTGACAGAAAATTCTGCTTAATTTGTACATGTTGGCTGGGTGTTAGCTTGGTTCTTCTCTGAGGCGGTGCCTGGCAGGGTCTCTCCCTGTTAAGGGCCGGGCGTGTTTTTGGCACAACACAGCGAATGTGGATTATTTGCTTCAGCAAGAGCTGATGATGTCTGGAGGGTTTTTCAGGTACCTCAGCGGCCAGGAGCACGTGTATAGTTCACTAGGAACACTTTTTGATCTTGTTCAGTTCTTTTCTCCATGAGGCTCTGTGGGCTGCTGGCAAGGCCCAAAGTAAGGAAGGTTGTCCCAGTGTCCGTGCTCATGTCAATAGTTTAATTTATTTGGCTTTTCTAGGAGCAGATGTCGTGGAGGACCTTGGTGCTGTTTTCACTGACCTCCTGCACTCTCCGAGAGAACCCCTTGCTCCCTGCTTGACGCTCCAGCTCTGTGACAAAGATCCCGAGTCCCTGAAAGCTGCTAAGTATCCTCAGCTCTACCAGTTTAACCGATACTATAGACTCTGGATGCCCAAGCAGTCCCAGGAACCTGTGGTATGGAGTCCCTGAAGTCGCTGAATTCTTGAGCCAGTATTCCTATAAAATCCTCGCAGTCGACAGAGGTTACATTTCCATCAGAAACAGCATTTTTATTGAGGAGGTAATTCTGCATCTCTTGTTGATCCTGCTGGGGACACATGTTTGCTCCAGGGCTTTTCTCTGATGGCACAAGAGGTCTCTGTGGTGTTTGGGAGGCGATACCAGGGCTCAGGGCTCATACAGAGACTCCTCACCAGGCACAGCAGAGCCTGGTGTGCGCTGTGGCCTCTGTTTACAGCGCCCGGAGTTCCCCCAGGTGGGTGGAGGATCACAGGCCCCTGGGCTGGGTTTGGTGAGTTTTTCTCAGCTCAGCAGTGTGAACACTCCTGATGCCCCTGGGGAACCTGCTGGACAGCTCTGTTCTAGCAGGACTGCACGCCAGTGTTTCCAGAGCTTCAGTTCAGAGCTCATCTCAAAACAAAGGTGGCTGAAGAGATTTTTGTTTCATACTTATCACTGTTTTTCTCTTATGCTTTTTGTTTCGCTTTAAACAGTTTGAAAACAACAAGGAGGTCAGCCAAGAGCCTCCTGTGGCACCGGATTCTGTATTTGCCACTTTGCTGAAAGGAGCCTGGGAGAGAGGAAGCAGTACCTTCCTGGAAGATGGTGTTCAGACAAAGTAGAGAGACTTGGCTTCCTGGCTCCCCCAACCTGAGCAGCTTTTGCTGGGAGTAAAGCACGTGCTGCTGTACCCGAAACCCACAGTGGAGAACTTCAGCAGATAATACTGTAGTTATCCTTGGTTTACTTTATGGCACAAGTTATAGATGACTTGGCTACTAAAACTTAGGTTCCAGTGCTGTAGCTCTTTTTCCTCGACTCGGCTCCGAGGGTACGCAGCACCGTACAAAACTGCACCTAATTTGCAAACAAATGTCAGTTGTTCTTATTATTGAAGCTGGGCTTTATTGAGTTGAATCCGGAGTGTGTGCTGCACCCAGGTCCTTTGTACAAATAGGGTACTGAGGGTGGGGGAACCAGAACTGCACATTCCTTGTGATATGGATGGGATTTTGGGGGGGGGGGTTAAATTAAAAGGAGATGCAAAATGAGGGAATTGCTTTTAGATGTAACTATTCTTGTCCTAAAGGGGCCATCAGCTCTGTCCCGAGAGCTGAGTTACAAGTGTGTGTGTTGAAAGAGCTGCAAGCCTTTTAGGGGCTGCAGTTTGTGTGCCGTGGAATGAGGTGCCCTGAGGAAATGTGTGAGCCGGAGGGAGCCGGGGCCGGGCGGAGGGAGCCGAGCTGTGGGAATGGGCGAATGGAGGCGGGCGCGGGCGGGACTAGGCGAGCGTGGGCGAAAGCGGCCGAAAGGGGCCGAGGAGGCGAGCGGAGCCGAGCTCTGCCGAGTTCAGCCGAGGCGAGCCGAGCTTTGCCGAAGAGGCGAATGGAGGCGAATGCGGCCGGAAATAGCCGAGGGTGGCCGAAAGTAGCCGAAGCTGGCCGAGGAGCCGAGTCCAGCCGAACGGAGCCGAGCTCTGCCGAGCGCAGCAGCCCGGGCGGGGCGCCGGGGCGGAGCCGGGGCGCTGGGAGGATCCCCTCCTGTCCCTCTCTCTCCCGCTCCATGCTCCTGCCCGTATTCCCCTCAGTCACCTCTCTTTCCCCCGTTTCCTTGTCCCCCCCAAACCCGGATCCTTCCTGTCCTGTCCCTGCCCCGCTGCTCCGTTCCATTCCCCCTCTCTCCCTCCTCTGTGCCCCGTCCCTCTTCCTCATCTGCCGGCCTTTCCCTTCCCCGCCCGCTTTCCTCCGCAGCCCGACCTCCCTCCCCGCCCTTTCGCATGTCCCGCTCTCCCTCCTCTCTTCCCGTCGCCCCTTCGCTTCTTTCCCCCGCAGCCGCGGGGCTCGGGGCGCCGGAGAATAAAGCCCCGAGGGCCGGAGCCCGGCGCCCCCCGGGCCTTGCGGGAGTCCCCGCACGGGGCCGGGGCTCTCGGCGGATCCCCCGCGCCGCTCGGACCCCGCCCCGGCGCTGCCGGACCTGCGGCTCCGCCGGCATCGCGCTGCGAGCGGCCCCCGCTCTGTGCCGTGCCGGCCGTGCCGCGTCCCCGCCGCCTCTGCCGCTCCCTCTTTCTGCCCCTGGCCCGCGACAGCGAGGCGGGGCGGGAGCTTCGAGCCTTCTGGGGGCTGCCCCCCCTTCCTTGTTGCGGCGGAGTCCCTTTCTGGGGGATGGAGGTGTGGGAAGGGCTGGAAGGGAGTGCTGGGCTGCTGTTCGGGGCAGTTGGACTCGTCCTGTGCCTTCTTCGGGGGTCAGGGTTAGGGGCTGAAGCCTCGGGGCTCTGATGTCATTTGGGGCACCCCAAGGTCCCCAGGAGAGGGACGCACACTGCGGTGGAGGAGCGGGTGGGTGGCGAATGAGGGGGGCGGGTCACGCTGGGTGCCGTCCCGCAGAGGGACCCAAAGCTGCCCCAAAATTCCCTGGGAGGGGTGTGTGTAGAATACTAAAACCTGGCAAGTGTTTCGTTTTCACAGCTATTGGTAAAGAATAGGAAGCTATGGCTAAACTCATTTGGAAAGAAGCCCTCTCTCGATCCACTCATTTGTATGCAGGAATGTAGGAAACTCTGACTGGGGACGGGCAGTAGTTTTGAAAATCATGCCCTATCGTTTTTCTCTAGGAACGAACCAAGCGAGTGCCCTGAAACCAGCGGAGCAAGGGGCTGAAGGGAACAGAAGGTCTCCCCGGCACCTTTTGCCTCCGTTCTCTGCCATTCCCCAAAACGTGTCGCAGTCCCGGAAGAGGCGTTTGCCATGCAGCCTGCCAAAATAAAGACCTGTCAAATCCTAGCTCTGCCTTTTGTTTAACGTCTTCTTACTTCCTATTTATGTCATCACAGAAACCAAGGAAGGAAGAAATGTGACTGGTTCCCACTATTGCTCCGTGCAGGCATTTTTAAAGGCTGCTGTACTTCTATCCTCTTTTTCCACTCCAAGCTTGACTTTTCCCCTCCTTTTTCGAGGTCTGCTGCTTTGGGTGTCCCAGGCAGGGCTGGGTTCCTCGGCAGGGGTCTTAGGAGTTGGTGCTGATTCTGCTTTTCACGAAGGTGTATCAAAGTGTGCCAGCAAAAGGACTGTTTTCTCCAGGGGAAAGCTTTCTCTCAATAACCATCAATGCATATATGTGTTTTAATCGTGTAACCAGATGGATTAAGAAAAGGCAACACCCATAGCAGATTTCCAATGAATCTGTGTCTGTGAGAAGTGGGCTGTGTGCTGGAGACGGAGAGACGCTGTTGGAGTGCGGCAACAGCGGCAGGTGTGAGCTGTGAGGATGATGAGGGCTCAGAGCAGCCCCAGGTGTGAGCTGTGAGGATGATGAGGGCTCAGAGCAGCCCCAGGTGTGAGCTGTGAGGATGATGAGGAGGGGCGGCTCCTGCCGGGGAGGAGGGGGGAGGGAGGAGGGAGGTTATTTTAGGGCGAGGGTTTGCCTTCGCTGGCTTTTGCACGGAGCTGCTGGAGGAGAGGAGTTTATGGGGGGCTCCCGGGGCTGTCTCCTGGAAGGACGGTGAGCGCTTTGGACAGGGTCCGGGGGATCCCCTGGATACACACTTGGGTACGTGGAGCATTGCTTAAAGGAGGAGCCGAGGGACAAACCTTTGTGCCGAGAAGCAGCAGCCAAGCAGGTGAGCCGGTGCGTCTTTGTAGTGGGGACTTTTCTTCTTTCCCTTTGAAATTTCGTCATCCTGAGTTTGAAATTTGTGGTGCTGCCCTGTGGTCCCGCCTTTTAAGAGGTCTGGATTGAGGTAAAAACCCCCTTTTGCTATCATTCGAGGCAAGCCGCTTCTTTTCTGCTCTTCTAGGGGACGCAGTTGAAGGGGAGCCCACGTTTCTGTGCCCTTGTTGGGGTGAGGTGAGCGCCGCAGCGTGGCGTCAGTGTCGGGGCTTCAGAGGAAGGGAGCTGCAGCCGTGGTAGCGCTGGCAGGGCGGGGATCGGGCTGTGCCGCTGCATTCGGGGCGCTTCTTCTGCCCCCGGCCCGGCAGCGAAGGGTCCGGCGCGGAGCCCTGCCGGCAGTGCCGGGGCTGGCCGGGGCGGAAGGGGAGCTGGGCGCGGCTGGGCTGCCGCGGGCCCGCCGGAGCCGCGCCGGTGCGAGCCGTGCGGAGCCGAGCGGAGCTTTGGCCGGGCCGGCGGGCGGGGGAGGCGGCGCGGGCGCCGCGCCGGTGCCGGCCGGTGCCGCCGCTCCGTCCGCTCCGGGCGCGGGGCTCGGGCGCCGCCGGGGCCCCCCGGGCCCGGTGCCGGCCCCGCCGGGCCGGGGGCAGCGGGCGGGGGTCTGCCGGCGCGGCGCCGCCTCTGCCTGCCGGAGGAGCCGCTTTCCTGCCGGAGCCGCGCTGCGCCCGGGGCCGGGAGCGCGGCTCCGCATCTTCCAGCCTCCCTCGCTGCGCTGCTTTTGAGGCGCTCCTGAGGAGCTCCTGGGATCGGTGGCTTTTGATCGGCGTCGCTGTAGGAGAAGGGCCCCGGGCGCTTCTTGGTTGTTACGGTTCTTGCTTCGGGTGCTCGAGACAAGGTTTTTTTTTGGGTTGAGTGTTGTTGGATTTCTTTTTGATCGGTTCTTATGTTTTTAAAGGATGTGTTTCTAAAGGTTTACACTGTTTTTTCTGGGTCGTAGCATGAAGTAGAGGGTCGTTTTTTAATTCGGTTGTGGAGGCTTTTATTAGCGCGAGTGCATAGTGTTTGTTTTGGTGGGCTTGAGGGAGTGTCCTGGAGTTAATCGGTGAGTTTTTTTTTTAATATTGATGAGTGCATTCTTATTTATTATATTATAGGGGTTTCATTCATTTGGCTTATTTGATTGCCGTGTATGTTTCATTGTTGCAGAGAACTTGGGAGATATTGTTTGTGGTTACGTTTCTCTTTTGGCGACGTGTTTTTTTCTAGGTGGTATTTGTGTTTTGATGGTTTTAGGCAATATTTGTTTCTTGAGTTAGGAATACTTATTTTGTTGTTGTTAATATAATTTTTTTTTTTTTTTTGTAGCTTGATGTATTTGGTTGTTGTTTTTTTATTAGTTTTATTTTTGGGAACATGGGCATTTCCATGGTGGATCTCTTTAGGTATTTATTTTATTTGGGTGGTGATTTTTTTGTTTCTTCGTGGTTCCGATTTTTTAATAGCTGTAATTATTTGGTGGGGCTTTTTAGTTAATTTTATGGAGCACTGTGTTCTCTTTATGAGTTAGTGTAGTGATAGAGTTTTGGTTATTATTTTTTTTAGAAACGTTGGGGGTCTCTTGTATGGGTTGGAGTACGGTAAGTTAGTTGGCTTTTTTTTTTTTTTTTTTCCTTTTTAGTGGTTTTTGTGATTTGCTGTGTGGGTTTCTATCGGTCTTTTTTAAAACGGTTGTTTCGTTTTTGTGACGTGATAAGAGCTGCTAGTGAAAGGAGTGTAGTGCGGGTATTTTTGCTGGTAGTTGGTTGGCTGGTGGAGCCTTTCTGAATTTTTTGGACGGTATTGGTGGGAATTTGATGCTGTTTGTTTTGGCATTTTATTTTTAGGAATTAGATTATAACTGCAGTGTTTTAACTATAACTCTAATGAAACAAAACAAATGCATAAATATGAAAATGGGAATATAAAACTTCAATTTTAAATATAAACGGAAAACAAATTAAACATGTAACATAAATAATGCTATCCATTACTATTAGGTATTATATTGTTTGATGTAGAGTATTTTATATGTTTATATACATATAAATATCGATTATATACATAAATATCCATATAGAAATGTATAATTAATATATGTGGATATATGAATATTATAAAACAATAGGAATTAATACAGTACATAATGCACATTTTACTGTATGTGTCTTATTATAACACATTACATGTCATAAATATTATATATCGAAATATAGTACCTCAATATGTTGTGATAGAATAGATAAATACTTGTAAAAATCAAAAGTAGAAATATAGAAATATTTAAATATAGCTTAAAATAAAGGGGATTTTTCTTTTCTATTTGGTAGTAGGTAGGGATCTTATTATAAAAATTATGAATAGAAATAAAATGAAATTAGAAATCTTTGTATAGAAATATATTCTAAATACGTTAAGATCTATATAAAAATTCAAAGGTAAGTAAATATAAGTATTAGCGGTATGTACGAAATAGATAAATTATTATTAAAATTCTATCTTGCTACCTTATTATATATATGATATATATTTATAAATCAATATAAAGTAAAAATTCAACTGTGACTATAATGATGAAAAAAAAATATAAATATTCAAGCATCTTTTATAGAAAGGGCTTTTTTGTTTTTATTTGTTTAGAGGCAGGGTTTTAATGGAAAAAATATTAATATGCATTTTATTTTGTTATCATTCTAAATATGGAAATATATAATCAATGTATACTGGTGTGTATATAAAAATATAAAATAGAATTAAAAATAAGTATTAGGAAGAGATAGACTATAAATAACACCATACATCAATCTACATTTAAAATATAAATTTGAATATAAATGCGAAAAATAGAGATACATCTAAATGGAGCTTAAATAAAGGGTTTTTAAAAAAGTTTTTTACTTGGATCGAGGCAGGGGTTTATTTTAAGCAATATGAACCTTTTAGATATAGAAATCTAACTATAGAAATATGTAAGCAATGTATAAAAATATAAAATGTAACAAAATGGAACACGAATAAATGTCAGAAATCATAAAAAAAAATTTCCATCAATATCCATTACAAATCCGAATGTGAATGTAAATATGAAAAATATAAAAATAAAATCGATTGAAATGCAGTTTAAGAGGAAAGGCTTTTTCTTTCGGTTCCTATCGGGTCAGAGGCAGGGTTTTTTTTGTTGGCGTTCTTGTCCACGCGGGATGTTTCGGGGCATTCGCTGCCGAGGCTTTTCCGGAGGGGACGGCGCAGTGCTGCCGCCGTGTGGGCAGAGAGCGGTACTGCCGCCCGCGGCCGCCATCTTGGGAGTGGCTTGGCGCGGACTCGCTTGACCTTCTCGAGAGGGCGCGAAAAGGAGGACATTGAAATTCGAGGACCCGTGTCTGTTTTCTACACTGCCTGAATTGCCCGCACCGCCGGCGCCCCCCGACGGGATTTTCCGCGGCGGTTCCGATGCCGTGCATATGGGCTGTGGGGTCAGCAGCACCGCGACCGTGCGGGTTTTTGGCGGGAGCCGACAGGCACCGGCAAAACGCCTCTCTCCGTCAAGGTCCCCACGGCCCGGCTTCTTGCGAACGCCTTGGCGCGGGCTCGCTTGACCTTCTCGAGAGGGCGCAAAGAAAAGGATGCGAACATCCGGGAGCCGTGTCTGTCGACTGCTCTGCTTGAACACCACCCTGACGCCGGCGTGGCCCGGCGGGATTTTCCGCGGCCGTTCCACTGCCGTGCACACGGGCTGTGGGCTCAGTGGCTCCGCGGGCGGTCGGATTTCGAGCAGGCGCCGACCGGCATCGGCAGATTCGCCTCTCTCTGCCCGGCTCCTGCAGCGGCCGCCATCCTGGGCGCGGCCCCTGCCTCTGCCATGCCGCGCGGGGCGCCCGTCCCGTCCCCTCCCGTGCTGTCCCACCGCCTCCCTGCCGTAAAGCTAGAAATAAACAAAACCAACGTGGAAATATGTATAGGTTTAAAAGAAAGGGCTTTTGGGGCGGAGGGGGCGTTATTTGGTTCGAGGCAGGGTCTTTTAATTTCTGTGCGGGGTTTTTTGGGCCATTTATTTCTAAGGATTTTTTTTCCAAGGGGCTCGATCGCCGCCGCTCTTTTCCGCCTGCCTCCCCTCCGGGAGAGCGGCGGCCCCCGGGTGTGGCGGGTGGCAGTGCTGCCGCCTTGTGGACAGAGGGCGGTACTGCAGCCCCCCAGCCCGCGCCCTGCCCTTCGCCGCTGGGTGCCGGGGCGGGAAGGGCGAGGGGCGGGAGCGAGCGGCGAGCGGGGCGGTGTCTGTGAGTGAGGGGAGGGCTTTCTGTCCCTCGCCGACCGCCGTCCATACCGCAACACTTTGAGGCTTTTTGTTCCTCTTCGGTCGCCGTCCGTACCAGAATGGTTTGTGCTTTCTGATCCTCGCCGGCCGCCGTCCCCCACGTGACGCGAGCCCGGCGCCGCCGTGATGGCGGCCGGCGGTGGGACCGGGACTGGGTCCGGGCGGGCTCTGGAGGCGCTGCTGGAGATGGGATTCGGGGCTTGGCGTGCGTGAGGGCGGCGGCACCGGTGGGACATCGGGGGAGGGCCGGGGACAGCGGGGGAGGGCGGGCGGGAGCAGCCGGAGGGGACGCGGGCCCCCTAAAATTTCTCCGGGACCCCCAAAAAACCCCCCGGGACCCCCCCAAAAATAACCGGGAGCCCCCCGGTCCCGCAGGGTGCAGGCGCTGGCACTGACCGGGAACCGGGGAGTGGAACCGGCCATGGACTGGTGAGGGGGGGACCCCAAAAACACTCCCGGGACCCCCAAAAAACCCCACCGGGATGCCCCAAAAACAGCCCCGGGACCCCCAAAAACAGCCTCGGAAACCCAAAAATTCCCTTCAGGAGCCCCAAAAATCCCCCTGGAACCCCCCAAAATTCCCTTCGGAACCCCAAAACCACCCCTGGGGCCCCCAAAATTCTACTCAGAACCCCCAAAGTTTCTCCCAAAAACCCCCTGAGACCCCTAAAATTCTCCCCAGGACTCCAAAAGCCCCCCCCGGGATGCCCAAAATTCCTTTTGGGGCCCCAAAACACCCCCTGGGACCTCCAAATTTCCCTTTAGGATCCCTGAAATTCCTCCTGGGACCCCAAAAACCCCCTGACACCCCAAAATTCCTCCTGGGATGCCCTAAAAACCTTCCAGAATCCCCCAGGAACCCCCCCAATTTTGGGTCCCCCCCCTGATTTGGGGTTCCCCCCGGTTTTTGGGTCCCCAGGCTGGTGGCTCATGAGGACGACCCCGACTCGGACCCCGAACTCCCCCCGGGTTTGGGGGCACCGCCCTCGGGCCTGGGGGGGCCCCATCAGCCGCCGGACACCAAGGACGAGACCCAGAAGTGAATTTTGGGGGTTGGGGGGGAATTTTGGGGTTTGGGGAGGAAATTTTGGGGTATGGGGAGCTCAGAGTGGTTAATTTGGGGTTTCAGGGTGGTTTTGGGCAGGGTTTTCGGGTATTCTTGAGAGGGCTTTGGGGTATTTTTTGGTGGGTTTTAGGGTATTTTTGGGTGGATTTTTTGGGGTATTCTTGGGAGGGTTTTGGGCTGTTTTGGGGCATTTTATGGTGAGTTTTTTGAGTATTTTTAGGAGGGTTTGGGTATTTTTGGGTGGGTTTTTTGTGGGTATTTTTAGGACGATTTTGGGGTATTTTTGGGTGGGTTTTGGGCTGAAGGCGGCTCGGCGGCAGCACCAGAGAAGGATGGCAGCAGCGAGGGGAGCCCGGCAGGGCCCTGGCTTTGCCCGCCCCTCCTGCTGCCCTCCTTGGAATGGTTTGAGGCATTATGGGGTTATTGAGGTAGAAATAATTATTTTGTTGTTGATAATTTAATGTGGGTTTTTTTTGTTTGTTGTCGTTTCATGTATTTGGTTTGTAGAGCAGGAACTGTAGACAGAATCCTGCAGAAGTAGTATGGAATTTGTCTTCCCAAAACCTACCCGGCTTCCAACCACTTTCAGCATGTGGTCTTCCTTAGCAGCACATGGTTCCCCCACACTTGGGAGCCGGTGCACTCTACTTTTCTCTCCACCTTTGCTGACAGATCCTGCTGAAGGCTGAGGACAAAGCCCTACCCCTACACGGACAAGGCAGCAGACCTGGTTCGGGACGCCAGCGTGCTCCAGGTTGCTACAGGACTCGGATCAAACATCAGCATCCCCGTCTCTCACGCTGATGGTATGTGGTAACCCCTCTAAGAACAGAATTCCAAGACTTGGGGCTACGTTTTCTAACCCTAAGCAGCAAACTGGGGATGGATAACTCTAGAAATCCTGTCCTGTAAGGACCTCCAGGATTCAGCCCTCCATGTGTCCTTGGTATCAGAAGCTGGAATTGCAGAGTTGCCACTTTACCCCCAAACGTAATTTTTGATGTGGTTGTGCCACTTTAACGGTATTTGAAATCTCTCTTCGTGCTCTTGCAACAGCATTTTCGAACCACAATGGAAATCTAGTCCTTCTGCCTGGGGCTGCTCATAGAATCATGGAATCGCAGAAGGGTTTGGATGGGAAGGCTCCTTTTTTTAAAGCTCGTCCCGTTCCACCCCCTGCCATGGGCAGGGACACCTTCCACCATCCCAGGATGCTCTAAGCCCTGTCCAGCCTGGCCTTGGACACTTCTAGGTATCCGGGGGCAGCCACAGCTTCTCTGGGCAACCTGTGCTGGAAAGCAGCATTGAAAGCCAGAGTGAAGTACAGCTGTGATTTTTGTGCTGCCCCTAACATTGTATTGCCTGACAAATGTGCCTTTGGGTTTTTTGATTGGGTTTTTTTTGTTGGTTTTATTTATTTTTTGAGGGCTTTTTGTGTTTGTTTTGTTCGGTTTTGGTTTGGTTTTTTTTTTTTTTTGAGAACTAGAAAGATACCTTGTGTTGCTGGAATGTTGCATTCTACGTCTGTTATTTTCCCAGTAAGTCTGGATCCTCTGCTTACATTTTTTCCTTCACTTATTAGATGTCGTGGATGTGCTGGCTGTTCTGATGGAGGGCAGTGATGGCTTAGATGAAGAAATTGGGTTCTCTTAAAATGAAGATATGATTATCCAAACATTTCACTTCAGTGCTGTTGTCCCTGCTGCATTAGCAGCCAGGAATATACTGTTGCTTTAGTCTGAAAATGGAACAGGTACAGGGGTTTTTTTAATGTTTTATGTGTCATTTCCAGCAGTGGAGTGAAAGTGGCATCATTTCTGCCCTCTTGCAATAATTTTTTACCATTTATCATTTTTTACCTTGAGGCATTTTATTATCTTCCCTGCAAGCAGAAGGAGGTGCAGATTCACAGTGTTTTGTGCTCAAGAGGGGCATTGAAGCTCTGTAGGTGCGTCTGCCCTTTTTCCCTGACCCTAAAGAGAAGGGACACTGTCCCTGCATGGACAGTCTTGGTCTGGAAGTAGTTGGCCTCAGTAACACAGCGTTTTAAGGGCAGAGCGTGGCGATCAGGAGAGGAAGGTGATTCTCGTGCCTGTGGGCAGCTCTTCCCGAGATCAGGGAGAGGGGACTGCATTGTTAAGTAGGAAGTGGATGCATTTCCCAAGGGAAACTTCAGAAATTAAGCTCCAAGGGCAAATACTGCGAGGTTCTACCACCTCCTTGAGGACAGCGTTAAAACCACAGGGGCATCAGCAGAGCTTGGAGCAGGACTGGCCAACCCCAGAGCGCCTCACGAAGCCCTCTGTGTGTATGTGGCAGTCGAGTAGCACCTGGGGGGTGCTGAAAGTCCCAGTTCTGACAGAAAATTCTGCTTAACTTGTACACGTTGGCTGGGTGTGTGCCCCCAGTACAGCTCGGTTCTTCTCTGAGGCGGTGCCTGGCAGGGTCCGTCCCTGTTAAGAGACGGCTGTGTTTTTGGCACAACACAGCAAAGGTGGATTATTTGCTTCAGCAAGAGCTGATGATGTCTGGAGGGTTTTTCAGGCACCTCAGCAGCCAGGAGCACGTGTATAGTTCACTAGGAACACTTTTTGATCTTGTTCAATTCTTTTCTCCATGAGGCTCTGTGGGCTGCTGGCAAGGCCCAAAGTAAGGAAGGTTGTCCCAGTGTCCGTGCTCATGTTAATAGTTTAATTTATTTGGCTTTTCTAGGACCAGATGTCGTGGAGGACCTTGGTGCTGTTTTCACTGACCTCCTGCACTCTCTGAGAGAACCCCTTGCTCCCTGCTTGACGCTCCAGCTCTGTGACAAAGATCCCGAGTCCCTGAAAGCTGCTAAGTATCCTCAGCTCTACCAGTTTAACCGATACTATAGACTCTGGATGCCCAAGCAGTCCCAGGAACCTGTGGTATGGAGTCCCTGAAGTCGCTGAATTCTTGAGCCAGTATTCCTATAAAATCCTCGCAGTCGACAGGGGTTACATTTCCATCAGAAAGAGCGTTTTTATTGAGGAGGTAATTCTGCATCTCTTGTTGATCCTGCTGGGGACACATGTTTGCTCCAGGGCTTTTCTCTGATGGCACAAGAGGTCTCTGTGGTGTTTGGGAGGCGATACCAGGGCTCAGGGCTCATACAGAGACTCCTCACCGGGCACAGCAGAGCCTGGTGTGCGCTGTGGCCTCTGTTTACAGCGCCCGGAGTTCCCCCAGGTGGGTGGAGGATCACAGGCCCCTGGGCTGGGTTTGGTGAGTTTTTCTAAGCTCAGCAGTGTGAACACTCCAGACGCCCCTGGGGAACCTGCTGGGCAGCTCTGTTCTAGCAGGACTGCATGCCAGTGTTTCCAGAGATTCAGTTCAGGGCTCATCTCAAAACAAAGGTGGCTAAAGAGATTTTTGTTTCATACTCATCGCTGTTTTTCTCTTATGCTTTTTGTTTCGCTTTAAACAGTTTGAAAACCACAAGGAGGTCAGCCAAGAGCCTCCTGTGGCACCGGATTCTGTATTTGCCACTTTGTTGAAGGGAGCCTGGGAGAGAAGAAGCAGTACCTTCCTGGAAGATGGTGTTCAGACAAAGTGGAGAGACTTGGCTTCCTGGCTCCCCCAACCTGAGCAGCTTTTGCTGGGAGTAAAGCACGTGCTGCTGTACCCGAAACCCACAGTGGAGAACTTCTGCAGATAATAATGTAGTTATCCTTGGTTTACTTTATGGCACAAGTTATAGATGACTTGGCTGCTAAAACTTAGGTTCCAGTGCTGTAGCTCTTTTTCCTCGACTCGGCTCCGAGGGTACGCAGCACCGTACAAAATTATACCTAATTTGTAAACAAATGTCAGTTGTTCTGATTATTGAAGCTGGGCTTTATTGAGTTGAATCCGGAGTGTGTGCTGCACCCAGGTCCTTTGTACAAATAGGGTACTGAGGGTGGGGGAACCAGAACTGCACATTCCTTGTGATATGGATGGGATTTTGGCGGGGGGGGGGTTAAATTAAAAGGAGATGCAAAATGAGGGAATTGCTTTTAGATGTAACTATTCTTGTCCTAAAGGGGCCATCAGCTCTGTCCCGAGAGCTGAGTTACAAGTGTGTGTGTTGAAAGAGCTGCAAGCCTTTTAGGGGCTGCAGTTTGTGTGCCGTGGAATGAGGTGCCCTGAGGAAATGTGTGAGCCGGAGGGAGCCGGGGCCGGGCGGAGGGAGCCGAGCTGTGGGAATGGGCGAATGGAGGCGGGTGCGGGCGGGACTAGGCGAGCGTGGGCGAAAGCGGCCGAAAGGGGCCGAGGAGGCGAGCGGAGCCGAGCTCTGCCGAGTTCAGCCGAGGCGAGCCGAGCTTTGCCGAAGAGGCGAATGGAGGCGAATGCGGCCGGAAATAGCCGAGGGTGGCCGAAAGTAGCCGAAGCTGGCCGAGGAGCCGAGTCCAGCCGAACGGAGCCGAGCTCTGCCGAGCGCAGCAGCCCGGGCAGGGCGGGGCGCCGGGGCGGAGCCGGGGCGCTGGGAGGGATCCCACTCCTGTCCCTCTCCCTCCTTCTCCGTGCTCCTGCCCGTATTCCCCTCGGTTATCTCTCTTTCCCCCGTTTCCTTGTCCCCCCCAAACCCGGATCCTTCCTGTCCTGTCCCTGCCCCGCTGCTCCGTTCCTTTCCTCCTCTCTCCCTCCTCTGTCCACCGTCCCTCTTCCCTCCCCTGTCAGCCTTTAAATCCGAATTATAAATATGAATGTGTATATAAATATTAAAAATATAAAAACAAAATACATTGAAATGCAGTTTAAAAGAAAAGGTTTTTTCTTTTGGTTCTTGTTGGGTTAGAGGCAGGGTTTTTTTTGTTTGCGTTCTTTTCCGCGCGGGATGTTTCGGGGCATTTGCTACCGAGGACGTTCCGCAGGGGACGGCGCCCGTTCTTTTTTGCCGCCGGCCCCGCCCCGCGGCCCCGAGGCGAGCGGCGGCCCCCGACGGTGGCGGGCGGCAGTGCTGCCGCCTTGTGGACACAGGGCGGTACTGCAGCCCCCCAGCCAGCGCCCGGCAAAACCACCGAGACGGGGCGGGAGGAGCCAGAGCGGCCCCAAAACCACCGAGACGGGGCGGGAAGGGCGAGGGGCGGCAGCGAGCGGCGAGCGGGGCGGTGTCTGTGAGTGAGGGGAGAGCTGAAGGCGGCTCCGCGGCGGCGCCGGAGAAGGATGGCAGCGGCGAGGGCGGCTTTCTGTCCCGCGCCTGCCGCCGTCCATGCCACCAAGCGTTGCGGATTTCTGTCCCGCACCGGTCGCCGTCCGTATGAAATCGCGTTGTGGCTTGTTGTCCCGCGCCGGCTGCCGTCCGTACGACAACGGTTCATCTCTATTGTTTTTGAGGACTTCTTGTTCGTCTCAATGGTGTTGTAGAATTTCCGGTTAATCTCCATGGTTTCTGGAAAACTTCCGCTTAGTCTCTATCGTTTCTTGGAACTTCCGGCTCATCTCTATGGGTTTTGGAGGACTTCATGTTCGTCTCTATGATCTTATGGAACTTCCGGTTCATCTCTATGGTTTCTGGAGGACTTTCTGTTCGTCTCTATGGTTTCATGGAACTTCCGGCTCGTCTCTATGCTCCTGGAGGACCTCCCATTCATCTCTATGGACCGTCCCTGTGGTCGCTCCTGCGCGTGCGCGGCCGCCATGAGGGACCGGACGCGGGAAATATGACATGCGAGAGTCCAGAAAAAGGGGGAAAAAAGGTAAAACACGGGAAAAAAAAGCCAAAAAGCGGGACAAGGAGCCCGGAATCGGGATGGGGGAACGCGGAAACGGGGGGGGAAGTGACCAAAAATGGGTAAAGAGCCCAAAAATTAGGGAAGAATGGGCGAAAATGGGATCGGGGAGCTCGGAAATTGGGGGGGAGTGACCAAAGTCGGCGAAAGAGCCGAAAAGATGGAAAAAGATCAGAAAATGTGGGAAAATCGCACAAAGAAACGGTTTAGGAGCCCAAAAATGCGGGAAAGGCAAAAAATGGGGAAAAAGCAAAAAAAAAAAAAAAAAAAAAGGGAAAAGTGCCCAAAAATTCGGATCGATGTGTGGAGAGTTTTGTGGATGAGTGGCTTCGGGAGAGAGGCCATGACTACTTGCAGTTAGTGAAGCGGTAGCTGAAAATTGCAGAGTGCAGCAATAGCGGATGTAGCAACAATATCACACGTCCTTGGGTGAGCTGGTTCCCAGCAGCAGAACGGTCAGCAAAGAGATAAGTGTAAGGGAAAACAAAGCAAGCAGAGAAAGCCCCAAAGGCGAGCTTGACCTGTTCTAGAGACACCAATGAGGAGCCTAAGTTTTGCAATATGCATGAGCTTCATTATAACGGGTATAACTGTACATGCGTACTTAGAATAAACTGAAACTTGTTGGCATTATAGAATGGGCTTTTCTCCCGTTATTTTTCCCCAAAAATGGTGACCTCGACGTGATAGGCGCCACGGTGGAGTGATGAAAAAGAGTTCAGGTCCTGATGCAGCCAGGACGGCAAAAGTGCTGAATTGAAATAGAGTGCACCGTGCCCCAGGTGACTGCAGAGGCAAGCCTGGCCGATACGTGCTGCCGACGACCTCGGAGGGCTGCAACAGCGCTGACAATAGAGGTATGGAGAGGCAAGCAGCATATGATTTATTTACTGCATTCTTGCAGAAAAGGCAGATTAAAAACATTGATTTACATAAAGATCTGCCAAGGTTATTAACATATAGGTATGCTAAGGGGTTCTTTATAAATCCTCATACAGTACATAAGTTGTCTAAGTGGCGTAAGTTTAAAGATAAACTATAAGAAGACATTTTAGATGATGATAAGGCAGCCAAAAAGCTAAAAAAGTTGTAAAAGGTAGTTCACAATGAGTTATTACAACATCAGGCAGAAAAAAAAGCTGCTGCACAAGCAACGTCACACTAGAGAAGAATAAAAGTTATAGCAGAGAAAATTAATTACCTAGTATTTCCATGCCACCTGCTGTGTCTACAGTGGAGTTACCTCCATTGCGACCCGTGCCTGAGGACACGGAAACAGAGTCGCGTTGTGAGCCCACGGCTCCTCCAGCCCCCCCAAACAGAGATCACCGGTTTGTCAGAGTTTGTCTGTCAGTAAATCACCCCCTAAGGCAAAGTCTGACCTAACAAAGGCTCTGGCCAGAGAGCAAAAAGAAGTTTAGGCAACTCTAACAAAAGAAAAACTAAACAAAGAGAATAAGCAAACTTTAGAACTAGCAGCCGACTTAGCTTATCCTATAATTTTTCAGCAGCAAGCGAGCAAAAGGTTACCAGCTCAAATTACACCGTTAGATTAAAAAATTGTTGTCACAGTTGCAAGCTACAGTGAGTCAATTTAGAGTAACTAATAAACCAACTCAGCAAATACTAAATTATATTTAGAGTACTAATATATTGTTGCCAAAAAATTCTAAAAGTCTTGCTAAACTTATTTTCTCACCGCATCAGAAACTTTTATTTAGTGCACACTAGCAAGCAGAAGTTAATAAAGCTGTAGCTATGCAAAAGCAGCCTAAAGATCCTCTTCACAAAGTAACTATAGATAAATTGATAAGCTTAAGACCATGTTTTCGCACTAAGGCACAAGCTATGCTAAAACCTAAAAAATGTCAAAAGGCAATGCAACTAACTCAACAAGCTATAGATAAAGTAAAAGACCCAAGAAATTTACCAGCATATATAAAAATTAAGCAAAAAAAAAAACCAAAAAACTTTTAAAGCATTTATTAATAAAGCAACAACAGCAGTAAAAAAAAACTAGAGTGCCTAAGTTTATACATAATATATTTATATATTTATACGTTAAATATATATTTATACGTTTATACGTAAATCATTAAATTATTAATTAATTATTAAAGCAGTATGCTTTACAAAATTGTAATACTTCTACAAGAAGTATACTAAATACATTAAAAACTAATTAAACTATAAAAAATACACTAAAACAGATAACTACTATACCAACAAAGCCACAAACATTTTTAGTTAAAACTATTAAAATACTAAAGGAAAAGTTACAAAAGCAAGCAAAAGCATCACAAACACAAGTGTTAACTGCCCTTACACCCCTCCAAACATCAGTAACAACCCAAGAAAGTCCTCAAGGGGGCCGTATAAAATGTTTCCATTTTGGTGGGGTTTTTTGTTTGTTTGGTTTGGTTTTGGTTTTTTTGGGGGAAACTAAAAAGATACTTTGTGTTCCTGGAATGTTGCATTTTACCTCTGTTGTTTTCCCAGTTAGTCTGGATCCTCTGCTTACATTTTTTCCTTCACTTATTAGATGTCGTGGATGTGCTGGCTGTTCTGATGGAGGGCAGTGATGGCTTAGATGAAGAAATTGGGTTCTCTTTGAATGAAGATGTGATTATCCAAACATTTCCCTTCAGTGCTGTTGTCCCTGCTGCATTAGAAGCCAGGAATATGCTGTTGTTTCAGTCTGAAAATGGAACAGGTACAGGGGTTTTTTTAATGTTTTATGTGTCGTTTCTAGCAGTGGAGTGAAAGTGGCATCATTTCTGCCCTCTTGCAATAATTTTTTACCATTTATCATTTTTTACCTTGAGGCATTTTATTATCTTCCCTGCAAGCAGAAGGAGGTGCAGATTCACGGTGCTTTGTGCTCAAGAGGGGCATTGAAGCTCTGTAGGTGCTTCTGCCCTTTTTCCCTGACCCTAAAGAGAAGGGACACTGTCCCTGCATAGTCTTGGTCCTGGAAGTAGTTGGCTTCAGTAACACAGCGTTTTAAGGGCAGAGCGTGGTTCAGCAGTAACTGCAACATAGCCCATGCTTCTGCAGCACAGACCTCAAAAGTTCTACACTCCTGTGGACCCTCTTTGTAACTAAGGACAGTGGAAGTCAATTGCCACCTAAAAAGAGAATTTATTTTCAGATCGAGTACTCTCCAAAACTAGCTCTCAACATATTTGACAACACATTGTGTTGCCAGTTTTGTAAACCTAAGCAGTGGAAAAACAGGAAAGCAACATAAAATGATGTAGTTTTCCTTTGATATATGTGACCCTGTCTCATTCACACCGTGTCATAGTAATTTAAATGTGCATCTTGTCCCTCATCTTTAGCAGAAGAATGGTTTTTCAGAACACAACCATAACTTTCTCCATACCAATTAAACACAATTATTCTTGAAGGCATTTTGCAGTGTGTAGATTCCTTTTGGGTATTACAGCAATTTAAGAGTACCTCACTTTAGGTAAGTCAGTTCTGTGAAGGATACTGGTTACTTAACCAAAGGTATGTCTTCAGGTAGAGTTAGTTAAATTAAAATAAATGTCTCCTGGAATTTGCCTCTAGTGATGAAAAAAGTTTATTAAAATCAGTACAAGCACATTGCTAGGCAAATCCTTAATACTTATCAAACTACAGTGAAGTCACTAGAATCATTCTTAACTTGAATTAGCATGTTGTTGCAGGCCCTATAACTCTGTTGAGTAGGAGAAGGAGAAGATTTTAACTAATTGCATTCATCCATACAGATGTCTTTTGTGGACCCATTTAGGCTAGTTGACTAAATCTGGCATAAAAGATAGCACAGAGATTTTAACTGTTGAAAAACTCTGAGCAGGAAGTGTTCCCACAGTGCAAGAATCCTTTGAGTCAGGGTGCTTTAATAGTGTAATTCATAAGTTGTCTAGAGGAGGAATAGAAGGAAGTTAAACTAAGCTACCTTTAAGGAAGATGAATTAAACCTCATTAGAAGTCTGTATGGACACTCATTCTGCAAATTAAAGGAGCAGGAAGGAAGGCAATTGATGGTGCTTCAATTCTCCATCAGAGGCCTAAGAATAATGTATCTTAACAGTTTTCTCTTCTTAATTCAGTTAGTGTATTTTCATTTCCCTGAATGACTCCAGGTAGACAAAGGCACAAGGGAATAGTGGGTTTTGAATTGCCCAGGATACTACAGGTGGAGGTCCTCAGGAAGTGGCATGTGCTTTTTGGCTGTTGCCACAAACCATGGAGCTTTGAGCCATCCCAGGTGCCAGCAGCACCCTGAGCAGTGCTTACCAGCACCTGGCACTGGTAAATATTCCTGGCACAAAAGATTTTCTCTCCGTGGCCAAGCTGTGTCCGTGCAGGTAGCAGGGACAGCCACGCCATGGTCAGGGTTGCTGCTGCAGCACATCCCATTCTGTCCCGGTAGGATTCACTGAGCGCTAGTCACAAGAAGAGTGTCTAAAGTGATTTCTAAGAGAAAAGCTGCATGGGGTCAAACATGATCTTTCCTGTGGTTTTTGTAGCCAGCTCACCGTCAGTTCCCAGCACTGAACCAGGGCAGGGTGTGCCGTAGCTTGGCTCGTCCCTGAACGGGTGCCACCGTGCCTCTCCCTTCTTACTGCCCAAAGCTTTGTGTCCAGGCACAAGGGGAGTAGAGAAGCTTCCTGCCAGGAGATTGAGAGGCAGCCCGTGTGCTCATTCTTCTGCTCCATGAGCCTTTCCTGGCAGAGACGGGGCTGCATGGCGCTCCCTGCATTTGGAGCACTGGTACTTGCTGATAGCACAGCTTCTTCTCCCATCCTCTTGCTGGCTGCGAGGTCCTGTTACCTTCCCTCATGTTACCTTCTAAAGAAAAGGGGCACTGTCCCTGCATGGACAGTCTTGGTCTGGAAGTAGTTGGCCTCAGTAACACAGCGTTTTAAGGGCAGAGCGTGGCGATCAGGAGAGGAAGGTGATTCTCGTGCCTGTGGGCAGCTCTTCCCGAGAGCAGGGAGAGAGGACTGCATTGTTAAGTAGGAAGTGGATGCGTTTCCCAAGGAAAACTTCAGAAATTAAGCTCCAAGGGCAAATATTGCGAGGTTCTACCACCTCCTTGAGGACAGCGTTAAAATCACAGGGGCATCAGCAGGGCTTGGAGCAGGATTGGCCAACCCCAGAGCACCTCACAAAGCCCTCTGTGTGTATGTGGCAGTCGAGTAGCACCTGGGGGGTGCTGAAAGTCCCAGTTCTGACAGAAAATTCTGCTTAATTTGTACATGTTGGCTGGGTGTTAGCTTGGTTCTTCTCTGAGGCGGTGCCTGGCAGGGTCTCTCCCTGTTAAGGGCCGGGCGTGTTTTTGGCACAACACAGCGAATGTGGATTATTTGCTTCAGCAAGAGCTGATGATGTCTGGAGGGTTTTTCAGGTACCTCAGCGGCCAGGAGCACGTGTATAGTTCACTAGGAACACTTTTTGATCTTGTTCAGTTCTTTTCTCCATGAGGCTCTGTGGGCTGCTGGCAAGGCCCAAAGTAAGGAAGGTTGTCCCAGTGTCCGTGCTCATGTCAATAGTTTAATTTATTTGGCTTTTCTAGGAGCAGATGTCGTGGAGGACCTTGGTGCTGTTTTCACTGACCTCCTGCACTCTCCGAGAGAACCCCTTGCTCCCTGCTTGACGCTCCAGCTCTGTGACAAAGATCCCGAGTCCCTGAAAGCTGCTAAGTATCCTCAGCTCTACCAGTTTAACCGATACTATAGACTCTGGATGCCCAAGCAGTCCCAGGAACCTGTGGTATGGAGTCCCTGAAGTCGCTGAATTCTTGAGCCAGTATTCCTATAAAATCCTCGCAGTCGACAGAGGTTACATTTCCATCAGAAACAGCATTTTTATTGAGGAGGTAATTCTGCATCTCTTGTTGATCCTGCTGGGGACACATGTTTGCTCCAGGGCTTTTCTCTGATGGCACAAGAGGTCTCTGTGGTGTTTGGGAGGCGATACCAGGGCTCAGGGCTCATACAGAGACTCCTCACCAGGCACAGCAGAGCCTGGTGTGCGCTGTGGCCTCTGTTTACAGCGCCCGGAGTTCCCCCAGGTGGGTGGAGGATCACAGGCCCCTGGGCTGGGTTTGGTGAGTTTTTCTCAGCTCAGCAGTGTGAACACTCCTGATGCCCCTGGGGAACCTGCTGGACAGCTCTGTTCTAGCAGGACTGCACGCCAGTGTTTCCAGAGCTTCAGTTCAGAGCTCATCTCAAAACAAAGGTGGCTGAAGAGATTTTTGTTTCATACTTATCACTGTTTTTCTCTTATGCTTTTTGTTTCGCTTTAAACAGTTTGAAAACAACAAGGAGGTCAGCCAAGAGCCTCCTGTGGCACCGGATTCTGTATTTGCCACTTTGCTGAAAGGAGCCTGGGAGAGAGGAAGCAGTACCTTCCTGGAAGATGGTGTTCAGACAAAGTAGAGAGACTTGGCTTCCTGGCTCCCCCAACCTGAGCAGCTTTTGCTGGGAGTAAAGCACGTGCTGCTGTACCCGAAACCCACAGTGGAGAACTTCAGCAGATAATACTGTAGTTATCCTTGGTTTACTTTATGGCACAAGTTATAGATGACTTGGCTACTAAAACTTAGGTTCCAGTGCTGTAGCTCTTTTTCCTCGACTCGGCTCCGAGGGTACGCAGCACCGTACAAAACTGCACCTAATTTGCAAACAAATGTCAGTTGTTCTTATTATTGAAGCTGGGCTTTATTGAGTTGAATCCGGAGTGTGTGCTGCACCCAGGTCCTTTGTACAAATAGGGTACTGAGGGTGGGGGAACCAGAACTGCACATTCCTTGTGATATGGATGGGATTTTGGGGGGGGGGGTTAAATTAAAAGGAGATGCAAAATGAGGGAATTGCTTTTAGATGTAACTATTCTTGTCCTAAAGGGGCCATCAGCTCTGTCCCGAGAGCTGAGTTACAAGTGTGTGTGTTGAAAGAGCTGCAAGCCTTTTAGGGGCTGCAGTTTGTGTGCCGTGGAATGAGGTGCCCTGAGGAAATGTGTGAGCCGGAGGGAGCCGGGGCCGGGCGGAGGGAGCCGAGCTGTGGGAATGGGCGAATGGAGGCGGGCGCGGGCGGGACTAGGCGAGCGTGGGCGAAAGCGGCCGAAAGGGGCCGAGGAGGCGAGCGGAGCCGAGCTCTGCCGAGTTCAGCCGAGGCGAGCCGAGCTTTGCCGAAGAGGCGAATGGAGGCGAATGCGGCCGGAAATAGCCGAGGGTGGCCGAAAGTAGCCGAAGCTGGCCGAGGAGCCGAGTCCAGCCGAACGGAGCCGAGCTCTGCCGAGCGCAGCAGCCCGGGCGGGGCGCCGGGGCGGAGCCGGGGCGCTGGGAGGATCCCCTCCTGTCCCTCTCTCTCCCGCTCCATGCTCCTGCCCGTATTCCCCTCAGTCACCTCTCTTTCCCCCGTTTCCTTGTCCCCCCCAAACCCGGATCCTTCCTGTCCTGTCCCTGCCCCGCTGCTCCGTTCCATTCCCCCTCTCTCCCTCCTCTGTGCCCCGTCCCTCTTCCTCATCTGCCGGCCTTTCCCTTCCCCGCCCGCTTTCCTCCGCAGCCCGACCTCCCTCCCCGCCCTTTCGCATGTCCCGCTCTCCCTCCTCTCTTCCCGTCGCCCCTTCGCTTCTTTCCCCCGCAGCCGCGGGGCTCGGGGCGCCGGAGAATAAAGCCCCGAGGGCCGGAGCCCGGCGCCCCCCGGGCCTTGCGGGAGTCCCCGCACGGGGCCGGGGCTCTCGGCGGATCCCCCGCGCCGCTCGGACCCCGCCCCGGCGCTGCCGGACCTGCGGCTCCGCCGGCATCGCGCTGCGAGCGGCCCCCGCTCTGTGCCGTGCCGGCCGTGCCGCGTCCCCGCCGCCTCTGCCGCTCCCTCTTTCTGCCCCTGGCCCGCGACAGCGAGGCGGGGCGGGAGCTTCGAGCCTTCTGGGGGCTGCCCCCCCTTCCTTGTTGCGGCGGAGTCCCTTTCTGGGGGATGGAGGTGTGGGAAGGGCTGGAAGGGAGTGCTGGGCTGCTGTTCGGGGCAGTTGGACTCGTCCTGTGCCTTCTTCGGGGGTCAGGGTTAGGGGCTGAAGCCTCGGGGCTCTGATGTCATTTGGGGCACCCCAAGGTCCCCAGGAGAGGGACGCACACTGCGGTGGAGGAGCGGGTGGGTGGCGAATGAGGGGGGCGGGTCACGCTGGGTGCCGTCCCGCAGAGGGACCCAAAGCTGCCCCAAAATTCCCTGGGAGGGGTGTGTGTAGAATACTAAAACCTGGCAAGTGTTTCGTTTTCACAGCTATTGGTAAAGAATAGGAAGCTATGGCTAAACTCATTTGGAAAGAAGCCCTCTCTCGATCCACTCATTTGTATGCAGGAATGTAGGAAACTCTGACTGGGGACGGGCAGTAGTTTTGAAAATCATGCCCTATCGTTTTTCTCTAGGAACGAACCAAGCGAGTGCCCTGAAACCAGCGGAGCAAGGGGCTGAAGGGAACAGAAGGTCTCCCCGGCACCTTTTGCCTCCGTTCTCTGCCATTCCCCAAAACGTGTCGCAGTCCCGGAAGAGGCGTTTGCCATGCAGCCTGCCAAAATAAAGACCTGTCAAATCCTAGCTCTGCCTTTTGTTTAACGTCTTCTTACTTCCTATTTATGTCATCACAGAAACCAAGGAAGGAAGAAATGTGACTGGTTCCCACTATTGCTCCGTGCAGGCATTTTTAAAGGCTGCTGTACTTCTATCCTCTTTTTCCACTCCAAGCTTGACTTTTCCCCTCCTTTTTCGAGGTCTGCTGCTTTGGGTGTCCCAGGCAGGGCTGGGTTCCTCGGCAGGGGTCTTAGGAGTTGGTGCTGATTCTGCTTTTCACGAAGGTGTATCAAAGTGTGCCAGCAAAAGGACTGTTTTCTCCAGGGGAAAGCTTTCTCTCAATAACCATCAATGCATATATGTGTTTTAATCGTGTAACCAGATGGATTAAGAAAAGGCAACACCCATAGCAGATTTCCAATGAATCTGTGTCTGTGAGAAGTGGGCTGTGTGCTGGAGACGGAGAGACGCTGTTGGAGTGCGGCAACAGCGGCAGGTGTGAGCTGTGAGGATGATGAGGGCTCAGAGCAGCCCCAGGTGTGAGCTGTGAGGATGATGAGGGCTCAGAGCAGCCCCAGGTGTGAGCTGTGAGGATGATGAGGAGGGGCGGCTCCTGCCGGGGAGGAGGGGGGAGGGAGGAGGGAGGTTATTTTAGGGCGAGGGTTTGCCTTCGCTGGCTTTTGCACGGAGCTGCTGGAGGAGAGGAGTTTATGGGGGGCTCCCGGGGCTGTCTCCTGGAAGGACGGTGAGCGCTTTGGACAGGGTCCGGGGGATCCCCTGGATACACACTTGGGTACGTGGAGCATTGCTTAAAGGAGGAGCCGAGGGACAAACCTTTGTGCCGAGAAGCAGCAGCCAAGCAGGTGAGCCGGTGCGTCTTTGTAGTGGGGACTTTTCTTCTTTCCCTTTGAAATTTCGTCATCCTGAGTTTGAAATTTGTGGTGCTGCCCTGTGGTCCCGCCTTTTAAGAGGTCTGGATTGAGGTAAAAACCCCCTTTTGCTATCATTCGAGGCAAGCCGCTTCTTTTCTGCTCTTCTAGGGGACGCAGTTGAAGGGGAGCCCACGTTTCTGTGCCCTTGTTGGGGTGAGGTGAGCGCCGCAGCGTGGCGTCAGTGTCGGGGCTTCAGAGGAAGGGAGCTGCAGCCGTGGTAGCGCTGGCAGGGCGGGGATCGGGCTGTGCCGCTGCATTCGGGGCGCTTCTTCTGCCCCCGGCCCGGCAGCGAAGGGTCCGGCGCGGAGCCCTGCCGGCAGTGCCGGGGCTGGCCGGGGCGGAAGGGGAGCTGGGCGCGGCTGGGCTGCCGCGGGCCCGCCGGAGCCGCGCCGGTGCGAGCCGTGCGGAGCCGAGCGGAGCTTTGGCCGGGCCGGCGGGCGGGGGAGGCGGCGCGGGCGCCGCGCCGGTGCCGGCCGGTGCCGCCGCTCCGTCCGCTCCGGGCGCGGGGCTCGGGCGCCGCCGGGGCCCCCCGGGCCCGGTGCCGGCCCCGCCGGGCCGGGGGCAGCGGGCGGGGGTCTGCCGGCGCGGCGCCGCCTCTGCCTGCCGGAGGAGCCGCTTTCCTGCCGGAGCCGCGCTGCGCCCGGGGCCGGGAGCGCGGCTCCGCATCTTCCAGCCTCCCTCGCTGCGCTGCTTTTGAGGCGCTCCTGAGGAGCTCCTGGGATCGCTGGCTTTTGATCGGCGTCGCTGTAGGAGAAGGGCCCCGGGCGCTTCTTGGTTGTTACGGTTCTTGCTTCGGGTGCTCGAGACAAGGTTTTTTTTTGGGTTGAGTGTTGTTGGATTTCTTTTTGATCGGTTCTTATGTTTTTAAAGGATGTGTTTCTAAAGGTTTACACTGTTTTTTCTGGGTCGTAGCATGAAGTAGAGGGTCGTTTTTTAATTCGGTTGTGGAGGCTTTTATTAGCGCGAGTGCATAGTGTTTGTTTTGGTGGGCTTGAGGGAGTGTCCTGGAGTTAATCGGTGAGTTTTTTTTTTAATATTGATGAGTGCATTCTTATTTATTATATTATAGGGGTTTCATTCATTTGGCTTATTTGATTGCCGTGTATGTTTCATTGTTGCAGAGAACTTGGGAGATATTGTTTGTGGTTACGTTTCTCTTTTGGCGACGTGTTTTTTTCTAGGTGGTATTTGTGTTTTGATGGTTTTAGGCAATATTTGTTTCTTGAGTTAGGAATACTTATTTTGTTGTTGTTAATATAATTTTTTTTTTTTTTTTGTAGCTTGATGTATTTGGTTGTTGTTTTTTTATTAGTTTTATTTTTGGGAACATGGGCATTTCCATGGTGGATCTCTTTAGGTATTTATTTTATTTGGGTGGTGATTTTTTTGTTTCTTCGTGGTTCCGATTTTTTAATAGCTGTAATTATTTGGTGGGGCTTTTTAGTTAATTTTATGGAGCACTGTGTTCTCTTTATGAGTTAGTGTAGTGATAGAGTTTTGGTTATTATTTTTTTTAGAAACGTTGGGGGTCTCTTGTATGGGTTGGAGTACGGTAAGTTAGTTGGCTTTTTTTTTTTTTTTTTTCCTTTTTAGTGGTTTTTGTGATTTGCTGTGTGGGTTTCTATCGGTCTTTTTTAAAACGGTTGTTTCGTTTTTGTGACGTGATAAGAGCTGCTAGTGAAAGGAGTGTAGTGCGGGTATTTTTGCTGGTAGTTGGTTGGCTGGTGGAGCCTTTCTGAATTTTTTGGACGGTATTGGTGGGAATTTGATGCTGTTTGTTTTGGCATTTTATTTTTAGGAATTAGATTATAACTGCAGTGTTTTAACTATAACTCTAATGAAACAAAACAAATGCATAAATATGAAAATGGGAATATAAAACTTCAATTTTAAATATAAACGGAAAACAAATTAAACATGTAACATAAATAATGCTATCCATTACTATTAGGTATTATATTGTTTGATGTAGAGTATTTTATATGTTTATATACATATAAATATCGATTATATACATAAATATCCATATAGAAATGTATAATTAATATATGTGGATATATGAATATTATAAAACAATAGGAATTAATACAGTACATAATGCACATTTTACTGTATGTGTCTTATTATAACACATTACATGTCATAAATATTATATATCGAAATATAGTACCTCAATATGTTGTGATAGAATAGATAAATACTTGTAAAAATCAAAAGTAGAAATATAGAAATATTTAAATATAGCTTAAAATAAAGGGGATTTTTCTTTTCTATTTGGTAGTAGGTAGGGATCTTATTATAAAAATTATGAATAGAAATAAAATGAAATTAGAAATCTTTGTATAGAAATATATTCTAAATACGTTAAGATCTATATAAAAATTCAAAGGTAAGTAAATATAAGTATTAGCGGTATGTACGAAATAGATAAATTATTATTAAAATTCTATCTTGCTACCTTATTATATATATGATATATATTTATAAATCAATATAAAGTAAAAATTCAACTGTGACTATAATGATGAAAAAAAAATATAAATATTCAAGCATCTTTTATAGAAAGGGCTTTTTTGTTTTTATTTGTTTAGAGGCAGGGTTTTAATGGAAAAAATATTAATATGCATTTTATTTTGTTATCATTCTAAATATGGAAATATATAATCAATGTATACTGGTGTGTATATAAAAATATAAAATAGAATTAAAAATAAGTATTAGGAAGAGATAGACTATAAATAACACCATACATCAATCTACATTTAAAATATAAATTTGAATATAAATGCGAAAAATAGAGATACATCTAAATGGAGCTTAAATAAAGGGTTTTTAAAAAAGTTTTTTACTTGGATCGAGGCAGGGGTTTATTTTAAGCAATATGAACCTTTTAGATATAGAAATCTAACTATAGAAATATGTAAGCAATGTATAAAAATATAAAATGTAACAAAATGGAACACGAATAAATGTCAGAAATCATAAAAAAAAATTTCCATCAATATCCATTACAAATCCGAATGTGAATGTAAATATGAAAAATATAAAAATAAAATCGATTGAAATGCAGTTTAAGAGGAAAGGCTTTTTCTTTCGGTTCCTATCGGGTCAGAGGCAGGGTTTTTTTTGTTGGCGTTCTTGTCCACGCGGGATGTTTCGGGGCATTCGCTGCCGAGGCTTTTCCGGAGGGGACGGCGCAGTGCTGCCGCCGTGTGGGCAGAGAGCGGTACTGCAGCCCGCCGCCCGCGGCCGCCATCTTGGGAGTGGCTTGGCGCGGACTCGCTTGACCTTCTCGAGAGGGCGCGAAAAGGAGGACATTGAAATTCGAGGACCCGTGTCTGTTTTCTACACTGCCTGAATTGCCCGCACCGCCGGCGCCCCCCGACGGGATTTTCCGCGGCGGTTCCGATGCCGTGCATATGGGCTGTGGGGTCAGCAGCACCGCGACCGTGCGGGTTTTTGGCGGGAGCCGACAGGCACCGGCAAAACGCCTCTCTCCGTCAAGGTCCCCACGGCCCGGCTTCTTGCGAACGCCTTGGCGCGGGCTCGCTTGACCTTCTCGAGAGGGCGCAAAGAAAAGGATGCGAACATCCGGGAGCCGTGTCTGTCGACTGCTCTGCTTGAACACCACCCTGACGCCGGCGTGGCCCGGCGGGATTTTCCGCGGCCGTTCCACTGCCGTGCACACGGGCTGTGGGCTCAGTGGCTCCGCGGGCGGTCGGATTTCGAGCAGGCGCCGACCGGCATCGGCAGATTCGCCTCTCTCTGCCCGGCTCCTGCAGCGGCCGCCATCCTGGGCGCGGCCCCTGCCTCTGCCATGCCGCGCGGGGCGCCCGTCCCGTCCCCTCCCGTGCTGTCCCACCGCCTCCCTGCCGTAAAGCTAGAAATAAACAAAACCAACGTGGAAATATGTATAGGTTTAAAAGAAAGGGCTTTTGGGGCGGAGGGGGCGTTATTTGGTTCGAGGCAGGGTCTTTTAATTTCTGTGCGGGGTTTTTTGGGCCATTTATTTCTAAGGATTTTTTTTCCAAGGGGCTCGATCGCCGCCGCTCTTTTCCGCCTGCCTCCCCTCCGGGAGAGCGGCGGCCCCCGGGTGTGGCGGGTGGCAGTGCTGCCGCCTTGTGGACAGAGGGCGGTACTGCAGCCCCCCAGCCCGCGCCCTGCCCTTCGCCGCTGGGTGCCGGGGCGGGAAGGGCGAGGGGCGGGAGCGAGCGGCGAGCGGGGCGGTGTCTGTGAGTGAGGGGAGGGCTTTCTGTCCCTCGCCGACCGCCGTCCATACCGCAACACTTTGAGGCTTTTTGTTCCTCTTCGGTCGCCGTCCGTACCAGAATGGTTTGTGCTTTCTGATCCTCGCCGGCCGCCGTCCCCCACGTGACGCGAGCCCGGCGCCGCCGTGATGGCGGCCGGCGGTGGGACCGGGACTGGGTCCGGGCGGGCTCTGGAGGCGCTGCTGGAGATGGGATTCGGGGCTTGGCGTGCGTGAGGGCGGCGGCACCGGTGGGACATCGGGGGAGGGCCGGGGACAGCGGGGGAGGGCGGGCGGGAGCAGCCGGAGGGGACGCGGGCCCCCTAAAATTTCTCCGGGACCCCCAAAAAACCCCCCGGGACCCCCCCAAAAATAACCGGGAGCCCCCCGGTCCCGCAGGGTGCAGGCGCTGGCACTGACCGGGAACCGGGGAGTGGAACCGGCCATGGACTGGTGAGGGGGGGACCCCAAAAACACTCCCGGGACCCCCAAAAAACCCCACCGGGATGCCCCAAAAACAGCCCCGGGACCCCCAAAAACAGCCTCGGAAACCCAAAAATTCCCTTCAGGAGCCCCAAAAATCCCCCTGGAACCCCCCAAAATTCCCTTCGGAACCCCAAAACCACCCCTGGGGCCCCCAAAATTCTACTCAGAACCCCCAAAGTTTCTCCCAAAAACCCCCTGAGACCCCTAAAATTCTCCCCAGGACTCCAAAAGCCCCCCCCGGGATGCCCAAAATTCCTTTTGGGGCCCCAAAACACCCCCTGGGACCTCCAAATTTCCCTTTAGGATCCCTGAAATTCCTCCTGGGACCCCAAAAACCCCCTGACACCCCAAAATTCCTCCTGGGATGCCCTAAAAACCTTCCAGAATCCCCCAGGAACCCCCCCAATTTTGGGTCCCCCCCCTGATTTGGGGTTCCCCCCGGTTTTTGGGTCCCCAGGCTGGTGGCTCATGAGGACGACCCCGACTCGGACCCCGAACTCCCCCCGGGTTTGGGGGCACCGCCCTCGGGCCTGGGGGGGCCCCATCAGCCGCCGGACACCAAGGACGAGACCCAGAAGTGAATTTTGGGGGTTGGGGGGGAATTTTGGGGTTTGGGGAGGAAATTTTGGGGTATGGGGAGCTCAGAGTGGTTAATTTGGGGTTTCAGGGTGGTTTTGGGCAGGGTTTTCGGGTATTCTTGAGAGGGCTTTGGGGTATTTTTTGGTGGGTTTTAGGGTATTTTTGGGTGGATTTTTTGGGGTATTCTTGGGAGGGTTTTGGGCTGTTTTGGGGCATTTTATGGTGAGTTTTTTGAGTATTTTTAGGAGGGTTTGGGTATTTTTGGGTGGGTTTTTTGTGGGTATTTTTAGGACGATTTTGGGGTATTTTTGGGTGGGTTTTGGGCTGAAGGCGGCTCGGCGGCAGCACCAGAGAAGGATGGCAGCAGCGAGGGGAGCCCGGCAGGGCCCTGGCTTTGCCCGCCCCTCCTGCTGCCCTCCTTGGAATGGTTTGAGGCATTATGGGGTTATTGAGGTAGAAATAATTATTTCGTTGTTGATAATTTAATGTGGTTTTTTTTTTGTTTGTTGTCGTTTCATGTATTTGGTTTGTAGAGCAGGAACTGTAGACAGAATCCTGCAGAAGTAGTATGGAATTTGTCTTCCCAAAACCTACCCGGCTTCCAACCACTTTCAGCATGTGGTCTTCCTTAGCAGCACATGGTTCCCCCACACTTGGGAGCCGGTGCACTCTACTTTTCTCTCCACCTTTGCTGACAGATCCTGCTGAAGGCTGAGGACAAAGCCCTACCCCTACACGGACAAGGCAGCAGACCTGGTTCGGGACGCCAGCGTGCTCCAGGTTGCTACAGGACTCGGATCAAACATCAGCATCCCCGTCTCTCACGCTGATGGTATGTGGTAACCCCTCTAAGAACAGAATTCCAAGACTTGGGGCTACGTTTTCTAACCCTAAGCAGCAAACTGGGGATGGATAACTCTAGAAATCCTGTCCTGTAAGGACCTCCAGGATTCAGCCCTCCATGTGTCCTTGGTATCAGAAGCTGGAATTGCAGAGTTGCCACTTTACCCCCAAACGTAATTTTTGATGTGGTTGTGCCACTTTAACGGTATTTGAAATCTCTCTTCGTGCTCTTGCAACAGCATTTTCGAACCACAATGGAAATCTAGTCCTTCTGCCTGGGGCTGCTCATAGAATCATGGAATCGCAGAAGGGTTTGGATGGGAAGGCTCCTTTTTTTAAAGCTCGTCCCGTTCCACCCCCTGCCATGGGCAGGGACACCTTCCACCATCCCAGGATGCTCTAAGCCCTGTCCAGCCTGGCCTTGGACACTTCTAGGTATCCGGGGGCAGCCACAGCTTCTCTGGGCAACCTGTGCTGGAAAGCAGCATTGAAAGCCAGAGTGAAGTACAGCTGTGATTTTTGTGCTGCCCCTAACATTGTATTGCCTGACAAATGTGCCTTTGGGTTTTTTGATTGGGTTTTTTTTGTTGGTTTTATTTATTTTTTGAGGGCTTTTTGTGTTTGTTTTGTTCGGTTTTGGTTTGGTTTTTTTTTTTTTTGAGAACTAGAAAGATACCTTGTGTTGCTGGAATGTTGCATTCTACGTCTGTTATTTTCCCAGTAAGTCTGGATCCTCTGCTTACATTTTTTCCTTCACTTATTAGATGTCGTGGATGTGCTGGCTGTTCTGATGGAGGGCAGTGATGGCTTAGATGAAGAAATTGGGTTCTCTTAAAATGAAGATATGATTATCCAAACATTTCACTTCAGTGCTGTTGTCCCTGCTGCATTAGCAGCCAGGAATATACTGTTGCTTTAGTCTGAAAATGGAACAGGTACAGGGGTTTTTTTAATGTTTTATGTGTCATTTCCAGCAGTGGAGTGAAAGTGGCATCATTTCTGCCCTCTTGCAATAATTTTTTACCATTTATCATTTTTTACCTTGAGGCATTTTATTATCTTCCCTGCAAGCAGAAGGAGGTGCAGATTCACAGTGTTTTGTGCTCAAGAGGGGCATTGAAGCTCTGTAGGTGCGTCTGCCCTTTTTCCCTGACCCTAAAGAGAAGGGACACTGTCCCTGCATGGACAGTCTTGGTCTGGAAGTAGTTGGCCTCAGTAACACAGCGTTTTAAGGGCAGAGCGTGGCGATCAGGAGAGGAAGGTGATTCTCGTGCCTGTGGGCAGCTCTTCCCGAGATCAGGGAGAGGGGACTGCATTGTTAAGTAGGAAGTGGATGCATTTCCCAAGGGAAACTTCAGAAATTAAGCTCCAAGGGCAAATACTGCGAGGTTCTACCACCTCCTTGAGGACAGCGTTAAAACCACAGGGGCATCAGCAGAGCTTGGAGCAGGACTGGCCAACCCCAGAGCGCCTCACGAAGCCCTCTGTGTGTATGTGGCAGTCGAGTAGCACCTGGGGGGTGCTGAAAGTCCCAGTTCTGACAGAAAATTCTGCTTAACTTGTACACGTTGGCTGGGTGTGTGCCCCCAGTACAGCTCGGTTCTTCTCTGAGGCGGTGCCTGGCAGGGTCCGTCCCTGTTAAGAGACGGCTGTGTTTTTGGCACAACACAGCAAAGGTGGATTATTTGCTTCAGCAAGAGCTGATGATGTCTGGAGGGTTTTTCAGGCACCTCAGCAGCCAGGAGCACGTGTATAGTTCACTAGGAACACTTTTTGATCTTGTTCAATTCTTTTCTCCATGAGGCTCTGTGGGCTGCTGGCAAGGCCCAAAGTAAGGAAGGTTGTCCCAGTGTCCGTGCTCATGTTAATAGTTTAATTTATTTGGCTTTTCTAGGACCAGATGTCGTGGAGGACCTTGGTGCTGTTTTCACTGACCTCCTGCACTCTCTGAGAGAACCCCTTGCTCCCTGCTTGACGCTCCAGCTCTGTGACAAAGATCCCGAGTCCCTGAAAGCTGCTAAGTATCCTCAGCTCTACCAGTTTAACCGATACTATAGACTCTGGATGCCCAAGCAGTCCCAGGAACCTGTGGTATGGAGTCCCTGAAGTCGCTGAATTCTTGAGCCAGTATTCCTATAAAATCCTCGCAGTCGACAGGGGTTACATTTCCATCAGAAAGAGCGTTTTTATTGAGGAGGTAATTCTGCATCTCTTGTTGATCCTGCTGGGGACACATGTTTGCTCCAGGGCTTTTCTCTGATGGCACAAGAGGTCTCTGTGGTGTTTGGGAGGCGATACCAGGGCTCAGGGCTCATACAGAGACTCCTCACCGGGCACAGCAGAGCCTGGTGTGCGCTGTGGCCTCTGTTTACAGCGCCCGGAGTTCCCCCAGGTGGGTGGAGGATCACAGGCCCCTGGGCTGGGTTTGGTGAGTTTTTCTAAGCTCAGCAGTGTGAACACTCCAGACGCCCCTGGGGAACCTGCTGGGCAGCTCTGTTCTAGCAGGACTGCATGCCAGTGTTTCCAGAGATTCAGTTCAGGGCTCATCTCAAAACAAAGGTGGCTAAAGAGATTTTTGTTTCATACTCATCGCTGTTTTTCTCTTATGCTTTTTGTTTCGCTTTAAACAGTTTGAAAACCACAAGGAGGTCAGCCAAGAGCCTCCTGTGGCACCGGATTCTGTATTTGCCACTTTGTTGAAGGGAGCCTGGGAGAGAAGAAGCAGTACCTTCCTGGAAGATGGTGTTCAGACAAAGTGGAGAGACTTGGCTTCCTGGCTCCCCCAACCTGAGCAGCTTTTGCTGGGAGTAAAGCACGTGCTGCTGTACCCGAAACCCACAGTGGAGAACTTCTGCAGATAATAATGTAGTTATCCTTGGTTTACTTTATGGCACAAGTTATAGATGACTTGGCTGCTAAAACTTAGGTTCCAGTGCTGTAGCTCTTTTTCCTCGACTCGGCTCCGAGGGTACGCAGCACCGTACAAAATTATACCTAATTTGTAAACAAATGTCAGTTGTTCTGATTATTGAAGCTGGGCTTTATTGAGTTGAATCCGGAGTGTGTGCTGCACCCAGGTCCTTTGTACAAATAGGGTACTGAGGGTGGGGGAACCAGAACTGCACATTCCTTGTGATATGGATGGGATTTTGGCGGGGGGGGGGTTAAATTAAAAGGAGATGCAAAATGAGGGAATTGCTTTTAGATGTAACTATTCTTGTCCTAAAGGGGCCATCAGCTCTGTCCCGAGAGCTGAGTTACAAGTGTGTGTGTTGAAAGAGCTGCAAGCCTTTTAGGGGCTGCAGTTTGTGTGCCGTGGAATGAGGTGCCCTGAGGAAATGTGTGAGCCGGAGGGAGCCGGGGCCGGGCGGAGGGAGCCGAGCTGTGGGAATGGGCGAATGGAGGCGGGTGCGGGCGGGACTAGGCGAGCGTGGGCGAAAGCGGCCGAAAGGGGCCGAGGAGGCGAGCGGAGCCGAGCTCTGCCGAGTTCAGCCGAGGCGAGCCGAGCTTTGCCGAAGAGGCGAATGGAGGCGAATGCGGCCGGAAATAGCCGAGGGTGGCCGAAAGTAGCCGAAGCTGGCCGAGGAGCCGAGTCCAGCCGAACGGAGCCGAGCTCTGCCGAGCGCAGCAGCCCGGGCAGGGCGGGGCGCCGGGGCGGAGCCGGGGCGCTGGGAGGGATCCCACTCCTGTCCCTCTCCCTCCTTCTCCGTGCTCCTGCCCGTATTCCCCTCGGTTATCTCTCTTTCCCCCGTTTCCTTGTCCCCCCCAAACCCGGATCCTTCCTGTCCTGTCCCTGCCCCGCTGCTCCGTTCCTTTCCTCCTCTCTCCCTCCTCTGTCCACCGTCCCTCTTCCCTCCCCTGTCAGCCTTTAAATCCGAATTATAAATATGAATGTGTATATAAATATTAAAAATATAAAAACAAAATACATTGAAATGCAGTTTAAAAGAAAAGGTTTTTTCTTTTGGTTCTTGTTGGGTTAGAGGCAGGGTTTTTTTTGTTTGCGTTCTTTTCCGCGCGGGATGTTTCGGGGCATTTGCTACCGAGGACGTTCCGCAGGGGACGGCGCCCGTTCTTTTTTGCCGCCGGCCCCGCCCCGCGGCCCCGAGGCGAGCGGCGGCCCCCGACGGTGGCGGGCGGCAGTGCTGCCGCCTTGTGGACACAGGGCGGTACTGCAGGCCCCCAGCCAGCGCCCGGCAAAACCACCGAGACGGGGCGGGAGGAGCCAGAGCGGCCCCAAAACCACCGAGACGGGGCGGGAAGGGCGAGGGGCGGCAGCGAGCGGCGAGCGGGGCGGTGTCTGTGAGTGAGGGGAGAGCTGAAGGCGGCTCCGCGGCGGCGCCGGAGAAGGATGGCAGCGGCGAGGGCGGCTTTCTGTCCCGCGCCTGCCGCCGTCCATGCCACCAAGCGTTGCGGATTTCTGTCCCGCACCGGTCGCCGTCCGTATGAAATCGCGTTGTGGCTTGTTGTCCCGCGCCGGCTGCCGTCCGTACGACAACGGTTCATCTCTATTGTTTTTGAGGACTTCTTGTTCGTCTCAATGGTGTTGTAGAATTTCCGGTTAATCTCCATGGTTTCTGGAAAACTTCCGCTTAGTCTCTATCGTTTCTTGGAACTTCCGGCTCATCTCTATGGGTTTTGGAGGACTTCATGTTCGTCTCTATGATCTTATGGAACTTCCGGTTCATCTCTATGGTTTCTGGAGGACTTTCTGTTCGTCTCTATGGTTTCATGGAACTTCCGGCTCGTCTCTATGCTCCTGGAGGACCTCCCATTCATCTCTATGGACCGTCCCTGTGGTCGCTCCTGCGCGTGCGCGGCCGCCATGAGGGACCGGACGCGGGAAATATGACATGCGAGAGTCCAGAAAAAGGGGGAAAAAAGGTAAAACACGGGAAAAAAAAGCCAAAAAGCGGGACAAGGAGCCCGGAATCGGGATGGGGGAACGCGGAAACGGGGGGGGAAGTGACCAAAAATGGGTAAAGAGCCCAAAAATTAGGGAAGAATGGGCGAAAATGGGATCGGGGAGCTCGGAAATTGGGGGGGAGTGACCAAAGTCGGCGAAAGAGCCGAAAAGATGGAAAAAGATCAGAAAATGTGGGAAAATCGCACAAAGAAACGGTTTAGGAGCCCAAAAATGCGGGAAAGGCAAAAAATGGGGAAAAAGCAAAAAAAAAAAAAAAAAAAAAGGGAAAAGTGCCCAAAAATTCGGATCGATGTGTGGAGAGTTTTGTGGATGAGTGGCTTCGGGAGAGAGGCCATGACTACTTGCAGTTAGTGAAGCGGTAGCTGAAAATTGCAGAGTGCAGCAATAGCGGATGTAGCAACAATATCACACGTCCTTGGGTGAGCTGGTTCCCAGCAGCAGAACGGTCAGCAAAGAGATAAGTGTAAGGGAAAACAAAGCAAGCAGAGAAAGCCCCAAAGGCGAGCTTGACCTGTTCTAGAGACACCAATGAGGAGCCTAAGTTTTGCAATATGCATGAGCTTCATTATAACGGGTATAACTGTACATGCGTACTTAGAATAAACTGAAACTTGTTGGCATTATAGAATGGGCTTTTCTCCCGTTATTTTTCCCCAAAAATGGTGACCTCGACGTGATAGGCGCCACGGTGGAGTGATGAAAAAGAGTTCAGGTCCTGATGCAGCCAGGACGGCAAAAGTGCTGAATTGAAATAGAGTGCACCGTGCCCCAGGTGACTGCAGAGGCAAGCCTGGCCGATACGTGCTGCCGACGACCTCGGAGGGCTGCAACAGCGCTGACAATAGAGGTATGGAGAGGCAAGCAGCATATGATTTATTTACTGCATTCTTGCAGAAAAGGCAGATTAAAAACATTGATTTACATAAAGATCTGCCAAGGTTATTAACATATAGGTATGCTAAGGGGTTCTTTATAAATCCTCATACAGTACATAAGTTGTCTAAGTGGCGTAAGTTTAAAGATAAACTATAAGAAGACATTTTAGATGATGATAAGGCAGCCAAAAAGCTAAAAAAGTTGTAAAAGGTAGTTCACAATGAGTTATTACAACATCAGGCAGAAAAAAAAGCTGCTGCACAAGCAACGTCACACTAGAGAAGAATAAAAGTTATAGCAGAGAAAATTAATTACCTAGTATTTCCATGCCACCTGCTGTGTCTACAGTGGAGTTACCTCCATTGCGACCCGTGCCTGAGGACACGGAAACAGAGTCGCGTTGTGAGCCCACGGCTCCTCCAGCCCCCCCAAACAGAGATCACCGGTTTGTCAGAGTTTGTCTGTCAGTAAATCACCCCCTAAGGCAAAGTCTGACCTAACAAAGGCTCTGGCCAGAGAGCAAAAAGAAGTTTAGGCAACTCTAACAAAAGAAAAACTAAACAAAGAGAATAAGCAAACTTTAGAACTAGCAGCCGACTTAGCTTATCCTATAATTTTTCAGCAGCAAGCGAGCAAAAGGTTACCAGCTCAAATTACACCGTTAGATTAAAAAATTGTTGTCACAGTTGCAAGCTACAGTGAGTCAATTTAGAGTAACTAATAAACCAACTCAGCAAATACTAAATTATATTTAGAGTACTAATATATTGTTGCCAAAAAATTCTAAAAGTCTTGCTAAACTTATTTTCTCACCGCATCAGAAACTTTTATTTAGTGCACACTAGCAAGCAGAAGTTAATAAAGCTGTAGCTATGCAAAAGCAGCCTAAAGATCCTCTTCACAAAGTAACTATAGATAAATTGATAAGCTTAAGACCATGTTTTCGCACTAAGGCACAAGCTATGCTAAAACCTAAAAAATGTCAAAAGGCAATGCAACTAACTCAACAAGCTATAGATAAAGTAAAAGACCCAAGAAATTTACCAGCATATATAAAAATTAAGCAAAAAAAAAAACCAAAAAACTTTTAAAGCATTTATTAATAAAGCAACAACAGCAGTAAAAAAAAACTAGAGTGCCTAAGTTTATACATAATATATTTATATATTTATACGTTAAATATATATTTATACGTTTATACGTAAATCATTAAATTATTAATTAATTATTAAAGCAGTATGCTTTACAAAATTGTAATACTTCTACAAGAAGTATACTAAATACATTAAAAACTAATTAAACTATAAAAAATACACTAAAACAGATAACTACTATACCAACAAAGCCACAAACATTTTTAGTTAAAACTATTAAAATACTAAAGGAAAAGTTACAAAAGCAAGCAAAAGCATCACAAACACAAGTGTTAACTGCCCTTACACCCCTCCAAACATCAGTAACAACCCAAGAAAGTCCTCAAGGGGGCCGTATAAAATGTTTCCATTTTGGTGGGGTTTTTTGTTTGTTTGGTTTGGTTTTGGTTTTTTTGGGGGAAACTAAAAAGATACTTTGTGTTCCTGGAATGTTGCATTTTACCTCTGTTGTTTTCCCAGTTAGTCTGGATCCTCTGCTTACATTTTTTCCTTCACTTATTAGATGTCGTGGATGTGCTGGCTGTTCTGATGGAGGGCAGTGATGGCTTAGATGAAGAAATTGGGTTCTCTTTGAATGAAGATGTGATTATCCAAACATTTCCCTTCAGTGCTGTTGTCCCTGCTGCATTAGAAGCCAGGAATATGCTGTTGTTTCAGTCTGAAAATGGAACAGGTACAGGGGTTTTTTTAATGTTTTATGTGTCGTTTCTAGCAGTGGAGTGAAAGTGGCATCATTTCTGCCCTCTTGCAATAATTTTTTACCATTTATCATTTTTTACCTTGAGGCATTTTATTATCTTCCCTGCAAGCAGAAGGAGGTGCAGATTCACGGTGCTTTGTGCTCAAGAGGGGCATTGAAGCTCTGTAGGTGCTTCTGCCCTTTTTCCCTGACCCTAAAGAGAAGGGACACTGTCCCTGCATAGTCTTGGTCCTGGAAGTAGTTGGCTTCAGTAACACAGCGTTTTAAGGGCAGAGCGTGGTTCAGCAGTAACTGCAACATAGCCCATGCTTCTGCAGCACAGACCTCAAAAGTTCTACACTCCTGTGGACCCTCTTTGTAACTAAGGACAGTGGAAGTCAATTGCCACCTAAAAAGAGAATTTATTTTCAGATCGAGTACTCTCCAAAACTAGCTCTCAACATATTTGACAACACATTGTGTTGCCAGTTTTGTAAACCTAAGCAGTGGAAAAACAGGAAAGCAACATAAAATGATGTAGTTTTCCTTTGATATATGTGACCCTGTCTCATTCACACCGTGTCATAGTAATTTAAATGTGCATCTTGTCCCTCATCTTTAGCAGAAGAATGGTTTTTCAGAACACAACCATAACTTTCTCCATACCAATTAAACACAATTATTCTTGAAGGCATTTTGCAGTGTGTAGATTCCTTTTGGGTATTACAGCAATTTAAGAGTACCTCACTTTAGGTAAGTCAGTTCTGTGAAGGATACTGGTTACTTAACCAAAGGTATGTCTTCAGGTAGAGTTAGTTAAATTAAAATAAATGTCTCCTGGAATTTGCCTCTAGTGATGAAAAAAGTTTATTAAAATCAGTACAAGCACATTGCTAGGCAAATCCTTAATACTTATCAAACTACAGTGAAGTCACTAGAATCATTCTTAACTTGAATTAGCATGTTGTTGCAGGCCCTATAACTCTGTTGAGTAGGAGAAGGAGAAGATTTTAACTAATTGCATTCATCCATACAGATGTCTTTTGTGGACCCATTTAGGCTAGTTGACTAAATCTGGCATAAAAGATAGCACAGAGATTTTAACTGTTGAAAAACTCTGAGCAGGAAGTGTTCCCACAGTGCAAGAATCCTTTGAGTCAGGGTGCTTTAATAGTGTAATTCATAAGTTGTCTAGAGGAGGAATAGAAGGAAGTTAAACTAAGCTACCTTTAAGGAAGATGAATTAAACCTCATTAGAAGTCTGTATGGACACTCATTCTGCAAATTAAAGGAGCAGGAAGGAAGGCAATTGATGGTGCTTCAATTCTCCATCAGAGGCCTAAGAATAATGTATCTTAACAGTTTTCTCTTCTTAATTCAGTTAGTGTATTTTCATTTCCCTGAATGACTCCAGGTAGACAAAGGCACAAGGGAATAGTGGGTTTTGAATTGCCCAGGATACTACAGGTGGAGGTCCTCAGGAAGTGGCATGTGCTTTTTGGCTGTTGCCACAAACCATGGAGCTTTGAGCCATCCCAGGTGCCAGCAGCACCCTGAGCAGTGCTTACCAGCACCTGGCACTGGTAAATATTCCTGGCACAAAAGATTTTCTCTCCGTGGCCAAGCTGTGTCCGTGCAGGTAGCAGGGACAGCCACGCCATGGTCAGGGTTGCTGCTGCAGCACATCCCATTCTGTCCCGGTAGGATTCACTGAGCGCTAGTCACAAGAAGAGTGTCTAAAGTGATTTCTAAGAGAAAAGCTGCATGGGGTCAAACATGATCTTTCCTGTGGTTTTTGTAGCCAGCTCACCGTCAGTTCCCAGCACTGAACCAGGGCAGGGTGTGCCGTAGCTTGGCTCGTCCCTGAACGGGTGCCACCGTGCCTCTCCCTTCTTACTGCCCAAAGCTTTGTGTCCAGGCACAAGGGGAGTAGAGAAGCTTCCTGCCAGGAGATTGAGAGGCAGCCCGTGTGCTCATTCTTCTGCTCCATGAGCCTTTCCTGGCAGAGACGGGGCTGCATGGCGCTCCCTGCATTTGGAGCACTGGTACTTGCTGATAGCACAGCTTCTTCTCCCATCCTCTTGCTGGCTGCGAGGTCCTGTTACCTTCCCTCATGTTACCTTCTAAAGAAAAGGGGCACTGTCCCTGCATGGACAGTCTTGGTCTGGAAGTAGTTGGCCTCAGTAACACAGCGTTTTAAGGGCAGAGCATGGCGATCAGGAGAGGAAGGTGATTCTCGTGCCTGTGGGCAGCTCTTCCCGAGAGCAGGGAGAGAGGACTGCATTGTTAAGTAGGAAGTGGATGCGTTTCCCAAGGAAAACTTCAGAAATTAAGCTCCAAGGGCAAATATTGCGAGGTTCTACCACCTCCTTGAGGACAGCGTTAAAATCACAGGGGCATCAGCAGGGCTTGGAGCAGGATTGGCCAACCCCAGAGCACCTCACAAAGCCCTCTGTGTGTATGTGGCAGTCGAGTAGCACCTGGGGGGTGCTGAAAGTCCCAGTTCTGACAGAAAATTCTGCTTAATTTGTACATGTTGGCTGGGTGTTAGCTTGGTTCTTCTCTGAGGCGGTGCCTGGCAGGGTCTCTCCCTGTTAAGGGCCGGGCGTGTTTTTGGCACAACACAGCGAATGTGGATTATTTGCTTCAGCAAGAGCTGATGATGTCTGGAGGGTTTTTCAGGTACCTCAGCGGCCAGGAGCACGTGTATAGTTCACTAGGAACACTTTTTGATCTTGTTCAGTTCTTTTCTCCATGAGGCTCTGTGGGCTGCTGGCAAGGCCCAAAGTAAGGAAGGTTGTCCCAGTGTCCGTGCTCATGTCAATAGTTTAATTTATTTGGCTTTTCTAGGAGCAGATGTCGTGGAGGACCTTGGTGCTGTTTTCACTGACCTCCTGCACTCTCCGAGAGAACCCCTTGCTCCCTGCTTGACGCTCCAGCTCTGTGACAAAGATCCCGAGTCCCTGAAAGCTGCTAAGTATCCTCAGCTCTACCAGTTTAACCGATACTATAGACTCTGGATGCCCAAGCAGTCCCAGGAACCTGTGGTATGGAGTCCCTGAAGTCGCTGAATTCTTGAGCCAGTATTCCTATAAAATCCTCGCAGTCGACAGAGGTTACATTTCCATCAGAAACAGCATTTTTATTGAGGAGGTAATTCTGCATCTCTTGTTGATCCTGCTGGGGACACATGTTTGCTCCAGGGCTTTTCTCTGATGGCACAAGAGGTCTCTGTGGTGTTTGGGAGGCGATACCAGGGCTCAGGGCTCATACAGAGACTCCTCACCAGGCACAGCAGAGCCTGGTGTGCGCTGTGGCCTCTGTTTACAGCGCCCGGAGTTCCCCCAGGTGGGTGGAGGATCACAGGCCCCTGGGCTGGGTTTGGTGAGTTTTTCTCAGCTCAGCAGTGTGAACACTCCTGATGCCCCTGGGGAACCTGCTGGACAGCTCTGTTCTAGCAGGACTGCACGCCAGTGTTTCCAGAGCTTCAGTTCAGAGCTCATCTCAAAACAAAGGTGGCTGAAGAGATTTTTGTTTCATACTTATCACTGTTTTTCTCTTATGCTTTTTGTTTCGCTTTAAACAGTTTGAAAACAACAAGGAGGTCAGCCAAGAGCCTCCTGTGGCACCGGATTCTGTATTTGCCACTTTGCTGAAAGGAGCCTGGGAGAGAGGAAGCAGTACCTTCCTGGAAGATGGTGTTCAGACAAAGTAGAGAGACTTGGCTTCCTGGCTCCCCCAACCTGAGCAGCTTTTGCTGGGAGTAAAGCACGTGCTGCTGTACCCGAAACCCACAGTGGAGAACTTCAGCAGATAATACTGTAGTTATCCTTGGTTTACTTTATGGCACAAGTTATAGATGACTTGGCTACTAAAACTTAGGTTCCAGTGCTGTAGCTCTTTTTCCTCGACTCGGCTCCGAGGGTACGCAGCACCGTACAAAACTGCACCTAATTTGCAAACAAATGTCAGTTGTTCTTATTATTGAAGCTGGGCTTTATTGAGTTGAATCCGGAGTGTGTGCTGCACCCAGGTCCTTTGTACAAATAGGGTACTGAGGGTGGGGGAACCAGAACTGCACATTCCTTGTGATATGGATGGGATTTTGGGGGGGGGGGTTAAATTAAAAGGAGATGCAAAATGAGGGAATTGCTTTTAGATGTAACTATTCTTGTCCTAAAGGGGCCATCAGCTCTGTCCCGAGAGCTGAGTTACAAGTGTGTGTGTTGAAAGAGCTGCAAGCCTTTTAGGGGCTGCAGTTTGTGTGCCGTGGAATGAGGTGCCCTGAGGAAATGTGTGAGCCGGAGGGAGCCGGGGCCGGGCGGAGGGAGCCGAGCTGTGGGAATGGGCGAATGGAGGCGGGCGCGGGCGGGACTAGGCGAGCGTGGGCGAAAGCGGCCGAAAGGGGCCGAGGAGGCGAGCGGAGCCGAGCTCTGCCGAGTTCAGCCGAGGCGAGCCGAGCTTTGCCGAAGAGGCGAATGGAGGCGAATGCGGCCGGAAATAGCCGAGGGTGGCCGAAAGTAGCCGAAGCTGGCCGAGGAGCCGAGTCCAGCCGAACGGAGCCGAGCTCTGCCGAGCGCAGCAGCCCGGGCGGGGCGCCGGGGCGGAGCCGGGGCGCTGGGAGGATCCCCTCCTGTCCCTCTCTCTCCCGCTCCATGCTCCTGCCCGTATTCCCCTCAGTCACCTCTCTTTCCCCCGTTTCCTTGTCCCCCCCAAACCCGGATCCTTCCTGTCCTGTCCCTGCCCCGCTGCTCCGTTCCATTCCCCCTCTCTCCCTCCTCTGTGCCCCGTCCCTCTTCCTCATCTGCCGGCCTTTCCCTTCCCCGCCCGCTTTCCTCCGCAGCCCGACCTCCCTCCCCGCCCTTTCGCATGTCCCGCTCTCCCTCCTCTCTTCCCGTCGCCCCTTCGCTTCTTTCCCCCGCAGCCGCGGGGCTCGGGGCGCCGGAGAATAAAGCCCCGAGGGCCGGAGCCCGGCGCCCCCCGGGCCTTGCGGGAGTCCCCGCACGGGGCCGGGGCTCTCGGCGGATCCCCCGCGCCGCTCGGACCCCGCCCCGGCGCTGCCGGACCTGCGGCTCCGCCGGCATCGCGCTGCGAGCGGCCCCCGCTCTGTGCCGTGCCGGCCGTGCCGCGTCCCCGCCGCCTCTGCCGCTCCCTCTTTCTGCCCCTGGCCCGCGACAGCGAGGCGGGGCGGGAGCTTCGAGCCTTCTGGGGGCTGCCCCCCCTTCCTTGTTGCGGCGGAGTCCCTTTCTGGGGGATGGAGGTGTGGGAAGGGCTGGAAGGGAGTGCTGGGCTGCTGTTCGGGGCAGTTGGACTCGTCCTGTGCCTTCTTCGGGGGTCAGGGTTAGGGGCTGAAGCCTCGGGGCTCTGATGTCATTTGGGGCACCCCAAGGTCCCCAGGAGAGGGACGCACACTGCGGTGGAGGAGCGGGTGGGTGGCGAATGAGGGGGGCGGGTCACGCTGGGTGCCGTCCCGCAGAGGGACCCAAAGCTGCCCCAAAATTCCCTGGGAGGGGTGTGTGTAGAATACTAAAACCTGGCAAGTGTTTCGTTTTCACAGCTATTGGTAAAGAATAGGAAGCTATGGCTAAACTCATTTGGAAAGAAGCCCTCTCTCGATCCACTCATTTGTATGCAGGAATGTAGGAAACTCTGACTGGGGACGGGCAGTAGTTTTGAAAATCATGCCCTATCGTTTTTCTCTAGGAACGAACCAAGCGAGTGCCCTGAAACCAGCGGAGCAAGGGGCTGAAGGGAACAGAAGGTCTCCCCGGCACCTTTTGCCTCCGTTCTCTGCCATTCCCCAAAACGTGTCGCAGTCCCGGAAGAGGCGTTTGCCATGCAGCCTGCCAAAATAAAGACCTGTCAAATCCTAGCTCTGCCTTTTGTTTAACGTCTTCTTACTTCCTATTTATGTCATCACAGAAACCAAGGAAGGAAGAAATGTGACTGGTTCCCACTATTGCTCCGTGCAGGCATTTTTAAAGGCTGCTGTACTTCTATCCTCTTTTTCCACTCCAAGCTTGACTTTTCCCCTCCTTTTTCGAGGTCTGCTGCTTTGGGTGTCCCAGGCAGGGCTGGGTTCCTCGGCAGGGGTCTTAGGAGTTGGTGCTGATTCTGCTTTTCACGAAGGTGTATCAAAGTGTGCCAGCAAAAGGACTGTTTTCTCCAGGGGAAAGCTTTCTCTCAATAACCATCAATGCATATATGTGTTTTAATCGTGTAACCAGATGGATTAAGAAAAGGCAACACCCATAGCAGATTTCCAATGAATCTGTGTCTGTGAGAAGTGGGCTGTGTGCTGGAGACGGAGAGACGCTGTTGGAGTGCGGCAACAGCGGCAGGTGTGAGCTGTGAGGATGATGAGGGCTCAGAGCAGCCCCAGGTGTGAGCTGTGAGGATGATGAGGGCTCAGAGCAGCCCCAGGTGTGAGCTGTGAGGATGATGAGGAGGGGCGGCTCCTGCCGGGGAGGAGGGGGGAGGGAGGAGGGAGGTTATTTTAGGGCGAGGGTTTGCCTTCGCTGGCTTTTTCACGGAGCTGCTGGAGGAGAGGAGTTTATGGGGGGCTCCCGGGGCTGTCTCCTGGAAGGACGGTGAGCGCTTTGGACAGGGTCCGGGGGATCCCCTGGATACACACTTGGGTACGTGGAGCATTGCTTAAAGGAGGAGCCGAGGGACAAACCTTTGTGCCGAGAAGCAGCAGCCAAGCAGGTGAGCCGGTGCGTCTTTGTAGTGGGGACTTTTCTTCTTTCCCTTTGAAATTTCGTCATCCTGAGTTTGAAATTTGTGGTGCTGCCCTGTGGTCCCGCCTTTTAAGAGGTCTGGATTGAGGTAAAAACCCCCTTTTGCTATCATTCGAGGCAAGCCGCTTCTTTTCTGCTCTTCTAGGGGACGCAGTTGAAGGGGAGCCCACGTTTCTGTGCCCTTGTTGGGGTGAGGTGAGCGCCGCAGCGTGGCGTCAGTGTCGGGGCTTCAGAGGAAGGGAGCTGCAGCCGTGGCAGCGCTGGCAGGGCGGGGATCGGGCTGTGCCGCTGCATTCGGGGCGCTTCTTCTGCCCCCGGCCCGGCAGCGAAGGGTCCGGCGCGGAGCCCTGCCGGCAGTGCCGGGGCTGGCCGGGGCGGAAGGGGAGCTGGGCGCGGCTGGGCTGCCGCGGGCCCGCCGGAGCCGCGCCGGTGCGAGCCGTGCGGAGCCGAGCGGAGCTTTGGCCGGGCCGGCGGGCGGGGGAGGCGGCGCGGGCGCCGCGCCGGTGCCGGCCGGTGCCGCCGCTCCGTCCGCTCCGGGCGCGGGGCTCGGGCGCCGCCGGGGCCCCCCGGGCCCGGTGCCGGCCCCGCCGGGCCGGGGGCAGCGGGCGGGGGTCTGCCGGCGCGGCGCCGCCTCTGCCTGCCGGAGGAGCCGCTTTCCTGCCGGAGCCGCGCTGCGCCCGGGGCCGGGAGCGCGGCTCCGCATCTTCCAGCCTCCCTCGCTGCGCTGCTTTTGAGGCGCTCCTGAGGAGCTCCTGGGATCGCTGGCTTTTGATCGGCGTCGCTGTAGGAGAAGGGCCCCGGGCGCTTCTTGGTTGTTACGGTTCTTGCTTCGGGTGCTCGAGACAAGGTTTTTTTTTGGGTTGAGTGTTGTTGGATTTCTTTTTGATCGGTTCTTATGTTTTTAAAGGATGTGTTTCTAAAGGTTTACACTGTTTTTTCTGGGTCGTAGCATGAAGTAGAGGGTCGTTTTTTAATTCGGTTGTGGAGGCTTTTATTAGCGCGAGTGCATAGTGTTTGTTTTGGTGGGCTTGAGGGAGTGTCCTGGAGTTAATCGGTGAGTTTTTTTTTTAATATTGATGAGTGCATTCTTATTTATTATATTATAGGGGTTTCATTCATTTGGCTTATTTGATTGCCGTGTATGTTTCATTGTTGCAGAGAACTTGGGAGATATTGTTTGTGGTTACGTTTCTCTTTTGGCGACGTGTTTTTTTCTAGGTGGTATTTGTGTTTTGATGGTTTTAGGCAATATTTGTTTCTTGAGTTAGGAATACTTATTTTGTTGTTGTTAATATAATTTTTTTTTTTTTTTTGTAGCTTGATGTATTTGGTTGTTGTTTTTTTATTAGTTTTATTTTTGGGAACATGGGCATTTCCATGGTGGATCTCTTTAGGTATTTATTTTATTTGGGTGGTGATTTTTTTGTTTCTTCGTGGTTCCGATTTTTTAATAGCTGTAATTATTTGGTGGGGCTTTTTAGTTAATTTTATGGAGCACTGTGTTCTCTTTATGAGTTAGTGTAGTGATAGAGTTTTGGTTATTATTTTTTTTAGAAACGTTGGGGGTCTCTTGTATGGGTTGGAGTACGGTAAGTTAGTTGGCTTTTTTTTTTTTTTTTTTCCTTTTTAGTGGTTTTTGTGATTTGCTGTGTGGGTTTCTATCGGTCTTTTTTAAAACGGTTGTTTCGTTTTTGTGACGTGATAAGAGCTGCTAGTGAAAGGAGTGTAGTGCGGGTATTTTTGCTGGTAGTTGGTTGGCTGGTGGAGCCTTTCTGAATTTTTTGGACGGTATTGGTGGGAATTTGATGCTGTTTGTTTTGGCATTTTATTTTTAGGAATTAGATTATAACTGCAGTGTTTTAACTATAACTCTAATGAAACAAAACAAATGCATAAATATGAAAATGGGAATATAAAACTTCAATTTTAAATATAAACGGAAAACAAATTAAACATGTAACATAAATAATGCTATCCATTACTATTAGGTATTATATTGTTTGATGTAGAGTATTTTATATGTTTATATACATATAAATATCGATTATATACATAAATATCCATATAGAAATGTATAATTAATATATGTGGATATATGAATATTATAAAACAATAGGAATTAATACAGTACATAATGCACATTTTACTGTATGTGTCTTATTATAACACATTACATGTCATAAATATTATATATCGAAATATAGTACCTCAATATGTTGTGATAGAATAGATAAATACTTGTAAAAATCAAAAGTAGAAATATAGAAATATTTAAATATAGCTTAAAATAAAGGGGATTTTTCTTTTCTATTTGGTAGTAGGTAGGGATCTTATTATAAAAATTATGAATAGAAATAAAATGAAATTAGAAATCTTTGTATAGAAATATATTCTAAATACGTTAAGATCTATATAAAAATTCAAAGGTAAGTAAATATAAGTATTAGCGGTATGTACGAAATAGATAAATTATTATTAAAATTCTATCTTGCTACCTTATTATATATATGATATATATTTATAAATCAATATAAAGTAAAAATTCAACTGTGACTATAATGATGAAAAAAAAATATAAATATTCAAGCATCTTTTATAGAAAGGGCTTTTTTGTTTTTATTTGTTTAGAGGCAGGGTTTTAATGGAAAAAATATTAATATGCATTTTATTTTGTTATCATTCTAAATATGGAAATATATAATCAATGTATACTGGTGTGTATATAAAAATATAAAATAGAATTAAAAATAAGTATTAGGAAGAGATAGACTATAAATAACACCATACATCAATCTACATTTAAAATATAAATTTGAATATAAATGCGAAAAATAGAGATACATCTAAATGGAGCTTAAATAAAGGGTTTTTAAAAAAGTTTTTTACTTGGATCGAGGCAGGGGTTTATTTTAAGCAATATGAACCTTTTAGATATAGAAATCTAACTATAGAAATATGTAAGCAATGTATAAAAATATAAAATGTAACAAAATGGAACACGAATAAATGTCAGAAATCATAAAAAAAAATTTCCATCAATATCCATTACAAATCCGAATGTGAATGTAAATATGAAAAATATAAAAATAAAATCGATTGAAATGCAGTTTAAGAGGAAAGGCTTTTTCTTTCGGTTCCTATCGGGTCAGAGGCAGGGTTTTTTTTGTTGGCGTTCTTGTCCACGCGGGATGTTTCGGGGCATTCGCTGCCGAGGCTTTTCCGGAGGGGACGGCGCAGTGCTGCCGCCGTGTGGGCAGAGAGCGGTACTGCAGCCCGCCGCCCGCGGCCGCCATCTTGGGAGTGGCTTGGCGCGGACTCGCTTGACCTTCTCGAGAGGGCGCGAAAAGGAGGACATTGAAATTCGAGGACCCGTGTCTGTTTTCTACACTGCCTGAATTGCCCGCACCGCCGGCGCCCCCCGACGGGATTTTCCGCGGCGGTTCCGATGCCGTGCATATGGGCTGTGGGGTCAGCAGCACCGCGACCGTGCGGGTTTTTGGCGGGAGCCGACAGGCACCGGCAAAACGCCTCTCTCCGTCAAGGTCCCCACGGCCCGGCTTCTTGCGAACGCCTTGGCGCGGGCTCGCTTGACCTTCTCGAGAGGGCGCAAAGAAAAGGATGCGAACATCCGGGAGCCGTGTCTGTCGACTGCTCTGCTTGAACACCACCCTGACGCCGGCGTGGCCCGGCGGGATTTTCCGCGGCCGTTCCACTGCCGTGCACACGGGCTGTGGGCTCAGTGGCTCCGCGGGCGGTCGGATTTCGAGCAGGCGCCGACCGGCATCGGCAGATTCGCCTCTCTCTGCCCGGCTCCTGCAGCGGCCGCCATCCTGGGCGCGGCCCCTGCCTCTGCCATGCCGCGCGGGGCGCCCGTCCCGTCCCCTCCCGTGCTGTCCCACCGCCTCCCTGCCGTAAAGCTAGAAATAAACAAAACCAACGTGGAAATATGTATAGGTTTAAAAGAAAGGGCTTTTGGGGCGGAGGGGGCGTTATTTGGTTCGAGGCAGGGTCTTTTAATTTCTGTGCGGGGTTTTTTGGGCCATTTATTTCTAAGGATTTTTTTTCCAAGGGGCTCGATCGCCGCCGCTCTTTTCCGCCTGCCTCCCCTCCGGGAGAGCGGCGGCCCCCGGGTGTGGCGGGTGGCAGTGCTGCCGCCTTGTGGACAGAGGGCGGTACTGCAGCCCCCCAGCCCGCGCCCTGCCCTTCGCCGCTGGGTGCCGGGGCGGGAAGGGCGAGGGGCGGGAGCGAGCGGCGAGCGGGGCGGTGTCTGTGAGTGAGGGGAGGGCTTTCTGTCCCTCGCCGACCGCCGTCCATACCGCAACACTTTGAGGCTTTTTGTTCCTCTTCGGTCGCCGTCCGTACCAGAATGGTTTGTGCTTTCTGATCCTCGCCGGCCGCCGTCCCCCACGTGACGCGAGCCCGGCGCCGCCGTGATGGCGGCCGGCGGTGGGACCGGGACTGGGTCCGGGCGGGCTCTGGAGGCGCTGCTGGAGATGGGATTCGGGGCTTGGCGTGCGTGAGGGCGGCGGCACCGGTGGGACATCGGGGGAGGGCCGGGGACAGCGGGGGAGGGCGGGCGGGAGCAGCCGGAGGGGACGCGGGCCCCCTAAAATTTCTCCGGGACCCCCAAAAAACCCCCCGGGACCCCCCCAAAAATAACCGGGAGCCCCCCGGTCCCGCAGGGTGCAGGCGCTGGCACTGACCGGGAACCGGGGAGTGGAACCGGCCATGGACTGGTGAGGGGGGGACCCCAAAAACACTCCCGGGACCCCCAAAAAACCCCACCGGGATGCCCCAAAAACAGCCCCGGGACCCCCAAAAACAGCCTCGGAAACCCAAAAATTCCCTTCAGGAGCCCCAAAAATCCCCCTGGAACCCCCCAAAATTCCCTTCGGAACCCCAAAACCACCCCTGGGGCCCCCAAAATTCTACTCAGAACCCCCAAAGTTTCTCCCAAAAACCCCCTGAGACCCCTAAAATTCTCCCCAGGACTCCAAAAGCCCCCCCCGGGATGCCCAAAATTCCTTTTGGGGCCCCAAAACACCCCCTGGGACCTCCAAATTTCCCTTTAGGATCCCTGAAATTCCTCCTGGGACCCCAAAAACCCCCTGACACCCCAAAATTCCTCCTGGGATGCCCTAAAAACCTTCCAGAATCCCCCAGGAACCCCCCCAATTTTGGGTCCCCCCCCTGATTTGGGGTTCCCCCCGGTTTTTGGGTCCCCAGGCTGGTGGCTCATGAGGACGACCCCGACTCGGACCCCGAACTCCCCCCGGGTTTGGGGGCACCGCCCTCGGGCCTGGGGGGGCCCCATCAGCCGCCGGACACCAAGGACGAGACCCAGAAGTGAATTTTGGGGGTTGGGGGGGAATTTTGGGGTTTGGGGAGGAAATTTTGGGGTATGGGGAGCTCAGAGTGGTTAATTTGGGGTTTCAGGGTGGTTTTGGGCAGGGTTTTCGGGTATTCTTGAGAGGGCTTTGGGGTATTTTTTGGTGGGTTTTAGGGTATTTTTGGGTGGATTTTTTGGGGTATTCTTGGGAGGGTTTTGGGCTGTTTTGGGGCATTTTATGGTGAGTTTTTTGAGTATTTTTAGGAGGGTTTGGGTATTTTTGGGTGGGTTTTTTGTGGGTATTTTTAGGACGATTTTGGGGTATTTTTGGGTGGGTTTTGGGCTGAAGGCGGCTCGGCGGCAGCACCAGAGAAGGATGGCAGCAGCGAGGGGAGCCCGGCAGGGCCCTGGCTTTGCCCGCCCCTCCTGCTGCCCTCCTTGGAATGGTTTGAGGCATTATGGGGTTATTGAGGTAGAAATAATTATTTCGTTGTTGATAATTTAATGTGGTTTTTTTTTTGTTTGTTGTCGTTTCATGTATTTGGTTTGTAGAGCAGGAACTGTAGACAGAATCCTGCAGAAGTAGTATGGAATTTGTCTTCCCAAAACCTACCCGGCTTCCAACCACTTTCAGCATGTGGTCTTCCTTAGCAGCACATGGTTCCCCCACACTTGGGAGCCGGTGCACTCTACTTTTCTCTCCACCTTTGCTGACAGATCCTGCTGAAGGCTGAGGACAAAGCCCTACCCCTACACGGACAAGGCAGCAGACCTGGTTCGGGACGCCAGCGTGCTCCAGGTTGCTACAGGACTCGGATCAAACATCAGCATCCCCGTCTCTCACGCTGATGGTATGTGGTAACCCCTCTAAGAACAGAATTCCAAGACTTGGGGCTACGTTTTCTAACCCTAAGCAGCAAACTGGGGATGGATAACTCTAGAAATCCTGTCCTGTAAGGACCTCCAGGATTCAGCCCTCCATGTGTCCTTGGTATCAGAAGCTGGAATTGCAGAGTTGCCACTTTACCCCCAAACGTAATTTTTGATGTGGTTGTGCCACTTTAACGGTATTTGAAATCTCTCTTCGTGCTCTTGCAACAGCATTTTCGAACCACAATGGAAATCTAGTCCTTCTGCCTGGGGCTGCTCATAGAATCATGGAATCGCAGAAGGGTTTGGATGGGAAGGCTCCTTTTTTTAAAGCTCGTCCCGTTCCACCCCCTGCCATGGGCAGGGACACCTTCCACCATCCCAGGATGCTCTAAGCCCTGTCCAGCCTGGCCTTGGACACTTCTAGGTATCCGGGGGCAGCCACAGCTTCTCTGGGCAACCTGTGCTGGAAAGCAGCATTGAAAGCCAGAGTGAAGTACAGCTGTGATTTTTGTGCTGCCCCTAACATTGTATTGCCTGACAAATGTGCCTTTGGGTTTTTTGATTGGGTTTTTTTTGTTGGTTTTATTTATTTTTTGAGGGCTTTTTGTGTTTGTTTTGTTCGGTTTTGGTTTGGTTTTTTTTTTTTTTGAGAACTAGAAAGATACCTTGTGTTGCTGGAATGTTGCATTCTACGTCTGTTATTTTCCCAGTAAGTCTGGATCCTCTGCTTACATTTTTTCCTTCACTTATTAGATGTCGTGGATGTGCTGGCTGTTCTGATGGAGGGCAGTGATGGCTTAGATGAAGAAATTGGGTTCTCTTAAAATGAAGATATGATTATCCAAACATTTCACTTCAGTGCTGTTGTCCCTGCTGCATTAGCAGCCAGGAATATACTGTTGCTTTAGTCTGAAAATGGAACAGGTACAGGGGTTTTTTTAATGTTTTATGTGTCATTTCCAGCAGTGGAGTGAAAGTGGCATCATTTCTGCCCTCTTGCAATAATTTTTTACCATTTATCATTTTTTACCTTGAGGCATTTTATTATCTTCCCTGCAAGCAGAAGGAGGTGCAGATTCACAGTGTTTTGTGCTCAAGAGGGGCATTGAAGCTCTGTAGGTGCGTCTGCCCTTTTTCCCTGACCCTAAAGAGAAGGGACACTGTCCCTGCATGGACAGTCTTGGTCTGGAAGTAGTTGGCCTCAGTAACACAGCGTTTTAAGGGCAGAGCGTGGCGATCAGGAGAGGAAGGTGATTCTCGTGCCTGTGGGCAGCTCTTCCCGAGATCAGGGAGAGGGGACTGCATTGTTAAGTAGGAAGTGGATGCATTTCCCAAGGGAAACTTCAGAAATTAAGCTCCAAGGGCAAATACTGCGAGGTTCTACCACCTCCTTGAGGACAGCGTTAAAACCACAGGGGCATCAGCAGAGCTTGGAGCAGGACTGGCCAACCCCAGAGCGCCTCACGAAGCCCTCTGTGTGTATGTGGCAGTCGAGTAGCACCTGGGGGGTGCTGAAAGTCCCAGTTCTGACAGAAAATTCTGCTTAACTTGTACACGTTGGCTGGGTGTGTGCCCCCAGTACAGCTCGGTTCTTCTCTGAGGCGGTGCCTGGCAGGGTCCGTCCCTGTTAAGAGACGGCTGTGTTTTTGGCACAACACAGCAAAGGTGGATTATTTGCTTCAGCAAGAGCTGATGATGTCTGGAGGGTTTTTCAGGCACCTCAGCAGCCAGGAGCACGTGTATAGTTCACTAGGAACACTTTTTGATCTTGTTCAATTCTTTTCTCCATGAGGCTCTGTGGGCTGCTGGCAAGGCCCAAAGTAAGGAAGGTTGTCCCAGTGTCCGTGCTCATGTTAATAGTTTAATTTATTTGGCTTTTCTAGGACCAGATGTCGTGGAGGACCTTGGTGCTGTTTTCACTGACCTCCTGCACTCTCTGAGAGAACCCCTTGCTCCCTGCTTGACGCTCCAGCTCTGTGACAAAGATCCCGAGTCCCTGAAAGCTGCTAAGTATCCTCAGCTCTACCAGTTTAACCGATACTATAGACTCTGGATGCCCAAGCAGTCCCAGGAACCTGTGGTATGGAGTCCCTGAAGTCGCTGAATTCTTGAGCCAGTATTCCTATAAAATCCTCGCAGTCGACAGGGGTTACATTTCCATCAGAAAGAGCGTTTTTATTGAGGAGGTAATTCTGCATCTCTTGTTGATCCTGCTGGGGACACATGTTTGCTCCAGGGCTTTTCTCTGATGGCACAAGAGGTCTCTGTGGTGTTTGGGAGGCGATACCAGGGCTCAGGGCTCATACAGAGACTCCTCACCGGGCACAGCAGAGCCTGGTGTGCGCTGTGGCCTCTGTTTACAGCGCCCGGAGTTCCCCCAGGTGGGTGGAGGATCACAGGCCCCTGGGCTGGGTTTGGTGAGTTTTTCTAAGCTCAGCAGTGTGAACACTCCAGACGCCCCTGGGGAACCTGCTGGGCAGCTCTGTTCTAGCAGGACTGCATGCCAGTGTTTCCAGAGATTCAGTTCAGGGCTCATCTCAAAACAAAGGTGGCTAAAGAGATTTTTGTTTCATACTCATCGCTGTTTTTCTCTTATGCTTTTTGTTTCGCTTTAAACAGTTTGAAAACCACAAGGAGGTCAGCCAAGAGCCTCCTGTGGCACCGGATTCTGTATTTGCCACTTTGTTGAAGGGAGCCTGGGAGAGAAGAAGCAGTACCTTCCTGGAAGATGGTGTTCAGACAAAGTGGAGAGACTTGGCTTCCTGGCTCCCCCAACCTGAGCAGCTTTTGCTGGGAGTAAAGCACGTGCTGCTGTACCCGAAACCCACAGTGGAGAACTTCTGCAGATAATAATGTAGTTATCCTTGGTTTACTTTATGGCACAAGTTATAGATGACTTGGCTGCTAAAACTTAGGTTCCAGTGCTGTAGCTCTTTTTCCTCGACTCGGCTCCGAGGGTACGCAGCACCGTACAAAATTATACCTAATTTGTAAACAAATGTCAGTTGTTCTGATTATTGAAGCTGGGCTTTATTGAGTTGAATCCGGAGTGTGTGCTGCACCCAGGTCCTTTGTACAAATAGGGTACTGAGGGTGGGGGAACCAGAACTGCACATTCCTTGTGATATGGATGGGATTTTGGGGGGGTTCAATAAAAAGGAGATGCAAAATGAGGGAATTGCTTTTAGATGTAACTATTCTTGTCCTAAAGGGGCCATCAGCTCTGTCCCCAGAGCTGAGTTAGGAGTGTGTGTGTTGGAAGAGCCGCAAGCCTTTAGGGGCTGCAGTTTGTGTGCCCTGGAATGAGGTGCCCTGAGGAAATGTGTGAGCCGGAGGGAGCCGGGGCCGGGCGGAGGGAGCCGAGCTGTGGGAATGGGCGAATGGAGGCGGGCGCGGGCGGGACTAGGCGAGCGTGGGCGAAAGCGGCCGAAAGGGGCCGAGGAGGCGAGCGGAGCCGAGCTCTGCCGAGTTCAGCCGAGGCGAGCCGAGCTTTGCCGAAGAGGCGAATGGAGGCGAATGCGGCCGGAAATAGCCGAGGGTGGCCGAAAGTAGCCGAAGCTGGCCGAGGAGCCGAGTCCAGCCGAACGGAGCCGAGCTCTGCCGAGCGCAGCAGCCCGGGCAGGGCGGGGCGCCGGGGCGGAGCCGGGGCGCTGGGAGGGATCCCACTCCTGTCCCTCTCCCTCCTTCTCCGTGCTCCTGCCCGTATTCCCCTCGGTTATCTCTCTTTCCTCCGTTTCCTTGTCCCCCCCAAACCCGGATCCTTCCTGTCCTGTCCCTGCCCCGCTGCTCCGTTCCATTCCCCCTCTCTCCCTCCTCTGTGCCCCGTCCCTCTTCCTCATCTGCCGGCCTTTCCCTTCCCCGCCCGCTTTCCTCCGCAGCCCGACCTCCCTCCCCGCCCTTTCGCATGTCCCGCTCTCCCTCCTCTCTTCCCGTCGCCCCTTCGCTTCTTTCCCCCGCAGCCGCGGGGCTCGGGGCGCCGGAGAATAAAGCCCCGAGGGCCGGAGCCCGGCGCCCCCCGGGCCTTGCGGGAGTCCCCGCACGGGGCCGGGGCTCTCGGCGGATCCCCCGCGCCGCTCGGACCCCGCCCCGGCGCTGCCGGACCTGCGGCTCCGCCGGCATCGCGCTGCGAGCGGCCCCCGCTCTGTGCCGTGCCGGCCGTGCCGCGTCCCCGCCGCCTCTGCCGCTCCCTCTTTCTGCCCCTGGCCCGCGACAGCGAGGCGGGGCGGGAGCTTCGAGCCTTCTGGGGGCTGCCCCCCCTTCCTTGTTGCGGCGGAGTCCCTTTCTGGGGGGATGGAGGTGTGGGAAGGGCTGGAAGGGAGTGCTGGGCTGCTGTTCGGGGCAGTTGGACTCGTCCTGTGCCTTCTTCGGGGGTCAGGGTTAGGGGCTGAAGCCTCGGGGCTCTGATGTCATTTGGGGCACCCCAAGGTCCCCAGGAGAGGGACGCACACTGCGGTGGAGGAGCGGGTGGGTGGCGAATGAGGGGGGCGGGTCACGCTGGGTGCCGTCCCGCAGAGGGACCCAAAGCTGCCCCAAAATTCCCTGGGAGGGGTGTGTGTAGAATACTAAAACCTGGCAAGTGTTTCGTTTTCACAGCTATTGGTAAAGAATAGGAAGCTATGGCTAAACTCATTTGGAAAGAAGCCCTCTCTCGATCCACTCATTTGTATGCAGGAATGTAGGAAACTCCGACTGGGGATGAGCAGTAGTTCTGAAAATCATGCCCTATCGTTTTTCTCTAGGAACGAACCAAGCGAGTGCCCTGAAACCAGCGGAGCAGCTGCAGGGGCTGAAGGGAACAGAAAGGGCTCCCGGCACCTTTTGCCTCCGTTCTCTGCCATTCCCCAAAACGTGTCGCAGTCCCGGAAGAGGCGTTTGTCATGCAGCCTGCCAAAATAAAGACCTCTAAAATCCTAGCTCTGCCTTTTGTTTAACGTGTTTTTACTTCCTATTTATGTCATCACAGAAAGCAAGGAAAGAATAAATGTGTCTGGTTCCCACTATTGCTCCGTGCAGGCATTTTTAAAGGCTGCTGTACTTCTATCCTCTTTTTCCACTCCAAGCTTGACTTTTCCCTCCTTTTTCGAGGTCTGCAGCTTTGGGTGTCCCAGGCAGGGCTGGGTTCCTCGGCAGGGGTCTTAGGAGTTGGTGCTGATTCTGCTTTTTCCGAAGGTGTAGCAAAGTGTGCCAGCAAAAGGACTGTTTTCTCCAGGGGAAAGCTTTCTTTCAATCACCATCAGTGCATGTATGTGTTTTAATTGTTTAACCAGGTGGATTAAGAAAAGCCGACAGCCGTAGCAGATTTCTGTTGAATCTGTATCTGTGAGAAGTGGGCTGTGTGTTGGAGGCGGAGAGACGCTGTTGGAGAGTGGAAACAGCGGCAGGTGTGAGCTGTTAGGATGATGAGGGCTCAGAGCAGGCCCCAGGTGTGAGCTGTGAGGATGATGAGGGCTCAGAGCAGCCCCAGGTGTGAGCTGTGAGGATGATGAGGAGGGGGCGGCTCCTCTGGCGGCTGATTTAGGGGGTTTTCCTCCCATCGGTTTTGCACGAAGCTGCTGGAGAAGAGGAGTTTATGGGGGGTTCCCGGGGCTGTCTCCTGGAAGGACGGTGAGCGCTTCGGACAGGGTCCGGGGGATCACCTGGATACGTGGAGCATTGCTCAAAGGAGGAGCCGAGGGACAAACCTTTGTGCCGAGAAGCAGCAGCCGAGCAGGTGAGCCGGTGCGCCTTTTTAGCCGGGACTTTTCTCCTTTCCCTTGAAATTTCGTCATCCTGAGGTTGAATTGGAGGGGGCAGTCCTGTGGTCCCGCCTTTTAAGGGGTTTGGATTGAGGTAAGAAGCCCCTTTTTGCCATCATTTGAGGCAAGCCGCTTCTTTCCTGCTCTTCTAGGGGACGCAGTTGAAGGGGATCCCACATTTCTTTTCCCTTGTTGGGGTGAGGTGAGCGCCGGAGCGTGGCGTCAGTGTCGGGGTTTCAGAGGAAGGGAGCTGCAGCCGTGGCAGTGCTGGCAGGGCGGGGATTGGGCTGTGCCTCTGCATTCGGGGCGCTTCTTCTACCCCCCGGCCCGGCAGCGAAGGGTCCGGCGCGGAGCCCTGCCGGCAGTGCCGGGGCTGGCCGGGGCGGAAGGGGAGCTGGGCGCGGCTGGGCTGCCGCGGGCCCGCCGGAGCCGCGCCGGTGCGAGCCGTGCGGAGCCGAGCGGAGCTTTGGCCGGGCCGGCGGGCGGGGGAGGCGGCGCGGGCGCCGCGCCGGTGCCGGCCGGTGCCGCCGCTCCGTCCGCTCCGGGCGCGGGGCTCGGGCGCCGCCGGGGCCCCCCGGGCCCGGTGGCGGCCCCGCCGGGCCGGGGGCAGCAGGCGGGGGTCTCCCGGCATGGCGCCGCCTCTGCCTGCCGGAGGAGCCGCTTTCCTGCCGGAGCCGCGCTGCGCCCGGGGCCGGGAGCGTGGCTTCGCATCTTCCAGCCTCCCTCGCTGCGCTGGTTTTGAGGCGCTCCTGAGGAGTTTATTGGGTCGTTTTCTTTTGTTCGTCTTTGGTGTATGAGAAAGGTCACGGTGTACTTGTTGGTTGTTACGGTTCTTGGTTCAGGTGCTGTGATAAGGGTTTTTTTGGATTGAGTTTGTTGTTGGATTTTTTTTTTTTTTGTGCGATATATTGGATTTTTTTTTGTTTGCTTTTATATTATAAAAATATAATTGCTGTTATCTTCTTAAAGGATATGTTTTTTTAAGGCTTACAATGGTTTTTATGGGTCGTAGCATGAAGTACAGGGTTGGTTTTTAATTAGGTTGTGGTGGCTTTTTTTAGCGTGAGTATGTAGTGTTAGTTTTGGTGGGTTTGAGGTAGTGTCCTGTAGTTAATTAGTGAGTTTTTTTTAATATTGAGAATTGCATTTTTGTTAATTCTCTTACCAAGGTTTTATTCATTTGGTTTGTTTAATTGTTGTGGATGTTTTATTGTTACCGGTAATTTGGGAGATATCGTTTATGGTTACATTTATGTTTAGGTGACGTGTTTATTTCTAGGTGGTATTTGTATTTTGGTGGATTGAGGCATTATGGGTTTATTGAGCTAGGAATAATTTTTTTTGTTGTTAATTTCAGTTTATTTATTTGAGTTTTTGCTTTAGTTTGATGTAGTTGTTGGTTGCTTTTTATTAGTGTTTTTTTTAGGAACTTGTGTATTTATACGGTGGATTTTTTTAGGTAGTTTTTTATTTGGGTGCTTTTTATTGTCTAGTGGTTTAGATTTTTTAATATCGTTTATTACTTTGGTTTTTAAAGCTAACTTAGCAGAGTACTGGTTACTCTTTGAGTTAGTGTAGAGATATGGTTTTCATTTTTAGCAGCTTTCAGGGTCTGTTGTATGGTTTGAAGTTTAGTAAGTTGGTTGGACTTCTTTTTCTAGTGGGTTTTGTGATTTGTTTTGTGGGGTTCTATAAGGCTATTTTTTATTTTTGTTTCATTTTTGTGATGTGCCTCACTAACAGCTGTTAGAGAAAAGCGTGTAGTGTGGGGTTTTTTTTGCTGGTAGTTGGTTCTATGGTGGTGTATTTTTAGTTTCTGTTGTTTGTTTTTGGGTTTCTTTTGTTAGAGATTAAAGTTTTTATTTTGGGGTTAATTTGTAATTATTTTTAAGGTTTTAGAACGATTGAGATTTTTTATATGGATGCCCTGTATGATAACAGTTAATTTCTTATAGGTTGGGGTTTTTTTGTTAACTCGTGGAGCCATTCTGACTTTTTTTGATGAGATTGGTGGGAATTTGATGTTTCTTTTGCTATTTTATTTTTAGTAAGCTTTTCAGTAGGCTTTTTGATTTTGCTTTTTTTATTTTTTGTGGTGTAATAATCTTTTAGAAGAATTTGGATGATTTTAAAAAATATTTTTGTTATACTTTTCATCTAATGTTGTTGGATTATTACAGTTGTTTTGGAGTTTTATTTTTTTTAAGTTTCATTTGGATGAATTTATGCTAGATGGTAGGATTGTGTTTTTATTTTTGGAGTAGTTGGTTGTAGGTGTATTGTATGTTTTTCAAATGAAGGTAAATCGAGGTTTGTATTCAGTTGTTAGAGGAATGGAGAAAAATATTGGTAATGTTAACAGTGGTGTGTTATTTTGTGGTTTTTGATTTTAGTTTGTATTGGAGTTTTGATAAGTCTAGTACAGTAGTGTTTAATGGTGGAGTTATTTAAGGTATGATAGTTTATAGTTAATTCTTATTGGTTTTAGATTTGTGTGTAGGTTAGAGGAGGTTGTTGAAGGGTGAGTGGGTTTTTTAGATGAGTTTTAGTGTTTCAGTTTATAGAGCATTTTTTGGATGGGAGTTATGGTATTTTGAGTTGTTTGGTGTTGCTGGTGATGTATTGTTGAGGTGGTAAGGAGGATTTGTTGGGTTTTTTAAAAGAAGGTTTATTGTAGGTAGTTTTAGATAGTTGTGGTGGGTTGCTTAATTGTTTTATGTTTCTTGGCTTTTTAGTAGTTATTTGAAATATGTTAGAGTTTTTTGGGTTTATTGAAATACTTGATTTTGAGGAAGTTCCTGTTTAGAATGTATGATTTTTTTTTTTTTTTGGCTTAAAAGAAAAATTTTATATTTTATTTTTAGTGAGGTTTATTTTTTTTTCCTTTTCTTACTGCTATATTTTGTGATATTTGTGTTAGGTTAGTAATAGGAATAGCTTTACTTTTATACATTGAAATGAGGGTAGTGTGTACTGGTGTTCATAAAAGTTTAATATTTTTATGGTTCTGATGTGTTAGGTTAATGAATTTATAACGTTTACAAGACTTTTATTTTGGTTTTATTTCGATACAAGCAGGGTTTTCTTAGTTTTAAGGATTTGTTTGGCATAGATTAAGAGGTCTTATTGAGGGGATAGGACAGGGTGTCTCTGTTAATCTATTTGGATATTGGGTAAACAAAATTAATATTTTGGTAGATTTTTTTTATTTTGTTAGTTTGTTTATTTATGAATTTGTGTGCCTGCAGCTGTAGTGTCTCTGCTGCAACTCTCAGTATCCATTCATGTTTGTGTGTGTTAGGCAGTCCACTCGTGTACCAGCGAGACCCCCCTGCAAGCGGCCGCAGAGCCACTCCTTCACTCTCGTGGGAATTTGGGGAGCGGCACACAGCTCTGAGAGGAAACCTTGATCTTTGTCACTTGAAGGTGGCACCAGGGAGCCTCAGGAGCGGCCGAGGAGTTGCTGTAAGTCGGGGAACTACTAGTGAGGGGGACCAGGGTCCACTCGAGTTTTGGGAACGCCACCTCACCTCGCCTGCTCTTCAGGCAGGCAGACCCTGCCAGGAGGGCGTGGGCGAAGCGTGCGGCCTGAGGAGCCTGGCGTTCTCAGGAGAATAATGGTGAGCAGCAGAATTGCTGAGTTGTGGCTGCTGTGCGGTTGAGATCGTGCAGTGATGTTTGGTGTTCTCGATTGTAGCTGAGCATGGGACCACAGCCCGGTGACCATAGGACATTCCCCACAGGCGAGGCTGCCTCCATTGCCACGCGACGTGGATTCTCATGCCCAGATGCCTGAGAGATAAGTGGAGGGCTAAGACCCACAGAGGGGGTGAAAGCGGGGTGCTGGGAGGGCCTTTTGAATCAGCTTTGGGAGCGGGGATGTGCAAGAAGCGTCTCCTTAGGCCACCTAAAGGAAAAGTGTCTGTTTTGATCACAGTGCTGAGGTGCTCAGGGCAGAGCAGTTCCGGTGTGTGTCCTGTCACTTGTCTCTGGTGCACTCTGTGTTCTTTGGGTCTCTCAGTCCTTTCTTCTCCTCAAAAGCTTTCTCTCCCTGTCCTGTGTCATGGGTGGCTGCAGGTATTTGTCCTGCAGCTGCTCTGCCCTGCTGCTTAGCCTGTAATAGGCACAAGTCCTGGGGACTTGAAATTTGTAATGCAGGGTGTAGTTGTGCTCTAGATTGTATGGGGAGATAGACATAACATGTTTGGTGATGCTAAGTTGTCCTCCCTCCACCAGCCCCTGAGGGACTCCCCCTTCCCCCCCAGATCTTAATTGGGAAATCCCCCTGACCCCTGGGACCCTTCAAAACTCTCTGGGACCCCCCAGAAAGATCCCCCAGGGACCTACCTTGAACCCTCTGGGACTCGCTGAATGATCCCCAGGAATCCTAAGGGATCTCTGGTACCCCCCAGTGGTCCCCAGGACCCCCTGGGATGCCCCTGGGACCCCTCCCCCATGTGACCATTGAGAGACCCCCTTGAACACTCCATGCCCCCCTCCCAGAATCCATCTGGGACCTCCAGACCCCAGAGTGACACCCCTGGGACCCCCGCATTCCTCCCCACCATCCCCGAGAACCCTCAGAGCCTTCCCGTGGTGGCAGTAAGGGCTACAAGCAGTGACAGAACTGCTTCTACTGCGTCCTGTACTTGCTATGGGAGCACTGGGAGGGACACTGGGGAAATCAAGAGGGAAGCGGGAATGTTGGGTGGCACACTGGGAGGGAACTGGGGCAGCTGGGAGGACTCAGGGGCACCTGGGAGAGATCTGCCGTGGAAAAGGAGAGAAAGGGAGCCAAAGTCATCCCAGAGCCACGGGATATTCCAGACTGAGACCCCGGGGCCACCCAGGACCATGGCAAGATCAGTCAGGCCATGAGCCGGGGGCAGCTTTGGTGTGGGAGGCATCTGGCATCCCATTTGGAATTTCAGGAGGTCCAGTGGTGGCCACAGGGCCATAAGCACAAACAGCAGTCCTTTTCCCTGGGAAAGAAAACTCACCAGTCCAGGTTCCTGATGTCAGTTTGTAGGACTCCCCTGGGACTATCAGGGCAGCACAAGTTTGAGGTGGGGACAGCTTCGGTCTGGGATACATCCTTTGATGATTGGAGTTTTTGTAGTCAGGCACCAGCTCAGGGCCAGGGGCCCCTGGGCATATTCTCCAGCCTTTACCCTGGGAAAGAAATCTCACCAGTCGAGGTTCCTGGTGTCAGTTTGTAGGACTCCCATGGGACTATCAGGGCAGCACAAGTTTGAGGTCGTGGCAGCTGGGGTCTGGTAGATAACCTTCGGTGTTCGTATTTGTTGCAGTCAGCTGCCCACCGAGGGCCAGGGGGTCTTGTGCGCTAATTCCAGCCATTTTTCCTGGGAAAGAAAACTCACCAGTCCAGGTTCCTGATGTCAGTTTGTAGGGCTCTATTGGGACTATCAGGGCAGCACAAGTTTGAGGTGGGGGCAGCTGGGGTCTGGGAGATATTCTTCAGTGTTCGTATTTGATGCAGTCAGCTGCCCACCCAGGCCCAGGGGGTCCTGTGCGCTAAATCCAGCCTTTTTGCCTGGGAAAGAAAACTCACCAGTCCAGCTTCCTCATGTCAGTTTGTAGGTCTCCCTTGGCACTGTCAGGGCAGCAGCAGTTTGAAGTTGGGGGAGATGGTGTCTGGGTGATATCCTTCGATATTCGTTTTTGTTGCAGTCAGGGGCCTGCCCAAGGCCAGGGAGTCCTGTGCTCTAATTCCAGCTCTTTTCCCTGGGAAAGAAAACTCACCAGTCCAGGTTGTTGATGTCAGTTTGTAGGGCTCCATTGGGACTATCAGGGCAGCACAAGTTTGAGGTGGGGGCAGCTGGGGTCTGGGAGATATTCTTCAGTGTTCGTATTTGATGCAGTCAGCTGCCCACCCAGGCCCAGGGGGTCCTGTGCGCTAAATCCAGCCTTTTTGCCTGGGAAAGAAAACTCACCAGTCCAGCTTCCTCATGTCAGTTTGTAGGTCTCCCTTGGCACTGTCAGGGCAGCAGCAGTTTGAAGTTGGGGGAGATGGTGTCTGGGTGATATCCTTCGATATTCGTTTTTGTTGCAGTCAGGGGCCTGCCCAAGGCCAGGGAGTCCTGTGCTCTAATTCCAGCTCTTTTCCCTGGGAAAGAAAACTCACCAGTCCAGGTTGTTGATGTCAGTTTGTAGGGCTCCATTGGGACTATCAGGGCAGCACAAGTTAGAGGTGGGGGCAGCTGGGGTCTGGGAGATATTCTTCAGTGTTCGTATTTGATGCAGTCAGGTGCCCACCCAGGGCCAGGGGCACCTGTGTGCAAATTCCAGCCTTTTTCCCTGGGAAAGAAAACTCACCAGTTGTCATGGTTTGACACTGGCACAATGCCAGTGCCCCCATGAAAATGTGATCCCTCCCCTGAATGCTGTGAAGTGGAATCTAGAACAGAGCAAAGCAGGCCCAAGCTTAAGAACAGAAAAAAAAAAAAAACTTTATTAAACTACTACTACTAAAGAAAAGAGAAAACTAAAGAAGGGAAAAAAAAACCACACAAAGATCAAATGAAAACCTTGCAAAACTTTCCTCCCACCACCCAACTCCAACAAACCACAGGGAGACACAATATGGACCCCAATCAGGTTTCCGCCCTCCAAACAATCGATACTCAGTCCATCGAGGGAACAGAGTCTCTCCTGTGCCACAGACCCCCCCCTCCAAGAAACACAGCTCCACATCCTGTGTTTCCATGTCACACATGGCACCGCCCGGAGAAAAAGTTTGCCATGGTGACCCTTCTCCTTTCCATGCACAGTGCTCTCACCACCAAATGCATGGATGGACAGACTGCCTTTAGGATTTTTCCTATCAAGGATGCCCTGCCAAGAGGGGAGAAAACAACAGTTCAGTTTTTCATTGTTTGGGACCACAGTCCCCCTCCATTTTCTCCTGGGGCCGAGGGCTCAAGAACAGAGATCTTCTTCTCTTCTCTTTCCTTTCCAGGACAAGGGGGCGCCACCACAAACCCCCTAACCTTTTCTCTGTTCACTCCAATTTTGTCTTTTTCCCAGCTGAAGCAGGTCTCTTGACTCACTGGCATCCTCCCAAAACACAGTCTCTCTCAGAGGAGAAGATTGGTTCAGGTTGTGGCTAACACGGAAAAGTCCAGCCAAAAGTCACTCCTTGTCCCCCTCCCATCCAGAATTCCTCCTTCCAACATCCCAGGGTCCAAGGTGTCCCTCTTCCTCTCTTTCAAACCGAGGAGGGGAAAGGAAAATTCACAAAGCTTTCATTTCTCAAGGAAGGGTTAAAAGTCCGAACTCCCAGGATGTCTCGATGCCCGGACATCCAGCAACTCCCACGTGACTGGGCACCTTGCCTTGCAGCTCCCCCCGCTCCTCCTTCCTCGCGGCTTTCTCTCTCCCTCTTGGGAGAGGAACTCTGGGGGGGGGGGGGGGGAATGGAGACATCCCAGATTTCTTCCACCCTTCCATCTGCAGGGGCCAGCCCGGTTCCAGTCCTTCCACCACCCTTGGGGCCTACCTTTCAGGCCATGGGGGCTTCCCCTCCCCCACCCAGCTCGTTGCTGGGCGGGGGAAGGTCTGCACTGCACGCTGACCGGAACCAAAGAGAGCAAGTTCCCCTGGGAATTCTGCTTTCAACCCCTCTGTGTTCTCAGAGGCGTGTCTACTTTCAATTGGTCAATATCTAAATTGACCTCTTCTTTCTGGAAAAAATTCTCTTTCTGTGTCAAACCACGACATTCCACCCTTCGTCTCTGAGAACACAGATTACAAAAAAAAAATCATTATCAAAATTACATTCAACACATTCTACATAAAACAGCAACTTACACTAAATCTCCACCCCAATTAATCTCAAAACCCAACACATGCTTTGCTCTTATTCCTCCTGGTCCCGTTTCACAGCATTCACCTTATCACCATCTTATCTTATCTTATCTGATCTTATCTTTTCCCGGTCAGGGAACCAAATGTCATGGTTTGATTCTGGCACAATGCCAGTGCCCCCATGAAAATGTGATCCCTCCCCTGAATGCTGTGAAGTGGAATCTAGAACAGAGCAAAGCAGGCCCAAGCTTAAGAACAGAAAATAAAAAAAACTTTATTAAACTACTACTACTAAAGAAAAGAGAAAACTAAAGAAGGGAAAAAAAACCCACACAAAGATCAAATGAAAACCTTGCAAAACATTCCTCCCCCCACCACCCAACTCCAACAAACCACAGTGAGACACAATCTGGACCCCAATCAGGTTTCCACCCTCCAAGCAATTGATACTCAGTCCATCGAGGGAACAGAGTCTCTCCTGTGCCACAGACCCCCCCCTCCAAGAAACACAGCTCCACATCCTGTGTTTCCATGTCACACATGGCACCGCCCGGAGAAAAAGTTTGCCATGGTGACCCTTCTCCTTTCCATGCACAGTGCTCTCACCACCAAATGCATGGATGGACAGACTGCCTTTAGGATTTTTCCTATCAAGGATGCCCTGCCAAGAGGGGAGAAAACAACAGTTCAGTTTTTCATTGTTTGGGACCACAGTCCCCCTCCATTTTCTCCTGGGGCCGAGGGCTCAAGAACAGAGATCTTCTTCTCTTCTCTTTCCTTTCCAGGACAAGGGGGCGCCACCACAAACCCCCTAACCTTTTCTCTGTTCACTCCAATTTTGTCTTTTTCCCAGCTGAAGCAGGTCTCTTGACTCACTGGCATCCTCCCAAAACACAGTCTCTCTCAGAGGAGAAGATTGGTTCAGGTTGTGGCTAACACGGAAAAGTCCAGCCAAAAGTCACTCCTTGTCCCCCTCCCATCCAGAATTCCTCCTTCCAACATCCCAGGGTCCAAGATGTCCCTCTTCCTCTCTTTCAAACCGAGGAGGGGAAAGGAAAATTCACAAAGCTTTCATTTCTCAAGGAAGGGTTAAAAGTCCGAACTCCCAGGATGTCTCGATGCCCGGACATCCAGCAACTCCCACGTGACTGGGCACCTTGCCTTGCAGCTCCCCCCGCTCCTCCTTCCTTGCGGCTTTCTCTCTCCCTCTGGGGGGGGGGGGGGCGAATGGAGACATCCCAGATTTCTTCCACCCTTCCATCTGCAGGGGCCAGCCCGGTTCCAGTCCTTCCACCACCCTTGGGGCCTACCTTTCAGGCCATGGGGGCTTCCCCTCCCCCACCCAGCTCATTGCTGGGCAGGGGAGGTTTGCACTACACGCTGACTGGAACCAAGGAGTGAGTTCCCCTGGGAATTCTGCTTTCAACCCCTCTGTGTTCTCAGAGGCGTGTCTACATTCAATTGGTCAATATCTAAATTGACCTCTTCTTTCCGGAAAAAATTCTCTTTCCGTGTCTAACCACTACACCAGTCCAGGTTCCTGATGTCAGTTTGTAGGGCCCCCTTGGGACTGTCAGGGCAGTGCAAGTTAGAGGTGGGGTCAGCTTTGTCCTTGGATACATCCTTTGATGTTTTGATTGTTTGAAGTCAGGTGCAAGCTCAGGCCCAGGGACCCCTGAGCACATACTCTGGCCCTTTTCCCTGGGAAAGAAAACTCACCAGTCCAGGTTCCTGATGTCAGTTTGTTGGGCTCCATTGGGAATCTCTGAGCACTGCAAGTTTGAGGTGGGGACAGCTTTCTCCTGGGATGCATCCTTTGATGTTTGGATGTTTTGAAGTCAGGTGCTAGCTCAGGGCCAGGACCCCCTGGGCACATAGTCTGCCTCTTTTCCCTGGGAAAGAAAACTCACCAGTCCAGGTTCCTGATGTCAGTTTGTAGTTCTCCCCTGGGACTATCAGGGCAGCGTAAGTTTGAGGTGGTGGCAGCTGGTGTCTGGGTAATATCCTTTGATGTTCTTATTTGTTGCAGTCAGGCGCCTGCCCAAAGGCAAGGGGTCCTGTGCTCTAATTCCAGCTCTTTTCCTGAGGAAAGAAAACTCACCAGTCCAGGTTCCTGATGTCAGTTTGTAGTGCTCCGTTGGGGCTATCAGGGCAGTACAAGTTTGAGGTGGAGACAGCTGGGGTCTGGGAGATATTCTTCAGTGTTCCTATTCGTTGCAGTCAGCCGCCCACCTGGGGTCAGAGGGACATGTGCGCTAATTCCAGCCTTTTTGCCGGGGAAAGAAAACTCACCAGTCCAGATTCCTGATGTCAATTTGTTGGGCTCCATTGGGACTCTCAGGGCAGTGCAAGTTTGAGGTGGGGTCAGCTTTGACCTTGGATACATCCTTTGATGTTTTGATTGTTTGAAGTCAGGTGCAAGCTCAGGCCCAGGGACCCCTGGGCAAAGTCTCCAGCCTTTTCCCTGGGAAAGAAAACCCACCAGTCCAGGTTCCTGATGTCAGTTTGTAGGACTCCCTTGGGACAGTCAGGGCAGCACAAGTTTGAGGTGCTGGCAGCTGGGGTCTGGGAGATACCCTTCAATGTTCGTCCTTGTTGCAGTGAGGTGCCTGCCCAGGGCCACAGGGTCTTGTGCGCAAATTCCAGCTCTTTTCCCTGGGAAAGAAAACTCACCAGTCCAGGTTGTTGATGTCAGTTTGTAGGGCTCCCTTGGGACTCTCAGGGCAGGACACGTTTGAGGTGGGGACAGCTTCGGTCTGGGATACAACCTTCAATGTTTGGAGGTTTTGCAGTCAGGTGGCAGCTCAGGGCCGGGGGCCCCTGGGCATATTCTCCAGCCTTTTCCTTGGGAAAGAAAACTCACCAGTCCAGGTTCCTGATGCCAGTTTGTCGTGCTCCCATGGCACTGTCAGGGCAGCACAAGTTTGCGATGAGGACAGCTTTGGTCTGGGAGATATTCTTCGATGTTCCTATTTGTTGCAGCCAGCCGCCCACCTGGGGTCAGGGGGACCTGTGCGCTAATTCCAGCCTTTTTGCCGGGGAAAGAAAACTCAGCAGTCCAGATTTCTGATGTCAATTTGTTGGGCTCCATTGGGACTCTCAGGGCAGTGCAAGTTTGAGGTGGGGTCAGCTTTGTCCTTGGATACATCCTTTGATGTTTTGATTGTTTGAAGTCAGGTGCAAGCTGAGGCCCAGGGATCCCTGAGCACATACTCCAGCCCTTTTCCCTGGGAAAGAAAACTCACCAGTCCAGGTTCCTGATGTCAGTTTGTAGGGCTCCCTTGGGACTGTCAGGGCAGCACAAAATTTAAGGTTGGGGCAGATGACGTCTGGGTGTTATCCTTCGATATTCGTATTTGTTGCAGTCAGGTGCCAGCTCAGGGCCAGGGGGTCCTGTGCTCTAATTCTAGCGCTTTTCCCTGGGAAAGAAAACACACCAGTCCAGGTTCTTGATTTCAGTTTGTAGTGCTCCGTTGGGACTATCAGGGCAGCACAAGTTTGAGGTGGGGGCAGCTGGGGTCTGGTAGATAACCTTCGATGTTCGTATTTGTTGCAGTCAGCCACCCGCCCAGGCCCTGGGGGACCTAGGCACTAATTCCAGCCTTTTTGTCTGAGGAAAGAAAACTTACCAGTCCAGGTTCCTGATGTCAGTTTGTAGTGCTCCCTTGGGACGGTCAGGGCAGCACAAGTTTGAGGTGGGGGCAGATGATGTCTGGGAGATATCCTTCAATGCTCGTATTTGTTGCAGTCAAGGGCCTGCCCAATGCCAGGGGGTTTTGTGCTCTAATTCCAGCTCTTTTCCCTGGGAAAGAAAACTCACCAGTCCAGGTTCCTGATGTCAGTTTGTAGTGCTCCGTTGGGACTATCAGGGCAGCACAAGTTTGAGGTCGTGGCAGCTGGGGTCTGGGAGATATTCTTCAGTGCTCCTATTTCATGCAGTCAGCCACCCGCCCAGGGCCAGGGGGACCTGTGCGATAATTTCAGCCATTTTCCTGGGGAAAGAAAACTCACCAGTCCAGATTCCTGATGTCAATTTTAGGGCTCCCTTGGGACTCTCAGGGCAGGACACGTTTGAGGTGGGGACAGCTTCGGTCTGAGATACATCCTTTGATGTTTGGAGTTTTTGCAGTCAGGTGACAGCTCAGGGCCGGGGGCCCCTGGGCATATTCTCCAGCCTTTTCCTTGGGAAAGAAAACTCACCAGTCCAGGTTCCTGATGCCAGTTTATCGTGCTCCCATGGCACTGTCAGGGCAGCACAAGTTTGAAGTGGGGACAGCTTCGGTCTGGGAGATATTCTTCAGTGTTCATATTTGATGCAGTCAGCTGCCCACCCAGGGCCAGGGGGACCTATGCACTAATTCCAGCCTTTTTGTCTGAGGAAAGAAAATTTACCAGTCCAGGTTCCTGATGTCAGTTTGTAGTGCTCCCTTGGGACTGTCAGGGCAGCACAAGTTTGAGGTGGGGGCAGATGAGGTCTGGCAGATATACTTCAATGCTTGTATTTGTTGCAGTCAGGTGGCTGCCCAAGGCCAGGGGGTCCTGTGCTCTAATTCCAGCTCTTTTCCCTGGGAAAGAAAACGCACCAGTCCAGGTTCCTGATGTCAGTTTGTAGGACTCCCTTGAGACTGTGAGGGCAGCACAAGTTTGAGGTGGTGGCAGCTGAGGTCTGGGAGATATCCTTTGATGTTCGTACTTGTTGCAGTGAGGTGCCTGCCCAGGGCCACAGGGTCTTGTGCGCAAATTCCAGCTCTTTTCCCTGGGAAAGAAAACTCACCAGTCCAGGTTGTTGATGTCAGTTTGTAGGGCTCCATTGGGACTCTCAGGGCAGGACACGTTTGAGGTGGGGACAGCTTCGGTCTGGGATACATCCTTCGATGTTTGGAGTTTTTGCAGTCAGGTGGCAGCTCAGTGCCGGGGGCCCCTGGGCATATTCTCCAGCCTTTTCCTTGGGAAAGAAAACTCACCAGTCCAGGTTCCTGATGCCAGTTTGTCGTGCTCCCATGGCACTGTCAGGGCAGCACAAGTTTGAAGTGGGGACAGCTTCGGTCTGGGAGATATTCTTCAGTGTTCGTATTTGATGCAGTCAGCTGCCCACCCAGGGCCAGGGGGACCTATGCACTAATTCCAGCCTTTTTGTCTGAGGAAAGAAAATTTACCAGTCCAGGTTCCTGATGTCAGTTTGTAGTGCTCCCTTGGGACTGTCAGGGCAGCACAAGTTTGAGGTGGGGGCAGATGAGGTCGGGCAGATATACTTCAATGCTTGTATTTGTTGCAGTCAGGTGGCTGCCCAAGGCCAGGGGGTCCTGTGCTCTAATTCCAGCTCTTTTCCCTGGGAAAGAAAACACACCAGTCCAGGTTCTTGAAGTCAGTTTGTAGTGCTTTGTTGGGAGAATCAGGGCAGCACAAGTTTGAGGTGGAGACAGCTTTGGTCTGGCATACATGCTTTGATGTTTGGCGTTTTTGTAGTCCGGCGCCAGCTCAGGGCCAGGGGCCCCTGGGCACATTCTCCAGCCTTTTCCCTGGGAAAGAAAACTCACCAGTCCAGGTTCCTGATGTCAGTTTGTAGGGCTCCCTTGGGACTCTCAGGGCAGGACACGTTTGAGGTGGGGACAGCTTTGTCCTGGGATGCATCCTTTGATGTTTGGATGTCTTGAAGTCAGGCGCAAGCTCAGGGCCAGGACCCCCTGGGCATATACTCTGGCTCTTTTCACTGGGAAAGAAAACTCACCAGTCCAGGTTCCTGATGTCAGTTTGTAGTGCTCCCTTGGGACTGTCAGGGCAGCACAAGTTTGAGGTGGGGGCAGATGAGGTCTGGCAGATATACTTCAATGCTTGTATTTGTTGCAGTCAGGTGGCTGCCCAAGGCCAGGGGGTCCTGTGCTCTAATTCCAGCTCTTTTCCCTAGGAAAGAAAACACACCAGTCCAGGTTCTTGATGTCAGTTTGTAGTGCTTTGTTGGGAGAATCAGGGCAGCACAAGTTTGAGGTGGAGACAGCTTTGGTCTGGCATACATGCTTTGATGTTTGGCGTTTTTGTAGTCCGGCGCCAGCTCAGGGCCAGGGGCCCCTGGGCACATTCTCCAGCCTTTTCCCTGGGAAAGAAAACTAACCAGTCCAGGTTCCTGATGTCAGTTTGTTGGGCTCCATTGGGACTCTCAGGGCAGGACACGTTTGAGGTGGGGACAGCTTCGGTCTGGGATACATCCTTCGATGTTTGGAGTTTTTGCAGTCAGGTGGCAGCTCAGGGCCGGGGGCCCCTGGGCATATTCTCCAGCCTTTTCCTTGGGAAAGAAATCTCTCCAGTCCAGGTTCCTGATGCCAGTTTGTCGTGCTCCCATGGCACTGTCAGGGCAGCACAAGTTTGCGCTGAGGACAGCTTCGGTCTGGGAGATATTCTTCCATGTTTCTATTTGTTGCCGCCAGCCGCCCACCTGGGGTCAGGGGGACCTGTGCGCTAATTCCAGCCTTTTTGCCTGGGAAAGAAAACTCAGCAGTCCAGATTCCTGATGTCAATTTGTTGGGCTCCATTGGGACTCTCAGGGCAGTGCAAGTTTGAGGGGGGGGGTCAGCTTTGTCCTTGGAAACATCCTTTGATGTTTTGATTGTTTGAAGTCAGGTGCAAGCTGAGGCCCAGGGATTCCTGAGCACATACTCCGGCCCTTTTCCCTGGGAAAGAAAACTCACCAGTCCAGGTTCCTGATGTCAGTTTGTAGGGCTCCCTTGGGACTGTCAGGGCAGCACAAGTTTGAGGTGGGGGCCGCTGGGGTCTGGTAGATAACCTTCGATGTTCGTATTTGTTGCAGTCAGCTGCCCGCCCAGGCCCAGGTGGTCCTGTGTACTAATTCCAGCCTTTTCCTTGGGAAAGAAAACTCACCAGTCTAGGTTCCTGATGTCAGTTTGTAGGACACCCTTGGGACTGTCAGGGCAGCACAAGTTTGAGGTTGGGGCAGATGATGTCTGGCAGATATACTTCAATGCTCTTATTTGTTGAGGTCAAGGGCCTGCCCAAGGCCAGGGGTTCCTGTGCTCTAATTCCAGCTCTTTTCCCTGGGAAAGAAAACGCACCAGTCCAGGTTCTTGATGTCAGTTTGTAAGACTCCCTTGGGACTTTCAGGGCAGCACAAGTTTGAGGTGAGGACAGCATGGGTCTGGGAGATATTCTTCAGTGTTCTTATTTGATACAGTCAGCTGCCCGCCCAGGCCCAGGGGGACCTATGCACTAATTCCAGCCTTTTTGTCTGAGGAAAGAAAACTTACCATTCCAGGTTCCTGATGTCAGTTTGTAGTGCTCCCTTGGGATGGTCAGGGCAGCACAAGTTTGAGGTGGGGGCAGATGATGTCTGGGAGATATCCTTCAATGCTCGTATTTGTTGCAATCAGGGACCTGCCCAATGCCAGGGGGTTTTGTGCTCTAATTCCAGCTCTTTTCCCTGGGAAAGAAAACGCACCAGTCCAGGTTCCTGATGTCAGTTTGTAGGGCTCCCTTGGGACTCTCAGGGCAGGACACGTTTGAGGTGGGGACAGCTTCGGTCTGGGATACATCCTTCAATGTTTGTAGTTTTTGCAGTCAGGTGCCAGCTCAGGGCCAGGGGCCCCTGGGCATATTCTCTAACCTTTTCCCTGGGAAAGAAAACTCACCAGTCCAGGTTCCTGATGCCAGTTTGTAGGGCTCCATTGGGACTATCAGGGCAGTACAAGTTTGAGGTGGGGGCAGCTGGGGTCTGGGAGATATTCTTCAGTGTTCGTATTTGATGCTGTCAGGTGCCCACCCAGGGCCAGGGGGACCTGTGTGCTTATTCCATCATTTTTCCCTGGGAAAGAAAACTCACCAGTCCAGGTTCCTGATGTCAGTTTGTAGGGCTCCCTTGGGACTTTCAGGGCAGCAGAAAATTTAAGGTTGGGCAGATGATGTCTGGGTGTTATCCTTCGATATTCATATTTGTTGCAGTCAGGTGCCAGCTCAGGGCCAGGGGGTCCTGTGCTCTAATTCCAGCGCTTTTCCCTGGGAAATAAAACACACCAGTCCAGGTTCGTGATTTCAGTTTGTAGTGCTCCTTTGGGACTATCAGGGCAGCACAAGTTTGAGGTCGTGGCAGCTGGGGTCTGGGAGATATTCTTCAGTGTTCCTATTTCATGCAGTCAGCCACACGCCCAGGGCCAGGGGGACCTGTGCGCTAATTCCAGCCTTTTGGCCGGGGAAAGAAAACTCACCAGTCCAGGTTCCTGATGTCAGTTTGTAGGGCTCCTATGGGAATATCAGGGCAGCACAAGTTTGAGGTGGGGGCAGCTCGGGTCTGGTAGATAACCTTCGATGTTCGTATTTGTTGCAGTCAGCAGCCCGCCGAGGCCCAGGGGGTCCAGTGCACTAATTCCAGCCTTTTCCCTGGGAAAGAAAACTCACCAGTCCAGGTTCCTGATGTATGTTTGTAGGACACCCTTGGGACTGTCAGGGCAGCACATGTTTGAGGTGGTGGCAGCTGAGGTCTGGGAGATATCCTTTGATGTTCGTACTTGTTGCAGTGAGGTGCCTGCCCAGGGCCACAGGGTCTTGTGCGCAAATTCCAGCTCTTTTCCCTGGGAAAGAAAACTCACCAGTCCAGGTTCCTGATGTATGTTTGTAGGGCTCCCTTGGGACTCTCAGGGCAGGACACGTTTGAGGTGGGGACAGCTTTGGTCTGGGATACATCCTTCGATGTTTGGGTGTTTTTGCAGTCAGGTGGCAGCTCAGGGCCGGGGGCCCCTGGGCATATTCTCCAGCCTTTTCCTTGGGAAAGAAAACTCACCAGTCCAGGTTCCTGATGCCAGTTTGTCGTGCTCCCATGGCACTGTCAGGGCAGCACAAGTTTGAGGTGGGGACAGCTTTGGTCTGGGAGATATTCTTCGATGTTCCTATTTGTTGCAGTCAGCCGCCCACCTCGGGTCAGGGGGACCTGTGCGCTAATTCCAGCCTTTTTGCCTGGGAAAGAAAACTCAGCAGTCCAGATTCCTGATGTCAATTTGTTGCGCTCCATTGGGACTCTCAGGGCAGTGCAAGTTTGAGGGGGGTCAGCTTTGTCCTTGGATACATCCTTTGATGTTTTGATTGTTTGAAGTCAGGTGCAAGCTGAGGCCCAGGGATCCCTGAGCACATACTCCGGCCCTTTTCCCTGGGAAAGAAAACTCACCAGTCCAGGTTCCTGATGTCAGTTTGTAGGGCTCCCTTGGGACTGTCAGGGCAGCACAAAATTTAAGGTTGGGGCAGATGATGTCTGGGTGTTATCCTTCGATATTCATATTTGTTGCAGTCAGGTGCCAGCTCAGGGCCAGGGGGTCAGGTGCTCTAATTCCCGCGCTTTTCCCTGGGAAAGAAAACACACCAGTCCAGGTTCGTGATTTCAGTTTGTAGTGCTCCTTTGGGACTATCAGGGCAGCACAAGTTTGAGGTCGTGGCAGCTGGGGTCTGGGAGATATTCTTCAGTGTTCCTATTTCATGCAGTCAGCCACCCGCCCAGGGCCAGGGGGACCTGTGCGCTAATTCCAGCCTTTTGGCCGGGGAAAGAAAACTCACCAGTCCAGGTTCCTGATGTCAGTTTGTAGGGCTCCTATGGGACTATCAGGGCAGCACAAGTTTGAGGTGGGGGCAGCTCGGGTCTGGGAGATATTCTTCAGTGTTCGTATTTGATGCAGTCAGGTGCCCACCCAGGGCCAGGGGGACCTGTGTGCTTATTCCAGCCTTTTTGCCGGGGAAAGAAAACTCACCAGTCCAGGTTCCTGATGTCAATTTGTTTGGCTCCATTGGGACTCTCAAGCCAGTGCAAGTTTGAAGTGGGGACAGCTGTGTCCTGGGATTCATCCTTTGATGTTTGGATGTTTTGAAGTCAGGCGCCAGCTCAGGGCCAGGACCCCCTGGGCACTTACTATGGCTCTTTTCCCTGGGAAAGAAAACTCACCAGTCCAGGTTCCTGATGTCAGTTTGTAGGACTCCCTTGGGACTGTCAGGGCAGCACATGTTTGAGGTGGTGGCAGCTGAGGTCTGGGAGATATCCTTTGATGTTCGTACTTGTTGCAGTGAGGTGCCTGCCCAGGGCCACGGGGTCTTGTGCGCAAATTCCAGCTCTTTTCCCTGGGAAAGAAAACTCACCAGTCCAGGTTGTTGATTTCAGTTTGTAGGGCTCCCTTGGGACTCTCAGTGCAGGACACGTTTGAGGTGGGGACAGCTTTGGTCTGGGATACGTCCTTCAATGTTTGGAGTTTTTGCAGTCAGGTGGCAGCTCAGGGCCGGGGGCCCCTGGGCATATTCTCCAGCCTTTTCCTTGGGAAAGAAAACTCACCAGTCCAGGTTCCTGATGCCAGTTTGTCGTGCTCCCATGGCACTGTCAGGGCAGCACAAGTTTGAGGTGGGGACAGCTTCGGTCTGGGAGATATTCTTCAATGTTCCTATTTGTTGCAGTCAGCCGCCCACCTGGGGTCAGGGGGACCTGTGCGCTAATTCCAGCCTTTTTGCCTGGGAAAGAAAACTCAGCAGTCCAGATTCCTGATGTCAATTTGTTGGGCTTCATTGGGACTCTCTGGGCAGTGCAAGTTTGAGGGGGGTCAGCTTTGTCCTTGGATACATCCTTTGATGTTTTGATTGTTTGAAGTCAGGTGCAAGCTGAGGCCCAGGGATCCCTGAGCACATACTCCGGCCCTTTTCCCTGGGAAAGAAAACTCACCAGTCCAGGTTCCTGATGTCAGTTTGTAGGACACCCTTGGGACTGTCAGGGCAGCACAAAATTTAAGGTTGGGGCAGATGATGTCTGAGTGTTATCCTTCGATATTCATATTTGATGCAGTCAGGCGCCAGCTCAGGGCCAGGGGGTCCTGTGCTCTAATTCCAGCGCTTTTCCCTGGGAAAGAAAACACACCAGTCCAGGATCTTGATTTCAGTTTGTAGTGCTCCGTTGGGACTATCAGGGCAGCACAAGTTTGAGGTCGTGGCAGCTGGGGTCTGGGAGATATTCTTCAGTGTTCCTATTTCATGCAGTCAGCCACCCGCCCAGGGACAGGGGGACCTGTGCGCTAATTCCAGCCTTTTGGCCAGGGAAAGAATACTCACCAGTCCAGGTTCCTGATGTCAGTTTGTAGGGCTCCTATGGGACTGTCAGGGTAGCACAAGTTTGAGGTGGCGGCAGCTGGGGTCTGGTAGATAACCTTCGATGTTCGTATTTGTTGCAGTCAGCAGCCCGCCCAGGCCCAGGGTGTCCTGTGCACTAATTCCAGCCTTTTCCCTGGGAAAGAAAACTCACCAGTCCAGGTTCCTGATGTATGTTTGTAGGACACCCTTGGGACTGTCAGGGCAGCACAAGTTTGAGGTTGGGGCAGATGATGTCTGGCAGATATGCTTCCCTGCTCGTATTTGTTGCAGTCAGGCGCCTGCCCAAGGCCGGGGTCCTGTGCTCTAATTCCAGCTCTTTTCCCTGGGAAAGAAAATGCACCAGTCCAGGTTGTTGATGTCAGTTTGTAGTGCTTTGTTGGGAGAATCAGGGCAGCACAAGTTTGAGGTGGAGACAGCTTCGGTCTGGCATACATGCTTTGATGTTTGGCGTTTTTGTAGTCCGGCGCCAGCTCAGGGCCAGGGGCCCCTGGGCACATTCTCCAGCCTTTTCCCTGGGAAAGAAAACTCACCAGTCCAGGTTGTTGATGTCAGTTTGTAGGGCTCCATTAGGACTATCAGGGCAGTACAAGTTTGAGGTGGGGGCACCTGGGGTCTGGGAGATATTCTTCAGTGTTCGTATTTGATGCAGTCAGGTGCCCACCCAGGGCCAGGGGGACCTGTGTGCATATTCCAGCCTTTTTGCCGGGGAAAGAAAAGTCACCAGTCCAGGTTCCTGATGTCAATTTGTTGGGCTCCATTGGGACTCTCAAGCCAGTGCAAGTTTGAAGTGGGGACAGCTTTGTCCTGGGATGCACCCTTCGATGTTTGGGTGTTTTTGCAGTCAGGTGGCAGCTCAGGGCCGGGGGCCCCTGGGCATATTCTCCAGCCTTTTCCTTGGGAAAGAAAACTCACCAGTCCAGGTTCCTGATGCCAGTTTGTCGTGCTCCCATGGCACTGTCAGGGCAGCACAAGTTTGAGGTGGGGACAGCTTCGGTCTGGGAGATATTCTTCGATGTTCCTATTTGTTGCAGTCAGCCGCCCACCTGGGGTCAGGGGGACCTGTGCGCTAATTCCAGCCTTTTTGCCTGGGAAAGAAAACTCAGCAGTCCAGATTCCTGATGTCAATTTGTTGGGCTCCATTGGGACTCTCAGGGCAGTGCAAGTTTGAGGTGGGGTCAGCTTTGTCCTTGGATACATCCTTTGATGTTTTGATTGTTTGAAGTCAGGTGCAAGCTGAGGCCCAGGGATCCCTGAGCACATACTCCGGCCCTTTTCCCTGGGAAAGAAAACTCACCAGTCCAGGTTCCTGATGTCAGTTTGTAGGGCTCCCTTGGGACTGTCAGGGCAGGACACGTTTGAGGTGGGGACAGCTTCGGTCTGGGAGATATTCTTCAGTGTTCGTATTTGATGCAGTCAGCTGCCCACCCAGGGCCAGGGGGACCTATGCACTAATTCCAGCCTTTTTGTCTGAGGAAAGAAAATTTACCAGTCCAGGTTCCTGATGTCAGTTTGTAGGGCTCCTATGGGACTGTCAGGGCAGCACAAGTTTGAGGTGGGGGCAGATGAGGTCTGGCAGATATACTTCAATGCTTGTATTTGTTGCAGTCAGGTGGCTGCCCAAGGCCAGGGGGTCCTGTGCTCTAATTCCAGCTCTTTTCCCTGGGAAAGAAAACGCACCAGTCCAGGTTCCTGATGTCAGTTTGTAGGGCTCCTTTGGGACTGTGAGGGCAGCACAAGTTTGAGGTGGTGGCAGCTGATGTCTGGGAGATATCCTTTGATGTTCGTACTTGTTGCAGTGAGGTGCCTGCCCAGGGCCACAGGGTCTTGTGCGCAAATTCTAGCTCTTTTCCCTGGGAAAGAAAACTCACCAGTCCAGGTTGTTGATGTCAGTTTGTAGGGCTCCCTTGGGACTCTCAGGGCAGGACACGTTTGAGGTGGGGACAGCTTTGGTCTGGGATACATCCTTCGATGTTTGGGTGTTTTTGCAGTCAGGTGGCAGCTCAGGGCCGGGGGCCCCTGGGCATATTCTCCAGCCTTTTCCTTGGGAAAGAAAACTCACCAGTCCAGGTTCCTGATGCCAGTTTGTCGTGCTCCCATGGCACTGTCAGGGCAGCACAAGTTTGAGGTGGGGACAGCTTCGGTCTGGGAGATATTCTTCGATGTTCCTATTTGTTGCAGTCAGCCGCACACCTCGGGTCAGGGGGACCTGTGCGCTAATTCCAGCCTTTTTGCCTGGGAAAGAAAACTCAGCAGTCCAGATTCCTGATGTCAATTTGTTGGGCTCCATTGGGACTCTCAGGGCAGTGCAAGTTTGAGGTGGGGTCAGCTTTGTCCTTGGATACATCCTTTGATGTTTTGATTGTTTGAAGTCAGGTGCAAGCTGAGGCCCAGGGATCCCTGAGCACATACTCCGGCCCTTTTCCCTGGGAAAGAAAACTCACCAGTCCAGGTTCCTGATGTCAGTTTGTAGGGCTCCCTTGGGACTGTCAGGGCAGCACAAAATTTAAGGTTGGGGCAGATGATGTCTGGGTGTTATCCTTCGATATTCGTATTTGTTGCAGTCAGGCGCCAGCTCAGGGCCAGGGGGTCATGTGCTCTAATTCCAGCTCTTTTCCCTGGGAAAGAAAACACACCAGTCCAGATTCTTGATTTCAGTTTGTAGTGCTCCGTTGGGACTATCAGTGCAGCACAAGTTTGAGGTCGTGGCAACTGGGGTCTGGGAGATATTCTTCAGTGCTCCTATTTCATGCCGTCAGCCACCCGCCCAGGGCCAGGGGGACCTGTGCAATAATTTCAGCCATTTTCCTGGGGAAAGAAAACTCACCAGTCCAGGTTCCTGATGTCAGTTTTTAGGGCTCCCTTGGGACTCTCAGGGCAGGACACGTTTGAGGTGGGGACAGCTTCGGTCTGGGATACATCCTTCGATGTTTGGAGTTTTTGCAGTCAGGTGACAGCTCAGTGCCGGGGGCCCCTGGGCATATTCTCCAGCCTTTTCCTTGGGAAAGAAAACTCACCAGTCCAGGTTCCTGATGCCAGTTTGTCGTGCTCCCATGGCACTGTCAGGGCAGCACAAGTTTGAAGTGGGGACAGCTTCGGTCTGGGAGATATTCTTCAGTGTTCGTATTTGATGCAGTCAGCTGCCCACCCAGGGCCAGGGGGACCTATGCACTAATTCCAGCCTTTTTGTCTGAGGAAAGAAAATTTACCAGTCCAGGTTCCTGATGTCAGTTTGTAGTGCTCCCTTGGGACTGTCAGGGCAGCACAAGTTTGAGGTGGGGGCAGATGAGGTCTGGCAGATATACTTCAATGCTTGTATTTGTTGCAGTCAGGTGCCTGCCCAAGGCCAGGGGGTCCTGTGCTCTAATTCCAGCTCTTTTCCCTGGGAAAGAAAACGCACCAGTCCAGGTTCTTGATGTCAGTTTGTAAGACTCCCTTGGGACTATCAGGGCAGCACAAGTTTGAGGTGAGGACAGCTTCGGTCTGGGAGATATTCTTCAGTGTTTGTATTTGATGCAGTCAGCTGCCCGCCCAGAGCCAGGGAGACCTGTGCGCTAATTCCAGCCTTTTTGCCGGGGAAAGAAAACTCACCAGTCCAGGTTCCTGATGTCAGTTTGTAGTGCTTTGTTGGGAGAATCAGGGCAGCACAAGTTTGAGGTGGAGACAGCTTTGGTCTGGCAGACATCCTTTGATGTTTGGCGTTTTTGTAGTCCGGCGCCGGCTCAGGGCCAGGGGCCCCTGGGCACATTCTCCAGCCTTTTCCCTGGGAAAGAAAACTCACCAGTCCAGGTTCCTGATGTCAGTTTGTAGGGCTCCATTGGGACTATCAGGGCAGTACAAGTTTGAGGTGGGGGCAGCTGGGGTCTGGGAGATATTCTTCAGTGTTCGTATTTGATGCAGTCAGGCACCATCTCAGGGCCAGAGGGTCCTGTGCTCTAATTCCAGCCTTTTTGCCGGGGAAAAAAACCTCACCAGTCCAGGTTCCTGATGTAAGTTTGTTGGGCTCCATTGGGACTCTCAGGGCAGGACACGTTTGAGGTGGGGACAGCTTTGTCCTGGGATGCATCCTTTGATGTTTGGATGTCTTGAAGTCAGGCGCCAGATCAGGGCCAGGACCCCCTGGGCATATACTCTGGCTCTTTTCCCTGGGAAAGAAAACTCACCAGTCCAGGTTCCTGATGTCAGTTTGTAGGACTCCCTTGGGACTGTGAGGGCAGCACAAGTTTGAGGTGGTGGCAGCTGATGTCTGGGAGATATCCTTTGATGTTCGAACTTGTTGCAGTGAGGTGCCTGCCCAGGGCCACAGGGTCTTGTGCGCAAATTCCAGCTCTTTTCCCTGGGAAAGAAAACTCACCAGTCCAGGTTGTTGATGTCAGTTTGTAGGGCTCCCTTGGGACTCTCAGGGCAGGACACGTTTGAGGTGGGGACAGCTTTGGTCTGGGATACATCCTTCGATGTTTGGGTGTTTTTGCAGTCAGGTGGCAGCTCAGGGCCAGGGGGTCATGTGCTCTAATTCCAGCGCTTTTCCCTGGGAAAGAAAACACACCAGTCCAGGTTCGTGATTTCAGTTTGTAGTGCTCCTTTGGGACTATCAGGGCAGCACAAGTTTGAGGTCGTGGCAGCTGGGGTCTGGGAGATATTCTTCAGTGTTCCTATTTCATGCAGTCAGCCACCCGCCCAGGGCCAGGGGGACCTGTGCGCTAATTCCAGCCTTTTGGCCGGGGAAAGAAAACTCACCAGTCCAGGTTCCTGATGTCAGTTTGTAGGGCTCCTATGGGACTATCAGGGCAGCACAAGTTTGAGGTGGGGGCAGCTCGGGTCTGGTAGATAACCTGCGATGTTCGTATTTGTTGCAGTCAGCAGCCCGCCCAGGCCCAGGAAGTCCTGTGCACTAATTCCAGCCTTTTCCCTGGGAAAGAAAACTCACCAGTCCAGGTTCCTGATGTATGTTTGTAGGACACCCTTGGGACTGTCAGGGCAGCACAAGTTTGAGGTTGGGGCAGATGATGTCTGGCAGATATACTTCACTGCTCGTATTTGTTGCAGTCAGGCGCCTGCCCAAGGCCGGGGGTCCTGTGCTCTAATTCCAGCTCTTTTCCCTGGGAAAGAAAATGCACCAGTCCAGGTTCTTGATGTCAGTTTGTAGTGCTTTGTTGGGAGAATCAGGGCAGCACAAGTTTGAGGTGGAGACAGCTTCGGTCTGGCATACATGCTTTGATGTTTGGCGTTTTTGTAGTCCGGCGCCAGCTCATGGCCAGGGGCCCCTGGGCACATTCTCCAGCCTTTTCCCTGGGAAAGAAAACTAACCAGTCCAGGTTCCTGATGTCAGTTTGTAGGGCTCCATTGGGACTATCAGGGCAGTACAAGTTTGAGGTGGGGGCAGCTGGGGTCTGGGAGATATTCTCAGTGTTCGTATTTGATGCAGTCAGGTGCCCACCCAGGGCCAGGGGGACCTGTGTGCTTATTCCAGCCTTTTTGCCGGGGAAAGAAAACTCACCAGTCCAGGTTCCTGATGTCAATTTGTTGGGCTCCATTGGGACTCAAGCCAGTGCAAGTTTGAGGTGGGGACAGCTGTGTCCTGGGATTCATCCTTTGATGTTTGGATGTTTTGAAGTCAGGCGCCAGCTCAGGGCCAGGACCCCCTGGGCACTTACTCTGGCTCTTTTCCCTGGGAAAGAAAACTCACCAGTCCAGGTTCCTGATGTCAGTTTGTAGGACTCCCTTGGGACTGTCAGGGCAGCACATGTTTGAGGTGGTGGCAGCTGAGGTCTGGGAGATATCCTTTGATGTTCGTACTTGTTGCAGTGAGGTGCCTGCCCAGGGCCACGGGGTCTTGTGCGCAAATTCCAGCTCTTTTCCCTGGGAAAGAAAACTCACCAGTCCAGGTTGTTGATGTCAGTTTGTAGGGCTCCCTTGGGACTCTCAGTGCAGGACACGTTTGAGGTGGGGACAGCTTTGGTCTGGGATACGTCCTTCAATGTTTGGAGTTTTTGCAGTCAGGTGGCAGCTCAGGGCCGGGGGCCCCTGGGCATATTCTCCAGCCTTTTCCTTGGGAAAGAAAACTCACCAGTCCAGGTTCCTGATGCCAGTTTGTCGTGCTCCCATGGCACTGTCAGGGCAGCACAAGTTTGAGGTGGGGACAGCTTCGGTCTGGGAGATATTCTTCAATGTTCCTATTTGTTGCAGTCAGCCGCCCACCTGGGGTCAGGGGGACCTGTGCGCTAATTCCAGCCTTTTTGCCTGGGAAAGAAAACTCAGCAGTCCAGATTCCTGATGTCAATTTGTTGGGCTTCATTGGGACTCTCTGGGCAGTGCAAGTTTGAGGGGGGTCAGCTTTGTCCTTGGATACATCCTTTGATGTTTTGATTGTTTGAAGTCAGGTGCAAGCTGAGGCCCAGGGATCCCTGAGCACATACTCCGGCCCTTTTCCCTGGGAAAGAAAACTCACCAGTCCAGGTTCCTGATGTCAGTTTGTAGGACACCCTTGGGACTGTCAGGGCAGCACAAAATTTAAGGTTGGGGCAGATGATGTCTGAGTGTTATCCTTCGATATTCATATTTGATGCAGTCAGGCGCCAGCTCAGGGCCAGGGGGTCCTGTGCTCTAATTCCAGCGCTTTTCCCTGGGAAAGAAAACACACCAGTCCAGGATCTTGATTTCAGTTTGTAGTGCTCCGTTGGGACTATCAGGGCAGCACAAGTTTGAGGTCGTGGCAGCTGGGGTCTGGGAGATATTCTTCAGTGTTCCTATTTCATGCAGTCAGCCACCCGCCCAGGGACAGGGGGACCTGTGCGCTAATTCCAGCCTTTTGGCCGGGGAAAGAATACTCACCAGTCCAGGTTCCTGATGTCAGTTTGTAGGGCTCCTATGGGACTGTCAGGGTAGCACAAGTTTGAGGTGGCGGCAGCTGGGGTCTGGTAGATAACCTTCGATGTTCGTATTTGTTGCAGTCAGCAGCCCGCCCAGGCCCAGGGTGTCCTGTGCACTAATTCCAGCCTTTTCCCTGGGAAAGAAAACTCACCAGTCCAGGTTCCTGATGTATGTTTGTAGGACATCCTTGGGACTGTCAGGGCAGCACAAGTTTGAGGTTGGGGCAGATGATGTCTGGCAGATATGCTTCCCTGCTCGTATTTGTTGCAGTCAGGCGCCTGCCCAAGGCCGGGGTCCTGTGCTCTAATTCCAGCTCTTTTCCCTGGGAAAGAAAATGCACCAGTCCAGGTTGTTGATGTCAGTTTGTAGTGCTTTGTTGGGAGAATCGGGGCAGCACAAGTTTGAGGTGGAGACAGCTTCGGTCTGGCATACATGCTTTGATGTTTGGCGTTTTTGTAGTCCGGCGCCAGCTCAGGGCCAGGGGCCTCTGGGCACATTCTCCAGCCTTTTCCCTGGGAAAGAAAACTCACCAGTCCAGGTTCCTGATGTCAGTTTGTAGGGCTCCATTAGGACTATCAGGGCAGTACAAGTTTGAGGTGGGGGCAGCTCGGGTCTGGGAGATATTCTTCAGTGTTCGTATTTGATGCTGTCAGGTGCCCACCCAGGGCCAGGGGGACCTGTGTGCATATTCCAGTCTTTTTGCCGGGGAAAGAAAAGTCACCAGTCCAGGTTCCTGATGTCAATTTGTTGGGCTCCATTGGGACTCTCAAGCCAGTGCAAGTTTGAAGTGGGGACAGCTTTGTCCTGGGATGCATCCTTTGATGTTTGGATGTTTTGAAGTCAGGTGCCAGCTCAGGGCCAGGACCCCCTGGGCACTTACTCTGGCTCTTTTCCCTGGGAAAGAAAACTCACCAGTCCAGGTTCCTGATGCCAGTTTGTCTTGCTCCCATGGCACTGTCAGGGCAGCAGAAGTTTGAGGTGGGGACAGCTTCGGTCTGGGAGATATTCTTCGATGTTCCTATTTGTTGCAGTCAGCCGCCCACCTCGGGTCAGGGGGACCTGTGCGCTAATTCCAGCCTTTTTGCCTGGGAAAGAAAACTCAGCAGTCCAGATTCCTGATGTCAATTTGTTGGGCTCCATTGGGACTCTCAGGGCAGTGCAAGTTTGAGGTGGGGTCAGCTTTGTCCTTGGATACATCCTTTGATGTTTTGATTGTTTGAAGTCAGGTGCAAGCTGAGGCCCAGGGATCCCTGAGCACATACTCCGGCCCTTTTCCCTGGGAAAGAAAACTCACCAGTCCAGGTTCCTGATGTCAGTTTGTAGGGCTCCCTTGGGACTGTCAGGGCAGGACACGTTTGAGGTGGGGACAGCTTCGGTCTGGGAGATATTCTTCAGTGTTCGTATTTGATGCAGTCAGCTGCCCACCCAGGGCCAGGGGGACCTATGCACTAATTCCAGCCTTTTTGTCTGAGGAAAGAAAATTTACCAGTCCAGGTTCCTGATGTCAGTTTGTAGGGCTCCTATGGGACTGTCAGGGCAGCACAAGTTTGAGGTGGGGGCAGATGAGGTCTGGCAGATATACTTCAATGCTTGTATTTGTTGCAGTCAGGTGGCTGCCCAAGGCCAGGGGGTCCTGTGCTCTAATTCCAGCTCTTTTCCCTGGGAAAGAAAACGCACCAGTCCAGGTTCCTGATGACAGTTTGTAGGGCTCCTTTGGGACTGTGAGGGCAGCACAAGTTTGAGGTGGTGGCAGCTGATGTCTGGGAGATATCCTTTGATGTTCGTACTTGTTGCAGTGAGGTTCCTGCCCAGGGCCACAGGGTCTTGTGCGCAAATTCTAGCTCTTTTCCCTGGGAAAGAAAACTCACCAGTCCAGGTTGTTGATGTCAGTTTGTAGGGCTCCCTTGGGACTCTCAGGGCAGGACACGTTTGAGGTGGGGACAGCTTTGGTCTGGGATACATCCTTCGATGTTTGGGTGTTTTTGCAGTCAGGTGGCAGCTCAGGGCCGGGGGCCCCTGGGCATATTCTCCAGCCTTTTCCTTGGGAAAGAAAACTCACCAGTCCAGGTTCCTGATGCCAGTTTGTCGTGCTCCCATGGCACTGTCAGGGCAGCACAAGTTTGAGGTGGGGACAGCTTCGGTCTGGGAGATATTCTTCGATGTTCCTATTTGTTGCAGTCAGCCGCACACCTCGGGTCAGGGGGACCTGTGCGCTAATTCCAGCCTTTTTGCCTGGGAAAGAAAACTCAGCAGTCCAGATTCCTGATGTCAATTTGTTGGGCTCCATTGGGACTCTCAGGGCAGTGCAAGTTTGAGGTGGGGTCAGCTTTGTCCTTGGATACATCCTTTGATGTTTTGATTGTTTGAAGTCAGGTGCAAGCTGAGGCCCAGGGATCCCGGAGCACATACTCCGGCCCTTTTCCCTGGGAAAGAAAACTCACCAGTCCAGGTTCCTGATGTCAGTTTGTAGGGCTCCCTTGGGACTGTCAGGGCAGCACAAAATTTAAGGTTGGGGCAGATGATGTCTGGGTGTTATCCTTCGATATTCGTATTTGTTGCAGTCAGGCGCCAGCTCAGGGCCAGGGGGTCATGTGCTCTAATTCCAGCTCTTTTCCCTGGGAAAGAAAACACACCAGTCCAGATTCTTGATTTCAGTTTGTAGTGCTCCGTTGGGACTATCAGGGCAGCACAAGTTTGAGGTCGTGGCAACTGGGGTCTGGGAGATATTCTTCAGTGCTCCTATTTCATGCAGTCAGCCTCCCGCCCAGGGCCAGGGGGACCTGTGCAAAAATTTCAGCCATTTTCCTGGGGAAAGAAAACTCACCAGTCCAGGTTCCTGATGTCAGTTTTTAGGGCTCCCTTGGGACTCTCAGGGCAGGACACGTTTGAGGTGGGGACAGCTTCGGTCTGGGATACATCCTTCGATGTTTGGAGTTTTTGCAGTCAGGTGACAGCTCAGTGCCGGGGGCCCCTGGGCATATTCTCCAGCCTTTTCCTTGGGAAAGAAAACTCACCAGTCCAGGTTCCTGATGCCAGTTTGTCGTGCTCCCATGGCACTGTCAGGGCAGCACAAGTTTGAAGTGGGGACAGCTTCGGTCTGGGAGATATTCTTCAGTGTTCGTATTTGATGCAGTCAGCTGCCCACCCAGAGCCAGGGGGACCTATGCACTAATTCCAGCCTTTTTGTCTGAGGAAAGAAAATTTACCAGTCCAGGTTCCTGATGTCAGTTTGTAGTGCTCCCTTGGGACTGTCAGGGCAGCACAAGTTTGAGGTGGGGGCAGATGAGGTCTGGCAGATATACTTCAATGCTTGTATTTGTTGCAGTCAGGTGCCTGCCCAAGGCCAGGGGGTCCTGTGCTCTAATTCCAGCTCTTTTCCCTGGGAAAGAAAACGCACCAGTCCAGGTTCTTGAAGTCAGTTTGTAAGACTCCCTTGGGACTTTCAGGGCAGCACAAGTTTGAGGTGCGGACAGCTTCGGTCTGGGAGATATTCTTCAGTGTTTGTATTTGATGTAGTCAGCTGCCCGCCCAGAGCCAGGGAGACCTGTGTGCTAATTCCAGCCTTTTTGCCGGGGAAAGAAAACTCACCAGTCCAGGTTCCTGATGTCAGTTTGTAGTGCTTTGTTGGGAGAATCAGGGCAGCACAAGTTTGAGGTGGAGACAGCTTTGGTCTGGCAGACATCCTTTGATGTTTGGCGTTTTTGTAGTCCGGTGCCGGCTCAGGGCCAGGGGCCCCTGGGCACATTCTCCAGCCTTTTCCCTGGGAAAGAAAACTCACCAGTCCAGGTTCCTGATGTCAGTTTGTAGGGCTCCATTGGGACTATCAGGGCAGTACAAGTTTGAGGTGGGGGCAGCTGGGGTCTGGGAGATATTCTTCAGTGTTCGTATTTGATGCAGTCAGGCACCATCTCAGGGCCAGGGGGTCCTGTGCTCTAATTCCAGCCTTTTTGCCGGGGAAAAAAAACTCACCAGTCCAGGTTCCTGATGTAAGTTTGTTGGGCTCCATTGGGACTCTCAGGGCAGGACACGTTTGAGGTGGGGACAGCTTTGTCCTGGGATGCATCCTTTGATGTTTGGATGTCTTGAAGTCAGGCGCCAGATCAGGGCCAGGACCCCCTGGGCATATACTCTGGCTCTTTTCCCTGGGAAAGAAAACTCACCAGTCCAGGTTCCTGATGTCAGTTTGTAGGACTCCCTTGGGACTGTGAGGGCAGCACAAGTTTGAGGTGGTGGCAGCTGATGTCTGGGAGATATCCTTTGATGTTCGAACTTGTTGCAGTGAGGTGCCTGCCCAGGGCCACAGGGTCTTGTGCGCAAATTCTAGCTCTTTTCCCTGGGAAAGAAAACTCACCAGTCCAGGTTGTTGATGTCAGTTTGTAGGGCTCCCTTGGGACTCTCAGTGCAGGACACGTTTGAGGTGGGGACAGCTTTGGTCTGGGATACATCCTTCGATGTTTGGGTGTTTTTGCAGTCAGGTGGCAGCTCAGGGCCGGGGGCCCCTGGGCATATTCTCCAGCCTTTTCCTTGGGAAAGAAAACTCACCAGTCCAGGTTCCTGATGCCAGTTTGTCGTGCTCCCATGGCACTGTCAGGGCAGCACAAGTTTGAGGTGGGGACAGCTTCGGTCTGGGAGATATTCTTCGATGTTCCTATTTGTTGCAGTCAGCCGCCCACCTCGGGTCAGGGGGACCTGTGCGCTAATTCCAGCCTTTTTGCCTGGGAAAGAAAACTCAGCAGTCCAGATTCCTGATGTCAATTTGTTGGGCTCCATTGGGACTCTCAGGGCAGTGCAAGTTTGAGGTGGGGTCAGCTTTGTCCTTGGATACATCCTTTGATGTTTTGATTGTTTGAAGTCAGGTGCAAGCTGAGGCCCAGGGATCCCGGAGCACATACTCCGGCCCTTTTCCCTGGGAAAGAAAACTCACCAGTCCAGGTTCCTGATGTCAGTTTGTAGGGCTCCCTTGGGACTGTCAGGGCAGCACAAAATTTAAGGTTGGGGCAGATGATGTCTGGGTGTTATCCTTCGATATTCGTATTTGTTGCAGTCAGGCGCCAGCTCAGGGCCAGGGGGTCATGTGCTCTAATTCCAGCTCTTTTCCCTGGGAAAGAAAACACACCAGTCCAGATTCTTGATTTCAGTTTGTAGTGCTCCGTTGGGACTATCAGGGCAGCACAAGTTTGAGGTCGTGGCAACTGGGGTCTGGGAGATATTCTTCAGTGCTCCTATTTCATGCAGTCAGCCTCCCGCCCAGGGCCAGGGGGACCTGTGCAAAAATTTCAGCCATTTTCCTGGGGAAAGAAAACTCACCAGTCCAGGTTCCTGATGTCAGTTTTTAGGGCTCCCTTGGGACTCTCAGGGCAGGACACGTTTGAGGTGGGGACAGCTTCGGTCTGGGATACATCCTTCGATGTTTGGAGTTTTTGCAGTCAGGTGACAGCTCAGTGCCGGGGGCCCCTGGGCATATTCTCCAGTCTTTTCCTTGGGAAAGAAAACTCACCAGTCCAGGTTCCTGATGCCAGTTTGTCGTGCTCCGTTGGGACTATCAGGGCAGCACAAGTTTGAGGTGAGGACAGCTTCGGTCTGGGAGATATACTTCAGTGTTCCTATTTCAAGCAGTCAGCCACCCGCCCAGGGCCAGGGGGACCTCTGCGATAATTTCAGCCATTTTCCTGGGGAAAGAAAACTCACCAGTCCAGGTTGTTGATGTCAGTTTGTAGGGCTCCCTTGGGACTCTCAGGGCAGGACATGTTTGAGGTGGGGACATCTTCGGTCTGGGATACGTCCTTCGATGTTTGGAGTTTTTGCAGTCAGGTGGCAGCTCAGGGCCGGGGGCCCCTGGGCATATTCTCCAGCCTTTTCCTTGGGAAAGAAAACTCACCAGTCCAGGTTCCTGATGCCAGTTTGTAGGGCTCCATTAGGACTATCAGGGCAGTACAAGTTTGAGGTGGGGGCAGCTGGGGTCTGGGAGATATTCTTCAGTGTTCGTATTTGATGCAGTCAGGCACCATCTCAGGGCCAGGGGGTCCTGTGCTCTAATTCCAGCCTTTTTGCCGGGGAAAAAAAACTCACCAGTCCAGGTTCCTGATGTAAGTTTGTTGGGCTCCATTGGGACTCTCAGGGCAGGACACGTTTGAGGTGGGGACAGCTTTGTCCTGGGATGCATCCTTTGATGTTTGGATGTCTTGAAGTCAGGCGCCAGATCAGGGCCAGGACCCCCTGGGCATATACTTCGGCCCTTTTCCCTGGGAAAGAAAACTCACCAGTCCAGGTTCCTGATGTCAGTTTGTAGGACACCCTTGGGACTGTCAGGGCAGCACAAGTTTGAGGTTGGGGCAGATGATGTCTGGCAGATATACTTCAATGCTCTTATTTGTTGAGGTCAAGGGCCTTCACAAGGCCAGGGGGTCCTGTGCTCTAATTCCAGCTCTTTTCCCTGGGAAAGAAAACGCACCAGTCCAGGTTCTTGATGTCAGTTTGTAAGACTCCCTTGGGACTTTCAGGGCAGCACAAGTTTGAGGTGCGGACAGCTTCGGTCTGGGAGATATTCTTCAGTGTTTGTATTTGATGCAGTCAGCTGCCCGCCCAGAGCCAGGGAGACCTGTGCGCTAATTCCAGCCTTTTTGCCGGGGAAAGAAAACTCACCAGTCCAGGTTCCTGATGTCAGTTTGTAGTGCTTTGTTGGGAGAATCAGGGCAGCACAAGTTTGAGGTGGAGACAGCTTTGGTCTGGCAGACATCCTTTGATGTTTGGCGTTTTTGTAGTCCGGCGCCAGCTCAGGGCCAGGGGCCCCTGGGCACATTCTCCAGCCTTTTCCCTGGGAAAGAAAACTCACCAGTCCAGGTTCCTGATGTCAGTTTGTAGGGCTCCATTGGGACTATCAGGGCAGTACAAGTTTGAGGTCGTGGCAGCTGGGGTCTGGGAGATATTCTTCAGTGTTCGTATTTGATGCTGTCAGGTGCCCACCCAGGGCCAGGGGGACCTGTGTGCTTATTCCAGCCTTTTTGCCGGGGAAAGAAAACTCACCAGTCCAGGTTCCTGATGTAAGTTTGTTGGGCTCCATTGGGACTCTCAGGGCAGGACACGTTTGAGGTGGGGACAGCTTTGTCCTGGGATGCATCCTTTGATGTTTGGATGTCTTGAAGTCAGGCGCCAGATCAGGGCCAGGACCCCCTGGGCATATACTCTGGCTCTTTTCCCTGGGAAAGAAAACTCACCAGTCCAGGTTCCTGATGTCAGTTTGTAGGACTCCCTTGGGACTGTGAGGGCAGCACAAGTTTGAGGTGGTGGCAGCTGATGTCTGGGAGATATCCTTTGATGTTCGAACTTGTTGCAGTGAGGTGCCTGCCCAGGGCCACAGGGTCTTGTGCGCAAATTCTAGCTCTTTTCCCTGGGAAAGAAAACTCACCAGTCCAGGTTGTTGATGTCAGTTTGTAGGGCAGCCTTGGGACTCTCAGTGCAGGACACGTTTGAGGTGGGGACAGCTTTGGTCTGGGATACATCCTTCGATGTTTGGGTGTTTTTGCAGTCAGGTGGCAGCTCAGGGCCGGGGGCCCCTGGGCATATTCTCCAGCCTTTTCCTTGGGAAAGAAAACTCACCAGTCCAGGTTCCTGATGCCAGTTTGTCGTGCTCCCATGGCACTGTCAGGGCAGCACAAGTTTGAGGTGGGGACAGCTTCGGTCTGGGAGATATTCTTCGATGTTCCTATTTGTTGCAGTCAGCCGCCCACCTCGGGTCAGGGGGACCTGTGCGCTAATTCCAGCCTTTTTGCCTGGGAAAGAAAACTCAGCAGTCCAGATTCCTGATGTCAATTTGTTGGGCTCCATTGGGACTCTCAGGGCAGTGCAAGTTTGAGGTGGGGTCAGCTTTGTCCTTGGATACATCCTTTGATGTTTTGATTGTTTGAAGTCAGGTGCAAGCTGAGGCCCAGGGATCCCGGAGCACATACTCCGGCCCTTTTCCCTGGGAAAGAAAACTCACCAGTCCAGGTTCCTGATGTCAGTTTGTAGGGCTCCCTTGGGACTGTCAGGGCAGCACAAAATTTAAGGTTGGGGCAGATGATGTCTGGGTGTTATCCTTCGATATTCGTATTTGTTGCAGTCAGGCGCCAGCTCAGGGCCAGGGGGTCATGTGCTCTAATTCCAGCTCTTTTCCCTGGGAAAGAAAACACACCAGTCCAGATTCTTGATTTCAGTTTGTAGTGCTCCGTTGGGACTATCAGGGCAGCACAAGTTTGAGGTCGTGGCAACTGGGGTCTGGGAGATATTCTTCAGTGCTCCTATTTCATGCAGTCAGCCTCCCGCCCAGGGCCAGGGGGACCTGTGCAAAAATTTCAGCCATTTTCCTGGGGAAAGAAAACTCACCAGTCCAGGTTCCTGATGTCAGTTTTTAGGGCTCCCTTGGGACTCTCAGGGCAGGACACGTTTGAGGTGGGGACAGCTTCGGTCTGGGATACATCCTTCGATGTTTGGAGTTTTTGCAGTCAGGTGACAGCTCAGTGCCGGGGGCCCCTGGGCATATTCTCCAGTCTTTTCCTTGGGAAAGAAAACTCACCAGTCCAGGTTCCTGATGCCAGTTTGTCGTGCTCCCATGGCACTGTCAGGGCAGCACAAGTTTGAAGTGGGGACAGCTTCGGTCTGGGAGATATTCTTCAGTGTTCGTATTTGATGCAGTCAGCTGCCCACCCAGAGCCAGGGGGACCTATGCACTAATTCCAGCCTTTTTGTCTGAGGAAAGAAAATTTACCAGTCCAGGTTCCTGATGTCAGTTTGTAGTGCTCCCTTGGGACTGTCAGGGCAGCACAAGTTTGAGGTGGGGGCAGATGAGGTCTGGCAGATATACTTCAATGCTTGTATTTGTTGCAGTCAGGTGGCTGCCCAAGGCCAGGGGGTCCTGTGCTCTAATTCCAGCTCTTTTCCCTGGGAAAGAAAACGCACCAGTCCAGGTTCTTGAAGTCAGTTTGTAAGACTCCCTTGGGACTTTCAGGGCAGCACACGTTTGAGGTGCGGACAGCTTCGGTCTGGGAGATATTCTTCAGTGTTTGTATTTGATGTAGTCAGCTGCCCGCCCAGAGCCAGGGAGACCTGTGTGCTAATTCCAGCCTTTTTGCCGGGGAAAGAAAACTCACCAGTCCAGGTTCCTGATGTCAGTTTGTAGTGCTTTGTTGGGAGAATCAGGGCAGCACAAGTTTGAGGTGGAGACAGCTTTGGTCTGGCAGACATCCTTTGATGTTTGGCGTTTTTGTAGTCCGGCGCCGGCTCAGGGCCAGGGGCCCCTGGGCACATTCTCCAGCCTTTTCCCTGGGAAAGAAAACTCACCAGTCCAGGTTCCTGATGTCAGTTTGTAGGGCTCCATTGGGACTATCAGGGCAGTACAAGTTTGAGGTGGGGGCAGCTGGGGTCTGGGAGATATTCTTCAGTGTTCGTATTTGATGCAGTCAGGCACCATCTCAGGGCCAGGGGGTCCTGTGCTCTAATTCCAGCCTTTTTGCCGGGGAAAAAAAACTCACCAGTCCAGGTTCCTGATGTAAGTTTGTTGGGCTCCATTGGGACTCTCAGGGCAGGACACGTTTGAGGTGGGGACAGCTTTGTCCTGGGATGCATCCTTTGATGTTTGGATGTCTTGAAGTCAGGCGCCAGATCAGGGCCAGGACCCCCTGGGCATATACTCCGGCCCTTTTCCCTGGGAAAGAAAACTCACCAGTCCAGGTTCCTGATGTCAGTTTGTAGGACACCCTTGGGACTGTCAGGGCAGCACAAGTTTGAGGTTGGGGCAGATGATGTCTGGCAGATATACTTCAATGCTCTTATTTGTTGAGGTCAAGGGCCTTCACAAGGCCAGGGGGTCCTGTGCTCTAATTCCAGCTCTTTTCCCTGGGAAAGAAAACGCACCAGTCCAGGTTCTTGATGTCAGTTTGTAAGACTCCCTTGGGACTTTCAGGGCAGCACAAGTTTGAGGTGCGGACAGCTTCGGTCTGGGAGATATTCTTCAGTGTTTGTATTTGATGCAGTCAGCTGCCCGCCCAGAGCCAGGGAGACCTGTGCGCTAATTCCAGCCTTTTTGCCGGGGAAAGAAAACTCACCAGTCCAGGTTCCTGATGTCAGTTTGTAGTGCTTTGTTGGGAGAATCAGGGCAGCACAAGTTTGAGGTGGAGACAGCTTTGGTCTGGCAGACATCCTTTGATGTTTGGCGTTTTTGTAGTCCGGCGCCAGCTCAGGGCCAGGGGCCCCTGGGCACATTCTCCAGCCTTTTCCCTGGGAAAGAAAACTCACCAGTCCAGGTTCCTGATGTCAGTTTGTAGGGCTCCGTTGGGACTATCAGGGCAGCACAAGTTTGAGGTGAGGACAGCTTCGGTCTGGGAGATATACTTCAGTGTTCCTATTTCAATCAGTCAGCCACCCGCCCAGGGCCAGGGGGACCTCTGCGATAATTTCAGCCATTTTCCTGGGGAAAGAAAACTCACCAGTCCAGGTTGTTGATGTCAGTTTGTAGGGCTCCCTTGGGACTCTCAGGGCAGGACATGTTTGAGGTGGGGACATCTTCGGTCTGGGATACGTCCTTCGATGTTTGGAGTTTTTGCAGTCAGGTGGCAGCTCAGGGCCGGGGGCCCCTGGGCATATTCTCCAGCCTTTTCCTTGGGAAAGAAAACTCACCAGTCCAGGTTCCTGATGCCAGTTTGTAGGGCTCCATTAGGACTATCAGGGCAGTACAAGTTTGAGGTGGGGGCAGCTGGGGTCTGGGAGATATTCTTCAGTGTTCGTATTTGATGCTGTCAGGTGCCCACCCAGGGCCAGGGGGACCTGTGTGCTTATTCCAGCTTTTTGCCGGGGAAAGAAAAATCACCAGTCCAGGTTCCTGATGTCAGTTTGTAGGACACCCTTGGGACTTTCAGGGCAGCAGAAAATTTAAGGTTGGGCAGATGATGTCTGGGTGTTATCCTTCGATATTCATATTTGTTGCAGTCAGGTGGCTGCCCAAGGCCAGGGGGTCCTGTGCTCTAATTCCAGCGCTTTTCCCTGGGAAAGAAAACACACCAGTCCAGGTTCTTGATTTCAGTTTGTAGTGCTCCGTTGGGACTATCAGGGCAGCACAAGTTTGAGGTGAGGACAGCTTCGGTGTGGGAGATATTCTTCAGTGTTCCTATTTCAAGCAGTCAGCCACCCGCCCAGGGCCAGGGGGACCTGTGCGCTAATTTCAGCCTTTTTCCTGGGGAAAGAAAACTCACCAGTCCAGGTTGTTGATGTCAGTTTGTAGGGCTCCCTTTGGACTCTCAGGGCAGGACACGTTTGAGGTGGGGACAGCTTCGGTCTGGGATACATCCTTCGATGTTTGGAGTTTTTTGCAGTCAGGTGGCAGCTCAGTGCCGGGGGCCCCTGGGCATATTCTCCAGCCTTTTCCTTGGGAAAGAAAACTCACCAGTCCAGGTTCCTGATGCCAGTTTGTCTTGCTCCCATGGCACTGTCAGGGCAGCACAAGTTTGAGGTGGGGACAGCTTCGGTTTGGGAGATATTCTTCGATGTTCCTATTTGTTGCAGTCAGCCGCCCACCTGGGGTCAGGGGGACCTGTGCGCTAATTCCAGCCTTTTTGCCTGGGAAAGAAAACTCAGCAGTCCAGATTCCTGATGTCAATTTGTTGGACTCCATTGGGACTCTCAGGGCAGTGCAAGTTTGAGGTGGGGTCAGCTTTGTCCTTGGATACATCCTTTGATGTTTTGATTGTTTGAAGTCAGGTGCAAGCTCAGGCCCAGGGATCCCTGAGCACATACTCCGGCCCTTTTCCCTGGGAAAGAAAACTCACCAGTCCAGGTTCCTGATGTCAGTTTGTAGGGCTCCCTTGGGACTGTCAGGGCAGCACAAAATTTAAGGTTGGGGCAGATGATGTCTGAGTGTTATCCTTCGATATTCGTATTTGTTGCAGTCAGGCGCCAGCTCAGGGCCAGGGGGTCCTGTGCTCTAATTCCAGCGCTTTTCCCTGGGAAAGAAAACACACCAGTCCAGGTTCTTGATTTCAGTTTGTAGTGCTCCGTTGGGACTATCAGGGCAGCACAAGTTTGAGGTGGTGGCAGCTGGGGTCTGGGAGATATTCTTCAGTGCTCCTATTTCATGCAGTCATCCACCCGCCCAGGGCCAGGAGGACCTGTGCGATAATTTCAGCCATTTTCCCTGGGAAAGAATACTCACCAGTCCAGGTTCCTGATGTCAGTTTGTAGGGACTCTCAGGGCAGGACACGTTTGAGGTGGGGACAGCTTCGGTCTGGGATACATCCTTCGATGTTTGGAGTTTTTGCAGTCAGGTGACAGCTCAGTGCCGGGGGCCCCTGGGCATATTCTCAAGCCTTTTCCTTGGGACAGAAAACTCTCCAGTCCAGGTTCCTGATGCCAGTTTATCGTGCTCCCATGGCACTGTCAGGGCAGCACAAGTTTGAAGTGGGGACAGCTTCAGTCTGGGAGATATTCTTCAGTGTTCGCATTTGATGCAGTCAGCTGCCCAACCCAGGGCCAGGGGGACCTGTGCTCTAATTCCAGCCTTTTTGTCTGAGGAAAGAAAACTTACCAGTCCAGGTTCCTGATGTTAGTTTGTAGGGCTCCATTAGGAATATCAGGGCAGTACAAGTTTGTGGTCGGGGCAGCTGGGGTCTGGGAGATATTCTTCAGTGTTCGTATTTGATGCAGTCAGGTGCCCACCCCGGGCCAGGGGGACCTGTGTGCTTATTCCAGCCTTTTTGCCGGGGAAAGAAAACTCAGCAGTCCAGATTCCTGATGTCAATTTGTTGGGCTCCATTGGGACTCTCAGGGCAGTGCAAGTTTGAGGTGGGGTCAGCTTTGTCCTTGGATACATCCTTTGATGTTTTGATTGTTTGAAGTCAGGTGCAAGCTGAGGCCCAGGGATCCCGGAGCACATACTCCGGCCCTTTTCCCTGGGAAAGAAAACCCACCAGTCCAGGTTCCTGATGTCAGTTTGTAGGGCTCCCTTGGGACTGTCAGGGCAGCACAAAATTTAAGGTTGGGGCAGATGATGTCTGAGTGTTATCTTTCGATATTCGTATTTGTTGCAGTCAGGCGCCAGCTCAGGGCAATGGGGTCCTGTGCTCTAATTCCAGCGCTTTTCCCTGGGAAAGAAAACACACCAGTCCAGGTTCTTGATTTCAGTTTGTAGTGCTCCGTTGGGACTATCAGGGCAGCACAAGTTTGAGGTCGTGGCAGCTGGGGTCTGGGAGATATTCTTCAGTGCTCCTATTTCATGCAGTCATCCACCCGCCCAGGGCCAGGAGGACCTGTGCGATAATTTCAGCCATTTTCCTGGGGAACGAAAACTCACCAGTCCAGGTTCCTGATGTCAGTTTTTAGGGCTCCCTTGGGACTCTCAGGGCAGGACACGTTTGAGGTGGGGACAGCTTCGGTCTGGGATACATCCTTCGATGTTTGGAGTTTTTGCAGTCAGGTGGCAGCTCAGTGCCGGGGGCCCCTGGGCATATTCTCCAGCCTTTTCCTTGGGAAAGAAAACTCTCCAGTCCAGGTTCCTGATACCAGTTTGTCTTGCTCCCATGGCACTGTCAGGGCAGCACAAGTTTCAAGTGGGGACAGCTTCAGTCTGGGAGATATTCTTCAGTGTTCGTATTTGATGCAGTCAGCTGCCCACCCAGGGCCAGAGGGACCTGTGCTCTAATTCCAGCCTTTTTGTCTGAGGAAAGAAAACTTACCAGTCCAGGTTGTTGATGTCAGTTTGTAGGGCTCCCTTGGGACTGTCAGGGCAGCACAAGTTTGAGGTGTTGGCAGATGAGGTCTGGCAGATATACTTCAATGCTTGTATTTGTTGCAGTCAGGTGCCTGCCCAAGGCCAGGGGGTCCTGTGCTCTAATTCCAGCTCTTTTCCCTGGGAAAGAAAACGCACCAGTCCAGGTTCCTGATGTCAGTTTGTAGGACACCCTTGGGACTGTCAGGGCAGCACAAAATTTAAGGTTGGGGCAGATGATGTCTGGGTGTTATCCTTCTATGTTTGTATTTGTTGCAGTCAGGTGCCAGCTCAGGTCCAGGGGGTCCTGTGCTCTAATTCCAGCGCTTTTCCCTGGGAAAGAAAACTCACCAGCCTAGGTTCCTGATATCAGTTTGTTGGGCTCCATTGGGACTCTCAGGGCAGGACACGTTTGAGGTGGGGACAGCTTTGTCCTGGGATGCATCCTTTGATGTTTGGATGTTTTGTAGTCAGGCGGCAGCTCAGGGCCAGGACCCCCTGGTCACATACTCTGGCTCTTTTCCCTGGGAAAGAAAACTCACCAGTCCAGGTTCCTGATGTCAGTTTGTAGGGCTTCCTTGGGACTCTCAGGGCAGGACAAGTTTGAGGTGGTGGCAGCTGAGGTCTCTGAGATATCCTTCGATGTTACAGTGAGGTGCCTGCCCAGGGCCACAGGGTCTTGTGCACAAATTCCAGCTCTTTTCCCTGGGAAAGAAAACTCACCAGTCCAGGTTGTTGATGTCAGTTTGTAGGGCTCCCTTGGGACTCTCAGGGCAGGACATGTTTGAGGTGGGGACAGCTTCGGTCTGGGATACATCCTTCGATATTTGGAGTTTTTGCAGTCAGGTGGCAGCTCAGGGCCGGAGGCGCCTGGGCATATTCTCCAGCCTTTTCCTTGGGAAAGAAAACTCTCCAGTCCAGGTTCCTGATGCCAGTTTGTCGTGCTCCCATGGCACTGTCAGGGCAGCACAATTTTGCGGTGAGGACAGCTTTGGTCTGGGAGATATTCTTCGATGTTCCTATTTGTTGCCGCCAGCCGCCCACCTCGGGTCAGGGGGACCTGTGCGCTAATTCCAGCCTTTTTGCTGGAGAAAGAAAACTCAGCAGTCCAGATTCCTGATGTCAATTTGTTGGGCTCCATTGGGACTCTCAGGGCAGTGCAAGTTTGAGTGGGGGGTCAGCTTTGTCCTTGGATACATCCTTTGATGTTTTGATTGTTTGAAGTCAGGTGCAAGCTCAGGCCCAGGGATCCCTGAGCACATACTCCGGCCCTTTTCCCTGGGAAAGAAAACTCACCAGTGCAGGTTCCTGATGTCAGTTTGTAGGGCTCCCTTGGGACTGTCAGGGCAGCACAAAATTTAAGGTTGGGGCAGATGATGTCTGGCAGATATACTTCAATGCTCTTATTTGTTGAGGTCAAGGGCCTGCCCAAGGCCAGGGGGTCCTGTGCTCTAATTCCAGCTCTTTTCCCTGGGAAAGAAAACGCACCAGTCCAGGTTCTTGATGTCAGTTTGTAAGACTCCCTTGGGACTTTCTGGGCAGTACAAGTTTGAGGTTGTGGCAGCTGGGGTCTGGGAGATATTCTTCAGTGTTCCTATTTCATGCCGTCAGCCACCCGCCCAGGGCCAGGTGGACCTGTGTGCTTATTCCAGCCTTTTTGCCGGGGAAAGAAAACTCACCAGTCCAGGTTCCTGATGTCAGTTTGTAGTGCTTTGCTGGGAGAATCAGGGCAGTGCAAGTTTGAGGGGGGGTCAGCTTTGTCCTTGGATAAATCCTTTGATGTTTTGATTGTTTGAAGTCAGGTGCAAGCTGAGGCCCAGGGATCCCTGAGCACATACTCCGGCCCTTTTCCCTGGGAAAGAAAACTCACCAGTCCAGGTTCCTGATGCCAGTTTGTCGTGCTCTCATGGCACTGTCAGGGCAGCACAAGTTTGAGGTGAGGACAGCTTCGGTGTGGGAGATATTCTTCAGTGTTCCTATTTCAAGCAGTCAGCCACCCGCCCAGGGCCAGGGGGACCTGTGCGCTAATTTCAGCCTTTTTCCTGGGGAAAGAAAACTCACCAGTCCAGGTTGTTGATGTCAGTTTGTAGGGCTCCCTTGGGACTCTCAGGGCAGGACACGTTTGAGGTGGGGACAGCTTCGGTCTGGGATACATCCTTCGATGTTTGGAGTTTTTTTGCAGTCAGGTGGCAGCTCAGTGCCGGGGGCCCCTGGGCATATTCTCCAGCCTTTTCCTTGGGAAAGAAAACTCACCAGTCCAGGTTCCTGATGCCAGTTTGTCTTGCTCCCATGGCACTGTCAGGGCAGCACAAGTTTGAGGTGGGGACAGCTTCGGTCTGGGAGATATTCTTCGATGTTCCTATTTGTTGCAGTCAGCCGCCCACCTGGGGTCAGGGGGACCTGTGCGCTAATTCCAGCCTTTTTGCCTGGGAAAGAAAACTCAGCAGTCCAGATTCCTGATGTCAATTTGTTGCGCTTCATTGGGACTCTCAGGGCAGTGCAAGTTTGATTTGGGGTCAGCTTTGTCCTTGGATACATCCTTTGATGTTTTGATTGTTTGAAGTCAGGTGCAAGCTCAGGCCCAGGGATCCCTGAGCACATACTCCGGCCCTTTTCCCTGGGAAAGAAAACTCACCAGTCCAGGTTCCTGATATCAGTTTGTAGGACACCCTTGGGACTGTCAGGGCAGCACAAAATTTAAGGTTGGGGCAGATGATGTCTGGGTGTTATCCTTCGATATTCGTATTTGTTGCAGTCAGGCGCCAGCTCAGGGCCAGGGGGTCCTGTGCTCTAATTCCAGCGCTTTTCCCTGGGAAAGAAAACACACCAGTCCAGGTTCTTGATTTCAGTTTGTAGTGCTCCGTTGGGACTATCAGGGCAGCACAAGTTTGAGGTCGTGGCAGCTGGGGTCTGGGAGATATTCTTCAGTGCTCCTATTTCATGCAGTCATCCACCCGCCCAGGGCCAGGAGGACCTGTGCGATAATTTCAGCCATTTTCCTGGGGAACGAAAACTCACCAGTCCAGGTTCCTGATGTCAGTTTTTAGGGCTCCCTTGGGACTCTCAGGGCAGGACACGTTTGAGGTGGGGACAGCTTCGGTCTGGGATACATCCTTCGATGTTTGGAGTTTTTGCAGTCAGGTGGCAGCTCAGTGCCGGGGGCCCCTGGGCATATTCTCCAGCCTTTTCCTTGGGAAAGAAAACTCTCCAGTCCAGGTTCCTGATGCCAGTTTATCGTGCTCCCATGGCACTGTCAGGGCAGCACAAGTTTGAAGTGGGGACAGCTTCAGTCTGGGAGATATTCTTCAGTGTTCGTATTTGATGCAGTCAGCTGCTCACCCAGGGCCAGGGGGACCTGTGCTCTAATTCCAGCCTTTTTGTCTGAGGAAAGAAAACTTACCAGTCCAGGTTCCTGATGTCAATTTGTAGTGCTCCCTTGGGACTGTCAGGGCAGCACAAGTTTGAGGTGGGGGCAGATGAGGTCTGGCAGATATACTTCAATGCTTGTATTTGTTGCAGTCAGGTGCCTGCCCAAGGCCAGGGGGTCCTGTGCTCTAATTCCAGCTCTTTTCCCTGGGAAAGAAAACGCACCAGTCCAGGTTCCTGATGTCAGTTTGTAGGACACCCTTGGGACTGTCAGGGCAGCACAAAATTTAAGGTTGGGGCAGATGATGTCTGGGTGTTATCCTTCTATGTTCGTATTTGTTGCAGTCAGGTGCCAGCTCAGGTCCAGGGGGTCCTGTGCTCTAATTCCAGCGCTTTTCCCTGGGAAAGAAAACTCACCAGCCTAGGTTCCTGATATCAGTTTGTTGGGCTCCATTGGGACTCTCAGGGCAGGACACGTTTGAGGTGGGGACAGCTTTGTCCTGGGATGCATCCTTTGATGTTTGGATGTTTTGTAGTCAGGCGGCAGCTCAGGGCCAGGACCCCCTGGTCACATACTCTGGCTCTTTTCCCTGGGAAAGAAAACTCACCAGTCCAGGTTCCTGATGTCAGTTTGTAGGGCTTCCTTGGGACTCTCAGGGCAGGACAAGTTTGAGGTGGTGGCAGCTGAGGTCTCTGAGATATCCTTCGATGTTACAGTGAGGTGCCTGCCCAGGGCCACAGGGTCTTGTGCACAAATTCCAGCTCTTTTCCCTGGGAAAGAAAACTCACCAGTCCAGGTTGTTGATGTCAGTTTGTAGGGCTCCCTTGGGACTCTCAGGGCAGGACATGTTTGAGGTGGGGACAGCTTCGGTCTGGGATACATCCTTCGATATTTGGAGTTTTTGCAGTCAGGTGGCAGCTCAGGGCCGGAGGCGCCTGGGCATATTCTCCAGCCTTTTCCTTGGGAAAGAAAACTCTCCAGTCCAGGTTCCTGATGCCAGTTTGTCGTGCTCCCATGGCACTGTCAGGGCAGCACAATTTTGCGGTGAGGACAGCTTTGGTCTGGGAGATATTCTTCGATGTTCCTATTTGTTGCCGCCAGCCGCCCACCTCGGGTCAGGGGGACCTGTGCGCTAATTCCAGCCTTTTTGCTGGAGAAAGAAAACTCAGCAGTCCAGATTCCTGATGTCAATTTGTTGGGCTCCATTGGGACTCTCAGGGCAGTGCAAGTTTGAGTGGGGGGTCAGCTTTGTCCTTGGATACATCCTTTGATGTTTTGATTGTTTGAAGTCAGGTGCAAGCTCAGGCCCAGGGATCCCTGAGCACATACTCCGGCCCTTTTCCCTGGGAAAGAAAACTCACCAGTGCAGGTTCCTGATGTCAGTTTGTAGGGCTCCCTTGGGACTGTCAGGGCAGCACAAAATTTAAGGTTGGGGCAGATGATGTCTGGCAGATATACTTCAATGCTCTTATTTGTTGAGGTCAAGGGCCTGCCCAAGGCCAGGGGGTCCTGTGCTCTAATTCCAGCTCTTTTCCCTGGGAAAGAAAACGCACCAGTCCAGGTTCTTGATGTCAGTTTGTAAGACTCCCTTGGGACTTTCTGGGCAGTACAAGTTTGAGGTTGTGGCAGCTGGGGTCTGGGAGATATTCTTCAGTGTTCCTATTTCATGCCGTCAGCCACCCGCCCAGGGCCAGGTGGACCTGTGTGCTTATTCCAGCCTTTTTGCCGGGGAAAGAAAACTCACCAGTCCAGGTTCCTGATGTCAGTTTGTAGTGCTTTGCTGGGAGAATCAGGGCAGTGCAAGTTTGAGGGGGGGTCAGCTTTGTCCTTGGATAAATCCTTTGATGTTTTGATTGTTTGAAGTCAGGTGCAAGCTGAGGCCCAGGGATCCCTGAGCACATACTCCGGCCCTTTTCCCTGGGAAAGAAAACTCACCAGTCCAGGTTCCTGATGCCAGTTTGTCGTGCTCTCATGGCACTGTCAGGGCAGCACAAGTTTGAGGTGAGGACAGCTTCGGTGTGGGAGATATTCTTCAGTGTTCCTATTTCAAGCAGTCAGCCACCCGCCCAGGGCCAGGGGGACCTGTGCGCTAATTTCAGCCTTTTTCCTGGGGAAAGAAAACTCACCAGTCCAGGTTGTTGATGTCAGTTTGTAGGGCTCCCTTGGGACTCTCAGGGCAGGACACGTTTGAGGTGGGGACAGCTTCGGTCTGGGATACATCCTTCGATGTTTGGAGTTTTTTGCAGTCAGGTGGCAGCTCAGTGCCGGGGGCCCCTGGGCATATTCTCCAGCCTTTTCCTTGGGAAAGAAAACTCACCAGTCCAGGTTCCTGATGCCAGTTTGTCTTGCTCCCATGGCACTGTCAGGGCAGCACAAGTTTGAGGTGGGGACAGCTTCGGTCTGGGAGATATTCTTCGATGTTCCTATTTGTTGCAGTCAGCCGCCCACCTGGGGTCAGGGGGACCTGTGCGCTAATTCCAGCCTTTTTGCCTGGGAAAGAAAACTCAGCAGTCCAGATTCCTGATGTCAATTTGTTGCGCTTCATTGGGACTCTCAGGGCAGTGCAAGTTTGATTTGGGGTCAGCTTTGTCCTTGGATACATCCTTTGATGTTTTGATTGTTTGAAGTCAGGTGCAAGCTCAGGCCCAGCGATCCCTGAGCACATACTCCGGCCCTTTTCCCTGGGAAAGAAAACTCACCAGTCCAGGTTCCTGATGTCAGTTTGTAGGACACCCTTGGGACTGTCAGGGCAGCACAAAATTTAAGGTTGGGGCAGATGATGTCTGGGTGTTATCCTTCGATATTCGTATTTGTTGCAGTCAGGCGCCAGCTCAGGGCCAGGGGGTCCTGTGCTCTAATTCCAGCACTTTTCCCTGGGAAAGAAAACACACCAGTCCAGGTTCTTGATTTCAGTTTGTAGTGCTCCGTTGGGACTATCAGGGCAGCACAAGTTTGAGGTCGTGGCAGCTGGGGTCTGGGAGATATTCTTCAGTGTTCCTATTTCATGCAGTCATCCACCCGCCCAGGGCCAGGAGGACCTGTGCGATAATTTCAGCCATTTTCCTGGGGAACGAAAACTCACCAGTCCAGGTTCCTGATGTCAGTTTTTAGGGCTCCCTTGGGACTCTCAGGGCAGGACACGTTTGAGGTGGGGACAGCTTCGGTCTGGGATACATCCTTCGATGTTTGGAGTTTTTGCAGTCAGGTGGCAGCTCAGTGCCGGGGGCCCCTGGGCATATTCTCCAGCCTTTTCCTTGGGAAAGAAAACTCTCCAGTCCAGGTTCCTGATGCCAGTTTATCGTGCTCCCATGGCACTGTCAGGGCAGCACAAGTTTGAAGTGGGGACAGCTTCAGTCTGGGAGATATTCTTCAGTGTTCGTATTTGATGCAGTCAGCTGCTCACCCAGGGCCAGCGGGACCTGTGCTCTAATTCCAGCCTTTTTGTCTGAGGAAAGAAAACTTACCAGTCCAGGTTCCTGATGTCAATTTGTAGTGCTCCCTTGGGACTGTCAGGGCAGCACAAGTTTGAGGTGGGGGCAGATGAGGTCTGGCAGATATACTTCAATGCTTGTATTTGTTGCAGTCAGGTGCCTGCCCAAGGCCAGGGGGTCCTGTGCTCTAATTCCAGCTCTTTTCCCTGGGAAAGAAAACGCACCAGTCCAGGTTCCTGATGTCAGTTTGTAGGACACCCTTGGGACTGTCAGGGCAGCACAAAATTTAAGGTTGGGGCAGATGATGTCTGGGTGTTATCCTTCTATGTTCGTATTTGTTGCAGTCAGGTGCCAGCTCAGGGCCAGGGGGTCCTGTGCTCTAATTCCAGCGCTTTTCCCTGGGAAAGAAAACACACCAGTCCAGGTTCTCGATTTCAGTTTGTAGTGCTCCGTTGGGACTATCAGGGCAGCACAAGTTTGAGGTCGTGGCAGCTGGGGTCTGGGAGATATTCTTCAGTGTTCCTATTTCATGCAGTCAGCCACCCGCCCAGGGCCAGGGGGACCTGTGCGCTAATTCCAGCCTTTTTGCCGGGGAAAGAAAACTCAGCAGTCCAGGTTCCTGATGTCAGTTTTTAGGGCTCCCTTGGGACTCTCAGGGCAGGACACGTTTGAGGTGGGGACAGCTTTGTCCTGGGATGCATTCTTTGATGTTTGGATGTTTTGAAGTCAGGCGCCAGATCAGGGCCAGGACCCCCTGGGCACATACTCTGGCTCTTTTCCCTAGGAAAGAAAACTCACCAGTCCAGGTTCCTGATGTCAGTTTGTAGGACTCCCTTGGGACTGTGAGGGCAGCACAAGTTTGAGGTGGTGGCAGCTGAGGTCTGGGAGATATCCTTCGATGTTCGTACTTGTTGCAGTGAAGTGCCTGCCCAGGGCCACAAGGTCTTGTGTGCAAATTCCAGCTCTTTTCCCTGGGAAAGAAAACTCACCAGTCCAGTTTGTTGATGTCAGTTTGTAGGGCTCCCTTGGGACTCTCAGGGCAGGATACGTTTGAGGTGGGGACAGCTTCGGTCTGGGATGCATCCTTCGATGTTTGGAGTTTTTGTAGTCACGTGGCAGCTCAGGGCCGGAGGCCCCTGGGCATATTCTCCAGCCTTTTCCTTGGGAAAGAAAACTCTCCAGTCCAGATTCCTGATGCCAGTTTGTCGTGCTCCCATGGCACTGTCAGGGCAGCACAAGTTTGCGGTGAGGACAGCTTCGGTCTGGGAGATATTCTTCGATGTTCCTATTTGTTGCCGCCAGCCGCCCACCTGGGGTCAGGGGAACCTGTGCGCTAATTTCAGCTCTTTTCCCTGGGAAAGAAAACTCAGCAGTCCAGATTCCTGATGTCAATTTGTTGGGCTCCATTGGGACTCTCAGGGCAGTGCAAGTTTGAGGTGGGGTCAGCTTTGTCCTTGGATACATCCTTTGATGTTTTGATTGTTTGAAGTCAGGTGCAGGCTGAGGCCCAGGGATCCCTGAGCACATACTCCGGCCCTTTTCCCTGGGAAAGAAAACTCAGCAGTCCAGGTTCCTGATGTCAGTTTGTAGGACACTCTTGGGACTGTCAGGGCAGCACAAGTTAGAGGTTGGGGCAGATGATGTCTGGCAGATATACTTCAATGCTCGTATTTGTTGCAGTCAGGCGCCAGCTCAGGGCCAGGGGGTCCTGTGCTCTAATTCCAGCGCTTTTCCCTGGGAAAGAAAACACACCAGTCCAGGTTCTTGATTTCAGTTTGTAGTGCTCCGTTGGGAATGTCAGGGCAGCGCAAGTTTGAGGTGGGGACAGCTTTTGTCAGGGATACATCTTTCAATGTTTGGATTTTTTGAAGTCAGGTGCCAGCTCAGGGGCAGGGATCTCTGTGCATATACTCTGGCCATTTACCCTGGGAAAGAAATATCACAGTCCAGTTTCTTGATGTCAGTTTGTAGTGCTCTTATGGGACTCTCAGGGCAGTGCAAGTTTGAGGTGGGGAGAACTTTGGTTTGGGATACATCCTTCGATGATTGGAGTTTTTCTAGTCCTGTGCCAGCTCATGCCCAGGAATCCCTGAGCACATACTCCGGCCCTTTTCCCTAGGAAAGAAAACTCACCAGTCCAGGTTCCTAATGTCAGTTTGCAGGGCTCTCTTGGGACTGTCAGGGCAGTAGAAGTTTGAGGTTGGAGAAGATGTTGTCTGGGTGATATCCTTCGATATTCGTATTTGTTGCAGTCAGGCGCTTGCCCAATGCCAGGGGGTCCAGTGCTGTAATTCCAGCTCTTTTCCCTGGGAAAGAAAACGCACCAGTCCAGGTTCCTGATGGCAGCTTGTAGTGCTCCCATGGGACTGTCAGGGCAGTGCATGTTTGAGGTGAGGACAGCTTTGTTCTGGCATACATCCTTCGATGTTTGGATTTTTTGAAGCCAGGTGCCAGCTCAGGGCCAGGAGCCCCTGGGCACATACTCCTGCTCTTTTCCCTGGGAAAGAAAACTCATCAGTCCTGGTTTATGATGTCAGTTTGTATGGCTCCATTGGGACTATCAGTGCAGTACAAGTTTGAGGTGGGGGCAGATGGGGTCTTGAAGACATCTTTGATGTTCTTGTATGTTGCAGTCAGGCGCCTGCCCAAGGCCAGGCGGACCTTTGCTCTAATTCCAGCCCTTTTCCCTGAAAAGGAAACTCACCAGTCCAGGTTCCTGATGTCAGTTTGTAGGGCTCCCTTGGGACTCTCAGGGCAGCGCAAGTTTGAGGTGGGGGCAGATGAAGTCTCGGAGATATCCTTTGATGTTCTTATGTGTTGCAGTCAGGCGCCTGCCCAAGGCCAGGGGGACCTTTGTTCTAATTCCAGCCTTTTTCTATGAAAAGGAAACTCACCAGGCCAGGTTCCTGATGTCAGTTTCTAGGGAACCATTGGAACTGTCAGGGCAGCGCAAGTTTGAGGCGGGGACAGCTTTGTTCTGGGATGCATCCTTTGATGTTTGGAGTTTCTGGAGTGAGGTGCCAGCTCAGGGCTTGGGGCACCTGGGCATATTTTCCAGCCTTTTCCCTGGAAAGAAAACTCACCAGTCCAGGTTCCTGATGTCAGTTTGTAGGGCTCCCTTGGGACTCTCAGGGCAGCGCAAGTTTGAGGTGGGGGCAGATAAAGTCTCGGAGATATCCTTTGATGTTCTTATGAGTTGCAGTCAGGCGCCTGCCCAAGGCCAGGTGGACCTTTGCACTAATTCCAGCCCTTTTCCCTGAAAAGGAAACTCACCAGTCCAGGTTCCTGATGTCAGTTTGTAGGGCTCCCTTGGGACTCTCAGGGCAGTGCAAGTTTGAGGTGGGGGCAGATGAAGTCTCGGAGATATCCTTTGATGTTCTTATTTTTGCAGTCAGGTGCCCACCCGTGGTCAGGGGATCTGTGCGCCAGTTCCAGACTTTTTCCCTGGGAAAGAAAGCTCACCAGTGCAGGTTCCTGATGTCAGTTTGTAGGGCTCCCTTGGCACTCTCAGGGCAGCACAAGTTACATGTTGGGGCAGATGAAGTCCCGGAGATATCCTTGGATGTTCTTATGTGTTGCAGTCAGGTGCCTGCCCAAGGCCAGGGGGACCTTTGTTCTAATTCCAGCCTTTTTCCCTGAAAAGGAAACTCACCAGGCCAGGTTCCTGATGTCAGTTTCTAGGGAACCATTGGAACTGTCAGGGCAGGGCAAGTTTGAGGCGGGGACAGATTTGTTCTGGGATGCATCCTTCGATGTTTGGAGTTTTTGGAGTGAGGCGCCAGCTCAGGGCCAGGGGCCCCTGGGCATATTTCCCAGCCTTTTCCCTGGAAAGAAAACTCACCAATCAAGGTTCCTGATGTCAGTTTGTAGGGCTCCCTTGGGACTCTCAGGACAGCGCAAGTTTGAGGAGGGGGCAGATGAAGTCTCGGAGATATCCTTTGATGTTCTTATTTTTGCAGTCAGGCGCCCACCCAGGGTCAGGGGACCTGTGCGCCAATTCCAGACTTTTTCCCTGGGAAAGAAAGCTCACCCGTCCAGGTTCCTGATCTCAGTTTGTAGGGATTCCTTGTGTCTATCAGGGCAACACAGGTTTGAGGTGGGGACAGCTTTGTTCTGGGATGCATCCTTCGATGTTTGGAGTTTTTGGAGTGAGGCGCCAGCTCAGGTCCTGGGGCACCTGGAAATATTTTCCAGCCTTTTCCCTGGAAAGAAAACTCACCAGTCCAGGTTCCTGATGTCAGTTTGTAGGGCTCCCTTGGGACTCTCAGGGCAGCGCAAGTTTTAGGTGGGGGCAGATGAAGTCTCGGAGATATCCTTTGATATTCTTATGTGTTGCAGTCAGGCGCCTGCCCAAGGCCAGGGGGACCTTTGCTCTAATTCCGGCCCTTTTCCCTGAAAAGGAAACTCACCAGTCCAGGTTCCTGATGTCAGTTTGTAGGTCTCCCTTGGGACTCTCAGGGCAGCGCAAGTTTGAGGTGGGGACAGCTTTGTTCTGGGATGCATCCTTCAATGTTTGGAGTTTTTGGAGTGAGGCGCCAGCTCAGGGCCAGGGGCCCCTGGGCACATTTCCCAGCCTTTTCCCTGGAAAGAAAACTCACCAGTCCAGGTTCCTGATGTCAGTTTGAAGGGCTCCCTTGGGACTCTCGGGGCAACACAAGTTTGAGGTGGGGGCAGATGAAGTCTCGGAGATATCCTTTGATGTTCTTATTTTTGCAGTCAGGCGCCCACTCGGGGTCAGGGGACCGTGTGCGCCAATTCCAGACTTTTTCCCTGGGAAAGAAAGCTCACCCGTCCAGGTTCCTGATGTCAGTTTGTAGGTCTGCCTTGGCACGGTACGGGCAGCACAAGTTTGAGGTGGGGACAACTTCGTTCTGGGGGATATTCTTTGATGTTCCTATTTGTTGCAGTCAGACTCCTACCCGGGGTCAGGGGACCTGTGCGCAAATTCCAGCCTTTTTCCTGAAAAGGTAACATAGCAGTCCAGGTTCCTGATGTCAGTTTCTAGGGAACCATTGGGACTGCCAGGGCAGCGCAAGTTTGAGGTGGGGACAGCTTTGTTCTGGGATGCATCCTTCGATGTTTTGACTGTTTGCATTCAGGTGCCCATCCAGGGCCGGGGGACCCTGGGCACATTTCCCAGACTTTTCCCTGGAAAGAAAACTCACCAGTCCAGGTTCCTGATGTCTGTTTCTAGGGAACCATTGAAATTGTCAGGGCATCGCAAGTTTGAGGTGGGGACAGCTTTGTTCTGGGATGCATCCTTCGATGTTTTGACTGTTTGCATTCAGGTGCCCATCCAGGGCCGGGGGCCCCTGGGCACATTTCCCAGCCTTTTCCCTGGAAAGAAAACTCACCAGGCCAGGTTCCTGATGTCAGTTTGTAGGGCTCCCTTGGCACTGTACTGGCAGCACAAGTTTGAGGCGGGGACAGCTTTGTTCTGGGATGCATCCTTCGATGTTTGGAGTTTTTGGAGTGAGGCGCCAGCTCAGGGCCAGGGGCCCCTGGGCACATTTCCCAGCCTTTTCCCTGGAAAGAAAACTTACCAGTCCAGGTTCCTGATGTCAGTTTGTAGGGCTCCCTTGGGACTCTCAGGGCAGCGCAAGTTTGATTTTGGGGCAGATGAAGTCTCGAAGAAATCCTTTGATGTTCTTATGTGTTGCAGTCAGGCGCCTGCCCAAGGCCAGGGGGACCTTTGTTCTAATTCCAGCCTTTTTCCCTGAAAAGGAAACTCACCAGGCCAGGTTCCTGATGTCAGTTTCTAGGGAACCATTGGAACTGTCAGGGCAGCGCAAGTTTGAGGCGGGGACAGCTTTGTTCTGGGATGCATTCTTTGATGTTTGGAGTTTCTGGAGTGAGGTGCCAGCTCAGGGCCTGGGGCACCTGGGCATATTTTCCAGCTTTTTCCCTGGAAAGAAAACTCACCAGTCCAGGTTCCTGATGTCAGTTTGTAGGGCTACCTTGGGACTCTCAGGGCAGTGGAAGTTTGAGGTGGGGGCAGATGAAGTCTCGGAGATATCCTTTGATGTTCTTATTTTTGCAGTCAGGCGCCCACCCGGGGTCAGGGGATCCGTGCGCCAGTTCCAGACTTTTTCCCTGGCAAAGAAAGCTCACCAGTGCAGGTTCCTGATGTCAGTTTGTAGGGCTCCCTTGGCACTCTCAAGGCAGCACAAGTTACATGTTGGGGCAGATGAAGTCCCAGAGATATCCTTTGATGTTCTTATGTGTTACAGTCAGGTGCCTGCCCAAGGCCAGGGGGACCTTTGTTCTAATTCCAGCCTTTTTCCCTGAAAAGGAAACTCACCAGGCCAGGTTCCTGATGTCAGTTTATAGGGAACCATTGGAATTGTCAGGGCAGCGCAAGTTTGAGGCGGGGACAGCTTTGTTCTGGGATGCATCCTTCGATGTTTGGAGTTTTTGGAGTGAGGCGCCAGCTCAGGGCCAGGAGCCCCTGGGCATATTTCCCAGCCTTTTCCCTGGAAAGAAAACTCACCAGTCCAGGTTCCTGATGTCAGTTTGTATGTCTCCCTTGGCACTGTACTGGCAGCACAAATTTGAGGTGGGGACAGCTTTGTTCTGGGATGCATCCTTCGATATTTGGAGTTTTTGGAGTGAGGGGCCAGCTCAGGGCCTGGGGCACCTGGGCACATTTCCCAGCCTTTTCCCTGGAAAGAAAACTCACCAGTCCAGGTTCCTGATGTCAGTTTGTAGGGAACCATTGGGACTGCCAGGGCAGCGCAAGTTTTAGGTGGGGGCAGATGAAGTCTCGGAGATATCCTTTGATATTCTTATGTGTTGCAGTCAGGCGCCTGCCCAAGGCCAGGGGGACCTTTGCTCTAATTCCGGCCCTTTTCCCTGAAAAGGAAACTCACCAGTCCAGGTTCCTGATGTCAGTTTGTAGGTCTCCCTTGGGACTCTCAGGGCAGCGCAAGTTTGAGGTGGGGACAGCTTTGTTCTGGGATGCATCCTTCAATGTTTGGAGTTTTTGGAGTGAGGCGCCAGCTCAGGGCCAGGGGCCCCTGGGCACATTTCCCAGCCTTTTCCCTGGAAAGAAAACTCACCAGTCCAGGTTCCTGATGTCAGTTTGAAGGGCTCCCTTGGGACTCTCGGGGCAACACAAGTTTGAGGTGGGGGCAGATGAAGTCTCGGAGATATCCTTTGATGTTCTTATTTTTGCAGTCAGGCGCCCACTCGGGGTCAGGGGACCGTGTGCGCCAATTCCAGACTTTTTCCCTGGGAAAGAAAGCTCACCCGTCCAGGTTCCTGATGTCAGTTTGTAGGTCTGCCTTGGCACGGTACGGGCAGCACAAGTTTGAGGTGGGGACAACTTCGTTCTGGGGGATATTCTTTGATGTTCCTATTTGTTGCAGTCAGACTCCTACACGGGGTCAGGGGACCTGTGCGCAAATTCCAGCCTTTTCTCTGAAAAGGTAACATAGCAGTCCAGGTTCCTGATGTCAGTTTCTAGGGAACCATTGGGACTGCCAGGGCAGCGCAAGTTTGAGGTGGGGACAGCTTTGTTCTGGGATGCATCCTTCGATGTTTTGACTGTTTGCATTCAGGTGCCCACCCAGGGCCGGGGGACACTGGGCACATTTCCCAGACTTTTCCCTGGAAAGAAAACTCACCAGTCCAGGTTCCTGATGTCAGTTTCTAGGGAACCATTGAAACTGTCAGGGCATCGCAAGTTTGAGGCGGGGACAGATTTGTTCTGGGATGCATCCTTCGATGTTTGGAGTTTTTGGAGTGAGGCGCCAGCTCAGGGCCAGGGGCCCCTGGGCATATTTCCCAGCCTTTTCCCTGGAAAGAAAACTCACCAGTCCAGGTTCCTGATGTCAGTTTGTAGGGCTCCCTTGGGACTCTCAGGGCAGCGCAAGTTTGAGGTGGGGGCAGATGAAGTCTCGGAGATATCCTTTGATGTTCTTATTTTTGCAGTCAGGCGCCCAGCCGGGGTCAGGGGACCTGTGCGCCAATTCCAGACTTTTTCCCTGGGAAAGAAAGCTCACCCGTCCAGGTTCCTGATGTCAGTTTGTAGGTCTGCCTTGGCACGGTACGGGCAGCACAAGTTTGAGGTGGGGACAACTTCTTTCTGGGAGATATTCTTTGATGTTCCTATTTGTTGCAGGCAGACTCCCACCCGGGGTCAGGGGACCTGTGCGCAAATTCCAGCCTTTTCCCTGAAAAGGTAACATAGCAGTCCACGTTCCTGATGTCAGTTTCTAGGGAAGCATTGGGACTGCCAGGGCAGCGCAAGTTTGAGGTGGGGACAGCTTTGTTCTGGGATGCATCCTTCGATGTTTTGATTTTTTGCATTCAGGTGCCCACCCAGGGCCGGGGGCCCCCGGGCACATTTCCCAGACTTTTCCCTGGAAAGAAAACTCACCAGGCCAGGTTGCTGATGTCAGTTTGTAGGTCTCCCTTGGCACTGTACTGGCAGCACAAATTTGAGGTGGGGACAGCTTTGTTCTGGGATGCATCCTTCGATATTTGGAGTTTTTGGAGTGAGGGGCCAGCTCAGGGCCTGGGGCACCTGGGCACATTTCCCAGCCTTTTCCCTGGAAAGAAAACTCACCAGTCCAGGTTCCTGATGTCAGTTTGTAGGGCTCCCTTGGGACTCTCAGGGCAGCGCAAGTTTTAGGTGGGGGCAGATGAAGTCTCGGAGATATCCTTTGATATTCTTATGTGTTGCAGTCAGGCGCCTGCCCAAGGCCAGGGGGACCTTTGCTCTAATTCCGGCCCTTTTCCCTGAAAAGGAAACTCACCAGTCCAGGTTCCTGATGTCAGTTTGTAGGTCTCCCTTGGGACTCTCAGGGCAGCGCAAGTTTGAGGTGGGGACAGCTTTGTTCTGGGATGCATCCTTCAATGTTTGGAGTTTTTGGAGTGAGGCGCCAGCTCAGGGCCAGGGGCCCCTGGGCACATTTCCCAGCCTTTTCCCTGGAAAGAAAACTCACCAGTCCAGGTTCCTGATGTCAGTTTGAAGGGCTCCCTTGGGACTCTCGGGGCAACACAAGTTTGAGGTGGGGGCAGATGAAGTCTCGGAGATATCCTTTGATGTTCTTATTTTTGCAGTCAGGCGCCCACTCGGGGTCAGGGGACCGTGTGCGCCAATTCCAGACTTTTTCCCTGGGAAAGAAAGCTCACCCGTCCAGGTTCCTGATGTCAGTTTGTAGGTCTGCCTTGGCACGGTACGGGCAGCACAAGTTTGAGGTGGGGACAACTTCGTTCTGGGGGATATTCTTTGATGTTCCTATTTGTTGCAGTCAGACTCCTACCCGGGGTCAGGGGACCTGTGCGCAAATTCCAGCCTTTTCTCTGAAAAGGTAACATAGCAGTCCAGGTTCCTGATGTCAGTTTCTAGGGAACCATTGGGACTGCCAGGGCAGCGCAAGTTTGAGGTGGGGACAGCTTTGTTCTGGGATGCATCCTTCGATGTTTTGACTGTTTGCATTCAGGTGCCCATCCAGGGCCGGGGGACCCTGGGCACATTTCCCAGACTTTTCCCTGGAAAGAAAACTCACCAGTCCAGGTTCCTGATGTCAGTTTCTAGGGAACCATTGAAACTGTCAGGGCATCGCAAGTTTGAGGCGGGGACAGATTTGTTCTGGGATGCATCCTTCGATGTTTGGAGTTTTTGGAGTGAGGCGCCAGCTCAGGGCCAGGGGCCCCTGGGCATATTTCCCAGCCTTTTCCCTGGAAAGAAAACTCACCAGTCCAGGTTCCTGATGTCAGTTTGTAGGGCTCCCTTGGGACTCTCAGGACAGCGCAAGTTTGAGGTGGGGGCAGATGAAGTCTCGGAGATATCCTTTGATGTTCTTATTTTTGCAGTCAGGCGCCCAGCCGGGGTCAGGGGACCTGTGCGCCAATTCCAGACTTTTTCCCTGGGAAAGAAAGCTCACCCGTCCAGGTTCCTGATGTCAGTTTGTAGGTCTGCCTTGGCACGGTACGGGCAGCACAAGTTTGAGGTGGGGACAACTTCTTTCTGGGAGATATTCTTTGATGTTCCTATTTGTTGCAGTCAGACTCCCACCCGGGGTCAGGGGACCTGTGCGCAAATTCCAGCCTTTTCCCTGAAAAGGTAACATAGCAGTCCACGTTCCTGATGTCAGTTTCTAGGGAAGCATTGGGACTGCCAGGGCAGCGCAAGTTTGAGGTGGGGACAGCTTTGTTCTGGGATGCATCCTTCGATGTTTTGATTTTTTGCATTCAGGTGCCCACCCAGGGCCGGGGGCCCCCGGGCACATTTCCCAGACTTTTCCCTGGAAAGAAAGCTCACCAGGCCAGGTTGCTGATGTCAGTTTGTAGGTCTCCCTTGGCACTGTACTGGCAGCACAAATTTGAGGTGGGGACAGCTTTGTTCTGGGATGCATCCTTCGATATTTGGAGTTTTTGGAGTGAGGGGCCAGCTCAGGGCCTGGGGCACCTGGGCATATTTCCCAGCCTTTTCCCTGGAAAGAAAACTCACCAGTCCAGGTTCCTAATGTCAGTTTGTAGGGCTCCCTTGGGACTCTCAGGGCAGCGCAAGTTTGAGGTGGGGGCAGATGAAGTCTCGGAGATATCCTTTGATGTTCTTATTTTTGCAGTCAGGCGCCCAGCCGGGGTCAGGGGACCTGTGCGCCAATTCCAGACTTTTTCCCTGGGAAAGAAAGCTCACCAGTGCAGGTTCCTGATGTCAGTTTGTAGGTCTCCCTTGGCACGGGACGGGCAGCACAAGTTTGAGGTGGGGACAACTTCGTTCTGGGAGATATTCTTTGATGTTCCTATTTGTTGCAGGCAGACTCCCACCCGGGGTCAGGGGACCTGAGCGCAAATTCCAGCCTTTTCCCTGGGAAAGGAAACATAGCAGTCCAGGCTCCTGATGTCAGTTTCTAGGGAAGCATTGGGACTGCCAGGGCAGCGCAAGTTTGAGGTGGGGGCAGATGAAGTCACGGAGATATCCTTTGATGTTCTTATGAGTTGCAGTCAGGCGCCTGCCCAAGGCCAGGGGGACCTTTGCTCTAATTCCAGCCCTTTTCCCTGAAAAGGAAACTCACCAGTCCAGGATCCTGATGTCAGTTTGTAGGGCTCCCTTGGGACTGTCAGGGCAGCACAAGTTTGAGGCCGGGACAGCTTTGTTCTGGGATGCATCCTTTGATGTTTGGAGGTTTTGGAGTGAGGTGCCAGCTCAGGGCCTGGGGCACCTGGGCACATTTCCCAGCCTTTTCCCGGGAAAGAAAACTCACCAGTCCAGGTTCCTGATGTCAGTTCGTAGGGCTCCCTTGGGACTCTCAGGGCAGCACAAGTTTGAGGTGGGGGCAGATGAAGTCTCGGGGATATCCTTTGATGTTCTTATGAGTTGCAGTGAGGCGCCTGCCCAAGTCCAGGTGGACCTTTGCTCTAATTCCAGCCCTTTTCCCTGAAAAGGAAACTCACAAGTCCAGGTTCCTGATGTCTGTTTGTAGGGCTTCCTCGGGACTCTCAGGGCAGCGCAAGTTTGAGGTGGAGACAGCTTTGTTCTGGGATGCATCCTTCGATGTTTTGATTTTTTGCATTCAGGTGCCCACCCAGGGCCGGGGGCCCTTGGGCACATTTCCCAGCCGTTTCCCTGGAAAGAAAACTCACCAGTCCATGTTCCTAATGTCAGTTTGTAGGTCTCCCTTGGCACTGTACTGGCAACACAAGTTTGAGGTGGGGACAGCTTTGTTCTGGGATGCATCCTTCGATGTTTTGACTTTTTGCATTCAGGTGCCCACCCAGGGCCGGGGGCCCCTGGGCACATTTCCCAGCCTTTTCCCTGGAAAGAAAACTCACCAGTCCAGGTTCCTGATGTCGGTTTGTAGGGCTCCCTTGGGACTCTCAGGGCAGCGCAAGTTTGAGGTGGGGGCAGATGAAGTCTCGGAGATATCCTTTGATGTTCTTATGAGTTGCAGTCAGGCGCCTGCCCAAGGCCAGGGGGATCTTTGCTCTAATTACAGCCCTTTTCCCTGAAAAGGAAACTCACAAGTCCAGGAACCTGATGTCAGTTTGTAGGGCTCCCTTGGGACTCTCAGGGCAGCACAAGTTACATTTTGGGGCAGATGAAGTCCCGGAGATATCCTTTGATGTTCTTATGTGTTGCAGTCAGGTGCCTGCCCAAGGCCAGGGGGACCTTTGTTCTAATTCCAGCCTTTTTCCCTGAAAAGGAAACTCACCAGGCCAGGTTCCTGATGTCAGTTTCTATGGAACCATTGGAACTGTCAGGGCAGCGCAAGTTTGAGGCGGGGACAGCTTTGTTCTGGGATGCATCCTTTGATGTTTGGAGTTTCTGGAGTGAGGTGCCAGCTCAGGGCCTGAGGCACCTGGGCATATTTTCCAGCCTTTTCCCTGGAAAGAAAACTCACCAGTCCAGGTTCCTGATATCAGTTTGTAGGGCTCCCTTGGGACTCTCAGGGCAGCGCAAGTTTGAGGTGGGGGCAGATGAAGTCTCGGAGATATCCTTTGATGTTCTTATGAGTTGCAGTCAGGCGCCTGCCCAAGGCCAGGGGGACCTTTGCTCTAATTCCAGCCCTTTTCCCTGAAAAGGAAACTCACCAGTCCAGGTTCCTGATGTCAGTCTGTAGGGCTTCCTTGGGACTCTCAGGGCAGTGCAAGTTTGAGGTGGGGACAGCTTTGTTCTGGGATGCATCCTTCGATGTTTGTAGTTTTTGCATTCAGGTGCTAGCTCAGGGCCAGGGGCCCCTGGGCACATACTTTGGCCATTTTCCCGGGGAAAGAAAACTCACGAGTTCAGGTTCCTGATGTCAGTTTGTAGGTCTCCCTTGGCACTGTAGTGGCAGCACAAATTTGAGGTGGGGACAGCTTTGTTCTGGGAGATATTCTTTGATGTTCCTATTTGTTGCAGTCAGCCTTCCACCCGGGGTCAGGGGGTCCTGTGCGCTAATTCCAGCCCTTTTCCCTGGAAAGAAAACTCACCAGTCCAGGTTCCTAATGTCAGTTTGTAGGGCTCCCTTGGGACTCTCAGGGCAGTGCAAGTTTGAGGTGGGGGCAGATGAAGTCTCGGAGATATCCTTTGATGTTCTTATTTTTGCAGTCAGGCGCCCACCCGGGGTCAGGGGACCGTGTGCGCCAATTCCAGACTTTTTCCCTGGGAAAGAAAGCTCACCCGTCCAGGTTCCTGATGTCAGTTTGTAGGTCTGCCTTGGCACGGTACGGGCAGCACAAGTTTGAGGTGGGGACAACTTCGTCCTGGGGGATATTCTTTGATGTTCCTATTTGTTGCAGTCAGACTCCTACCCGGGGTCAGGGGACCTGAGCGCAAATTCCAGCCTTTTCCCTGAAAAGGTAACATAGCAGTCCAGGTTCCTGATGTCAGTTTCTAGGGAAGCATTGGGACTGTCAGGGCAGCGCAACTTTGAGGTGGGGACAGCTTTGTTCTGGGATGCATCCTTCGATGTTTTGATTTTTTGCATTCAGGTGCCCACCCAGGGCCGGGGGCCCCCGGGCACATTTCCCAGACTTTTCCCTGGAAAGAAAACTCACCAGGCCAGGTTGCTGATGTCAGTTTGTAGGTCTCCCTTGGCACTGTACTGGCAGCACAAATTTGAGGTGGGGACAGCTTTGTTCTGGGATGCATCCTTCGATATTTGGAGTTTTTGGAGTGAGGGGCCAGCTCAGGGCCAGGGGCCCCTGGGCACATTTCCCAGCCTTTTCCCTGGAAAGAAAACTCACCAGTCCAGGTTCCTGATGTCAGTTTGTAGGGCTCCCTTGGGACTCTCAGGGCAGCGCAAGTTTGAGGTGGGGGCAGATGAAGTCTCTAAGATATCCTTTGATGTTCTTATATGTTACAGTCAGGCGCCTGCCCAAGGCCAGGGGGACCTTTGCTCTAATTCCAGCCCTTTTCCCTGAAAAGGAAACTCACCAGTCCAGGTTCCTGATGTCAGTTTGTAGGTCTCCCTTGGGACTCTCAGGGCAGCGCAAGTTTGAGGTGGGGACAGCTTTGTTCTGGGATGCATCCTTCAATGTTTGGAGTTTTTGGAGTGAGGCGCCAGCTCAGGGCCAGGGGCCCCTGGGCACATTTCCCAGCCTTTTCCCTGGAAAGAAAACTCACCAGTCCAGGTTCCTGATGTCAGTTTGTAGGGCTCCCTTGGCACTGTACTGGCAGCACAAATTTGAGGTGGAGACAGCTTTGTTCTGGGATGCATCCTTCGATGTTTGGAGTTTTTGCATTCAGGTGCCCACCCAGGGCCGGGGGCCCTTGGGCACATTTCCCAGCCGTTTCCCTGGAAAGAAAACTCACCAGTCCATGTTCCTAATGTCAGTTTGTAGGTCTCCCTTGGCACTGTACTGGCAACACAAGTTTGAGGTGGGGACAGCTTTGTTCTGGGATGCATCCTTCGATGTTTTGACTTTTTGCATTCAGGTGCCCACCCAGGGCCGGGGGCCCCTGGGCACATTTCCCAGCCTTTTCCCTGGAAAGAAAACTCACCAGTCCAGGTTCCTGATGTCGGTTTGTAGGGCTCCCTTGGGACTCTCAGGGCAGCGCAAGTTTGAGGTGGGGGCAGATGAAGTCTCGGAGATATCCTTTGATGTTCTTATGAGTTGCAGTCAGGCGCCTGCCCAAGGCCAGGGGGATCTTTGCTCTAATTACAGCCCTTTTCCCTGAAAAGGAAACTCACCAGTCCAGGATCCTGATGTCAGTTTGTAGGGCTCCCTTGGGACTCTCAGGGCAGCACAAGTTACATTTTGGGGCAGATGAAGTCCCGGAGATATCCTTTGATGTTCTTATGTGTTGCAGTCAGGTGCCTGCCCAAGGCCAGGGGGACCTTTGTTCCAATTCCAGCCTTTTTCCCTGAAAAGGAAACTCACCAGGCCAGGTTCCTGATGTCAGTTTCTATGGAACCATTGGAACTGTCAGGGCAGCGCAAGTTTGAGGCGGGGACAGCTTTGTTCTGGGATGCATCCTTTGATGTTTTGAGTTTCTGGAGTGAGGTGCCAGCTCAGGGCCTGGGGCACCTGGGCATATTTTCCAGCCTTTTCCCTGGAAAGAAAACTCACCAGTCCAGGTTCCTGATATCAGTTTGTAGGGCTTCCTTGGGACTCTCAGGGCAGTGCAAGTTTGAGGTGGGGACAGCTTTGTTCTGGGATGCATCCTTCGATGTTTGTAGTTTTTGCATTCAGGTGCTATCTCAGGGCCAGGGGCCCCTGGGCACATACTTTGGCCATTTTCCCGGGGAAAGAAAACTCACGAGTTCAGGTTCCTGATGTCAGTTTGTAGGTCTCCCTTGGCACTGTAGTGGCAGCACAAATTTGAGGTGGGGACAGCTTTGTTCTGGGAGATATTCTTTGATGTTCCTATTTGTTGCAGTCAGCCTTCCACCCGGGGTCAGGGGGTCCTGTGCGCTAATTCCAGCCCTTTTCCCTGGAAAGAAAACTCACCAGTCCAGGTTCCTGATGTCAGTTTCTAGGGAACCATTGGAACTGTCAGGGCAGCGCAAGTTTGAGGCGGGGACAGATTTGTTCTGGGATGCATCCTTCGATGTTTGGAGTTTTTGGAGTGAGGCGCCAGCTCAGGGCCTGGGGCACCTGGAAATATTTTCCAGCCTTTTCCCTGGAAAGAACACTCACCAGTCCAGGTTCCTAATGTCAGTTTGTAAGGCTCCCTTGGGACTCTCAGGGCAGCGCAAGTTTGAGGTGGAGGCAGATGAAGTCTTGAAGATATCCTTTGATGTTCTTATGTGTTGCAGTCAGGCGCCCAGCCGGGGTCAGGGGACCTGTGCGCCAATTCCCGACTTTTTCCCTGGGAAAGAAAGCTCACCCGTCCAGGTTCCTGATGTCAGTTTGTAGGTCTGCCTTGGCACGGTACGGGCAGCACAAGTTTGAGGTGGGGACAACTTCTTTCTGGGAGATATTCTTTGATGTTCCTATTTGTTGCAGTCAGACTCCCACCCGGGATCAGGGGACCTGAGCGCAAATTCCAGCCTTTTCCCTGAAAAGGTAACATAGCAGTCCAGGTTCCTGATGTCAGTTTCTAGGGAAGCATTGGGACTGTCAGGGCAGCGCAAGTTTGAGGTGGGGACAGCTTTGTTCTGGGATGCATCCTTCGATGTTTTGATTTTTTGCATTCAGGTGCCCACCCAGGGCCGGGGGCCCCTGGGCACATTTCCCAGCCTTTTCCCTGGAAAGAAAACTCACCAGGCCAGGTTGCTGATGTCAGTTTGTAGGTCTCCCTTGGCACTGTACTGGCAGCACAAATTTGAGGTGGGGACAGCTTTGTTCTGGGATGCATCCTTCGATATTTGGAGTTTTTGGAGTGAGGGGCCAGCTCAGGGCCTGGGGCACCTGGGCACATTTCCCAGCCTTTTCCCTGGAAAGAAAACTCACCAGTCCAGGTTCCTGATGTCAGTTTGTAGGGCTCCCTTGGGACTCTCAGGGAAGCGCAAGTTTGAGGTGGGGGCAGATGAAGTCTCTAAGATATCCTTTGATGTTCTTATATGTTACAGTCAGGCGCCTGCCCAAGGCCAGGGGGACCTTTGCTCCAATTCCAGCCCTTTTCCCTGAAAAGGAAACTCACCAGTCCAGGTTCCTGATGTCAGTTTGTAGGTCTCCCTTGGGACTCTCAGGGCAGCGCAAGTTTGAGGTGGGGACAGCTTTGTTCTGGGATGCATCCTTCAATGTTTGGAGTTTTTGGAGTGAGGCGCCAGCTCAGGGCCAGGGGCCCCTGGGCACATTTCCCAGCCTTTTCCCTGGAAAGAAAACTCACCAGTCCAGGTTCCTGATGTCAGTTTGTACGGCTCCCTTGGGACTGTCAGGGCGGCGCAAGTTTGAGGTGGGGGCAGATGAAGTCTCGGAGATATCCTTTGATGTTCTTATTTTTGCAGTCAGGCGCCCAGCCGGGGTCAGGGGACCTGTGCGCCAATTCCAGACTTTTTCCCTGGGAAAGAAAGCTCACCAGTGCAGGTTCCTGATGTCAGTTTGTAGGTCTCCCTTGGCACGGTACGGGCAGCACAAGTTTGAGGTGGGGACAACTTCTTTCTGGGAGATATTCTTTGATGTTCCTATTTGTTGCAGGCAGACTCCCACCCGGGGTCAGGGGACCTGAGCGCAAATTCCAGCCTTTTCCCTGGGAAAGGAAACATAGCAGTCCAGGTTCCTGATGTCAGTTTCTAGGGAACCATTGGGACTGTCAGGGCAGCGCAAGTTTGAGGTGGGGGCAGATGAAGTCTCGGAGATATCCTTTGATGTTCTTATGAGTTGCAGTCAGGCCCCTGCCCAAGGCCAGGGGGACCTTTGCTCTAATTCCAGCCCTTTTCCCTGAAAAGGAAACTCACCAGTCCAGGATCCTGATGTCAGTTTGTAGGGCTCCCTTGGGACTGTCAGGGCAGCACAAGTTTGAGGCCGGGACAGCTTTGTTCTGGGATGCATCCTTTGATGTTTGGAGGTTTTGGAGTGAGGTGCCAGCTCAGGGCCTGGGGCACCTGGGCACATTTCCCAGCCTTTTCCCTGGAAAGAAAACTCACCAGTCCAGGTTCCTGATGTCAGTTCGTAGGGCTCCCTTGGGACTCTCAGGGCAGCACAAGTTTGAGGTGGGGGCAGATGAAGTCTCGGGGATATCCTTTGATGTTCTTATGAGTTGCAGTGAGGCGCCTGCCCAAGGCCAGTGGGACGTTTGCTCTAATTCCAGCCCTTTTCCCTGAAAAGGAAACTCACAAGTCCAGGTTCCTGATGTCTGTTTGTAGGGCTTCCTCGGGACTCTCAGGGCAGCGCAAGTTTGAGGTGGGGGCAGATGAAGTCTCGGAGATATCCTTTGATGTTCTTATGAGTTGCAGTCAGGCGCCTGCCCAAGGCCAGGGGGACCTTTGCTCTAATTACAGCCCTTTTCCCTGAAAAGGAAACTCACCAGTCCAGGATCCTGATGTCAGTTTGTAGGGCTCCCTTGGGACTCTCAGGGCAGCACAAGTTACATTTTGGGGCAGATGAAGTCCCGGAGATATCCTTTGATGTTCTTATGTGTTGCTGTCAGGTGCCTGCCCAAGGCCAGGGGGACCTTTGTTCTAATTCCAGCCTTTTTCCCTGAAAAGGAAACTCACCAGGCCAGGTTCCTGATGTCAGTTTCTAGGGAACCATTGGAACTGTCAGGGCAGCGCAAGTTTGAGGCGGGGACAGCTTTGTTCTGGGATGCATCCTTTGATGTTTGGAGTTTTTGGAGTGAGGTGCCAGCTCAGGGCCTGGGGCACCTGGGCATATTTTCCAGCCTTTTCCCTGGAAAGAAAACTCACCAGTCCAGGTTCCTGATATCAGTTTGTAGGGCTCCCTTGGGACTCTCAGGGCAGCGCAAGTTTGAGGTGGGGGCAGATGAAGTCTCGGAGATATCCTTTGATGTTCTTATGAGTTGCAGTCAGGCGCCTGCCCAAGGCCAGGGGGACCTTTGCTCTAATTCCAGCCCTTTTCCCTGAAAAGGAAACTCACCAGTCCAGGTTCCTGATGTCAGTCTGTAGGGCTTCCTTGGGACTCTCAGGGCAGTGCAAGTTTGAGGTGGGGACAGCTTTGTTCTGGGATGCATCCTTCGATGTTTGTAGTTTTTGCATTCAGGCGCTAGCTCAGGGCCAGGGGCCCCTGGGCACATACTTTGGCCATTTTCCCGGGGAAAGAAAACTCACGAGTTCAGGTTCCTGATGTCAGTTTGTAGGTCTCCCTTGGCACTGTAGTGGCAGCACAAATTTGAGGTGGGGACAGCTTTGTTCTGGGAGATATTCTTTGATGTTCCTATTTGTTGCAGTCAGCCTTCCACCCGGGGTCAGGGGGTCCTGTGCGCTAATTCTAGCCCTTTTCCCTGGAAAGAAAACTCACCAGTCCAGGTTCCTAATGTCAGTTTCTAGGGCTCCCTTGGGACTCTCAGGGCAGTGCAAGTTTGAGGTGGGGGCAGATGAAGTCTCGGAGATATCCTTTGATGTTCTTACTTTTGCAGTCAGGCGCCCACCCGGGGTCAGGGGACCGTGTGCGCCAATTCCAGACTTCTTCCCTGGGAAAGAAAGCTCACCCGTCCAGGTTCCTGATGTCAGTTTGTAGGTCTGCCTTGGCACGGTACGGGCAGCACAAGTTTGAGGTGGGGACAACTTCGTTCTGGGGGATATTCTTTGATGTTCCTATTTGTTGCAGTCAGACTCCTACCCGGGGTCAGGGGACCTGTGCGCAAATTCCAGCCTTTTCCCTGAAAAGGTAACATAGCAGTCCACGTTCCTGATGTCAGTTTCTAGGGAACCTTTGGGACTGCCAAGGCAGCGCAAGTTTGAGGTGGGGACAGCTTTGTTCTGGGATGCATCCTTCGATGTTTTGACTTTTTGCATTCAGGTGCCCACCCAGGGCCGGGGGACCCTGGGCACATTTCCCAGACTTTTCCCTGGAAAGAAAACTCACCAGTCCAGGTTCCTGATGTCAGTTTCTAGGGAACCATTGGAACTGTCAGGGCAGCGCAAGTTTGAGGCGGGGACAGATTTGTTCTGGGATGCATCCTTCGATGTTTGGAGTTTTTGGAGTGAGGCGCCAGCTCAGGGCCAGGGGCCCCTGGGCACATTTCCCAGCCTTTTCCCTGGAAAGAAAACTCACCAGTCCAGGTTCCTGATGTCAGTTTGTAGGGCTCCCTTGGGACTCTCAGGGCAGCGCAAGTTTGAGGTGGGGGCAGATGAAGTCTCGGAGATATCCTTTGATGTTCTTATGAGTTGCAGTCAGGCGCCTGCCCAAGGCCAGGGGGACCTTTGCTCTAATTACAGCCCTTTTCCCTGAAAAGGAAACTCACCAGTCCAGGATCCTGATGTCAGTTTGTAGGTCTGCCTTGGCACGGTACGGGCAGCACAAGTTTGAGGTGGGGACAACTTCGTTCTGGGGGATATTCTTTGATGTTCCTATTTGTTGCAGTCAGACTCCTACCCGGGGTCAGGGGACCTGTGCGCAAATTCCAGCCTTTTCCCTGAAAAGGTAACATAGCAGTCCAGGTTCCTGATGTCAGTTTCTAGGGAACCTTTGGGACTGCCAAGGCAGCGCAAGTTTGAGGTGGGGACAGCTTTGTTCTGGGATGCATCCTTTGATGTTTTGATTTTTTGCATTCACGTGCCCACCCAGGGCCGGGGGCCCTTGGGCACATTTCCCAGCCTTTTCCCTGGAAAGAAAACTCACCAGTCCATGTTCCTAATGTCAGTTTGTAGGTCTCCCTTGGCACTGTACTGGCAGCACAAGTTTGAGGTGGGGACAGCTTTGTTCTGGGATGCATCCTTCGATGTTTGGAGTTTTTGGAGTGAGGCGCCAGCTCAGGGCCAGGGGCCCCTGGGCACATTTCCCAGCCTTTTCCCTGGAAAGAAAACTCACCAGTCCAGGTTCCTGATGTCAGTTTGTAGGGCTCCCTTGGGACTCTCAGGGCAGCACAAGTTACATTTTGGGGCAGATGAAGTCTCGGAGATATCCTTTGATGTTCTTATGAGTTGCAGTCAGGCGCCTGCCCAAGGCCAGGGGGACCTTTGCTCTAATTACAGCCCTTTTCCCTGAAAAGGAAACTCACCAGTCCAAGTTCCTGATGTCAGTTTCTAGGGAACCATTGGAACTGTCAGGGCAGCGCAAGTTTGAGGCGGGGACAGCTTTGTTCTGGGATGCATCCTTTGATGTTTGGAGTTTCTGGAGTGAGGTGCCAGCTCAGGGCCTGGGGCACCTGGGCATATTTTCCAGCCTTTTCCCTGGAAAGAAAACTCACCAGTCCAGGTTCCTGATATCAGTTTGTAGGGCTCCCTTGGGACTCTCAGGGCAGCGCAAGTTTGAGGTGGGGGCAGATGAAGTCTCGGAGATATCCTTTGATGTTCTTATGAGTTGCAGTCAGGCGCCTGCCCAAGGCCAGGGGGACCTTTGCTCTAATTCCAGCCCTTTTCCCTGAAAAGGAAACTCACCAGTCCAGGTTCCTGATGTCAGTCTGTAGGGCTTCCTTGGGACTCTCAGGGCAGTGCAAGTTTGAGGTGGGGACAGCTTTGTTCTGGGATGCATCCTTCGATGTTTTGACTTTTTGCATTCAGGCGCTAGCTCAGGGCCAGGGGCCCCTGGGCACATACTTTGGCCATTTTCCCGGGGAAAGAAAACTCACGAGTTCAGGTTCCTGATGTCAGTTTGTAGGTCTCCCTTGGCACTGTAGTGGCAGCACAAATTTGAGGTGGGGACAGCTTTGTTCTGGGAGATATTCTTTGATGTTCCTATTTGTTGCAGTCAGCCTTCCACCCGGGGTCAGGGGGTCCTGTGCGCTAATTCCAGCCCTTTTCCCTGGAAAGAAAACTCACCAGTCCAGGTTCCTAATGTCAGTTTGTAGGGCTCCCTTAGGACTCTCAGGGCAGTGCAAGTTTGAGGTGGGGGCAGATGAAGTCTCGGAGATATCCTTTGATGTTCTTATTTTTGCAGTCAGGCGCCCACCCGGGGTCAGGGGACCGTGTGCGCCAATTCCAGACTTTTTCCCTGGGAAAGAAAGCTCACCCGTCCAGGTTCCTGATGTCAGTTTGTAGGTCTGCCTTGGCACGGTACGGGCAGCACAAGTTTGAGGTGGGGACAACTTCTTTCTGGGAGATATTCTTTGATGTTCCTATTTGTTGCAGTCAGACTCCTACCCGGGGTCTGGGGACCTGTGCGCAAATTCCAGCCTTTTCCCTGAAAAGGTAACATAGCAGTCCACGTTCCTGATGTCAGTTTCTAGGGAACCATTGGGACTGCCAGGGCAGCGCAAGTTTGATGTGGGGACAGCTTTGTTCTGGGATGCATCCTTCGATGTTTTGACTTTTTGCATTCAGGTGCCCACCCAGGGCCGGGGGACCCTGGGCACATTTCCCAGACTTTTCCCTGGAAAGAAAACTCACCAGTCCAGGTTCCTGATGTCAGTTTCTAGGGAACCATTGGAACTGTCAGGGCAGCACAAATTTGAGGTGGGGACAGATTTGTTCTGGGATGCATCCTTCGATGTTTGGAGTTTTTGGAGTGAGGCGCCAGCTCAGGGCCAGGGGCCCCTGGGCATATTTCCCAGCCTTTTCCCTGGAAAGAAAACTCACCAGTCCAGGTTCCTGATGTCAGTTTGTAGGGCTCCCTTGGGACTCTCAGGACAGCGCAAGTTTGAGGTGGGGGCAGATGAAGTCTCGGAGATATCCTTTGATGTTCCTATTTTTGCAGTCAGGCGCCCAGCCGGGGTCAGGGGACCTGTGCGCCAATTCCAGACTTTTTCCCTGGGAAAGAAAGCTCACCCGTCCAGGTTCATGATGTCAGTTTGTAGGTCTGCCTTGGCACGGGACAGGCAGCACAAGTTTGAGGTGGGGACAACTTCTTTCTGGGAGATATTCTTTGATGTTCCTATTTGTTGCAGTCAGACTCCCACCCGGGGTCAGGGGACCTGAGCGCAAATTCCAGCCTTTTCCCTGAAAAGGTAACATAGCAGTCCAGGTTCCTGATGTCAGTTTCTAGGGAAGCATTGGGACTGTCAGGGCAGCGCAAGTTTGAGGTGGGGACAGCTTTGTTCTGGGATGCATCCTTCGATGTTTTGATTTTTTGCATTCAGGTGCCCACCCAGGGCCGGGGGCCCCAGGGCACATTTCCCAGACTTTTCCCTGGAAAGAAAACTCACCAGTCCAGGTTCCTGATGTCAGTTTGTAGGGCTCCCTTGGGACTCTCAGGGCAGCACAAGTTTGAGGTGGGGGCAGATGAAGTCTCGGAGATATCCTTTGATGTTCTTATGAGTTGCAGTCAGGCGCCTGCCCAAGGCCAGGTGGACCTTTGCTCTAATTCCAGCCCTTTTCCCTGAAAAGGAAACTCACCAGTCTAGGTTCCTGATGTCAGTTTGTAGGGCTCCCTTGGGACTGTCAGGGCAGCACAAGTTTGAGGCCGGGACAGCTTTGTTCTGGGATGCATCCTTTGATGTTTGGAGGTTTTGGAGTGAGGTGCCAGCTCAGGGCCTGGGGCACCTGGGCACATTTCCCAGCCTTTTCCCTGGAAAGAAAACTCACCAGTCCAGGTTCCTGATGTCAGTTCGTAGGGCTCCCTTGGGACTCTCAGGGCAGCACAAGTTTGAGGTGGGGGCAGATGAAGTCTCGGGGATATCCTTTGATGTTCTTATGAGTTGCAGTGAGGCGCCTGCCCAAGGCCAGGGGGACCTTTGCTCTAATTCCAGCCCTTTTCCCTGAAAAGGAAACTCACAAGTCCAGGTTCCTGATGTCTGTTTGTATGGCTTCCTTGGGACTCTCAGGGCAGCGCAAGTTTGAGGTGGAGACAGCTTTGTTCTGGGATGCATCCTTCGATGATTTGATTTTTTGCATTCAGGTGCCCACCCAGGGCCGGGGGCCCTTGGGCACATTTCCCAGCCTTTTCCCTGGAAAGAAAACTCACCAGTCCATGTTCCTAATGTCAGTTTGTAGGTCGCCCTTGGCACTGTACTGGCAACACAAGTTTGAGGTGGGGACAGCTTTGTCCTGGGATGCATCTTTCGATGTTTTGACTTTTTGCATTCAGGTGCCCACCCAGGGCCGGGGGCCCCTGGGCACATTTCCCAGACTTTTCCCTGGAAAGAAAACTCACCAGTCCAGGTTCCTGATGTCAGTTTCTAGGGAACCATTGGAACTGTCAGGGCAGCGCAAGTTTGAGGCGGGGACAGATTTGTTCTGGGATGCATCCTTCGATGTTTGGAGTTTTTGGAGTGAGGCGCCAGCTCAGGGCCAGGGGCCCCTGGGCATATTTCCCAGCCTTTTCCCTGGAAAGAAAACTCACCAGTCCAGGTTCCTGATGTCAGTTTGTAGGGCTCCCTTGGGACTCTCAGGGCAGCGCAAGTTTGAGGTGGGGGCAGATGAAGTCTCGGAGATATCCTTTGATGTTCTTATGAGTTGCAGTCAGGCGCCTGCCCAAGGCCAGGGGGACCTTTGCTCTAATTCCAGCCCTTTTCCCTGAAAAGGAAACTCACCAGTCCAGGATCCTGATGTCAGTTTGTAGGGCTCCCTTGGGACTCTCAGGGCAGCACAAGTTACATTTTGGGGCAGATGAAGTCCTGGAGATATCCTTTGATGTTCTTATGTGTTGCAGTCAGGTGCCTGCCCAAGGCCAGGGGGACCTTTGTTCTAATTCCAGCCTTTTTCCCTGAAAAGGAAACTCACCAGGCCAGGTTCTTGATGTCAGTTTCTAGGGAACCATTGGAACTGTCAGGGCAGCACAAGTTTGAGGTGGGGACAGCTTTGTTCTGGGATGCATCCTTCGATGTTTGGAGTTTTTGGAGTGAGGCGCCAGCTCAGGGCCAGGGGCCCCTGGGCACATTTCCCAGCCTTTTCCCTGGAAAGAAAACTCACCAGTCCAGGTTCCTGATGTCAGTTTGTAGGGCTCCCTTGGGACTGTCAGGGCGGCGCAAGTTTGAGGTGGGGGCAGATGAAGTCTCTGAGATATCCTTTGATGTTCTTATTTTTGCAGTCAGGCGCCCAGCCGGGGTCAGGGGACCTGTGCGCCAATTCCAGACTTTTTCCCTGGGAAAGAAAGCTCACCAGTGCAGGTTCCTGATGTCAGTTTGTAGGTCTCCCTTGGCACGGGACGGGCAGCACAAGTTTGAGGTGGGGACAACTTCGTTCTGGGAGATATTCTTTGATGTTCCTATTTGTTGCAGGCAGACTCCCACCCGATGTCAGGGGACCTGAGCGCAAATTCCAGCCTTTTCCCTGGGAAAGGAAACATAGCAGTCCAGGTTCCTGATGTCAGTTTCTAGGGAAGCATTGGGACTGTCAGGGCAGCGCAAGTTTGAGGTGGGGGCAGATGAAGTCACGGAGATATCCTTTGATGTTCTTATGAGTTGCAGTCAGGCGCCTGCCCAAGGCCAGGTGGACCTTTGCTCTAATTCCAGCCCTTTTCCCTGAAAAGGAAACTCACCAGTCCAGGTTCCTGATGTCAGTTTGTAGGGCTCCCTTGGGACTGTCAGGGCAGCACAAGTTTGAGGCCGGGACAGCTTTGTTCTGGGATGCATCCTTCGATGTTTTGACTTTTTGCATTCAGGTGCCCACCCAGGGCCGGGGGCCCCTGGGCACATTTCCCAGCCTTTTCCCTGGAAAGAAAACTCACCAGTCCAGGTTCCTGATGTCAGTTTGTAGGTCTCCCTTGGCACGGGACGGGCAGCACAAGTTTGAGGTGGGGACAACTTCGTTCTGGGAGATATTCTTTGATGTTCCTATTTGTTGCAGGCAGACTCCCACCCGATGTCAGGGGACCTGAGCGCAAATTCCAGCCTTTTCCCTGGGAAAGGAAACATAGCAGTCCAGGTTCCTGATGTCAGTTTCTAGGGAAGCATTGGGACTGTCAGGGCAGCGCAAGTTTGAGGTGGGGGCAGATGAAGTCACGGAGATATCCTTTGATGTTCTTATGAGTTGCAGTCAGGCGCCTGCCCAAGGCCAGGTGGACCTTTGCTCTAATTCCAGCCCTTTTCCCTGAAAAGGAAACTCACCAGTCCAGGTTCCTGATGTCAGTTTGTAGGGCTCCCTTGGGACTGTCAGGGCAGCACAAGTTTGAGGCCGGGACAGCTTTGTTCTGGGATGCATCCTTCGATGTTTTGACTTTTTGCATTCAGGTGCCCACCCAGGGCCGGGGGCCCCTGGGCACATTTCCCAGCCTTTTCCCTGGAAAGAAAACTCACCAGTCCAGGTTCCTGATGTCAGTTTGTAGGGCTCCCTTGGGACTCTCAGGGCAGCGCAAGTTTGAGGTGGGGGCAGATGAAGTCTCGGAGATATCCTTTGATGTTCTTATGAGTTGCAGTCAGGCGCCTGCCCAAGGCCAGGGGGACCTTTGCTCTAATTACAGCCCTTTTCCCTGAAAAGGAAACTCACCAGTCCAGGATCCTGATGTCAGTTTGTAGGGCTCCCTTGGGACTCTCAGGGCAGCACAAGTTACATTTTGGGGCAGATGAAGTCCCGGAGATATCCTTTGATGTTCTTATGTGTTGCAGTCAGGTGCCTGCCCAAGGCCAGGGGGACCTTTGTTCTAATTCCAGCCTTTTTCCCTGAAAAGGAAACTCACCAGGCCAGGTTCCTGATGTCAGTTTCTATGGAACCATTTGAACTGTCATGGCAGCCCAAGTTTGAGGCGGGGACAGCTTTGTTCTGGGATGCATCCTTTGATGTTTGGAGTTTCTGGAGTGAGGTGCCAGCTCAGGGCCTGGGGCACCTGGGCATATTTTCCAGCCTTTTCCCTGGAAAGAAAACTCACCAGTCCAGGTTCCTGATATCAGTTTGTAGGGCTCCCTTGGGACTCTCAGGGCAGCACAAGTTTGAGGTGGGGGCAGATGAAGTCTCGGAGATATCCTTTGATGTTCTTATGAGTTGCAGTCAGGCGCCTGCCCAAGGCCAGGGGGACCTTTGCTCTAATTCCAGCCCTTTTCCCTGAAAAGGAAACTCACCAGTCCAGGTTCCTGATGTCAGTCTGTAGGGCTTCCTTGGGACTCTCAGGGCAGTGCAAGTTTGAGGTGGGGACAGCTTTGTTCTGGGATGCATCCTTCGATGTTTTGACTTTTTGCATTCAGGCGCTAGCTCAGGGCCAGGGGCCCCTGGGCACATACTTTGGCCATTTTCCCGGGGAAAGAACTCACGAGTTCAGGTTCCTGATGTCAGTTTGTAGGTCTCCCTTGGCACTGTAGTGGCAGCACAAATTTGAGGTGGGGACAGCTTTGTTCTGGGAGATATTCTTTGATGTTCCTATTTGTTGCAGTCAGCCTTCCACCCGGGGTCAGGGGGTCCTGTGCGCTAATTCCAGCCCTTTTCCCTGGAAAGAAAACTCACCAGTCCAGGTTCCTAATGTCAGTTTGTAGGGCTCCCTTGGGACTCTCAGGGCAGTGCAAGTTTGAGGTGGGGGCAGATGAAGTCTCGGAGATATCCTTTGATGTTCTTATGAGTTGCAGTGAGGCGCCTGCCCAAGTCCAGGTGGACCTTTGCTCTAATTCCAGCCCTTTTCCCTGAAAAGGAAACTCACAAGTCCAGGTTCCTGATGTCTGTTTGTAGGGCTTCCTCGGGACTCTCAGGGCAGCGCAAGTTTGAGGTGGAGACAGCTTTGTTCTGGGATGCATCCTTCGATGTTTTGATTTTTTGCATTCAGGTGCCCACCCAGGGCCGGGGGCCCTTGGGCACATTTCCCAGCCGTTTCCCTGGAAAGAAAACTCACCAGTCCATGTTCCTAATGTCAGTTTGTAGGTCTCCCTTGGCACTGTACTGGCAACACAAGTTTGAGGTGGGGACAGCTTTGTTCTGGGATGCATCCTTCGATGTTTTGACTTTTTGCATTCAGGTGCCCACCCAGGGCCGGGGGCCCCTGGGCACATTTCCCAGCCTTTTCCCTGGAAAGAAAACTCACCAGTCCAGGTTCCTGATGTCGGTTTGTAGGGCTCCCTTGGGACTCTCAGGGCAGCGCAAGTTTGAGGTGGGGGCAGATGAAGTCTCGGAGATATCCTTTGATGTTCTTATGAGTTGCAGTCAGGCGCCTGCCCAAGGCCAGGGGGATCTTTGCTCTAATTACAGCCCTTTTCCCTGAAAAGGAAACTCACAAGTCCAGGAACCTGATGTCAGTTTGTAGGGCTCCCTTGGGACTCTCAGGGCAGCACAAGTTACATTTTGGGGCAGATGAAGTCCCGGAGATATCCTTTGATGTTCTTATGTGTTGCAGTCAGGTGCCTGCCCAAGGCCAGGGGGACCTTTGTTCTAATTCCAGCCTTTTTCCCTGAAAAGGAAACTCACCAGGCCAGGTTCCTGATGTCAGTTTCTATGGAACCATTGGAACTGTCAGGGCAGCGCAAGTTTGAGGCGGGGACAGCTTTGTTCTGGGATGCATCCTTTGATGTTTGGAGTTTCTGGAGTGAGGTGCCAGCTCAGGGCCTGAGGCACCTGGGCATATTTTCCAGCCTTTTCCCTGGAAAGAAAACTCACCAGTCCAGGTTCCTGATATCAGTTTGTAGGGCTCCCTTGGGACTCTCAGGGCAGCGCAAGTTTGAGGTGGGGGCAGATGAAGTCTCGGAGATATCCTTTGATGTTCTTATGAGTTGCAGTCAGGCGCCTGCCCAAGGCCAGGGGGACCTTTGCTCTAATTCCAGCCCTTTTCCCTGAAAAGGAAACTCACCAGTCCAGGTTCCTGATGTCAGTCTGTAGGGCTTCCTTGGGACTCTCAGGGCAGTGCAAGTTTGAGGTGGGGACAGCTTTGTTCTGGGATGCATCCTTCGATGTTTGTAGTTTTTGCATTCAGGCGCTAGCTCAGGGCCAGGGGCCCCTGGGCACATACTTTGGCCATTTTCCCGGGGAAAGAAAACTCACGAGTTCAGGTTCCTGATGTCAGTTTGTAGGTCTCCCTTGGCACTGTAGTGGCAGCACAAATTTGAGGTGGGGACAGCTTTGTTCTGGGAGATATTCTTTGATGTTCCTATTTGTTGCAGTCAGCCTTCCACCCGGGGTCAGGGGGTCCTGTGCGCTAATTCCAGCCCTTTTCCCTGAAAAGGAAACTCACCAGTTCAGGATCCTGATGTCAGTTTGTAGGGCTCCCTTGGGACTCTCAGGGCAGTGCAAGTTTGAGGTGGGGGCAGATGAAGTCTCGGAGATATCCTTTGATGTTCTTATTTTTGCAGTCAGGCGCCCACCCAGGGTCAGGGGACCTGTGCGCCAATTCCAGACTTTTTCCCTGGGAAAGAAAGCTCACCAGTCCAAGTTCCTGATGTCAGTTTGTAGGTCTCCCTTGGCACAGTACGGGCAGCACAAGTTTGAGGTGGGGACAACTTCGTTCTGGGATACATTCTTTGATGATTTTAATTTTTGAAATAAGGTGCCAGCTCAGGCCCAGGGATCCCTGAGCACATACTCTGGCCCTTTTCCCTGGGAAAGAAAACTCACCAGTCCAGGTTCCTGATGTCAGTTTGTAGGGCTCCCTTTTGACTCTCGGAGCACTGCAAGTTAGAGGTGGGGACAGCTTTGTGCTGGGATGCATCCTTCAGTGTTTCGATGTTTTGAAGTCAGGTGCCAGCTCAGGGGCAGGGACCTCTGGGCACATACTCTGGCCCTTTACCCTGGGAAAGAATACTCAAAGTCCAGTTTCTTGATGTCGGTTTGTAGTGCTCCCATGGGACTATCAGGGCAGTGCAAGTCTGAGATGGGGACAACTTTGTTCTGGGATGCATCCTTTGATGTTTTGATTTTTTGCATTCACGTGCCCACCCAGGGCCGGGGGCCCTTGGGCACATTTCCCAGCCTTTTCCCTGGAAAGAAAACTCACCAGTCCATGTTCCTAATGTCAGTTTGTAGGTCTCCCTTGGCACTGTACTGGCAGCACAAGTTTGAGGTGGGGACAGCTTTGTTCTGGGATGCATCCTTCGATGTTTGGAGTTTTTGGAGTGAGGCGCCAGCTCAGGGCCAGGGGCCCCTGGGCACATTTCCCAGCCTTTTCCCTGGAAAGAAAACTCACCAGTCCAGGTTCCTGATGTCAGTTTGTAGGGCTCCCTTGGGACTCTCAGGGCAGCACAAGTTACATTTTGGGGCAGATGAAGTCTCGGAGATATCCTTTGATGTTCTTATGAGTTGCAGTCAGGCGCCTGCCCAAGGCCAGGGGGACCTTTGCTCTAATTACAGCCCTTTTCCCTGAAAAGGAAACTCACCAGTCCAAGTTCCTGATGTCAGTTTCTAGGGAACCATTGGAACTGTCAGGGCAGCGCAAGTTTGAGGCGGGGACAGCTTTGTTCTGGGATGCATCCTTTGATGTTTGGAGTTTCTGGAGTGAGGTGCCAGCTCAGGGCCTGGGGCACCTGGGCATATTTTCCAGCCTTTTCCCTGGAAAGAAAACTCACCAGTCCAGGTTCCTGATATCAGTTTGTAGGGCTCCCTTGGGACTCTCAGGGCAGCGCAAGTTTGAGGTGGGGGCAGATGAAGTCTCGGAGATATCCTTTGATGTTCTTATGAGTTGCAGTCAGGCGCCTGCCCAAGGCCAGGGGGACCTTTGCTCTAATTCCAGCCCTTTTCCCTGAAAAGGAAACTCACCAGTCCAGGTTCCTGATGTCAGTCTGTAGGGCTTCCTTGGGACTCTCAGGGCAGTGCAAGTTTGAGGTGGGGACAGCTTTGTTCTGGGATGCATCCTTCGATGTTTTGACTTTTTGCATTCAGGCGCTAGCTCAGGGCCAGGGGCCCCTGGGCACATACTTTGGCCATTTTCCCGGGGAAAGAAAACTCACGAGTTCAGGTTCCTGATGTCAGTTTGTAGGTCTCCCTTGGCACTGTAGTGGCAGCACAAATTTGAGGTGGGGACAGCTTTGTTCTGGGAGATATTCTTTGATGTTCCTATTTGTTGCAGTCAGCCTTCCACCCGGGGTCAGGGGGTCCTGTGCGCTAATTCCAGCCCTTTTCCCTGGAAAGAAAACTCACCAGTCCAGGTTCCTAATGTCAGTTTGTAGGGCTCCCTTAGGACTCTCAGGGCAGTGCAAGTTTGAGGTGGGGGCAGATGAAGTCTCGGAGATATCCTTTGATGTTCTTATTTTTGCAGTCAGGCGCCCACCCGGGGTCAGGGGACCGTGTGCGCCAATTCCAGACTTTTTCCCTGGGAAAGAAAGCTCACCCGTCCAGGTTCCTGATGTCAGTTTGTAGGTCTGCCTTGGCACGGTACGGGCAGCACAAGTTTGAGGTGGGGACAACTTCTTTCTGGGAGATATTCTTTGATGTTCCTATTTGTTGCAGTCAGACTCCTACCCGGGGTCTGGGGACCTGTGCGCAAATTCCAGCCTTTTCCCTGAAAAGGTAACATAGCAGTCCACGTTCCTGATGTCAGTTTCTAGGGAACCATTGGGACTGCCAGGGCAGCGCAAGTTTGATGTGGGGACAGCTTTGTTCTGGGATGCATCCTTCGATGTTTTGACTTTTTGCATTCAGGTGCCCACCCAGGGCCGGGGGACCCTGGGCACATTTCCCAGACTTTTCCCTGGAAAGAAAACTCACCAGTCCAGGTTCCTGATGTCAGTTTCTAGGGAACCATTGGAACTGTCAGGGCAGCACAAATTTGAGGTGGGGACAGATTTGTTCTGGGATGCATCCTTCGATGTTTGGAGTTTTTGGAGTGAGGCGCCAGCTCAGGGCCAGGGGCCCCTGGGCATATTTCCCAGCCTTTTCCCTGGAAAGAAAACTCACCAGTCCAGGTTCCTGATGTCAGTTTGTAGGGCTCCCTTGGGACTCTCAGGACAGCGCAAGTTTGAGGTGGGGGCAGATGAAGTCTCGGAGATATCCTTTGATGTTCCTATTTTTGCAGTCAGGCGCCCAGCCGGGGTCAGGGGACCTGTGCGCCAATTCCAGACTTTTTCCCTGGGAAAGAAAGCTCACCCGTCCAGGTTCATGATGTCAGTTTGTAGGTCTGCCTTGGCACGGGACAGGCAGCACAAGTTTGAGGTGGGGACAACTTCTTTCTGGGAGATATTCTTTGATGTTCCTATTTGTTGCAGTCAGACTCCCACCCGGGGTCAGGGGACCTGAGCGCAAATTCCAGCCTTTTCCCTGAAAAGGTAACATAGCAGTCCAGGTTCCTGATGTCAGTTTCTAGGGAAGCATTGGGACTGTCAGGGCAGCGCAAGTTTGAGGTGGGGACAGCTTTGTTCTGGGATGCATCCTTCGATGTTTTGATTTTTTGCATTCAGGTGCCCACCCAGGGCCGGGGGCCCCAGGGCACATTTCCCAGACTTTTCCCTGGAAAGAAAACTCACCAGTCCAGGTTCCTGATGTCAGTTTGTAGGGCTCCCTTGGGACTCTCAGGGCAGCACAAGTTTGAGGTGGGGGCAGATGAAGTCTCGGAGATATCCTTTGATGTTCTTATGAGTTGCAGTCAGGCGCCTGCCCAAGGCCAGGTGGACCTTTGCTCTAATTCCAGCCCTTTTCCCTGAAAAGGAAACTCACCAGTCTAGGTTCCTGATGTCAGTTTGTAGGGCTCCCTTGGGACTGTCAGGGCAGCACAAGTTTGAGGCCGGGACAGCTTTGTTCTGGGATGCATCCTTTGATGTTTGGAGGTTTTGGAGTGAGGTGCCAGCTCAGGGCCTGGGGCACCTGGGCACATTTCCCAGCCTTTTCCCTGGAAAGAAAACTCACCAGTCCAGGTTCCTGATGTCAGTTCGTAGGGCTCCCTTGGGACTCTCAGGGCAGCACAAGTTTGAGGTGGGGGCAGATGAAGTCTCGGGGATATCCTTTGATGTTCTTATGAGTTGCAGTGAGGCGCCTGCCCAAGGCCAGGGGGACCTTTGCTCTAATTCCAGCCCTTTTCCCTGAAAAGGAAACTCACAAGTCCAGGTTCCTGATGTCTGTTTGTATGGCTTCCTTGGGACTCTCAGGGCAGCGCAAGTTTGAGGTGGAGACAGCTTTGTTCTGGGATGCATCCTTCGATGATTTGATTTTTTGCATTCAGGTGCCCACCCAGGGCCGGGGGCCCTTGGGCACATTTCCCAGCCTTTTCCCTGGAAAGAAAACTCACCAGTCCATGTTCCTAATGTCAGTTTGTAGGTCGCCCTTGGCACTGTACTGGCAACACAAGTTTGAGGTGGGGACAGCTTTGTCCTGGGATGCATCTTTCGATGTTTTGACTTTTTGCATTCAGGTGCCCACCCAGGGCCGGGGGCCCCTGGGCACATTTCCCAGACTTTTCCCTGGAAAGAAAACTCACCAGTCCAGGTTCCTGATGTCAGTTTCTAGGGAACCATTGGAACTGTCAGGGCAGCGCAAGTTTGAGGCGGGGACAGATTTGTTCTGGGATGCATCCTTCGATGTTTGGAGTTTTTGGAGTGAGGCGCCAGCTCAGGGCCAGGGGCCCCTGGGCATATTTCCCAGCCTTTTCCCTGGAAAGAAAACTCACCAGTCCAGGTTCCTGATGTCAGTTTGTAGGGCTCCCTTGGGACTCTCAGGGCAGCGCAAGTTTGAGGTGGGGGCAGATGAAGTCTCGGAGATATCCTTTGATGTTCTTATGAGTTGCAGTCAGGCGCCTGCCCAAGGCCAGGGGGACCTTTGCTCTAATTCCAGCCCTTTTCCCTGAAAAGGAAACTCACCAGTCCAGGATCCTGATGTCAGTTTGTAGGGCTCCCTTGGGACTCTCAGGGCAGCACAAGTTACATTTTGGGGCAGATGAAGTCCTGGAGATATCCTTTGATGTTCTTATGTGTTGCAGTCAGGTGCCTGCCCAAGGCCAGGGGGACCTTTGTTCTAATTCCAGCCTTTTTCCCTGAAAAGGAAACTCACCAGGCCAGGTTCTTGATGTCAGTTTCTAGGGAACCATTGGAACTGTCAGGGCAGCACAAGTTTGAGGTGGGGACAGCTTTGTTCTGGGATGCATCCTTCGATGTTTGGAGTTTTTGGAGTGAGGCGCCAGCTCAGGGCCAGGGGCCCCTGGGCACATTTCCCAGCCTTTTCCCTGGAAAGAAAACTCACCAGTCCAGGTTCCTGATGTCAGTTTGTAGGGCTCCCTTGGGACTGTCAGGGCGGCGCAAGTTTGAGGTGGGGGCAGATGAAGTCTCTGAGATATCCTTTGATGTTCTTATTTTTGCAGTCAGGCGCCCAGCCGGGGTCAGGGGACCTGTGCGCCAATTCCAGACTTTTTCCCTGGGAAAGAAAGCTCACCAGTGCAGGTTCCTGATGTCAGTTTGTAGGTCTCCCTTGGCACGGGACGGGCAGCACAAGTTTGAGGTGGGGACAACTTCGTTCTGGGAGATATTCTTTGATGTTCCTATTTGTTGCAGGCAGACTCCCACCCGATGTCAGGGGACCTGAGCGCAAATTCCAGCCTTTTCCCTGGGAAAGGAAACATAGCAGTCCAGGTTCCTGATGTCAGTTTCTAGGGAAGCATTGGGACTGTCAGGGCAGCGCAAGTTTGAGGTGGGGGCAGATGAAGTCACGGAGATATCCTTTGATGTTCTTATGAGTTGCAGTCAGGCGCCTGCCCAAGGCCAGGTGGACCTTTGCTCTAATTCCAGCCCTTTTCCCTGAAAAGGAAACTCACCAGTCCAGGTTCCTGATGTCAGTTTGTAGGGCTCCCTTGGGACTGTCAGGGCAGCACAAGTTTGAGGCCGGGACAGCTTTGTTCTGGGATGCATCCTTCGATGTTTTGACTTTTTGCATTCAGGTGCCCACCCAGGGCCGGGGGCCCCTGGGCACATTTCCCAGCCTTTTCCCTGGAAAGAAAACTCACCAGTCCAGGTTCCTGATGTCAGTTTGTAGGTCTCCCTTGGCACGGGACGGGCAGCACAAGTTTGAGGTGGGGACAACTTCGTTCTGGGAGATATTCTTTGATGTTCCTATTTGTTGCAGGCAGACTCCCACCCGATGTCAGGGGACCTGAGCGCAAATTCCAGCCTTTTCCCTGGGAAAGGAAACATAGCAGTCCAGGTTCCTGATGTCAGTTTCTAGGGAAGCATTGGGACTGTCAGGGCAGCGCAAGTTTGAGGTGGGGGCAGATGAAGTCACGGAGATATCCTTTGATGTTCTTATGAGTTGCAGTCAGGCGCCTGCCCAAGGCCAGGTGGACCTTTGCTCTAATTCCAGCCCTTTTCCCTGAAAAGGAAACTCACCAGTCCAGGTTCCTGATGTCAGTTTGTAGGGCTCCCTTGGGACTGTCAGGGCAGCACAAGTTTGAGGCCGGGACAGCTTTGTTCTGGGATGCATCCTTCGATGTTTTGACTTTTTGCATTCAGGTGCCCACCCAGGGCCGGGGGCCCCTGGGCACATTTCCCAGCCTTTTCCCTGGAAAGAAAACTCACCAGTCCAGGTTCCTGATGTCAGTTTGTAGGGCTCCCTTGGGACTCTCAGGGTAGCGCAAGTTTGAGGTGGGGGCAGATGAAGTCTCGGAGATATCCTTTGATGTTCTTATGAGTTGCAGTCAGGCGCCTGCCCAAGGCCAGGGGGACCTTTGCTCTAATTACAGCCCTTTTCCCTGAAAAGGAAACTCACCAGTCCAGGATCCTGATGTCAGTTTGTAGGGCTCCCTTGGGACTCTCAGGGCAGCACAAGTTACATTTTGGGGCAGATGAAGTCCCGGAGATATCCTTTGATGTTCTTATGTGTTGCAGTCAGGTGCCTGCCCAAGGCCAGGGGGACCTTTGTTCTAATTCCAGCCTTTTTCCCTGAAAAGGAAACTCACCAGGCCAGGTTCCTGATGTCAGTTTCTATGGAACCATTTGAACTGTCATGGCAGCCCAAGTTTGAGGCGGGGACAGCTTTGTTCTGGGATGCATCCTTTGATGTTTGGAGTTTCTGGAGTGAGGTGCCAGCTCAGGGCCTGGGGCACCTGGGCATATTTTCCAGCCTTTTCCCTGGAAAGAAAACTCACCAGTCCAGGTTCCTGATATCAGTTTGTAGGGCTCCCTTGGGACTCTCAGGGCAGCACAAGTTTGAGGTGGGGGCAGATGAAGTCTCGGAGATATCCTTTGATGTTCTTATGAGTTGCAGTCAGGCGCCTGCCCAAGGCCAGGGGGACCTTTGCTCTAATTCCAGCCCTTTTCCCTGAAAAGGAAACTCACCAGTCCAGGTTCCTGATGTCAGTCTGTAGGGCTTCCTTGGGACTCTCAGGGCAGTGCAAGTTTGAGGTGGGGACAGCTTTGTTCTGGGATGCATCCTTCGATGTTTTGACTTTTTGCATTCAGGCGCTAGCTCAGGGCCAGGGGCCCCTGGGCACATACTTTGGCCATTTTCCCGGGGAAAGAACTCACGAGTTCAGGTTCCTGATGTCAGTTTGTAGGTCTCCCTTGGCACTGTAGTGGCAGCACAAATTTGAGGTGGGGACAGCTTTGTTCTGGGAGATATTCTTTGATGTTCCTATTTGTTGCAGTCAGCCTTCCACCCGGGGTCAGGGGGTCCTGTGCGCTAATTCCAGCCCTTTTCCCTGGAAAGAAAACTCACCAGTCCAGGTTCCTAATGTCAGTTTGTAGGGCTCCCTTGGGACTCTCAGGGCAGTGCAAGTTTGAGGTGGGGGCAGATGAAGTCTCGGAGATATCCTTTGATGTTCTTATGAGTTGCAGTGAGGCGCCTGCCCAAGTCCAGGTGGACCTTTGCTCTAATTCCAGCCCTTTTCCCTGAAAAGGAAACTCACAAGTCCAGGTTCCTGATGTCTGTTTGTAGGGCTTCCTCGGGACTCTCAGGGCAGCGCAAGTTTGAGGTGGAGACAGCTTTGTTCTGGGATGCATCCTTCGATGTTTTGATTTTTTGCATTCAGGTGCCCACCCAGGGCCGGGGGCCCTTGGGCACATTTCCCAGCCGTTTCCCTGGAAAGAAAACTCACCAGTCCATGTTCCTAATGTCAGTTTGTAGGTCTCCCTTGGCACTGTACTGGCAACACAAGTTTGAGGTGGGGACAGCTTTGTTCTGGGATGCATCCTTCGATGTTTTGACTTTTTGCATTCAGGTGCCCACCCAGGGCCGGGGGCCCCTGGGCACATTTCCCAGCCTTTTCCCTGGAAAGAAAACTCACCAGTCCAGGTTCCTGATGTCGGTTTGTAGGGCTCCCTTGGGACTCTCAGGGCAGCGCAAGTTTGAGGTGGGGGCAGATGAAGTCTCGGAGATATCCTTTGATGTTCTTATGAGTTGCAGTCAGGCGCCTGCCCAAGGCCAGGGGGATCTTTGCTCTAATTACAGCCCTTTTCCCTGAAAAGGAAACTCACAAGTCCAGGAACCTGATGTCAGTTTGTAGGGCTCCCTTGGGACTCTCAGGGCAGCACAAGTTACATTTTGGGGCAGATGAAGTCCCGGAGATATCCTTTGATGTTCTTATGTGTTGCAGTCAGGTGCCTGCCCAAGGCCAGGGGGACCTTTGTTCTAATTCCAGCCTTTTTCCCTGAAAAGGAAACTCACCAGGCCAGGTTCCTGATGTCAGTTTCTATGGAACCATTGGAACTGTCAGGGCAGCGCAAGTTTGAGGCGGGGACAGCTTTGTTCTGGGATGCATCCTTTGATGTTTGGAGTTTCTGGAGTGAGGTGCCAGCTCAGGGCCTGAGGCACCTGGGCATATTTTCCAGCCTTTTCCCTGGAAAGAAAACTCACCAGTCCAGGTTCCTGATATCAGTTTGTAGGGCTCCCTTGGGACTCTCAGGGCAGCGCAAGTTTGAGGTGGGGGCAGATGAAGTCTCGGAGATATCCTTTGATGTTCTTATGAGTTGCAGTCAGGCGCCTGCCCAAGGCCAGGGGGACCTTTGCTCTAATTCCAGCCCTTTTCCCTGAAAAGGAAACTCACCAGTCCAGGTTCCTGATGTCAGTCTGTAGGGCTTCCTTGGGACTCTCAGGGCAGTGCAAGTTTGAGGTGGGGACAGCTTTGTTCTGGGATGCATCCTTCGATGTTTGTAGTTTTTGCATTCAGGCGCTAGCTCAGGGCCAGGGGCCCCTGGGCACATACTTTGGCCATTTTCCCGGGGAAAGAAAACTCACGAGTTCAGGTTCCTGATGTCAGTTTGTAGGTCTCCCTTGGCACTGTAGTGGCAGCACAAATTTGAGGTGGGGACAGCTTTGTTCTGGGAGATATTCTTTGATGTTCCTATTTGTTGCAGTCAGCCTTCCACCCGGGGTCAGGGGGTCCTGTGCGCTAATTCCAGCCCTTTTCCCTGAAAAGGAAACTCACCAGTTCAGGATCCTGATGTCAGTTTGTAGGGCTCCCTTGGGACTCTCAGGGCAGTGCAAGTTTGAGGTGGGGGCAGATGAAGTCTCGGAGATATCCTTTGATGTTCTTATTTTTGCAGTCAGGCGCCCACCCAGGGTCAGGGGACCTGTGCGCCAATTCCAGACTTTTTCCCTGGGAAAGAAAGCTCACCAGTCCAAGTTCCTGATGTCAGTTTGTAGGTCTCCCTTGGCACAGTACGGGCAGCACAAGTTTGAGGTGGGGACAACTTCGTTCTGGGATACATTCTTTGATGATTTTAATTTTTGAAATAAGGTGCCAGCTCAGGCCCAGGGATCCCTGAGCACATACTCTGGCCCTTTTCCCTGGGAAAGAAAACTCACCAGTCCAGGTTCCTGATGTCAGTTTGTAGGGCTCCCTTTTGACTCTCGGAGCACTGCAAGTTAGAGGTGGGGACAGCTTTGTGCTGGGATGCATCCTTCAGTGTTTCGATGTTTTGAAGTCAGGTGCCAGCTCAGGGGCAGGGACCTCTGGGCACATACTCTGGCCCTTTACCCTGGGAAAGAATACTCAAAGTCCAGTTTCTTGATGTCGGTTTGTAGTGCTCCCATGGGACTATCAGGGCAGTGCAAGTCTGAGATGGGGACAACTTTGTTCTGGGATGCATCCTTTGATGATTGGAGTTTTTGTAGTTCTGTGCCAGCTCATGCCCAGGGATCCCTGAGCACATACTCCGGCCCTTTTCCCTAGGAAAGAAAACTCACCAGTCCAGGTTCCTAATGTCAGTTTGCAGGGCTCCCTTGGGACTGTCAGGGCAGCACAACTTTGAGGTTGGAGGAGATGGTGTCTGGGTGATATCCTTCCATATTCGTATTTGTTGCAGTCAGGCGCCTGCCCAAGGCCAGGGGGTCCAGTGCTGTAATTCCAGCTCTTTTTCCTGGGAAAGAAAACTCACCAGTTCCGGTTCCTGATGGCAGCTTGTAGTGCTCCCATGGGACTGTCAGGGCAGTGCAAGTTTGAGGTGGGGACAGCTGTGTTCTGGGATACATCCTTCGATGATTGGAGTTTTTGAAGTCACGTTCTTGCTCAGGGCCAGGAGCCCCTGGGCACATACTCCTGCCCTTTTCCCTTGGAAAGAAAACTCACCAGTCCAGGTTCCCGATGTCAGTTTTTAGGGCTCCATTGGGACTATCAGGGCAGTACAAGTTTGAGGTGGGGGCAGATGGGGTCTGGGAGATATTCTTCGATGGTCATATTTGTTGCAGTCAGCTGCCCACCCAGGGCCAGGGGGTCCTGAGTGCTAATTCCAGACTTTTAGCCTGGGAAAGAAAACTCACCAGTCCAGGTTCCTGATGTCAGTTTGCGAGTTGTGCTTGGGATGTTTAAGGTAACCCCTGATTAACATCAGGGCAGCTTGGGTCCACAACACATCCTTCTGCATTCAGATTGTCAGTGGGCGGCCCTTCTTTCATGGCCCCTGGGTCTTGGACTCTGTCACTGGCCCTATTCTCTGTGAAACATGGCTCACCCTCTACACTTCCTGGTTTCAATTTTAAGGAGGTGCTTGTCTCTTCCGGGGCAAGCAGAATTCTTGGTGGGAGCAGTTTTGCTCCAGGATAAATCTTGTGCCATTCAGAACAAAATGATGTAGAATGTCACTTGCAGCCACAGACCTCGTGATCCAACCTCTGCCCTTTTTCCCTATAAAACCAACCTCACCCTCTCTGTGTGTTGATGTCTCTTCACTGGAGGTGTGCTGCTCTCCAAGGGCAGCAAGAATTCCTGGTGTTGGCAGCTGTGGTCTTTGAGAAATCATTCACTGTTTTCAATTTCGGTAGCACAATTCCTGTTTGGCCAGGGGAAAGATTGTTAATTATCTTGGCAATGAAAATCTGGCACCCCATTGTTTAAGGGTCTGGCAAAGGGCTGTGTAGGGGAGGGAACACCCCACAGGACCTTTCTTCACCTTCTCCCCCACTCTTAGGTGTAGCAGCTCCCCATGCGAGCAGCTGCTTTTAGTGCAGCTACCTGCGCACACCTGCACAGGGAGCTGCTAATCCAGAGGGGCTAACAGGGGTATCCCAAGCGTCCCTCCAGGAGCTACAGTCGGAACATCCAGCTGGGACCGGGGAGCAGCCGGACCCACCCGGGCACGGAGCATCCCTTTGAGAAAATGCAGAGGGCAGAGCCCTCTTGCCAAGGGGCAGCACCTGAGCAGGCCGGGCAGCATGTGGGGTTCCATAGGAGAGCTTTCAACTTTCCCCTTTTATTGTGTCAGTCCCTCCCTAGAACCCCAAAACCTTCCACAGCACTCCCAGAAAAAAGAGGGGTTATGGAGAGACAAGGGGTTTAAAGTATGAGAAAAAACTTCCTTTTCCATTATTTCTTGCTTTCAAATAATGAGGAAATGCACTTCCCCTGCAATTTTAATGGTCTCATTTGAAAGAGTCCCTGCCTTTTCTATGCTGTTAGGGGTGGTAATTGACAGGGAATCCCCATATTCCATTATTTTCCAGTTTAAATAGAGGGGGGAAAACCTTGACAATGTTGTTTATGGGTTTGAATTAAGAGTAACCCTTTTTGTTGTCCTAAGGCTTAAATTGAGGGGGAAGCCCAGATATCTCTCTTTCTTAAGGGTTTGGATTGAGGGGAAAATCCCTCTGTCTTCATAACTGGAGAGATTTAAATTGAGGAAAGCCTCTCTTTTCCCAATATTCAAGGGGATTAAGTTAAAGGGCAGAAGCCATTTATTTGCCATGGTATCCATTTCAGTGGAGGCAACTTCCCCATTTCTTCATTTTAAGGGATTAATTTGAAGGAGGCTCTTCTAAGATGCTTTTTCAGCATTTAAACCTACTTTTCAGGGCACTTCTTTCTGTGCCCTAGGACTAAGTACCTCAGAGAAAGGCAAGCCTAGCACGTACTTAACCTTTATGTTGCCCAGGAGCCTATTGTTTTTCTTATTTTTATTTATAATGTAGTTAGTCCTAATTAGCAGCCCCAAGGAGAACTTAAACTGTTCATATAATTAGTATTTTTCTCCACCCTTAGTCTCAGGTTGAGTACTACTCAGTAGTCACTGAGGAATAATTATATAAGTTAACAGCAAATCACCCAACTTATCTAGATAAGCTGCCTAAAAACAAAGTTTTATTTCTTACCAGTTTTTTTGCCCTTTTGCTCCAAGCAGTTGTAGAAAAAAGAAAGAGCTGTCATTTCCCTGAAGAGTTTTCTTCTATATCCAGCCCTTTCTTCTCCTTGAATTCAAGCCAGAGGAGCCAAATAGCCACAGCTCCTCTGATGGCTTTTATACACTGTGGGGTTTGCCCCCTCCCTTTTCCCAGGTGCCACGGGAACGAGAGGCGGGCCCAATCAGGGGTATATTAACCCCAGCCTTTCCCAAGGGGCTTCATTCCCTCAGTGGGATCAGCTGGGGTAAGAGCTCTCCTCTCATTCAGATGAAGAGGCTCCTTTAGCTTAGCTTGTTCTCTGCAGCTGCTTTTGGGCTTCTAATGCAACAGAGACTTTGAAGATAATGCAAAGAAAACAACGTTGAACACAGGGAGTATTTAAATTCACAGTTTGGGGTTGAGTATTCAGGGCTGGTAAGGTGCTTTTGTAATTTCTGATTTTTTTCTTCTTTTTTTAGGAGGAGGGCAACTTCCAGTAATTGCAGTTTGTGTCGAGCGCAACATTTTTCCAGCAGATTCATCACGACGCAGAAGGCATCCGCACTGTGTCAAAGATGATGTGTGAGACGGCGGCTTCAGGTGAGTTGAGGATTGTGACTAGGAGAGGGAGAGTAAGCAGGGTACCGAGTTAGGAGTTATCCCGGTGGGGGTTTGCAGGCAGTAGGGTGAGAAACGGTGCGTATCTGCAAGGCTTTTCACAAGCATAGCAGAGGCATCCACGTGTCATACGGCACACAAGCTCCTCCACCGAACTCACACAAATGCCATGTAGCTTTGCCTCTCTAACCCCCGTGCCACTCATCATAACAGCCATACCTTAGACTGAGGATGAGGCCGGAGACTTGAACACCCAGGCACACTCAGGAGAGGATAAGTAACTGACTTGCTGAGATTCGGCCCACATAGCACTAAACACAACCATTGATTTTCCCATTCTTTATTTTAGAAGACTAAGAGGCTAACAGGCTATCTCCTCTGAGCCAGACTCATTTCAGGTCCAACGTGGATTCACATCACCAGTCATCCAAAAGATAAGTTAGGGCCAGGGCCTGGAGATGGGAGCAGCGTCTTCCTTCTGCACCCGATGGGGATTTTCATCCCCTGATACGTGCAAGATAAGTGCAGGGCTACAACCCACAGAGGGAATGGAAGAGAGGTGCCGGGTGGGACTCCCCAGGAGGGGTTTTTGAGACAATTTTGGAGATGGGGATGCCCAAGAAGCGTCTCCTAAGGCCACCTAAAGGGAAAGCGTCTGTTTTGATCTCAGTGCTGAGCTGCTCAGGGCAGAGCAGCGATGGCGTGTGTCCTGTCACTCGTCTCTGGTGCACCCTATTATCTTTGCATCTCTCAGTCCTTTTTTCTCCTCCAAAGCTCTCTCTCCCTGTCCTGTGTCACGGGTGTCTGCACATATTTTTCCTGGAGCTGCTCTGCCCTGCTGCATAGCCTGTATTAGCACAAGTCCTGGGGACTTGAAATTTGTAATGCCGGGTGTAGTTGGGCTCTAGATTGTATCAGGAGTTTGCCATAACATGTTTGGTGATGCTAAGTTGTCCTGCAGCCGTTTGACTTTAGTCCTAACTTCCTTTCAGATGCAGACAATTCAAATCTGTGGCAGAGGGCCCCAGTCCTGGGGGAGGGTGTTTCCATGAGCAGGTCAGTCATTGTTTGCATTTGTAGGGGAAGCCTAAATGGTGACTGTATTACAGCAGTGTTCTTTACCTTTATTTTCAGGAGGTCCAGGCAGATAGCAGCAGTCAAGGCCAAGTGTGCCAGGTGAGCAGTGGACCAAAGCAGTTGTTTTTGCTCAGCTTTTACTTTTTGATTCAACTGTAAGCATCCATTCTTGTTTGTGTGCTTTAGGGAATTCACTCAGAGTATCCCAAGCCCCTGTCCCCAACAGCTGATGGCCTGGATTTCTTGTGCTTGTGAGCCTTCAGGAAGTATTGCTGGACTCTGAGATGAAGCCTTGAAATTTTGTATTTCACGATGGCAGCCAGGTAGCCTTTGGCAATGGCTGAGGAGTTGCGGTGAGTCGCCGAGGTAGGGAGGGGGAGCCAAGGTCCTCTTAGGTTTCAGCAATGCCGAATCACTTTGTCTCTTCTTAACCCAGGCAGATCCTGCGATGACGGTGGCAGCCTCCGAGCCTGGCAAAAGTGAGCGGCCTGAGCATTCTTAGGAGAACGGTGAGTAGCGGGATTGCTGGGTTTTGTCCATTGTGCAGCTAAGATCATGCAGTGATGTTTGGTGTTCTCGATTGTAGCTGAGCACGGGACCACAGCCCGGTGACCATAGGACATTCCCTGCAGGCGAGGCAGCCTCCATTGGATTCTCATCCCCAGATGCCTGAGAGATAAGTATAGGGCTAAGGTCCACAGAGGGGATTAAAGTAGGGTGCTGGGAGGGCCTTTAGGATCAGCTTTGGGGGCAGGGACGTGCAAGAAGCGTCCCCTTAGGCCAGCTAAAGGAAAAGTGTCTGTTTTGACCACAGTGCTGAGGTGCTCAGGGCAGAACAGTTCCGGTGTGTGTCCTGTCAATTGTCTCTGGTGCACTGTGTGTTCTTTGGGTCTCTCGGTCCTTTCTTCTCCTCAAAAGCTTTCTGTCCCTGTCCTGTGTCACGGGTGTCTACATGTATTTGTCCCGCAGCTGCTCTGCCCTGCTGCGTAGCCTGTAATAGCAAAAGTCCTAGGGACTTGAAATTTTTAATGCAGGATGTAGTTGGGCTCTAGATTTTATGGGGAGATAGACATAACATGTTTGGTGATGCTATGTTGTCCTGCAGCCATTTGACACTAGTCCTAACTTCCTTTCAGATGCTGACAACTGAAATCAGTGGCAGAGAGCCCCAGTCCTGGGTGTGGTTTTTCCTATGTGCAGGTCAGTCCTAGTTTGCATTTGCAGGGGCAGCCTCAATGGTGACCGTGTTACAGCAGTGTTCTTTGCCTTTACTTTCAGGAGGTCCAGGCAGACAGCAGCAGTCAAGGCCAAGTGTGCCAGGTGAGCAGTGGACCAAAGCAGTTGTTTTTGCTCAGCTTTTACTTCTTGCTCAGCTTTTAGTTTTTGATTCAACTGTAAGCATCCATTCTTGTTTGTGTGCTTTAAGGAATCGACTCAGAGTATGCCAAGCCTTTTTGACCGACAGCCGATGGCCTGGATTTCCTGTGCTTGTGAGCCTTCTGGAAGTATTGCTGAACTCTGAGATGAAGCCTTGAAATTTTGTATTTCACGATGGCTGCCAGGTAGCCCTTGGCACTGGCTGAGGAGTTGCGGTGAGTCGCCGAGGTAGGGCGGGGGAGCCAAGGTCCTCTTAGGTTTCAGCAATGCCGAGTCACTTTGTCTCTTCTTAACCCAGGCAGACCCTGCGATGACGGTGGCAGACTCCGAGCCTGGCCAAAGTGAGCGGCCGGAGCATTCTTAGGAGAACGGTGAGTAGCGGGATTGCTGGGTTTTGTCCATTGTGCAGCTAAGATCTTGCAGTGATGTTTGGTGTTCTCGATTGTAGCTGAGCACGGGACCACAGCCCGGTGACCATAGGACATTCCCTGCAGGCGAGGCAGCCTCCATTCACATGCGACATGGATCGTCATCCCCAGATGCCCAAGAGATAAGTATAGGGCTCAGACCCATAGAGGGATGAAAGAGGGTGTGCTGGGAGGATCTTTTGAATCAGCTTTGGGAGCGGGGATGTGCAAGAAGCGTCCCCTTAGGCCAGCTAAAGGAAAAGTGTCTGTTTTGACCACAGTGCTGAGGTGCTCAGGGCAGAGCAGTTCCGGTGTGTGTCCTGTCACTTGCCTCTGGTGCACTCTGTGATCTTTGGGTCTCTCAGTCCTTTTTTCTCCACAAAAGCTCTCTCTCCCTGTCCTGTGTCACGGGTGTCTGCACGTATTTTTCCCGGAGCTGATCTGCCCTGCTGCATAGCCTGTAATAGCGCAAGTCCTGGGGACTTGAAATTTGTAATGCTGGGTGCAGTTGGGCTCTAGATTGTATTAGGATATTGACATAACATGTTTGGTTCTGCTAAGTTGTCTTGCAGCCATTTGACACTAGTGCTAACTTCCTTTCAGATGCAGACAGTCCAAATCAGTGGCAGAGGGCCCCAGTCTTGTGTGGAGATTTTCCCATGAGCAGGTCAGTCATTGTCTGCATTTGCAGGGGCAGCTTAAATGGTGACCGTGTTACAGCTGTGTTCTTTGCCTTTATTTTTAGGAGGTCCAGGCAGATAGCAGCAGTCAAGGCCAAGTGTGCCAGGTGAGCAGTGGACCAAAGCAGTTGTTCTTGCTAAGCTTTCCGTTTTTGGTGTGACTCTAAGCATCCATTCTTGTTTGTGTGCTTTAGGGAATCGACTCGGAGTATGCATAACTCTGTCACCAACCAGCTGATGGATCAGGTTTCATGCACTTTGGATCTCTCTGGAAGCATTACAGGACCCTGTGACGGAGCCTTCCAATCCTGCATTTCAAGGTCCCATCTGAGCAGCCCTGAGGAATGGCTGCGGAGTTGCGGTGAGTCCGGGAGGTAGGGAGGGGGGTGTGAGAGTACAGTCATGTTTCAGCAATGTCATGTCGCCTTGTCTCCACTTAACCTAGGCGTACCCTGCAATGACGGCGTCGGAATCCAAGCACGTCTGAAGCGTGCAGGCCAAGAACCCGGGCATTCTGAGGAGAACGGTGAGTAGCAGAATTACAAGTTTTTGGCCGATGTGCTGTTCAGACCGTGCACTGATGTTTAGTTTTCTTTGTCTTGGCAGACCCAGAGGTGACAGCTGGAACTTAGCAGACAGGCAGATGGCCACCTTCTACACTCAAGAGGGATTTGCATCCGCAGCTGCGTACAAGATAAGTGGAGGGTTATGACCCACAGAGGGGATGAAAGAGGGGTGCTGGGTTGGGACTTTCTAGAAGGGGTTTTTGTGTCAGTTTTGGAGACACGGATGTGCAAGAAGCATCTCCTTAGGCCATCTAAAGGGAAAGTGTCTGTTTTGACCACAGTGCTGAGGTGCTCAGGGCAGAGCAGTTCCGGTGTGTGTCCTGTCACTTGCCTCTGGTGCACTCTGTGTTCTTTTGATCTCTCAGTCCTTTCTTCTCTTCAAAAGCTCTCTCTCCCTGTCCTGTGTCACGGGTGTCTGCACATATTTTTCCCGGAGCTGATCTGCCCTGCTGCATAGCCTGTAATAGCGCAAGTCCTGGGGACTTGAAATTTGTAATGCTGGGTGCAGTTGGGCTCTAGATTGTATTAGGATATTGACATAACATGTTTGGTTCTGCTAAGTTGTCTTGCAGCCGTTTGACTTTAGTCCTAACTTCCTTTCAGATGCAGACAATTCAAATCTGTGGAAGAGGGCCTCAGTCCTGGGGGAGGGTGTTTCCATGAGCAGGTCAGTCATTGTTTGCATTTGCAGGGGATGCTTAAATGGTGACTGTATTACAGCGGTGCTCTTTACCTTTATTTTTAGGAGGTCCAGGCAGACAGCAGCAGTCAAGGCCAAGTGTGCCAGGTGAGCAGTGGACCAAAGCAGTTGTTCTTGCTCAGCTTTTACTTTTTGATTCAACTGTAAGCATCCATTCTTGTTTGTGTGCTTTAGGGAATCCCCTCAGAGTATGCCAAGCCTTTTTGACCGACAGCCGATGGCCTGGATTTCCTGTGCTTGTGAGCCCTCTGGAAGTATTTCAGGACTCTGAGATGAAGCCTTGAAATTTTGTATTTCACGATGGCATCCAGGGAGCCATTGGCAATGGCTGAGGAGTTGCGGTGAGTCGCCGAGGTAGGGAGGGGGAGCCAAGGTCCTCTTAGGTTTCAGCAATGCTGAGTCACTATGTCTCTTCTTAACCCAGGCAGACCCTGCGATGACGGTGGCAGACTCCGAGCCTGGCCAAAGTGCACAGCCCGAGCATTCTTAGGAGAACGGTGAGTAGCAGGATTGCTGGGTTTTGTCCATTGTGCAGCTAAGATCATGCAGTGATGTTTGTTGTTCTCGATTGTAGCTGAGCACGGGACCACAGCCCGGTGACCATAAGACATTCCCTGCAGGCGAGGCAGCCTCCATTCACATGCGACATGGATCGTCATCCCCAGATGCCCAAGAGATAAGTATAGGGCTCAGACCCATAGAGGGATGAAAGAGGGTGTGCTGGGAGGATCTTTTGAATCAGCTTTGGGAGCGGGGATGTGCAAGAAGCGTCCCCTTAGGCCAGCTAAAGGAAAAGTGTCTGTTTTGACCACAGTGCTGAGGTGCTCAGGGCAGAGCAGTTCCGGTGTGTGTCCTGTCACTTGCCTCTGGTGCACTCTGTGATCTTTGGGTCTCTCAGTCCTTTTTTCTCCACAAAAGCTCTCTCTCCCTGTCCTGTGTCACGGGTGTCTGCACGTATTTTTCCCGGAGCTGATCTGCCCTGCTGCATAGCCTGTAATAGCGCAAGTCCTGGGGACTTGAAATTTGTAATGCTGGGTGCAGTTGGGCTCTAGATTGTATTAGGATATTGACATAACATGTTTGGTTCTGCTAAGTTGTCTTGCAGCCATTTGACACTAGTGCTAACTTCCTTTCAGATGCAGACAGTCCAAATCAGTGGCAGAGGGCCCCAGTCTTGTGTGGAGATTTTCCCATGAGCAGGTCAGTCATTGTCTGCATTTGCAGGGGCAGCTTAAATGGTGACCGTGTTACAGCTGTGTTCTTTGCCTTTATTTTTAGGAGGTCCAGGCAGATAGCAGCAGTCAAGGCCAAGTGTGCCAGGTGAGCAGTGGACCAAAGCAGTTGTTCTTGCTAAGCTTTCCGTTTTTGGTGTGACTCTAAGCATCCATTCTTGTTTGTGTGCTTTAGGGAATCGACTCGGAGTATGCATAACTCTGTTACCAACCAGCTGATGGATCAGGTTTCATGCACTTTGGATCTCTCTGGAAGCATTACAGGACCCTGTGACGGAGCCTTCCAATCCTGCATTTCAAGGTCCCATCTGAGCAGCCCTGAGGAATGGCTGCGGAGTTGCGGTGAGTCCGGGAGGTAGGGAGGGGGGTGTGAGAGTACAGTCATGTTTCAGCAATGTCATGTCGCCTTGTCTCCACTTAACCTAGGCGTACCCTGCAATGACGGCGTCGGAATCCAAGCACGTCTGAAGCGTGCAGGCCAAGAACCCGGGCATTCTGAGGAGAACGGTGAGTAGCAGAATTACAAGTTTTTGGCCGATGTGCTGTTCAGACCGTGCACTGATGTTTAGTTTTCTTTGTCTTGGCAGACCCAGAGGTGACAGCTGGAACTTAGCAGACAGGCAGATGGCCACCTTCTACACTCAAGAGGGATTTGCATCCGCAGCTGCGTACAAGATAAGTGGAGGGTTATGACCCACAGAGGGGATGAAAGAGGGGTGCTGGGTTGGGACTTTCTAGAAGGGGTTTTTGTGTCAATTTTGGAGACAGGGATGTGCAAGAAGCATCTCCTTAGGCCACCTAAAGGGAAAGTGTCTGTTTTGACCACAGTGCTGAGGTGCTCAGGGCAGAGCAGTTCCGGTGTGTGTCCTGTCACTTGTCTCTGGTGCACTCTGTGTTCTTTTGATCTCTCAGTCCTTTCTTCTCTTCAAAAGCTCTCTGTCCCTGTCTTGTGTCACGGGTGTCTGCACATATTTTTCCCGGAGCTGCTCTGCCCTGCTGCATAGCCTGTAATAGCACAAGTCCTGGGGACTTGAAATTGGTAATGCCGGGTGTAGTTGGGCTTTAGATTGTATCAGGAGTTTGCCATGACATGTTTGTAATTTGAGCAAAGGACCACAGCCCAGTACTCTCATGTTTCAGCAATGCCATGTTGTCTTGTCTCCACTTAACCTAGGTGTACCCTGCGATGATGGCATCAGAGTCCAAGCACGCTTGAAGTGTGCAGGCCAGGAACCCAGGCATTCTGAGGAGGATGGTGAGTAACAGATTTACCAGGTTTTAGCCGATGTGCTGCTAAGACCGTGCACTGATGTTTAGTTTTCTCTCTCTCGGCAGACCAAGAGGTGACAGCTGGAACTTAGCAGACCGGCCCATGGCCGTCTTCTGGACCCAACAGGCATTTGCTGCATGCAAGATAAGTTGAGGGTTATGACCCACAGAGGGGATGGAAGTGGGTGCTGAGTTAGGACTTCCTAGAAGGGGTTTTTGCATCAGTTTTGGATAAGAGGATGTCCAAGAAGTGTCTCCTTCAGCCACCTAAAGGGAAAGTGTCTGTTTTGACCACAATGCTGAGGTGCTCAGGGCAGAGCAGTTCCTGTGTGTGTCCTGTCACTTGTCTCTGGTGCACCCTATTATCTTTGCATCTCTCAGTCCTTTTTTCTCCTCAAAAGCTCTCCCTGTCCTGTGTCACGGGTGTCTGCACGTATTTTTCCTGGAGCTGCTCTGCCCTGTTGCATAGCCTGTAATAGCACAAGTCCTGGGGACTTGAAATTTGTAATGCAGGGTGTAGTTGGGCTCTAGATTGTATGGGGATATTCATATAACTTTTTGCTGCAGCTAAATTTTCCTGCAGCTGTTTGACACTAGTCTTAAGTTCCTTTCAGATGCTGACAGTTCAAATCTGCGGCAGAGGGCCCCAGTCCTGGGGGAGGGTGTTGCCATGAGCGGGTCAGTCATTGTTTGCATTTGCAGGGGAAGCCTAAATGGTGAATGTGTTACCACAGTGTTCTTTGCCTTTATTTTTAGGAGGTCCAGGCAGACGGCAGCAGTCAAGGCCAAGTGTGCCAGGTGAGCAGTGGACAGGAGGAGTTGTTCTGAATCAGGTCTCAATTTCTGGTGCAATTCTAAGCATCCATTCTTGGTTCCTTTGTTTTATTTTAGGCAGTCGTCTTGCAAGATGTCTTCGGTCCGGATGTCGAAGGCCAGGTGGGTTCAAGTGTAAGGTCTGGGTGTGCGTATTTTTCAGGTCAGGGGGATGTTGTTTTCACAGTTTCTCAGTGTGGGTTTTTTTTGCTTTGTGTTTTTGCAGGTGCTGTCGCTGCCCGAGCTGTGTGAAGGAACAGAGGCGAGCGGGTGAGTTGGCATTTAGGCACGGTGACTCACAGGTGACCGTTATGCAGCAGCATGTTTAAGCGTGTACCTTTTTGTTTTCCAGGTATCCTCCAGGCAGCCGGTGGAGTCAAACTGAGATTTCAGGTGAGCCGGGGCAGCGGTGTGTCAGAGTTTCGGGGATTTCTCTTTTTGTGTGCACTAGTTGAATTTTCCGTTTTGTCTTAGGTACCCTGAGGAGGAGCGTAGCTGAAGTTTGGAAACGGGAGCACCGAAGCTGATGCACAGAACGTCTTGCCGTCCACATCCAACTGACATGGGATTCCATCCGGTCATCTTGCAAAAGCTAAGTGCTGGGGCCAGTAGGTGGGAGCTGGGGGGGAAAACCTTTACTAGCACAGGAGGCTATTTGATGTTAGCTCAGAGAAGAGGCCCATAGTGGGACGGGCCCCTCGGGAGCAAAGGGAGAGGGTTTCTCCTCAGCCCCCCCAGAGTCGTCGCCGGGCAGGGCAGTTCCGATCCCTATCCGCGTTCTCGTGACGTTCGCATCGGCGGCCTTCTTCGACTCTCGACGTCGTCGTGGATCTCTTCACCATAGGAGCACGCCTTCACGTCCGCAGCTATAGCCACGGTCACCCCATAGTCATTTCTTCCTTCTCTAGGCCTACTGAGCTTCTTAGGCTTCCTCTTAAGTGCTTTGGCACTAACATCTTGAAAGGAGTTACACATCATCATCAAGTGCTATTGCCCTAGGGCTCTCTTTCCTTTGGCATCATCAGCCCATGGCTCATCTTGGCTTAGGAATCTTGGGTCCATAAGATGAAATTGCCAGGCAGTTTCCACTTGTGTCCGTGTCCCGTTGTCTGTGTCCGTGTCCCGTTGTCTGTGTCCGTGTCCCGTTGTCTGTGTCATAGGTCTTTGTTACATCTCCATGCTTTAGCAGCATCATTTTTTTGCCGTATCGGCCATATTTTGCTCACATACCTTTCCGGATATCAATTATTCCGGCATCTTTACATATTTACTTTTTTTGGGACCGAAAGATGTACACGAGATGTTCTCATTCATCTTCATTCTCAGTTTTGGTAGCCTTTCTCTTGGACTTCCGTACAGAGCTTATTAGCCCCTCATCACCTGACCACAGTAGTTCTGTAGCATCTGCCTTCTCAAAGGATATAGGGCTTAAAAATTAGTCTTCTGGAGAATTGTATCAAGTCCTCACTTATCTCTTATCTCCGTCAGCTTATGTCGCGCCTACCTACATCGGCTTATATCGTACACGCGCATGTTACACCTACCTAGGTTGGCTTATGTTGTTTGCGCTTATACTGTATGTACCTAACGTTGGCTTATGTTGTTTGCGCTTATACTGTATGTACCTAACGTTGGCTTGTGTTGTTTGCGCTTATACTGTATGTACCTACCTTGGCTTATGTTGTTTGCGCTTATACTGTATGTACCTAACGTTGGCTTATGTTGTTTGCGCTTATACTGTATGTACCTACCTTGGCTTATGTTGTTTGCGCTTATACTGTATGTACCTAACGTTGGCTTGTGTTGTTTGCGCTTATACTGTATGTACCTACCTTGGCTTATGTTGTTTGCGCTTATACTGTATGTACCTAACGTTGGCTTATGTTGTTTGCGCTTATACTGTATGTACCTACCTTGGCTTATGTTGTTTGCGCTTATACTGTATGTACCTAACGTTGGCTTATGTTGTTTGCGCTTATACTGTATGTACCTACCTTGGCTTATGTTGTTTGCGCTTATACTGTATGTACCTAACGTTGGCTTATGTTGTTTGCGCTTATACTGTATGTACCTACCTTGGCTTATGTTGTTTGCGCTTATACTGTATGTACCTAACGTTGGCTTATGTTGTATGCACCTCTGTTGTGCCAATTAGGATCGGAGCTGCCTTGCCCGGCCACGTAGTTACGCTTAGGTAGAGCAGTTATAAAACTTTGCCATTCATCTGTCCTCTACGGGGTTTCGGGTACAACAGCGATGGGCCCAGAGTCTGTGTAGCTCCTAGCTCTCAGATAGTCAGTCATTGACCGCCTCCCCTTGTCTCATAGGTCGCCGGGTGCCTACAGGATTTCCTGGAATCTACCATTCGACATCGAGGAGCTGAGGTCAGAAGATGCGTTTAAAGCATATTCTTCAGCGTATTCTTTCACGTAAGGGTGGCAGCCAGCCTGTCAGCAGAAGAACGTGTGAGAGTGCGATTGTCTGTGTCTGTCTGTAAGGGTTTGTGTGTACTTGTGTCTGCAGCTGTGTGTCTGCAGCAGTTATAACCTTGTGTGTATTGCCTTTCAGGTTTTTCCACTCATTTTTAAATTTAGAATAAAAAATCCCCAGCCGGGGGGTTTTTTTTTTTTTCCCCCCGGCTGGGTTTTTTTTTCCTCGGTCCCGGCCGGTCAGCGAGGCGACGTTCATCGCCAAAGTTGGGGCGCCTACCGCCCCGGGACCGAGGTTTTCGTCAGGCAGGAGGAATTTTTGGGAGTCTCCCGGGAGCCACGTTCCCGAGGAGCGTCACCACCGAGCGTCGGTGGCCAGGGCTTAGCGGAGCGGTTGAGATGAGAGCGAGGGTGGGTTTGCGTGTAAGCCGAAGGAGTGCTGTGTGTGTGAAGCAGTCATAACCTTGTGCATATTGCCTTTCAGGTTTTTCCACTCATTTTTAAATTTAGAATAAAAAATCCCCAGCCGGGGGGTTTTTTTTTTTTCCCCCCGGCTGGGTTTTTTTTTCCTCGGTCCCGGCCGGTCAGCGAGGCGACGTTCATCGCCAAAGTTAGGGCGCCGACCGCCCCGGGACCGAGGTTTTCGTCAGGCAGGAGGAATTTTTGGGAGTCTCCCGGGAGCCACGTTCCCGAGGAGCGTCACCACCGAGCGTCGGTGGCCAGGGCTTAGCGGAGCGGTTGAGATGAGAGCGAGGGTGGGTTTGCGTGTAAGCCGAAGGAGTGCTGTGTGTGTGAAGCAGTCATAACCTTGTGCATATTGCCTTTCAGGTTTTTCCACTCATTTTTTAATTTAGAATAAAAAATCCCCAGCCGGGGGGTTTTTTTTTTTTCCCCCCGGCTGGGTTTTTTTTTCCTCGGTCCCGGCCGGTCAGCGAGGCAACGTTCATCGCCAAAGTTAGGGCGCCGACCGCCCCGGGACCGAGGTTTTCGTCAGGCAGGAGGAATTTTTGGGAGTCTCCCGGGAGCCACGTTCCCGAGGAGCGTCACCACCGAGCGTCGGTGGCCAGGGCTTAGCGGAGCGGTTGAGATGAGAGCGAGGGTGGGTTTGCGTGTAAGCCGAAGGAGTGCTGTGTGTGTGAAGCAGTCATAACCTTGTGCATATTGCCTTTCAGGTTTTTCCACTCATTTTTAAATTTAGAATAAAAAATCCCCAGCCGGGGGGTTTTTTTTTTTTTCCCCCCGGCTGGGTTTTTTTTTCCTCGGTCCCGGCCGGTCAGCGAGGCGACGTTCATCGCCAAAGTTAGGGCGCCGACCGCCCCGGGACCGAGGTTTTCGTCAGGCAGGAGGATTTTTTGGGAGTCTCCAGGGAACCACGTTCCCGAGGAGAGACGACGCCTCAGGGGTCAGAATGCAGTTGCAGCGAATGTGAGTTTGTGTGCAACAGGAAGGGGGTGTGCAGGTCGGCCGAGAGTTTCGTGCCGTTTTTGTTCCGGGCGTGTCATAACAATAAAAGCGTAAAGGGCTCGTCTGAAACGGTTATATTGTGTCAATATGTATTTGGCTTGTAGTACATTATATTGTTCTGTATCTGCAGTTGTTCCTGTCTTTTGATGTATTTTGCTGTATGTAAATTGGACTTGTACTTGTGTACCCAGGTACGATGTATTTTTAATTGTATTTGTATCTGTACTCACATTTGTATACTTTATTTCCCTGTGTATTGCTGAAGTTCAAATTAAAGGAATAAAGATTAATCAGCCCCAATAACAATTCCCCTTACCCTCTGCCCCGCCCACCATTCGTGTCCTGTCTTTCTTTGGTGTGGTCGCGTCATCATTTTAACCCTATTTCTCCCTCTGCCTCTTACTTTCCTCTTTAGTCTATTCCTCACTTTATCCTTCCACGTCTAACTCTTTCTCTGTCTCTGGCTGTGTTTCCTTTGTTTCAATTTCTAACACATCTCTATGTTTCTCTAACCCTGTCTATTTTTTTCTAGTCCTCTACATGTATTTCCTCACGTCTCTTTGTATGTCTCTTTCAATCTAGGTTTCACTGCATTTTCTTCTTCTTTTTTTTTTCTCTTTGTCACCCTTTGTCTTTCTAACACTCGCTATCCTTTTCTTTGTCTCTAACACTTTTTTGTTTTCTGTCTAACTTTAACTCTTTTGTCTTTCTAACTCTCTATTTCTTTCCCTCTCGAACCCTACCTTTTGTTCCGTCTCTATTTCTTTTTTTCCTCGCCCATTTCCTTTTCTCTTTCATTTCAAGCGCTTCCTTTTCTGTTTGCGTTTCACTCTTTTTCTCTTTACTCTTTCTGATCTGACTTTTTTGGTTTTTCTTTTCTCTCTAAGTCTTTCATTTTTCTTTCTCTGTCTCCTCCTCACTCTCTCCTCTTGTTCTCACTCTCTCCTCTTCTTCTTCTCACTCTGACTCTCTCCTCCTCACTCTCTCCTCTTGTTCTCACTGTCTCTTCTTCTTATTCTACTCACTCTCTCCTCCTCACTCTCTCCTCTTCTTCTTCTCACTCTGACTCTCTCCTCCTCACTCTCTCCTCTTGTTCTCACTGTCTCTTCTTCTTATTCTACTCACTCTCTCCTCCTCACTCTCTCCTCTTGTTCTCACTGTCTCTTCTTCTTCTTCTACTCACTCTCTCCTCCTCACTCTCTCCTCTTGTTCTCACTGTCTCTTCTTCTTATTCTACTCACTCTCTCCTCCTCACTCTCTCCTCTTCTTCTTCTCACTCTGACTCTCTCCTCCTCACTCTCTCCTCTTGTTCTCACTGTCTCTTCTTCTTCTTCTTCTTCTCACTCTCTTCTTCTCACTCTCTCCTCTTCTTCTTCTCACTCTCTCTTCTTTTTCCTCTCTTTCTCTTCCTTTCTAAACTTAGAATAAAAAAGCAGCAGTAGAAATTTTCATGCTCCCAGGGAGTAAAAAAAAAAAAAAAAAAAAAAAAATTTAAAAGAGAAATTTTTACTCCCTGGGAGCATCAAAATTTCTACTGCTGCACCAGACTTTATATTTTTCTTCTTTTTATATATATATATATACTATACAGTATATATACTGTATATACTATATATACACTATATATACTATAGTGTATATAGTATATATATATACATAATAGGGGTTCTAGTAGGTAGCCCCGACCCCTCCTCCTCTCCCCGCCCCCAGCCACTCCCCCGACGCTCACCCCGCCCCTAGCCACTCCCCCGCCCCTAGCCACTCCCCCGACGCTCACCCCGCCCCTAGCCACTCCCCCGACGCTCACCCCGCCCCTAGCCACTCCCCCGCCCCCAGCCACTCCCCCGACGCTCACCCCGCCCCCAGCCACTCCCCCGACGCTCACCCCGCCCCCAGCCACTCCCCCGACGCTCACCCCGCCCCCAGCCACTCCCCCGACGCTCACCCCGCCCCTAGCCACTCCCCCGACGCTCACCCCGCCCCCAGCCACTCCCCCGACGCTCACCCCGCCCCCAGCCACTCCCCCGACGCTCACCCCGCCCCTAGCCACTCCCCCGACGCTCACCCCGCCCCCAGCCACTCCCCCGACGCTCACCCCGCCCCTAGCCACTCCCCCCGACGCTCACCCCGCCCCCAGCCCGTCCCCCGACGCTCACCCCGCCCCTTGCCACTCCCCCGACGCTCACCCCGCCCCCAGCCCCTCCCCTAACCATAACCCCGCCCCTAACCACTCCCCCGACCCCGCCCCCAGCCCCTCCCCTAACCCTAACCCCGCCCCCAGCCCCTCCCCTAACCCTAACCCCGCCCAGGCAGGGGGGCGTGTCGGGGGGCGGAGCCGGGGGGCGTGTCGGGGGGCGGAGCCGGGGGGCGGAGCCGGGGGGCGTGTCGGGGGGCGGAGCCGGGGGGCGTGTCGGGGGGGCGGAGCGGGGGGGGCGGAGCGGGGGGCGGAGCGGGGGGCGGAGCGGGGGGGCGTGTCGGGGGGCGAAGCGGGGGGCGGAGCCGGGGGCGTGTCGGGGGGCGTGTCGGGGGGCGTTTCGGGGGGGCGTGTCGGGGGGGCGTGTCGGGGGGCGGAGCGGGGGGCGTGTCGGGGGGCGGAGCGGGGGGCGGAGCCGGGGGCGTGTCGGGGGGCGGAGCCGGGGGGCGGAGCCGGGGGCGTGTCGGGGGGGCGGAGCCGGGGGGGCGTGTCGGGGGGGCGTGTCGGGGGCGTGTCGGGGGGGCGGAGCGGGGGGGCGTGTCGGGGGGCGGAGCGGGGGGCGGAGCCGGGGGCGTGTCGGGGGGCGGAGCCGGGGGGCGGAGCCGGGGGCGTGTCGGGGGGGCGGAGCCGGGGGGGCGTGTCGGGGGGGCGTGTCGGGGGCGTGTCGGGGGGGCGGAGCGGGGGGGCGTGTCGGGGGGCGTGTCGGGGGCGGAGCGGGGGGCGGAGCGGGGGGCGGAGCGGGGGGCGTGTCGGGGGGCGGAGCGGGGGGGCGTGCCGGGGGCGTGTCGGGGGGGCGGAGCCGGGGGGCGGAGCGGGGGGGCGTGTCGGGGGGCGTGTCGGGGGCGTGTCGGGGGGCGTGTCGGGGGGCGTGTCGGGGGGCGGAGCGGGGGGGCGTGTCGGGGGGCGGAGCCGGGGGGCGTGTCGGGGGGGCGGAGCGGGGGGGGCGGAGCGGGGGGCGGAGCGGGGGGCTGAGCGGGGGGGGCGTGTCGGGGGGCGTGTCGGGGGGCGGAGCGGGGGGCGGAGCCGGGGGCGTGTCGGGGGGGCGTGTCGGGGGGCGGAGCGGGGGGCGTGTCGGGGGGCGGAGCGGGGGGCGGAGCCGGGGGCGTGTCGGGGGGCGGAGCCGGGGGGCGGAGCCGGGGGCGTGTCGGGGGGGCGGAGCCGGGGGGGCGTGTCGGGGGGGCGTGTCGGGGGCGTGTCGGGGGGGCGGAGCGGGGGGGCGTGTCGGGGGGCGGAGCGGGGGGCGTGTCGGGGGGCGTGTCGGGGGCGGAGCGGGGGGCGGAGCGGGGGGCGGAGCGGGGGGCGTGTCGGGGGGCGGAGCGGGGGGCGTGCCGGGGGCGTGTCGGGGGGGCGGAGCCGGGGGGCGGAGCGGGGGGCGTGTCGGGGGGCGTGTCGGGGGCGTGTCGGGGGGCGTGTCGGGGGGCGTGTCGGGGGGCGGAGCGGGGGGGCGTGTCGGGGGGCGGAGCCGGGGGGCGTGTCGGGGGGGCGGAGCGGGGGGGGCGGAGCGGGGGGCGGAGCGGGGGGCGGAGCGGGGGGGCGTGTCGGGGGGCGGAGCGGGGGGCGGAGCCGGGGGCGTGTCGGGGGGCGGAGCCGGGGGGCGGAGCCGGGGGCGTGTCGGGGGGGCGGAGCCGGGGGGGCGTGTCGGGGGGGCGTGTCGGGGGCGTGTCGGGGGGGCGGAGCCGGGGGGGCGGAGCGGGGGGGCGTGTCGGGGGGCGGAGCGGGGGGGCGTGTCGGGGGGCGTGTCGGGGGCGTGTCGGGGGGCGTGTCGGGGGGCGTGTCGGGGGGCGGAGCGGGGGGGCGTGTCGGGGGGCGGAGCCGGGGGGCGTGTCGGGGGGGCGGAGCGGGGGGGGCGGAGCGGGGGGCGGAGCGGGGGGCTGAGCGGGGGGGGCGTGTCGGGGGGCGTGTCGGGGGGCGGAGCGGGGGGCGGAGCCGGGGGCGTGTCGGGGGGGCGTGTCGGGGGGCGGAGCGGGGGGCGTGTCGGGGGGCGGAGCGGGGGGCGGAGCCGGGGGCGTGTCGGGGGGCGGAGCCGGGGGGCGGAGCCGGGGGCGTGTCGGGGGGGCGGAGCCGGGGGGGCGTGTCGGGGGGGCGTGTCGGGGGCGTGTCGGGGGGGCGGAGCGGGGGGGCGTGTCGGGGGGCGGAGCGGGGGGCGTGTCGGGGGGCGTGTCGGGGGCGGAGCGGGGGGCGGAGCGGGGGGCGGAGCGGGGGGCGTGTCGGGGGGGCGTGTCGGGGGGCGTGTCGGGGGGCGTGTCGGGGGGCGTGTCGGGGGCGTGTCGGGGGGGCGTGTCGGGGGGCGGAGCGGGGGGGCGTGTCGGGGGGCGGAGCGGGTTAGGGTTAGGGTTAGGGTTAGGGTTAGGGTTAGGGTTAGGGTTAGGGTTAGGGTTAGGGTTAGGGTTAGGGTTAGGGTTAGGGTTAGGGTTAGGGTTAGGGTTAGGGTTAGGGTTAGGGGTTAGGGTTAGGGTTAGGGTTAGGGTTAGGGTTAGGGTTAGGGTTAGGGTTAGGGTTAGGGTTAGGGTTAGGGTTAGGGTTAGGGTTAGGGTTAGGGTTAGGGTTAGGGTTAGGGTTAGGGTTAGGGTTAGGGTTAGGGTTAGGGTTAGGGTTAGGGTTAGGGTTAGGGTTAGGGTTAGGGTTAGGGTTAGGGTTAGGGTTAGGGTTAGGGTTAGGGTTAGGGTTAGGGTTAGGGTTAGGGTTAGGGTTAGGGTTAGGGTTAGGGTTAGGGTTAGGGTTAGGGTTAGGGTTAGGGTTAGGGTTAGGGTTAGGGTTAGGGTTAGGGTTAGGGTTAGGGTTAGGGTTAGGGTTAGGGTTAGGGTTAGGGTTAGGGTTAGGGTTAGGGTTAGGGTTAGGGTTAGGGTTAGGGTTAGGGTTAGGGTTAGGGTTAGGGTTAGGGTTAGGGTTAGGGTTAGGGTTAGGGTTAGGGTTAGGGTTAGGGTTAGGGTTAGGGTTAGGGTTAGGGTTAGGGTTAGGGTTAGGGTTAGGGTTAGGGTTAGGGTTAGGGTTAGGGTTAGGGTTAGGGTTAGGGTTAGGGTTAGGGTTAGGGTTAGGGTTAGGGTTAGGGTTAGGGTTAGGGTTAGGGTTAGGGTTAGGGTTAGGGTTAGGGTTAGGGTTAGGGTTAGGGTTAGGGTTAGGGTTAGGGTTAGGGTTAGGGTTAGGGTTAGGGTTAGGGTTAGGGTTAGGGTTAGGGTTAGGGTTAGGGTTAGGGTTAGGGTTAGGGTTAGGGTTAGGGTTAGGGTTAGGGTTAGGGTTAGGGTTAGGGTTAGGGTTAGGGTTAGGGTTAGGGTTAGGGTTAGGGTTAGGGTTAGGGTTAGGGTTAGGGTTAGGGTTAGGGTTAGGGTTAGGGTTAGGGTTAGGGTTAGGGTTAGGGTTAGGGTTAGGGTTAGGGTTAGGGTTAGGGTTAGGGTTAGGGTTAGGGTTAGGGTTAGGGTTAGGGTTAGGGTTAGGGTTAGGGTTAGGGTTAGGGTTAGGGTTAGGGTTAGGGTTAGGGTTAGGGTTAGGGTTAGGGTTAGGGTTAGGGTTAGGGTTAGGGTTAGGGTTAGGGTTAGGGTTAGGGTTAGGGTTAGGGTTAGGGTTAGGGTTAGGGTTAGGGTTAGGGTTAGGGTTAGGGTTAGGGTTAGGGTTAGGGTTAGGGTTAGGGTTAGGGTTAGGGTTAGGGTTAGGGTTAGGGTTAGGGTTAGGGTTAGGGTTAGGGTTAGGGTTAGGGTTAGGGTTAGGGTTAGGGTTAGGGTTAGGGTTAGGGTTAGGGTTAGGGTTAGGGTTAGGGTTAGGGTTAGGGTTAGGGTTAGGGTTAGGGTTAGGGTTAGGGTTAGGGTTAGGGTTAGGGTTAGGGTTAGGGTTAGGGTTAGGGTTAGGGTTAGGGTTAGGGTTAGGGTTAGGGTTAGGGTTAGGGTTAGGGTTAGGGTTAGGGTTAGGGTTAGGGTTAGGGTTAGGGTTAGGGTTAGGGTTAGGGTTAGGGTTAGGGTTAGGGTTAGGGTTAGGGTTAGGGTTAGGGTTAGGGTTAGGGTTAGGGTTAGGGTTAGGGTTAGGGTTAGGGTTAGGGTTAGGGTTAGGGTTAGGGTTAGGGTTAGGGTTAGGGTTAGGGTTAGGGTTAGGGTTAGGGTTAGGGTTAGGGTTAGGGTTAGGGTTAGGGTTAGGGTTAGGGTTAGGGTTAGGGTTAGGGTTAGGGTTAGGGTTAGGGTTAGGGTTAGGGTTAGGGTTAGGGTTAGGGTTAGGGTTAGGGTTAGGGTTAGGGTTAGGGTTAGGGTTAGGGTTAGGGTTAGGGTTAGGGTTAGGGTTAGGGTTAGGGTTAGGGTTAGGGTTAGGGTTAGGGTTAGGGTTAGGGTTAGGGTTAGGGTTAGGGTTAGGGTTAGGGTTAGGGTTAGGGTTAGGGTTAGGGTTAGGGTTAGGGTTAGGGTTAGGGTTAGGGTTAGGGTTAGGGTTAGGGTTAGGGTTAGGGTTAGGGTTAGGGTTAGGGTTAGGGTTAGGGTTAGGGTTAGGGTTAGGGTTAGGGTTAGGGTTAGGGTTAGGGTTAGGGTTAGGGTTAGGGTTAGGGTTAGGGTTAGGGTTAGGGTTAGGGTTAGGGTTAGGGTTAGGGTTAGGGTTAGGGTTAGGGTTAGGGTTAGGGTTAGGGTTAGGGTTAGGGTTAGGGTTAGGGTTAGGGTTAGGGTTAGGGTTAGGGTTAGGGTTAGGGTTAGGGTTAGGGTTAGGGTTAGGGTTAGGGTTAGGGTTAGGGTTAGGGTTAGGGTTAGGGTTAGGGTTAGGGTTAGGGTTAGGGTTAGGGTTAGGGTTAGGGTTAGGGTTAGGGTTAGGGTTAGGGTTAGGGTTAGGGTTAGGGTTAGGGTTAGGGTTAGGGTTAGGGTTAGGGTTAGGGTTAGGGTTAGGGTTAGGGTTAGGGTTAGGGTTAGGGTTAGGGTTAGGGTTAGGGTTAGGGTTAGGGTTAGGGTTAGGGTTAGGGTTAGGGTTAGGGTTAGGGTTAGGGTTAGGGTTAGGGTTAGGGTTAGGGTTAGGGTTAGGGTTAGGGTTAGGGTTAGGGTTAGGGTTAGGGTTAGGGTTAGGGTTAGGGTTAGGGTTAGGGTTAGGGTTAGGGTTAGGGTTAGGGTTAGGGTTAGGGTTAGGGTTAGGGTTAGGGTTAGGGTTAGGGTTAGGGTTAGGGTTAGGGTTAGGGTTAGGGTTAGGGTTAGGGTTAGGGTTAGGGTTAGGGTTAGGGTTAGGGTTAGGGTTAGGGTTAGGGTTAGGGTTAGGGTTAGGGTTAGGGTTAGGGTTAGGGTTAGGGTTAGGGTTAGGGTTAGGGTTAGGGTTAGGGTTAGGGTTAGGGTTAGGGTTAGGGTTAGGGTTAGGGTTAGGGTTAGGGTTAGGGTTAGGGTTAGGGTTAGGGTTAGGGTTAGGGTTAGGGTTAGGGTTAGGGTTAGGGTTAGGGTTAGGGTTAGGGTTAGGGTTAGGGTTAGGGTTAGGGTTAGGGTTAGGGTTAGGGTTAGGGTTAGGGTTAGGGTTAGGGTTAGGGTTAGGGTTAGGGTTAGGGTTAGGGTTAGGGTTAGGGTTAGGGTTAGGGTTAGGGTTAGGGTTAGGGTTAGGGTTAGGGTTAGGGTTAGGGTTAGGGTTAGGGTTAGGGTTAGGGTTAGGGTTAGGGTTAGGGTTAGGGTTAGGGTTAGGGTTAGGGTTAGGGTTAGGGTTAGGGTTAGGGTTAGGGTTAGGGTTAGGGTTAGGGTTAGGGTTAGGGTTAGGGTTAGGGTTAGGGTTAGGGTTAGGGTTAGGGTTAGGGTTAGGGTTAGGGTTAGGGTTAGGGTTAGGGTTAGGGTTAGGGTTAGGGTTAGGGTTAGGGTTAGGGTTAGGGTTAGGGTTAGGGTTAGGGTTAGGGTTAGGGTTAGGGTTAGGGTTAGGGTTAGGGTTAGGGTTAGGGTTAGGGTTAGGGTTAGGGTTAGGGTTAGGGTTAGGGTTAGGGTTAGGGTTAGGGTTAGGGTTAGGGTTAGGGTTAGGGTTAGGGTTAGGGTTAGGGTTAGGGTTAGGGTTAGGGTTAGGGTTAGGGTTAGGGTTAGGGTTAGGGTTAGGGTTAGGGTTAGGGTTAGGGTTAGGGTTAGGGTTAGGGTTAGGGTTAGGGTTAGGGTTAGGGTTAGGGTTAGGGTTAGGGTTAGGGTTAGGGTTAGGGTTAGGGTTAGGGTTAGGGTTAGGGTTAGGGTTAGGGTTAGGGTTAGGGTTAGGGTTAGGGTTAGGGTTAGGGTTAGGGTTAGGGTTAGGGTTAGGGTTAGGGTTAGGGTTAGGGTTAGGGTTAGGGTTAGGGTTAGGGTTAGGGTTAGGGTTAGGGTTAGGGTTAGGGTTAGGGTTAGGGTTAGGGTTAGGGTTAGGGTTAGGGTTAGGGTTAGGGTTAGGGTTAGGGTTAGGGTTAGGGTTAGGGTTAGGGTTAGGGTTAGGGTTAGGGTTAGGGTTAGGGTTAGGGTTAGGGTTAGGGTTAGGGTTAGGGTTAGGGTTAGGGTTAGGGTTAGGGTTAGGGTTAGGGTTAGGGTTAGGGTTAGGGTTAGGGTTAGGGTTAGGGTTAGGGTTAGGGTTAGGGTTAGGGTTAGGGTTAGGGTTAGGGTTAGGGTTAGGGTTAGGGTTAGGGTTAGGGTTAGGGTTAGGGTTAGGGTTAGGGTTAGGGTTAGGGTTAGGGTTAGGGTTAGGGTTAGGGTTAGGGTTAGGGTTAGGGTTAGGGTTAGGGTTAGGGTTAGGGTTAGGGTTAGGGTTAGGGTTAGGGTTAGGGTTAGGGTTAGGGTTAGGGTTAGGGTTAGGGTTAGGGTTAGGGTTAGGGTTAGGGTTAGGGTTAGGGTTAGGGTTAGGGTTAGGGTTAGGGTTAGGGTTAGGGTTAGGGTTAGGGTTAGGGTTAGGGTTAGGGTTAGGGTTAGGGTTAGGGTTAGGGTTAGGGTTAGGGTTAGGGTTAGGGTTAGGGTTAGGGTTAGGGTTAGGGTTAGGGTTAGGGTTAGGGTTAGGGTTAGGGTTAGGGTTAGGGTTAGGGTTAGGGTTAGGGTTAGGGTTAGGGTTAGGGTTAGGGTTAGGGTTAGGGTTAGGGTTAGGGTTAGGGTTAGGGTTAGGGTTAGGGTTAGGGTTAGGGTTAGGGTTAGGGTTAGGGTTAGGGTTAGGGTTAGGGTTAGGGTTAGGGTTAGGGTTAGGGTTAGGGTTAGGGTTAGGGTTAGGGTTAGGGTTAGGGTTAGGGTTAGGGTTAGGGTTAGGGTTAGGGTTAGGGTTAGGGTTAGGGTTAGGGTTAGGGTTAGGGTTAGGGTTAGGGTTAGGGTTAGGGTTAGGGTTAGGGTTAGGGTTAGGGTTAGGGTTAGGGTTAGGGTTAGGGTTAGGGTTAGGGTTAGGGTTAGGGTTAGGGTTAGGGTTAGGGTTAGGGTTAGGGTTAGGGTTAGGGTTAGGGTTAGGGTTAGGGTTAGGGTTAGGGTTAGGGTTAGGGTTAGGGTTAGGGTTAGGGTTAGGGTTAGGGTTAGGGTTAGGGTTAGGGTTAGGGTTAGGGTTAGGGTTAGGGTTAGGGTTAGGGTTAGGGTTAGGGTTAGGGTTAGGGTTAGGGTTAGGGTTAGGGTTAGGGTTAGGGTTAGGGTTAGGGTTAGGGTTAGGGTTAGGGTTAGGGTTAGGGTTAGGGTTAGGGTTAGGGTTAGGGTTAGGGTTAGGGTTAGGGTTAGGGTTAGGGTTAGGGTTAGGGTTAGGGTTAGGGTTAGGGTTAGGGTTAGGGTTAGGGTTAGGGTTAGGGTTAGGGTTAGGGTTAGGGTTAGGGTTAGGGTTAGGGTTAGGGTTAGGGTTAGGGTTAGGGTTAGGGTTAGGGTTAGGGTTAGGGTTAGGGTTAGGGTTAGGGTTAGGGTTAGGGTTAGGGTTAGGGTTAGGGTTAGGGTTAGGGTTAGGGTTAGGGTTAGGGTTAGGGTTAGGGTTAGGGTTAGGGTTAGGGTTAGGGTTAGGGTTAGGGTTAGGGTTAGGGTTAGGGTTAGGGTTAGGGTTAGGGTTAGGGTTAGGGTTAGGGTTAGGGTTAGGGTTAGGGTTAGGGTTAGGGTTAGGGTTAGGGTTAGGGTTAGGGTTAGGGTTAGGGTTAGGGTTAGGGTTAGGGTTAGGGTTAGGGTTAGGGTTAGGGTTAGGGTTAGGGTTAGGGTTAGGGTTAGGGTTAGGGTTAGGGTTAGGGTTAGGGTTAGGGTTAGGGTTAGGGTTAGGGTTAGGGTTAGGGTTAGGGTTAGGGTTAGGGTTAGGGTTAGGGTTAGGGTTAGGGTTAGGGTTAGGGTTAGGGTTAGGGTTAGGGTTAGGGTTAGGGTTAGGGTTAGGGTTAGGGTTAGGGTTAGGGTTAGGGTTAGGGTTAGGGTTAGGGTTAGGGTTAGGGTTAGGGTTAGGGTTAGGGTTAGGGTTAGGGTTAGGGTTAGGGTTAGGGTTAGGGTTAGGGTTAGGGTTAGGGTTAGGGTTAGGGTTAGGGTTAGGGTTAGGGTTAGGGTTAGGGTTAGGGTTAGGGTTAGGGTTAGGGTTAGGGTTAGGGTTAGGGTTAGGGTTAGGGTTAGGGTTAGGGTTAGGGTTAGGGTTAGGGTTAGGGTTAGGGTTAGGGTTAGGGTTAGGGTTAGGGTTAGGGTTAGGGTTAGGGTTAGGGTTAGGGTTAGGGTTAGGGTTAGGGTTAGGGTTAGGGTTAGGGTTAGGGTTAGGGTTAGGGTTAGGGTTAGGGTTAGGGTTAGGGTTAGGGTTAGGGTTAGGGTTAGGGTTAGGGTTAGGGTTAGGGTTAGGGTTAGGGTTAGGGTTAGGGTTAGGGTTAGGGTTAGGGTTAGGGTTAGGGTTAGGGTTAGGGTTAGGGTTAGGGTTAGGGTTAGGGTTAGGGTTAGGGTTAGGGTTAGGGTTAGGGTTAGGGTTAGGGTTAGGGTTAGGGTTAGGGTTAGGGTTAGGGTTAGGGTTAGGGTTAGGGTTAGGGTTAGGGTTAGGGTTAGGGTTAGGGTTAGGGTTAGGGTTAGGGTTAGGGTTAGGGTTAGGGTTAGGGTTAGGGTTAGGGTTAGGGTTAGGGTTAGGGTTAGGGTTAGGGTTAGGGTTAGGGTTAGGGTTAGGGTTAGGGTTAGGGTTAGGGTTAGGGTTAGGGTTAGGGTTAGGGTTAGGGTTAGGGTTAGGGTTAGGGTTAGGGTTAGGGTTAGGGTTAGGGTTAGGGTTAGGGTTAGGGTTAGGGTTAGGGTTAGGGTTAGGGTTAGGGTTAGGGTTAGGGTTAGGGTTAGGGTTAGGGTTAGGGTTAGGGTTAGGGTTAGGGTTAGGGTTAGGGTTAGGGTTAGGGTTAGGGTTAGGGTTAGGGTTAGGGTTAGGGTTAGGGTTAGGGTTAGGGTTAGGGTTAGGGTTAGGGTTAGGGTTAGGGTTAGGGTTAGGGTTAGGGTTAGGGTTAGGGTTAGGGTTAGGGTTAGGGTTAGGGTTAGGGTTAGGGTTAGGGTTAGGGTTAGGGTTAGGGTTAGGGTTAGGGTTAGGGTTAGGGTTAGGGTTAGGGTTAGGGTTAGGGTTAGGGTTAGGGTTAGGGTTAGGGTTAGGGTTAGGGTTAGGGTTAGGGTTAGGGTTAGGGTTAGGGTTAGGGTTAGGGTTAGGGTTAGGGTTAGGGTTAGGGTTAGGGTTAGGGTTAGGGTTAGGGTTAGGGTTAGGGTTAGGGTTAGGGTTAGGGTTAGGGTTAGGGTTAGGGTTAGGGTTAGGGTTAGGGTTAGGGTTAGGGTTAGGGTTAGGGTTAGGGTTAGGGTTAGGGTTAGGGTTAGGGTTAGGGTTAGGGTTAGGGTTAGGGTTAGGGTTAGGGTTAGGGTTAGGGTTAGGGTTAGGGTTAGGGTTAGGGTTAGGGTTAGGGTTAGGGTTAGGGTTAGGGTTAGGGTTAGGGTTAGGGTTAGGGTTAGGGTTAGGGTTAGGGTTAGGGTTAGGGTTAGGGTTAGGGTTAGGGTTAGGGTTAGGGTTAGGGTTAGGGTTAGGGTTAGGGTTAGGGTTAGGGTTAGGGTTAGGGTTAGGGTTAGGGTTAGGGTTAGGGTTAGGGTTAGGGTTAGGGTTAGGGTTAGGGTTAGGGTTAGGGTTAGGGTTAGGGTTAGGGTTAGGGTTAGGGTTAGGGTTAGGGTTAGGGTTAGGGTTAGGGTTAGGGTTAGGGTTAGGGTTAGGGTTAGGGTTAGGGTTAGGGTTAGGGTTAGGGTTAGGGTTAGGGTTAGGGTTAGGGTTAGGGTTAGGGTTAGGGTTAGGGTTAGGGTTAGGGTTAGGGTTAGGGTTAGGGTTAGGGTTAGGGTTAGGGTTAGGGTTAGGGTTAGGGTTAGGGTTAGGGTTAGGGTTAGGGTTAGGGTTAGGGTTAGGGTTAGGGTTAGGGTTAGGGTTAGGGTTAGGGTTAGGGTTAGGGTTAGGGTTAGGGTTAGGGTTAGGGTTAGGGTTAGGGTTAGGGTTAGGGTTAGGGTTAGGGTTAGGGTTAGGGTTAGGGTTAGGGTTAGGGTTAGGGTTAGGGTTAGGGTTAGGGTTAGGGTTAGGGTTAGGGTTAGGGTTAGGGTTAGGGTTAGGGTTAGGGTTAGGGTTAGGGTTAGGGTTAGGGTTAGGGTTAGGGTTAGGGTTAGGGTTAGGGTTAGGGTTAGGGTTAGGGTTAGGGTTAGGGTTAGGGTTAGGGTTAGGGTTAGGGTTAGGGTTAGGGTTAGGGTTAGGGTTAGGGTTAGGGTTAGGGTTAGGGTTAGGGTTAGGGTTAGGGTTAGGGTTAGGGTTAGGGTTAGGGTTAGGGTTAGGGTTAGGGTTAGGGTTAGGGTTAGGGTTAGGGTTAGGGTTAGGGTTAGGGTTAGGGTTAGGGTTAGGGTTAGGGTTAGGGTTAGGGTTAGGGTTAGGGTTAGGGTTAGGGTTAGGGTTAGGGTTAGGGTTAGGGTTAGGGTTAGGGTTAGGGTTAGGGTTAGGGTTAGGGTTAGGGTTAGGGTTAGGGTTAGGGTTAGGGTTAGGGTTAGGGTTAGGGTTAGGGTTAGGGTTAGGGTTAGGGTTAGGGTTAGGGTTAGGGTTAGGGTTAGGGTTAGGGTTAGGGTTAGGGTTAGGGTTAGGGTTAGGGTTAGGGTTAGGGTTAGGGTTAGGGTTAGGGTTAGGGTTAGGGTTAGGGTTAGGGTTAGGGTTAGGGTTAGGGTTAGGGTTAGGGTTAGGGTTAGGGTTAGGGTTAGGGTTAGGGTTAGGGTTAGGGTTAGGGTTAGGGTTAGGGTTAGGGTTAGGGTTAGGGTTAGGGTTAGGGTTAGGGTTAGGGTTAGGGTTAGGGTTAGGGTTAGGGTTAGGGTTAGGGTTAGGGTTAGGGTTAGGGTTAGGGTTAGGGTTAGGGTTAGGGTTAGGGTTAGGGTTAGGGTTAGGGTTAGGGTTAGGGTTAGGGTTAGGGTTAGGGTTAGGGTTAGGGTTAGGGTTAGGGTTAGGGTTAGGGTTAGGGTTAGGGTTAGGGTTAGGGTTAGGGTTAGGGTTAGGGTTAGGGTTAGGGTTAGGGTTAGGGTTAGGGTTAGGGTTAGGGTTAGGGTTAGGGTTAGGGTTAGGGTTAGGGTTAGGGTTAGGGTTAGGGTTAGGGTTAGGGTTAGGGTTAGGGTTAGGGTTAGGGTTAGGGTTAGGGTTAGGGTTAGGGTTAGGGTTAGGGTTAGGGTTAGGGTTAGGGTTAGGGTTAGGGTTAGGGTTAGGGTTAGGGTTAGGGTTAGGGTTAGGGTTAGGGTTAGGGTTAGGGTTAGGGTTAGGGTTAGGGTTAGGGTTAGGGTTAGGGTTAGGGTTAGGGTTAGGGTTAGGGTTAGGGTTAGGGTTAGGGTTAGGGTTAGGGTTAGGGTTAGGGTTAGGGTTAGGGTTAGGGTTAGGGTTAGGGTTAGGGTTAGGGTTAGGGTTAGGGTTAGGGTTAGGGTTAGGGTTAGGGTTAGGGTTAGGGTTAGGGTTAGGGTTAGGGTTAGGGTTAGGGTTAGGGTTAGGGTTAGGGTTAGGGTTAGGGTTAGGGTTAGGGTTAGGGTTAGGGTTAGGGTTAGGGTTAGGGTTAGGGTTAGGGTTAGGGTTAGGGTTAGGGTTAGGGTTAGGGTTAGGGTTAGGGTTAGGGTTAGGGTTAGGGTTAGGGTTAGGGTTAGGGTTAGGGTTAGGGTTAGGGTTAGGGTTAGGGTTAGGGTTAGGGTTAGGGTTAGGGTTAGGGTTAGGGTTAGGGTTAGGGTTAGGGTTAGGGTTAGGGTTAGGGTTAGGGTTAGGGTTAGGGTTAGGGTTAGGGTTAGGGTTAGGGTTAGGGTTAGGGTTAGGGTTAGGGTTAGGGTTAGGGTTAGGGTTAGGGTTAGGGTTAGGGTTAGGGTTAGGGTTAGGGTTAGGGTTAGGGTTAGGGTTAGGGTTAGGGTTAGGGTTAGGGTTAGGGTTAGGGTTAGGGTTAGGGTTAGGGTTAGGGTTAGGGTTAGGGTTAGGGTTAGGGTTAGGGTTAGGGTTAGGGTTAGGGTTAGGGTTAGGGTTAGGGTTAGGGTTAGGGTTAGGGTTAGGGTTAGGGTTAGGGTTAGGGTTAGGGTTAGGGTTAGGGTTAGGGTTAGGGTTAGGGTTAGGGTTAGGGTTAGGGTTAGGGTTAGGGTTAGGGTTAGGGTTAGGGTTAGGGTTAGGGTTAGGGTTAGGGTTAGGGTTAGGGTTAGGGTTAGGGTTAGGGTTAGGGTTAGGGTTAGGGTTAGGGTTAGGGTTAGGGTTAGGGTTAGGGTTAGGGTTAGGGTTAGGGTTAGGGTTAGGGTTAGGGTTAGGGTTAGGGTTAGGGTTAGGGTTAGGGTTAGGGTTAGGGTTAGGGTTAGGGTTAGGGTTAGGGTTAGGGTTAGGGTTAGGGTTAGGGTTAGGGTTAGGGTTAGGGTTAGGGTTAGGGTTAGGGTTAGGGTTAGGGTTAGGGTTAGGGTTAGGGTTAGGGTTAGGGTTAGGGTTAGGGTTAGGGTTAGGGTTAGGGTTAGGGTTAGGGTTAGGGTTAGGGTTAGGGTTAGGGTTAGGGTTAGGGTTAGGGTTAGGGTTAGGGTTAGGGTTAGGGTTAGGGTTAGGGTTAGGGTTAGGGTTAGGGTTAGGGTTAGGGTTAGGGTTAGGGTTAGGGTTAGGGTTAGGGTTAGGGTTAGGGTTAGGGTTAGGGTTAGGGTTAGGGTTAGGGTTAGGGTTAGGGTTAGGGTTAGGGTTAGGGTTAGGGTTAGGGTTAGGGTTAGGGTTAGGGTTAGGGTTAGGGTTAGGGTTAGGGTTAGGGTTAGGGTTAGGGTTAGGGTTAGGGTTAGGGTTAGGGTTAGGGTTAGGGTTAGGGTTAGGGTTAGGGTTAGGGTTAGGGTTAGGGTTAGGGTTAGGGTTAGGGTTAGGGTTAGGGTTAGGGTTAGGGTTAGGGTTAGGGTTAGGGTTAGGGTTAGGGTTAGGGTTAGGGTTAGGGTTAGGGTTAGGGTTAGGGTTAGGGTTAGGGTTAGGGTTAGGGTTAGGGTTAGGGTTAGGGTTAGGGTTAGGGTTAGGGTTAGGGTTAGGGTTAGGGTTAGGGTTAGGGTTAGGGTTAGGGTTAGGGTTAGGGTTAGGGTTAGGGTTAGGGTTAGGGTTAGGGTTAGGGTTAGGGTTAGGGTTAGGGTTAGGGTTAGGGTTAGGGTTAGGGTTAGGGTTAGGGTTAGGGTTAGGGTTAGGGTTAGGGTTAGGGTTAGGGTTAGGGTTAGGGTTAGGGTTAGGGTTAGGGTTAGGGTTAGGGTTAGGGTTAGGGTTAGGGTTAGGGTTAGGGTTAGGGTTAGGGTTAGGGTTAGGGTTAGGGTTAGGGTTAGGGTTAGGGTTAGGGTTAGGGTTAGGGTTAGGGTTAGGGTTAGGGTTAGGGTTAGGGTTAGGGTTAGGGTTAGGGTTAGGGTTAGGGTTAGGGTTAGGGTTAGGGTTAGGGTTAGGGTTAGGGTTAGGGTTAGGGTTAGGGTTAGGGTTAGGGTTAGGGTTAGGGTTAGGGTTAGGGTTAGGGTTAGGGTTAGGGTTAGGGTTAGGGTTAGGGTTAGGGTTAGGGTTAGGGTTAGGGTTAGGGTTAGGGTTAGGGTTAGGGTTAGGGTTAGGGTTAGGGTTAGGGTTAGGGTTAGGGTTAGGGTTAGGGTTAGGGTTAGGGTTAGGGTTAGGGTTAGGGTTAGGGTTAGGGTTAGGGTTAGGGTTAGGGTTAGGGTTAGGGTTAGGGTTAGGGTTAGGGTTAGGGTTAGGGTTAGGGTTAGGGTTAGGGTTAGGGTTAGGGTTAGGGTTAGGGTTAGGGTTAGGGTTAGGGTTAGGGTTAGGGTTAGGGTTAGGGTTAGGGTTAGGGTTAGGGTTAGGGTTAGGGTTAGGGTTAGGGTTAGGGTTAGGGTTAGGGTTAGGGTTAGGGTTAGGGTTAGGGTTAGGGTTAGGGTTAGGGTTAGGGTTAGGGTTAGGGTTAGGGTTAGGGTTAGGGTTAGGGTTAGGGTTAGGGTTAGGGTTAGGGTTAGGGTTAGGGTTAGGGTTAGGGTTAGGGTTAGGGTTAGGGTTAGGGTTAGGGTTAGGGTTAGGGTTAGGGTTAGGGTTAGGGTTAGGGTTAGGGTTAGGGTTAGGGTTAGGGTTAGGGTTAGGGTTAGGGTTAGGGTTAGGGTTAGGGTTAGGGTTAGGGTTAGGGTTAGGGTTAGGGTTAGGGTTAGGGTTAGGGTTAGGGTTAGGGTTAGGGTTAGGGTTAGGGTTAGGGTTAGGGTTAGGGTTAGGGTTAGGGTTAGGGTTAGGGTTAGGGTTAGGGTTAGGGTTAGGGTTAGGGTTAGGGTTAGGGTTAGGGTTAGGGTTAGGGTTAGGGTTAGGGTTAGGGTTAGGGTTAGGGTTAGGGTTAGGGTTAGGGTTAGGGTTAGGGTTAGGGTTAGGGTTAGGGTTAGGGTTAGGGTTAGGGTTAGGGTTAGGGTTAGGGGTTAGGGTTAGGGTTAGGGTTAGGGTTAGGGTTAGGGTTAGGGTTAGGGTTAGGGTTAGGGTTAGGGTTAGGGTTAGGGTTAGGGTTAGGGTTAGGGTTAGGGTTAGGGTTAGGGTTAGGGTTAGGGTTAGGGTTAGGGTTAGGGTTAGGGTTAGGGTTAGGGTTAGGGTTAGGGTTAGGGTTAGGGTTAGGGTTAGGGTTAGGGTTAGGGTTAGGGTTAGGGTTAGGGTTAGGGTTAGGGTTAGGGTTAGGGTTAGGGTTAGGGTTAGGGTTAGGGTTAGGGTTAGGGTTAGGGTTAGGGTTAGGGTTAGGGTTAGGGTTAGGGTTAGGGTTAGGGTTAGGGTTAGGGTTAGGGTTAGGGTTAGGGTTAGGGTTAGGGTTAGGGTTAGGGTTAGGGTTAGGGTTAGGGTTAGGGTTAGGGTTAGGGTTAGGGTTAGGGTTAGGGTTAGGGTTAGGGTTAGGGTTAGGGTTAGGGTTAGGGTTAGGGTTAGGGTTAGGGTTAGGGTTAGGGTTAGGGTTAGGGTTAGGGTTAGGGTTAGGGTTAGGGTTAGGGTTAGGGTTAGGGTTAGGGTTAGGGTTAGGGTTAGGGTTAGGGTTAGGGTTAGGGTTAGGGTTAGGGTTAGGGTTAGGGTTAGGGTTAGGGTTAGGGTTAGGGTTAGGGTTAGGGTTAGGGTTAGGGTTAGGGTTAGGGTTAGGGTTAGGGTTAGGGTTAGGGTTAGGGTTAGGGTTAGGGTTAGGGTTAGGGTTAGGGTTAGGGTTAGGGTTAGGGTTAGGGTTAGGGTTAGGGTTAGGGTTAGGGTTAGGGTTAGGGTTAGGGTTAGGGTTAGGGTTAGGGTTAGGGTTAGGGTTAGGGTTAGGGTTAGGGTTAGGGTTAGGGTTAGGGTTAGGGTTAGGGTTAGGGTTAGGGTTAGGGTTAGGGTTAGGGTTAGGGTTAGGGTTAGGGTTAGGGTTAGGGTTAGGGTTAGGGTTAGGGTTAGGGTTAGGGTTAGGGTTAGGGTTAGGGTTAGGGTTAGGGTTAGGGTTAGGGTTAGGGTTAGGGTTAGGGTTAGGGTTAGGGTTAGGGTTAGGGTTAGGGTTAGGGTTAGGGTTAGGGTTAGGGTTAGGGTTAGGGTTAGGGTTAGGGTTAGGGTTAGGGTTAGGGGTTAGGGTTAGGGTTAGGGTTAGGGTTAGGGTTAGGGTTAGGGTTAGGGTTAGGGTTAGGGTTAGGGTTAGGGTTAGGGTTAGGGTTAGGGTTAGGGTTAGGGTTAGGGTTAGGGTTAGGGTTAGGGTTAGGGTTAGGGTTAGGGTTAGGGTTAGGGTTAGGGTTAGGGTTAGGGTTAGGGTTAGGGTTAGGGTTAGGGTTAGGGTTAGGGTTAGGGTTAGGGTTAGGGTTAGGGTTAGGGTTAGGGTTAGGGTTAGGGTTAGGGTTAGGGTTAGGGTTAGGGTTAGGGTTAGGGTTAGGGTTAGGGTTAGGGTTAGGGTTAGGGTTAGGGTTAGGGTTAGGGTTAGGGTTAGGGTTAGGGTTAGGGTTAGGGTTAGGGTTAGGGTTAGGGTTAGGGTTAGGGTTAGGGTTAGGGTTAGGGTTAGGGTTAGGGTTAGGGTTAGGGTTAGGGTTAGGGTTAGGGTTAGGGTTAGGGTTAGGGTTAGGGTTAGGGTTAGGGTTAGGGTTAGGGTTAGGGTTAGGGTTAGGGTTAGGGTTAGGGTTAGGGTTAGGGTTAGGGTTAGGGTTAGGGTTAGGGTTAGGGTTAGGGTTAGGGTTAGGGTTAGGGTTAGGGTTAGGGTTAGGGTTAGGGTTAGGGTTAGGGTTAGGGTTAGGGTTAGGGTTAGGGTTAGGGTTAGGGTTAGGGTTAGGGTTAGGGTTAGGGTTAGGGTTAGGGTTAGGGTTAGGGTTAGGGTTAGGGTTAGGGTTAGGGTTAGGGTTAGGGTTAGGGTTAGGGTTAGGGTTAGGGTTAGGGTTAGGGTTAGGGTTAGGGTTAGGGTTAGGGTTAGGGTTAGGGTTAGGGTTAGGGTTAGGGTTAGGGTTAGGGTTAGGGTTAGGGTTAGGGTTAGGGTTAGGGTTAGGGTTAGGGTTAGGGTTAGGGTTAGGGTTAGGGTTAGGGTTAGGGTTAGGGTTAGGGTTAGGGTTAGGGTTAGGGTTAGGGTTAGGGTTAGGGTTAGGGTTAGGGTTAGGGTTAGGGTTAGGGTTAGGGTTAGGGTTAGGGTTAGGGTTAGGGTTAGGGTTAGGGTTAGGGTTAGGGTTAGGGTTAGGGTTAGGGTTAGGGTTAGGGTTAGGGTTAGGGTTAGGGTTAGGGTTAGGGTTAGGGTTAGGGTTAGGGTTAGGGTTAGGGTTAGGGTTAGGGTTAGGGTTAGGGTTAGGGTTAGGGTTAGGGTTAGGGTTAGGGTTAGGGTTAGGGTTAGGGTTAGGGTTAGGGTTAGGGTTAGGGTTAGGGTTAGGGTTAGGGTTAGGGTTAGGGTTAGGGTTAGGGTTAGGGTTAGGGTTAGGGTTAGGGTTAGGGTTAGGGTTAGGGTTAGGGTTAGGGTTAGGGTTAGGGTTAGGGTTAGGGTTAGGGTTAGGGTTAGGGTTAGGGTTAGGGTTAGGGTTAGGGTTAGGGTTAGGGTTAGGGTTAGGGTTAGGGTTAGGGTTAGGGTTAGGGTTAGGGTTAGGGTTAGGGTTAGGGTTAGGGTTAGGGTTAGGGTTAGGGTTAGGGTTAGGGTTAGGGTTAGGGTTAGGGTTAGGGTTAGGGTTAGGGTTAGGGTTAGGGTTAGGGTTAGGGTTAGGGTTAGGGTTAGGGTTAGGGTTAGGGTTAGGGTTAGGGTTAGGGTTAGGGTTAGGGTTAGGGTTAGGGTTAGGGTTAGGGTTAGGGTTAGGGTTAGGGTTAGGGTTAGGGTTAGGGTTAGGGTTAGGGTTAGGGTTAGGGTTAGGGTTAGGGTTAGGGTTAGGGTTAGGGTTAGGGTTAGGGTTAGGGTTAGGGTTAGGGTTAGGGTTAGGGTTAGGGTTAGGGTTAGGGTTAGGGTTAGGGTTAGGGTTAGGGTTAGGGTTAGGGTTAGGGTTAGGGTTAGGGTTAGGGTTAGGGTTAGGGTTAGGGTTAGGGTTAGGGTTAGGGTTAGGGTTAGGGTTAGGGTTAGGGTTAGGGTTAGGGTTAGGGTTAGGGTTAGGGTTAGGGTTAGGGTTAGGGTTAGGGTTAGGGTTAGGGTTAGGGTTAGGGTTAGGGTTAGGGTTAGGGTTAGGGTTAGGGTTAGGGTTAGGGTTAGGGTTAGGGTTAGGGTTAGGGTTAGGGTTAGGGTTAGGGTTAGGGTTAGGGTTAGGGTTAGGGTTAGGGTTAGGGTTAGGGTTAGGGTTAGGGTTAGGGTTAGGGTTAGGGTTAGGGTTAGGGTTAGGGTTAGGGTTAGGGTTAGGGTTAGGGTTAGGGTTAGGGTTAGGGTTAGGGTTAGGGTTAGGGTTAGGGTTAGGGTTAGGGTTAGGGTTAGGGTTAGGGTTAGGGTTAGGGTTAGGGTTAGGGTTAGGGTTAGGGTTAGGGTTAGGGTTAGGGTTAGGGTTAGGGTTAGGGTTAGGGTTAGGGTTAGGGTTAGGGTTAGGGTTAGGGTTAGGGTTAGGGTTAGGGTTAGGGTTAGGGTTAGGGTTAGGGTTAGGGTTAGGGTTAGGGTTAGGGTTAGGGTTAGGGTTAGGGTTAGGGTTAGGGTTAGGGTTAGGGTTAGGGTTAGGGTTAGGGTTAGGGTTAGGGTTAGGGTTAGGGTTAGGGTTAGGGTTAGGGTTAGGGTTAGGGTTAGGGTTAGGGTTAGGGTTAGGGTTAGGGTTAGGGTTAGGGTTAGGGTTAGGGTTAGGGTTAGGGTTAGGGTTAGGGTTAGGGTTAGGGTTAGGGTTAGGGTTAGGGTTAGGGTTAGGGTTAGGGTTAGGGTTAGGGTTAGGGTTAGGGTTAGGGTTAGGGTTAGGGTTAGGGTTAGGGTTAGGGTTAGGGTTAGGGTTAGGGTTAGGGTTAGGGTTAGGGTTAGGGTTAGGGTTAGGGTTAGGGTTAGGGTTAGGGTTAGGGTTAGGGTTAGGGTTAGGGTTAGGGTTAGGGTTAGGGTTAGGGTTAGGGTTAGGGTTAGGGTTAGGGTTAGGGTTAGGGTTAGGGTTAGGGTTAGGGTTAGGGTTAGGGTTAGGGTTAGGGTTAGGGTTAGGGTTAGGGTTAGGGTTAGGGTTAGGGTTAGGGTTAGGGTTAGGGTTAGGGTTAGGGTTAGGGTTAGGGTTAGGGTTAGGGTTAGGGTTAGGGTTAGGGTTAGGGTTAGGGTTAGGGTTAGGGTTAGGGTTAGGGTTAGGGTTAGGGTTAGGGTTAGGGTTAGGGTTAGGGTTAGGGTTAGGGTTAGGGTTAGGGTTAGGGTTAGGGTTAGGGTTAGGGTTAGGGTTAGGGTTAGGGTTAGGGTTAGGGTTAGGGTTAGGGTTAGGGTTAGGGTTAGGGTTAGGGTTAGGGTTAGGGTTAGGGTTAGGGTTAGGGTTAGGGTTAGGGTTAGGGTTAGGGTTAGGGTTAGGGTTAGGGTTAGGGTTAGGGTTAGGGTTAGGGTTAGGGTTAGGGTTAGGGTTAGGGTTAGGGTTAGGGTTAGGGTTAGGGTTAGGGTTAGGGTTAGGGTTAGGGTTAGGGTTAGGGTTAGGGTTAGGGTTAGGGTTAGGGTTAGGGTTAGGGTTAGGGTTAGGGTTAGGGTTAGGGTTAGGGTTAGGGTTAGGGTTAGGGTTAGGGTTAGGGTTAGGGTTAGGGTTAGGGTTAGGGTTAGGGTTAGGGTTAGGGTTAGGGTTAGGGTTAGGGTTAGGGTTAGGGTTAGGGTTAGGGTTAGGGTTAGGGTTAGGGTTAGGGTTAGGGTTAGGGTTAGGGTTAGGGTTAGGGTTAGGGTTAGGGTTAGGGTTAGGGTTAGGGTTAGGGTTAGGGTTAGGGTTAGGGTTAGGGTTAGGGTTAGGGTTAGGGTTAGGGTTAGGGTTAGGGTTAGGGTTAGGGTTAGGGTTAGGGTTAGGGTTAGGGTTAGGGTTAGGGTTAGGGTTAGGGTTAGGGTTAGGGTTAGGGTTAGGGTTAGGGTTAGGGTTAGGGTTAGGGTTAGGGTTAGGGTTAGGGTTAGGGTTAGGGTTAGGGTTAGGGTTAGGGTTAGGGTTAGGGTTAGGGTTAGGGTTAGGGTTAGGGTTAGGGTTAGGGTTAGGGTTAGGGTTAGGGTTAGGGTTAGGGTTAGGGTTAGGGTTAGGGTTAGGGTTAGGGTTAGGGTTAGGGTTAGGGTTAGGGTTAGGGTTAGGGTTAGGGTTAGGGTTAGGGTTAGGGTTAGGGTTAGGGTTAGGGTTAGGGTTAGGGTTAGGGTTAGGGTTAGGGTTAGGGTTAGGGTTAGGGTTAGGGTTAGGGTTAGGGTTAGGGTTAGGGTTAGGGTTAGGGTTAGGGTTAGGGTTAGGGTTAGGGTTAGGGTTAGGGTTAGGGTTAGGGTTAGGGTTAGGGTTAGGGTTAGGGTTAGGGTTAGGGTTAGGGTTAGGGTTAGGGTTAGGGTTAGGGTTAGGGTTAGGGTTAGGGTTAGGGTTAGGGTTAGGGTTAGGGTTAGGGTTAGGGTTAGGGTTAGGGTTAGGGTTAGGGTTAGGGTTAGGGTTAGGGTTAGGGTTAGGGTTAGGGTTAGGGTTAGGGTTAGGGTTAGGGTTAGGGTTAGGGTTAGGGTTAGGGTTAGGGTTAGGGTTAGGGTTAGGGTTAGGGTTAGGGTTAGGGTTAGGGTTAGGGTTAGGGTTAGGGTTAGGGTTAGGGTTAGGGTTAGGGTTAGGGTTAGGGTTAGGGTTAGGGTTAGGGTTAGGGTTAGGGTTAGGGTTAGGGTTAGGGTTAGGGTTAGGGTTAGGGTTAGGGTTAGGGTTAGGGTTAGGGTTAGGGTTAGGGTTAGGGTTAGGGTTAGGGTTAGGGTTAGGGTTAGGGTTAGGGTTAGGGTTAGGGTTAGGGTTAGGGTTAGGGTTAGGGTTAGGGTTAGGGTTAGGGTTAGGGTTAGGGTTAGGGTTAGGGTTAGGGTTAGGGTTAGGGTTAGGGTTAGGGTTAGGGTTAGGGTTAGGGTTAGGGTTAGGGTTAGGGTTAGGGTTAGGGTTAGGGTTAGGGTTAGGGTTAGGGTTAGGGTTAGGGTTAGGGTTAGGGTTAGGGTTAGGGTTAGGGTTAGGGTTAGGGTTAGGGTTAGGGTTAGGGTTAGGGTTAGGGTTAGGGTTAGGGTTAGGGTTAGGGTTAGGGTTAGGGTTAGGGTTAGGGTTAGGGTTAGGGTTAGGGTTAGGGTTAGGGTTAGGGTTAGGGTTAGGGTTAGGGTTAGGGTTAGGGTTAGGGTTAGGGTTAGGGTTAGGGTTAGGGTTAGGGTTAGGGTTAGGGTTAGGGTTAGGGTTAGGGTTAGGGTTAGGGTTAGGGTTAGGGTTAGGGTTAGGGTTAGGGTTAGGGTTAGGGTTAGGGTTAGGGTTAGGGTTAGGGTTAGGGTTAGGGTTAGGGTTAGGGTTAGGGTTAGGGTTAGGGTTAGGGTTAGGGTTAGGGTTAGGGTTAGGGTTAGGGTTAGGGTTAGGGTTAGGGTTAGGGTTAGGGTTAGGGTTAGGGTTAGGGTTAGGGTTAGGGTTAGGGTTAGGGTTAGGGTTAGGGTTAGGGTTAGGGTTAGGGTTAGGGTTAGGGTTAGGGTTAGGGTTAGGGTTAGGGTTAGGGTTAGGGTTAGGGTTAGGGTTAGGGTTAGGGTTAGGGTTAGGGTTAGGGTTAGGGTTAGGGTTAGGGTTAGGGTTAGGGTTAGGGTTAGGGTTAGGGTTAGGGTTAGGGTTAGGGTTAGGGTTAGGGTTAGGGTTAGGGTTAGGGTTAGGGTTAGGGTTAGGGTTAGGGTTAGGGTTAGGGTTAGGGTTAGGGTTAGGGTTAGGGTTAGGGTTAGGGTTAGGGTTAGGGTTAGGGTTAGGGTTAGGGTTAGGGTTAGGGTTAGGGTTAGGGTTAGGGTTAGGGTTAGGGTTAGGGTTAGGGTTAGGGTTAGGGTTAGGGTTAGGGTTAGGGTTAGGGTTAGGGTTAGGGTTAGGGTTAGGGTTAGGGTTAGGGTTAGGGTTAGGGTTAGGGTTAGGGTTAGGGTTAGGGTTAGGGTTAGGGTTAGGGTTAGGGTTAGGGTTAGGGTTAGGGTTAGGGTTAGGGTTAGGGTTAGGGTTAGGGTTAGGGTTAGGGTTAGGGTTAGGGTTAGGGTTAGGGTTAGGGTTAGGGTTAGGGTTAGGGTTAGGGTTAGGGTTAGGGTTAGGGTTAGGGTTAGGGTTAGGGTTAGGGTTAGGGTTAGGGTTAGGGTTAGGGTTAGGGTTAGGGTTAGGGTTAGGGTTAGGGTTAGGGTTAGGGTTAGGGTTAGGGTTAGGGTTAGGGTTAGGGTTAGGGTTAGGGTTAGGGTTAGGGTTAGGGTTAGGGTTAGGGTTAGGGTTAGGGTTAGGGTTAGGGTTAGGGTTAGGGTTAGGGTTAGGGTTAGGGTTAGGGTTAGGGTTAGGGTTAGGGTTAGGGTTAGGGTTAGGGTTAGGGTTAGGGTTAGGGTTAGGGTTAGGGTTAGGGTTAGGGTTAGGGTTAGGGTTAGGGTTAGGGTTAGGGTTAGGGTTAGGGTTAGGGTTAGGGTTAGGGTTAGGGTTAGGGTTAGGGTTAGGGTTAGGGTTAGGGTTAGGGTTAGGGTTAGGGTTAGGGTTAGGGTTAGGGTTAGGGTTAGGGTTAGGGTTAGGGTTAGGGTTAGGGTTAGGGTTAGGGTTAGGGTTAGGGTTAGGGTTAGGGTTAGGGTTAGGGTTAGGGTTAGGGTTAGGGTTAGGGTTAGGGTTAGGGTTAGGGTTAGGGTTAGGGTTAGGGTTAGGGTTAGGGTTAGGGTTAGGGTTAGGGTTAGGGTTAGGGTTAGGGTTAGGGTTAGGGTTAGGGTTAGGGTTAGGGTTAGGGTTAGGGTTAGGGTTAGGGTTAGGGTTAGGGTTAGGGTTAGGGTTAGGGTTAGGGTTAGGGTTAGGGTTAGGGTTAGGGTTAGGGTTAGGGTTAGGGTTAGGGTTAGGGTTAGGGTTAGGGTTAGGGTTAGGGTTAGGGTTAGGGTTAGGGTTAGGGTTAGGGTTAGGGTTAGGGTTAGGGTTAGGGTTAGGGTTAGGGTTAGGGTTAGGGTTAGGGTTAGGGTTAGGGTTAGGGTTAGGGTTAGGGTTAGGGTTAGGGTTAGGGTTAGGGTTAGGGTTAGGGTTAGGGTTAGGGTTAGGGTTAGGGTTAGGGTTAGGGTTAGGGTTAGGGTTAGGGTTAGGGTTAGGGTTAGGGTTAGGGTTAGGGTTAGGGTTAGGGTTAGGGTTAGGGTTAGGGTTAGGGTTAGGGTTAGGGTTAGGGTTAGGGTTAGGGTTAGGGTTAGGGTTAGGGTTAGGGTTAGGGTTAGGGTTAGGGTTAGGGTTAGGGTTAGGGTTAGGGTTAGGGTTAGGGTTAGGGTTAGGGTTAGGGTTAGGGTTAGGGTTAGGGTTAGGGTTAGGGTTAGGGTTAGGGTTAGGGTTAGGGTTAGGGTTAGGGTTAGGGTTAGGGTTAGGGTTAGGGTTAGGGTTAGGGTTAGGGTTAGGGTTAGGGTTAGGGTTAGGGTTAGGGTTAGGGTTAGGGTTAGGGTTAGGGTTAGGGTTAGGGTTAGGGTTAGGGTTAGGGTTAGGGTTAGGGTTAGGGTTAGGGTTAGGGTTAGGGTTAGGGTTAGGGTTAGGGTTAGGGTTAGGGTTAGGGTTAGGGTTAGGGTTAGGGTTAGGGTTAGGGTTAGGGTTAGGGTTAGGGTTAGGGTTAGGGTTAGGGTTAGGGTTAGGGTTAGGGTTAGGGTTAGGGTTAGGGTTAGGGTTAGGGTTAGGGTTAGGGTTAGGGTTAGGGTTAGGGTTAGGGTTAGGGTTAGGGTTAGGGTTAGGGTTAGGGTTAGGGTTAGGGTGAATGGAATGGAATGGAATGGAATGGAATGGAATGGAATGGAATTTTTTTTTTTTTTTTTTTTTTTTTTTTTTTTTTTTTTTTTTTTTTTTTTTTTTTTTTTTTTTAGGGTTAGGGTTAGGGTTAGGGTTAGGGTTAGGGTTAGGGTTAGGGTTAGGGTTAGGGTTAGGGTTAGGGTTAGGGTTAGGGTTAGGGTTAGGGTTAGGGTTAGGGTTAGGGTTAGGGTTAGGGTTAGGGTTAGGGTTAGGGTTAGGGTTAGG